>NC_064629.1:737103659-737706628 GCF_023864275.1 Schistocerca cancellata
GGATTCGAACCTGCGACAGTAGCAGTCGCGCGGTTCCGGACTCAAGCGCCGAGAACCGCTCGGCCACCGAGGACGGCCAGTTTTTTTAATTCCATTTTGGTTACAAAAATTAATACCCTTGAAGCTGTTACGCTGCAGCAGACGTCTTGATCAGTGAAAGAGATGTGTCAAAGAATGCATGCTACGTGAACTCGTCCGTCCCGTAATACATGTCATTCGCTGTCATTCATTATTTAAACTATTTTCAACCAGTTCTCAGATATGACGTTACTTTTCCGGTAATAGTGAATAGTTGATGCTGTGGTTTCATAAAAACCCTTAACAGTCAAGATCGAAAATATAATCTTATTGATTCCTTGTTTCGGCTTGACTACTGGCCATCTTCAGATCTGTAAGATAGAAAATGGAATCTAAGAAGTACGGAAGGGTAAATTGTTAATATAAAAGTTGCGTCACACGATGTATACTATAACAAAATACACTGATTAGTGTAAAACTGCCAAACGATGGGACATCTCGTCATAATTTGCGTGAGCAGAATCGTTCGTTAGACAATCCAACGGATAAATATGTAAATTATCTCAAAAACGTATTAAAATCATGATAATAATATTGTAGTGCTGAATACATAACAGGGAAATATAAGATGGACTACAAGCATTACCCAGAGTAAAGGTCGTCATATATAACGCATACTGATAGAAACAGACAGTTTATATATGTGGACACGGAGGTCATGATTGACTAGAAACTAGTACTAAGTAACCTCCATAAGTGAAAATAAACATCATGCGTCGCTCATGACACAGACCTCGGTAGACACGGAAATGCACGTGCTGCGGAAGGCAAAAGTTAACGACGCTGTGTTTCAAGGCTTACAGGAAGACATGTTCAGCCACATAACGCTAGTATCTTATTTTTCACTTGGCAGAACTGAAGAACAATAACAATAATGGTAACATGAATAATTAATAATGCAGAACAAAAGAATGAGATATACCTGATATTAAATAACTGAGTGTCATAAACAAGGTGGCATGAAAGTGTTAGAAGTACCAGTAAAGATATATATTATGTATGTAAGTTCAACAAAGTATAATTACACTTCAACTGAACTATAAACAAATAAGAAAGCATAGGAGAATACAGGCAGAAATCCATAGTACTTTCTCTTATGATAATGCAATATGTAACCGTTAAAAAGCAAGGCGTTCGTCAATGTGCCGTAATTTTGAGATCAATACTGAAAGAACTGGTGTAATTATACTTCGTTAAACTTACACATGGTACTTCCAACACTTTCATTCCGCCTTGTTAATGGCACTCAGTTATCAAATATCAAACATATTTTGTCTTTCCTTTTGTGTAATTAATTATTCATGTTATCATTACATTAATTGTCCTTCATTTCCACTAACAAAAAAATTAGTTATTAGCGCCATCAGGTGGAACTTGTTTTCCTATAGGCCTTGAAACATAGCATCGGTCAGTGCTCTGCCCGTCGCAGCACATGCATTTCTTTGTCTGCCGAAGCTTATGTCATGAGCGACACAGGATGTTTATGTTCATATATGGAAGTTACATAGTAGTAGTTTCTCGTATGGAACTGGCATCTGGTTCTACAGATTCCACACGAATAACTGCTTCTGGCGTTACTTTACGGAAACAAAACGTGGCAAGCATGACGTCTACGTCCTCATATGTAAACTGTCTGATTCTGTCAGCGTGTATTACATATGACTACGACTTCTATTCTGGGTAAGGATTGTGGTCTCAGCTTATATTTCCCTGTTACGTATTCCTGCACTATAATATTATTGTCATGATTGTAATATGTTTTATGATAATTTACATCATTGTTCCACTGGACTGCATAACAAACGATCCTATTCACACAAATTACGACAAAGTGTCCCACCGTTTGGCAGTTGTACATTAATCAGTGTATTTTGTTATGGTATGTATTGTGTAATGGAACTTTTATATTTTGGATTTACACTTATGTACTTCTTAGATGACATTTTCCACATACAGATCTGTAGATGGCTGGCAGATAAGTCTAAACTAATAATCAATAAAATTATATTTGATATCTTGAATATTAAGGGGTTTTCTAAATCCACAGCTTTAACATAATAGATCGCTTGTCTCTAAATTTCACCACATCAAATATTACGATAAATTGTTAACAGTATAAATGAAATGGCACATCTTTAAATCTTCCTACAAAAAATGCCAAATGAAAAGGTCAAATCCGCATCACGGTGAAGAACCGATAGCAACATTAAGCTTTTTCTCAACGTGCATCAATTTAAGATGACTATAAAATGTTACGGGAAATTTTTATCCCGATTTTCTTCGCTCTTGTGACATTATTTGAGAAGACAATTAGAAATTAGACTAGTACTATATAAGCGATTATCGTAAGCAGTCCAAAAAGCGCAGTTCAAACTTGACATATGGCAGCACTAATGCCAAAAAAAGTCTCTCAGGCAGTCTTTTCTGTTCTGTAGATTTAAGGCGAACTGTTAATGCAAGGCCCTTTGAGCCTATCGCCGTGGGAGAATTTTCGGGAACAATTAGCGGCAACGCCTGAAGAGGGACAGTTCAATTATTTTATTTTATTATTTTTTTTCGCGATAGGGTAAAAGTGGCCTTGCCAACTAGGGGTAGTTTTGATTTTCGTTTCATCTTTTTGAGGGACTAAACTTACCTAGACAAGGAAATAGTTCCACAGAAAACAGGGGGTAGCGTCTTTCAAAAAAAAAAAAAAGAAGAAGAAGAAGAAGAAGAAAGAGAAAAGCGCTCAAGACATTAGCCTACTAACCCGCTGGTCCATGTTCGATTCCTGGTCGTGGCATTTATTTTGTGATTCCGTAGTTTTTACGGGATGTCTTTAACATACTGCTAATATGAATACTTTTCTTTGCCATTTTTGAAGTATAACATACGGAATTGTGATTAACTGAAAAAGAGAAAGAAAGAAAAACAAAGAGACGATAAAAAAGAAAAAAGTGATTATTGTCATTGCCGCTAGACTGTGGGACCCCTGGTTCCATTCCCGGACAGTGCTGAGATTTTCGTCGATCGTGGACTGAGTGTTTGCGGTATTCTAATCATTTCATCTTAGCTTTACCGGCGCTTAAGTCGCCGAGGTGGCGACAAATAGAAAGACAACGCGTCAGGGGTCTCCCTGCCAGTAATGCCATACGATGATTTATTTTCATTTCGCCAACGATTGAGTCAATAATTAGCGCGAAACTTTTTAATTTGTAGTAACGGCCTTAGCAAATAGCCTATTGCTGAAAATGTAACCGTGGCGCATGTCGGAAGAGGGAGACGCGCGAAGCTCATGTTCAAGTAAAACTATGCGACGTTTGCTGAACTTCATTCGCCGTGTAGCGTTGCCTAGCCAAGCCAGGAGGAAGTATGTGGTTTTCCACGTTACTATCCTATTTTACCTGGTTCATGGATGACATTTTTCGTGCTCTCAGCAATGTACTTCGCTTAGAGGGAGCAGCTCCTCGAAATCTGTGTAATGAGGTCTATTTGCGTATAAAATAGTTACTCTTTCTTGTTGTTTCTGACTGGCGTTTGTGAGCTACAGGAAAGTAACTATAGTTTCTTAAATATTGATCTGCATGAAAAATGGTACAAATGTGTTCCAATCTTTTTAGTGTCAGTTGTACGTCGTTTGATTTTCCAAACACATCGAAAAGTCATTATATTTATACAGGTTGAACCTGTATTCCACTGATAAGATTTTGTAGATTATACAGGGATATTTTGTGAGTATTCTGGTGCAAGGGCCTATTGGTCTCCGATAGTTTGTTGCAGATAAGAGGAAGGTTGATGTCAATGGGCCACCTAAGGAAAGGTGTAATGATATTGTCGGATATTGTAATAAATATTTTATTTTCTGTATGACTTGAACTTCATCTTTTACGTTTCACTGTAGGAGACACAGAAGTCATAAATATTCATCGTTAATGAAAGATTTGAAAAATAAAAACATGTGTCATCGGCCCAGTCAAGGCGACTAGTTTCCTTCATTGTCCCAGGCAGCTTCCCTGAATGGGAAATAGTGTAATAGCTGTTAAATACTGTACACGTCTAAAGAAGTGTCAATACCTTTCATGCATTTTATTTTAGGAGTTTTTGAGTCATCCGAAACCAAATAATATGCATCCGAAACCAAGGCGGATAAAACTAGAAATGTCACCTTCGAAGTTTTTTTTTTTTTTTTTTTTTAAGAAACTGGTTATCAAAACCTTTACATGCTATTAGAAAACACAATGAAAACCATTACTTAAATTTTGTTCATAGTGACGTACTTAGACCTAAGTTTAGACAAAATTAGACGTTGACCATTGAATGCTACTCCCATTGCAACGCTTAGCAATACCTAGTCTCCGTCCACAGAACGTAACTTTACATTGCGAATATGACGAAATGGTGTGCATTGGTAGTACTTTCTGATAAGGGTTGCAGAAATTTAATCTGTATTACCATATCAGTACGATGTTTCAGTCACTAACACTAGTCAATTACAAGAATATAGGGCAAATCCCATACTTTTTCACTGTTGCTTTGTGTCTTCGTGAAACAGCTCATGGCTAAGGTGACGAATCTTTGGCAACAAGGGTACACTTAATGACCGGTAGTGTGCGCCTACTGTCAATATTCACAGACAAATCGAGGCGGTCCATCGAAGGAGCCGGCTCATCTATAGCAATCTTCCCTAAATAACATAGTTACGATTTATTGGGTTTTGTTATCCTAGTCACCTGCGTTTCTGTGAAAATATCTTCAATACAGTGAAAAAGACAGTGATACGCAATCACAAAAGCCTAAAACAGAAAATACAGCGTGATGTAACAACTTTCAGACGAAACCTGTAAACTTTTGTAATAATCTGTTCTGTCAGTATACAGTACAGTATGTAGCAAATGCAGAACGTTTCCCTTACAGGCATGATTACAGTGGTAACCACCAGTATAACAGCAAAATGTAGAGCGACGCAATATCGACTGTCTTATACGCTCAAGAATTCAAAGATTTTGATCCATTATGTCTGCGGCTGGGATAATCCAGTCAAGTAGGTTCGTGTAGGCCCTGTAAACTAGTCTCTTCATAACTTCTCAGAATAGAAATTCCATTGGTATCATGTCTGAGGACCGAGATGGGCACTCAACAGGACCACCGCGACCAGTTCATCGTTGGCTAAACTATACATCAGTGTGGTTCCTAATATCGAGTGCAAAGTGTGCCGACGATCCGTCATGATGAAACAGCCTAAACTGTTGATTTGCTGACATTTGCATAATTTTGGAGTTGTTTTGGGTCTAACACAGATACGACAGTAGAGGGAGCTCTACATCCACATCTGCATGACTACTCAACCTGGAAGAGGGTTCATCGAGCCACCTTCAACCTATTTTTCTACCGTTCCACTCTAGAACAAGGCGCGGGAAAAACGAACATTTAAATCTTTCTGTACGAGCTCTCAGCTCTCTTATTTTATTATGACGACCATTTCTTCCTATGTAGGTGAGCGCCAACAAAATATTTTCGCGATCGGAGGTGAAAGCTGGTAATTGAAATTTCATAAGAAGATCCTGCCGCAACCAGTGATTTAACGATTGTCACCCCAACTCGCGTATCAAATCCGAGTCACTCTGTCCCCTATTTCGCGATAATGCAAAATCAGCTGCTCTTCTTTGAACTTTTTCAATGTCGTTCGACAATCCTACCTGCTAAGGTTCCCACAGAGCGCAGCAGTACTGCAGAAGAGAATGGACAAGTATAGTGTAGGTACTCTGTTTAGCAGATCTGTAGCATCTTCTAAGTGTTCTGCCAATGAAACGCAATCTTTGGTTCCCCTTCCTTATAACATTAACGAAGTTATCATTCCAATTTAAGTTCTTTCTAGTTGCAATCCGGAGGTATTTAGTTGAATTGACAACCTTTAGGTTTCTGTGATTAATCATAGAACTGCAATTTAACGAATTGATTGTAGTACTCTCGTGGAAGACCTCATTTTTCATTATTTACAGATAATTGCCTCTTTCCGCACCTTATAGATATCTTGTCTAACTCATATTGCAATTGTTTTTTATCTTCTGATGATTTTACTCAACGGGAAATGACGGCATCAACTGCAAACAAACTAAGGAGGCTACCCAGATTATCTCCTAAATCGCTTGTAGAGATTAGGAACAGCAGAGGTCGTGTAATACTTCCCTGAGGAACGCCAGATATTACTTCTGTTTTACTGGATGACTTTCCGTCAGCTATTACGAACTGTGACAATTCTGACAGGAAATCATGAATATAGCCTCACAACTGAGGCGACACTTTGTAGGCATGCAATTTAAGTAGAAGTCCCGTATGAGAAACAGTGTCAAAAGCCTTCTGGAAACCTAAGAATATGGAATCAATTTGACATACGCTGTCGATAGCACTTAGCGAGAATAAAGAGCTAGCTGTGTTTCACAAGGACGATATTTTTTTAATCCATGTTGGCTATTTGCCAATAAATCTTTTCTTTGAGATAATTCATAATTATCGAATGCAGTCGATATACCAGATTCATAAAATCGTCGTTAGTGATACTGGTCTGTAATTCAGCGGTATACTCCTGTCTCCTTTCTTGAATATTGGCGTGACCTTCGCAACTTTTGAGTCTTCACGTACGGATCTTTCGATGAGCGCGCGGTTGTATATACACTCCTGGAAATTGAAATAAGAACACCGTGAATTCATTGTCCCAGGAAGGGGAAACTTTATTGACACATTCCTGGGGTCAGATACATCACATGATCACACTGACAGAACCACAGGCACATAGACACAGGCAACAGAGCATGCACAATGTCGGCACTAGTACAGTGTATATCCACCTTTCGCAGCAATGCAGGCTGCTATTCTCCCATGGAGACGATCGTAGAGATGCTGGATGTAGTCCTGTGGAACGGCTTGCCATGCCATTTCCACCTGGCGCCTCAGTTGGACCAGCGTTCGTGCTGGACGTGCAGACCGCGTGAGACGACGCTTCATCCAGTCCCAAACATGCTCAATGGGGGACAGATCCGGAGATCTTGCTGGCCAGGGTAGTTGACTTACACCTTCTAGAGCACGTTGGGTGGCACGAGATACATGCGGACGTGCATTGTCCTGTTGGAACAGCAAGTTCCCTTGCCGGTCTAGGAATGGTAGAACGATGGGTTCGATGACGGTTTGGATGTACCGTGCACTATTCAGTGTCCCCTCGACGATCACCAGTGGTGTACGGCCAGTGTAGGAGATCGCTCCCCACACCATGATGCCGGGTGTTGGCCCTGTGTGCCTCGGTCGTATGCAGTCCTGATTGTGGCGCTCACCTGCACGGCGCCAAACACGCATACGACCATCATTGGCACCAAGGCAGAAGCGACTCTCATCGCTGAAGACGACACGTCTCCATTCGTCCCTCGATTCACGCCTGTCGCGACACCACTGGAGGCGGGCTGCACGATGTTGGGGCGTGAGCGGAAGACGGCCTAACGGTGTGCGGGACCGTAGCCCAGCTTCATGGAGACGGTTGCGAATGGTCCTCGCCGATACCCCAGGAGCAACAGTGTCCCTAATTTGCTGGGAAGTGGCGGTGCGGTCCCCTACGGCACTGCGTAGGATCCTACGGTCTTGGCGTGCATCCGTGCGTCGCTGCGGCTCGGTCCCAGGTCGACGGGCACGTGCACCTTCTGCCGACCACTGGCGACAACATCGATGTACTGTGGAGACCTCACGCCCCACGTGTTGAGCAATTCGGCGGTACGTCCACCCGGCCTCCCGCATGCCCACTATACGCCCTCGCTCAAAGTCCGTCAACTGCACATACGGTTCACGTTCACGCTGTCGCGGCATGCTACCAGTGTTAAAGACTGCGATGGAGCTCCGTATGCCACGGCAAACTGGCTGACACTGACGGCGGCGGTGCACAAATGCTGCGCAGCTAGCGCCATTCGACGGCCAACACCGCGGTTCCTGGTGTGTCCGCTGTGCCGTGCGTGTGATCATTGCTTGTACAGCCCTCTCGCAGTGTCCGGAGCAAGTATGGTGGGTCTGACACACAGGTGTCAATGTGTTCTTTTTTCCATTTCCAGGAGTGTAATTGCTACTGTATTAGCATACTCTGAAATGAATGTAACTGGTATACAATCTGGTCCTGAGGCTTGCCTTTATTAAGTGATCTAAGCTGCTTCGCTACACCGAAGATGTCTAAGCTACTTATGTTGGCAGCTGTTCTTGATTCTAATTCTGGAATATTTATTTCGTCTTCTTTGGTGAAGGAATTTCGGGTAACCGTGTTTAGTTACTCGGCTTTAATGGCACTATCATCAATAACATTACCACTGGTATCACGCACTGAAGGTATTGACTGTGTCTTGCCACTGGTGCATTCTTCCATACGATCAGAATCTCTTTGAGTTTTCTACCAGATTTCGAATCAGAGTTGGGTTAAAATCCAAAGGAATCGCAATTACTCTTTAAAGCATCAATGGAGACCCCAAGTCACTTGTATGAAAGTACTCTGAAAATATCCCAGAACAACTTACGAAATTTTGTCAGTGGAGTTCGGTTCACATTTTACGTAGAGGGTGCATCACACTTAATAGCGGAAACCGACACGGGTGAAAGAATATGTTACTAAATGCAAAAACTTTCCAGAAAACATAGGTCCACAAATGAGCGTTGGAGAGATAATTGCGAGTGCACGGGTACGAGCCGCCATTGACTGCAGCATGAAATATTGTCCCAGTTAGAACAAAGGCATTGGATATTTGTACTTTACGGTTAACTTCCCATCTAACTGGGTTCAAATTTCACCCACGCTCTATACCAACAATGAATATAATACTGCTTCAGCACATTACATGTTGCAATTAACTGTAGCTCGTACATGTGAAAGGAGATGTTCCACACGTCGTCGTAGAATTTCGATGCAAAATTGTACCTGTGTCTACAGTGAATTACCAGTTCTTTCAAACACTCCTGGACCATCTCGTAAAGTTTAATAAGACTGTACAAATTACTGCTCGAGTTCTTCAACCGTACCATCAGGATTACTGAGCCCTTCACTTTTGAGATGGCCTCAAACAGAAAAATTCAGAGGCGCGAGGTCGGATCATCTAGGTGCTCAAGATAGCATTTGGAGTAATATTGCACCCGTCTCTAAGGTGAATTGCCAGTTCTTTCGAACACCTCTGAATCATCTCATAAAGCTCAACAAGACTGTAAAAGTTGCTGCTAGAGTTCTTCAACTGTATGATTGAGATTACTGAACGCTTCACTTTTGAGATGGCCACTGATAAAAAAAGCGGGAATATTGAGGTCGGATGATTTCTGCGACAAGTAGAACCGTCATAACAATACATTACTGTTCTTCGTGTTTAGTATGGTTACCAGGTCTGGTAAGATGTATATGGGGAGTGAACAGCGTCAGATGTTGAGTGAGCACTATGAAAGACACTAAGATGCCGCGTACGCGTGTGATTCAGCGTTATCACCAGCCGAAAGAGTTAGAAAGGAGTCTAATTGTGTAACTCCATTTGTAGAATCGTAATACATCCGGATTTGTGGGGCATTCGAACGTGACAGTGGCTCGAAATAGGACCGTATGGGAACAAGACATCGCTCTCGTCGACCACATCTGACCGCCAGGAGGAACGGTCGCCATATTGTGCATCAAGCACATCAAAACCCCTTCACATCTGCAACCGCCATCCGGAAACAAGAAATGACAGTGTCACTTCGCATCATTGGTCGGAGACTAGCAACAGACGGACTAGGGTATTACCATTCCCTCATAGGCTGCCGTTTGCACCACAACACAGACGGATGGGTTTGAAGTTGTGCCTCGACCGTGAAGAATGGACCACTGATTAATGGCGTCGCAGTGTGTTCAATAATAGGTCACGGCTTGAACACTACCCCGGATGACCATCGTCGGCACGTATGGCAGCGACCTGGGGAGAGGACCCATTCTTTCAATTCTTTAGAGAGGTACAGCGGTGATACTCGGGTGTCATCGTGTGGGGATGGTAGCTGAGTGGTCAGCGCGACGGAAAGTCATACCTAACGGCCCGGGTTCGATTCCCGGCTGGGTCGGAGATTTTCTCCACTCAGGGACTGGGTGTTGTGTTGCCCTTATCATCATCATTTCATCCCCCTCGACACGCAAGTCTCCGAAGTGGCGTCAACTCGAGAAACTTGCACCAGGCGAACGGTCTACCCGACGGGAGGCCCTAGCCACACGGCTTTTCCATTTCCATCGTGTGGGGAGTCATCAGTATGCCTTCAGCCACAGCTGGTAGTGACTGAGGGAGCTCTGACGGCACAATGGTATGTCACGAACACTCTGAGTTCTCATGTGTTTCCTCTCATGCGACAGTATCGTGTTGATATTTTTCAATAGGATCATTATTGCGCGTACATAGCATGTGTCTGTTTGAATTGTCTTCGTGATGTTGAGGTACTCCCCAGATGTGTCTCCAATAAAACATGCGTGGAACCATCTTGGATGTCAACTCCGTCACGGCACCACTATCCAGGATATCAAGGAACATTTACAACAGTTATGGGACAGTTTGCTTCAGAAGAGGATACAATGGTTTTAAGACACGCTTCCCGACCGAATAAGTGCACGCATCTAGGCCAGCGGGGGTGCAACATCATCCTGATAAGTGAGTTTATACTGCTAAGTTTTATGCAAATTTGCCTCGATGCTGTAATCATCGAAATAACATCACATACTCTCTAAACTTGTGAAGTTTCGTTTAGTTTCCTCTTCCCCTTCTCGGTGCTTCAGTATCTTATCAGGCAGTGTAGATAGGGAATTAATCTAAAAGTTCACATTTCACATTTGATAATTACAACACTATTTCATAGTGAAGTCAGCCTTTGCTCACAGTCCCACTTTCACTAATATATCGCGAACGGCTCGTTTGCTAGGCCGGCCGAAGTGGCCGTGCAGTTCTAGGCGCTACAGTCTGGAACCGAGCGACCGCTACGGTCTCAGGTTCGAATCCTGCCTCGGGCATGGATGTGTGATGTCCTTAGGTTAGTTAGGTTTAATTAGTTCTAAGTTCTAGGCAACTGATGGGCTCAGAAGTTAAGTCGCATAGTGCTCAGAGCTATTTGAACCATTTTTTTTCGTTTGCCAGCCAGTATTCATCGTAACGTATATTTTCACACGTGTCAGTTTTCGCTGTTGATTAGTTACACCTCTCATGTACACGGTGCCCGATTTATCTTTACCACCCCAAATAAGTTTTTGGTTCTGGACAATGTATATACATAGGAAGCAGTGACACTGAACTGGGCACGAGATTTCATGTAGGGGACTGCTGAGACTAGCCGATGCTATAAAGCCGAGCCAGTACGCGTGAGTGACAACGATAACAGTCCACGTAAACACGCGCCAAAGCGGTAGATTAAAGTGTCTCGCAGCACACATGACTACAAATCACGCTGAGTAGGTGTATAATGTCCTCCACTAAAGCGGTCGTTGATGGAATGTCGAGCAGTTATTGGCGGAGTGACGTGCGTGGGCGCGGGGGAGTGACTAGCCATTAAACTTGCTTCTCGCCATATTGAAAATTGCATCGTTAAATGTAAGGGTGTGTGTCGCGGAAGGGGCGGCCGGAACGGGGGAGGGGGAGGTGCTGAAAACAATGCACCTTGCGCGGCTCCCCGGGGACGGGCGGGGTCAGCCGGCTGCTCCCGGATTACACACATCGTTACTCGCAGCCCCCTTCTTTATTGACTGGACGCGGCACTGCATTCTATATTCACGCCACCAGCCGCCCACCCCGTGAAACAGATGCGCCCCACGCGCTCTGAAGGAACTGGGCTATTTGTCAGTGACTGATTGTGAAGAGGCTCATTCTAATTTGGAAATATTATCTCGGAGCAGTAAATGTTTCCCGCTTGGGATTCAATCCCCTGTCGATGTCAAAGTAGTAAGGGAGACGAACCTAAAATTTTACACTGGGTGGAGCTGCAGTGTTCACTATAGTGTGTGACGGAAATATTGCATCCATTTTGAAGTGGAATAAAAATATATATAATATATGAGACAGGCGAAATTCCCTCAGACTTCAAGAAGAATATAATAATTCCAATCCCAGAGAAAGCAGGTGTTGACAGATGTGAAAATTACCGAACTATCAGCTTCATAAGTCACAACTGCAAAACACTAACGCGAATTCCTTACAGACGAATGGAAAACCTGGTAGAAGGCGACCTCGGGGAAGATCAGTTTGGATTCCGTAGAAATGTTGGAACACGTGAGGCAATGCTGACCCTACGACTTAACTTAGAAGAAAGATTAAGGAAAGGCAAACCTACGTTTCTGGCATTTGTAGACTTAGAGAAAGGTTTTGACAATGTTGACTGTAATACTCTCTTTCAAATTATAAAGGTGGCAGGGGTAAAATACAGGGATCGAAAGGCTATTTGCAATTTGTACAGAAAGCAGATGGCAGTTATAAGAGTCGAGGGGCATGAAAGGGAAGCAGTGGTTGGGAAGGGGGTGAGACAGGGTTGTAGCCTATCGCCGATGTATATTGAGCAAGCAGTAAAAGAAACAAAAGAAAAGTTCGGAGTAGGCATTAAAATCCATGGAGAAGAAATAAAAACTTTGAGGTTCGCCGATGACATTGTAATTCGTCAGAGACAGCGAAGGACTTGCAAGAGCTGTTCAACGGAATGGACAGTGTCTTGAAAGGAGGGTATAAGATGAACATCAACAAAAGCAAAACGAGGATAATATAATGTAGTCGAATTAAGTCGGGTGATGCTGAGGGAATTAGATTAGGAAATGAGACACTTAAAGTAGTAAAGGAGTTTTGCTATTTGGGGAGCAAAATAACAGATGATGGTCCAAGTAGAGAGAATGTAAAATGTAGAGTGGCAATGGCAAGGAAAGCGTTTCTGAAGAAGAGAAATTTGTTAACATCGAGTATTGTTTTAAGTGTCAGGAAGTCGTTTCTGAAAGTATTTGTATGGAGTGTAGCCGCGTATGGAAGTGAAACGTGGACGATAAATAGTTTAGACAAGAAGAGAATAGAAGATTTCGAAATGTGGTGCTACAGAAGAATGCTGAAGATTAGATGAGTGGATCACATAACTAATGAGGAGGTACTGAATAGAATTGGGGAGAAGAGGAGTTTGTGGTACAACTTGACTAGAAGAAGGGATCGGTTGGTAGGACATGTTCACAGGCATCAAGGGATCACCCATTTAGTACTGGAGGGCAGCGTGGAGGGTAAAAATCGTAGAGGGAGACCAAGAGATGAATACACTGAGCAGATTCAGAAGGATGTAGGTTGCAGTAGGTACTGGAAGATGAAGAAGCTTGCACAGGATAGAGTAGCATGGAGAGCTGCATCAAACCAGTCTCAGGACTGAAGACCACAACAACAACAACATAATATATATAAACACGGAAAGTGCTGTTTTCGTTTTTTGGGGGGCAACATGTAAATTGCCCGGCCTTGCTCCGTCATTGCTATGTAATCACTGATTTTTTTGTTTTTAGTACATTGATTCATAGTGTGCAATTATTTGAAAAAGCTATAGCGTATCTACAGAGTAGGACCATTTGTATATTAATTTAAAATATTCGTGCTGTGTACACGTATCTCAAATGGATAAAATGGAATAAAATTCTTTATTTATTATTATTATTCAACCAAAGTCAATGAAATGAAAATTAAAACACCTGTTTGCATTTACACTACCATTTTCAGTGTTCCATTACACCATCTTGAGTAACTAAGTTGGGAAGCATCCAGTCACATGCGTACTTATAACAGGAGTTAGTATTAAATAACTGGTGTCCGTAGGTCTCGAAATTACACGACACTATCCCTTCATTCATCAACCGACGAGTATCAGGACAACATTCCCAATGATCAACAAAGGGACAGTGTCGTGTAAACCAGAGATCTACGGGTACTGGTTGCTTAATACTGCTCCTGTTATAACAGCACACGAGACGGGATTCCACCCATTTTACGTTGGTAAAGGGGCCTTAAGATGGTGTAACAGAACACCGAAATTGGCTGCATAAATAAATTAAACGCAAAAGAGATGGCTCCAGGTGTTTTAATTTCCATTTCACATTGAACAGCTGAAGTCATTGTAACCAGATATTACAAGGATGGACATACAAAAAAAAGTCAGTGATGGTTTACAAGGTGCACAATTCCTCATTTTCGACAGTTAAGAACTGAATTCCAAGGAAGAGGTAGTGGTCGGATGAAGGTTAGTGGAGGTAGCACAAGTGCCCTTTTTTCCCTCTAAAATTTGAACCTCCCACCATTTTATGGGGAAGGAAGGGAGGGGGGAGGGGAGGGGGTTAGGATAGTGGAGGTAGCCCAATTGACCTATTTTCCTGCCAAAATTTGAACTTCCCACCATGACCTCATTGCGATGTTCCCACATCTATCGCCGCCATCTTGAATAAATTTGGCAACAATGCAGGGTGGGGCCATATGAACGTTGTCCTACTACTCATGTGAAGGACATCCCAAGACTACTACCACAGCTGAAACTCAAAGAAAAAGTACTCAGTATCGTACTGGACGATCGACAGTTAAATGGCCGGCCGCTGGTGGCCGAGCGGTTCTAGGCGCTTCAGTCTGGAACCGCGTGGCCGCTACGGTCGCAGGTTCGAATCCTGCCTCGGGCATGGATGTGTGTGATGTCCTTAGGTTAGTTAGGTTTAAGTAGCTCTAAGTTCTAGGGGACTGATGACCTGAGATGTTAAGTCCCACAGTGCTCTGAGCCATTTGAACTATTTCGACAGTTAAATGTGAGTGAAATAGCTGCCGCTATGAACATACCGAAAGAGCAAAAATACTACATAGTTTATACTTCTCAGCGTTAATCCCTTCTAGTACGGAGTTCACTACTAAGACTTGGAAACGTTATTTTATTTAACTTTGTGGACAGATGCCCTTCCTTTCGATGAAGTCGTGTGCGCCCCTGCAGTTGGGGTTGTTTGCGGGAAGAGACCAAACAGCGAGGTCATCGGTCTCATTGGATTAGGGAAGGACGTGGAAGGAAGTCGGCCGTGCCCTTTCAGAGGAAACATCCCGGCATTTGAAACTTCCTGGCAGATTAAAACTGTGTGCCGCACCGAGACTCGAACTCGAGTTCGAGTCTCGGTCCGGCACACAGTTTTAATCTGCCAGGAAGTTTCATATCAGCGCACACTCCGCTGCAGAGTGAAAATCTCGTTCTGGATCCCGGAATTTGCCTGGAGCGACTTAGGGATATCACGCACTTCTGCAGTGAATTGTGTAAACATGGTTCTGAGAATGATCGTATTATAACTGTTTGTGTGTCGTATTTTATAAGGCAGAAACTGGGTACTAGCCCAGCATTTGCCTGAACACGCGTTGAAACCGCCTAAAAACCACTCTCATGTTGGTAGGTCGACAAGCTACGGTCTTTATTCCGCTGCGCGGAGTCGATCCGGATTGCGACTTATCTTCCTCTTTCACAAGCTATGGCTCTACGTGTTACGCTATATGAGCTGGTCAAAATCAAGGCCTATTTTACTTCAAGTGTTAACCATGACAACGGCTTGTGCAAGACGGATGAAGCAACTGCTTCTTGTTGAGCAACAGCAATTACAAAAACGAACTTCTCAGCAAGGTTTGGACCTTTAATAACATCTGAGTGATTTTTTCCGACAATTTGTTATTGTCAGTGAGGCGTGGGTCTACAACACAGCAGGAATGTAACAGCAATCACATGCGTTTTGTCGAAGCTGGTACGCCTGTAGTGTATAGGATGGAGTCAGCTTCATTTTCAGGAAAGATTGCGGCCATTGTTTTCTGGATGCAGAATGGCTCATTTTTATTGATTACCAAGCGGGGGACAGGAACTGAAAATAGTAGTTACATTATCTGATCAAAAGTAATGCAGAATTGGCCACTAGATGTCACGAAAGGTGAAACTGCCAATATGAAAGAAGTTGAGGAATATTGCGCTGACGGTAGAATGGTTCAAATGGCTCTGAGCACTACGGGACTCAACATCTGTGGTCATCAGTCCCCTAGAACTTAGAACTACTTAAACCTAACTAACCTAAGGACGTCACACACATCCATGCCCGAGGCAGGATTCGAACCTGCGACCACAGCGGTCACGCGCTGCCAGACTGACGCGCCTAGAACCGCACGGCCACACCGGCCGGCGCTGACAGTAGAGAAGCATTAAGAGCAGAATGGGCCAGGCAGGAGGGCTCAGTGACGGCAAACGATCACTAGTCATTGGATGTCACCCGACGGACAAATCTGTCACGGACGGCTGTTGTCGTTCGCCGTAACGTTGTTGGCACATTAGGACATGCCGTACACCGGAAACCAAGGTACACAAATCTATATCTTCATGCGAGTAGCTGCTATCGCCCTTCACAGACCATAGGTGTCCTTAAGACGTCATGCATAGGGCGCACTGTATATCCGATAAAGACAGTTTGCAAGAAGAGCTCACATACCTCAAGAGCATTTTTTAATCGAATGGATTTTCTCCGCAACAAATTCATAGAGCATTCAATGCAAAAACCTAGAATGCAGGTATGTGATGGGGAAGAAGACAGTAATTCCTTCAGATCTAGTGCGTTTTTGCCCTATGTGGGAGCTCTTTTCTCGAAGATAGGCAGTATTCTTGAGAAACACTGTGTTAAGGTTATCTTCCGGCCCTCCACGAAGATTACAGCTTTACTCGGCTCTGTGAAGGACGAATTACAGCTTCGTAAAGCTGGTGTGTATCAGATTCCTTGCGGAAATTGTGAGAAGTCGTACATGGGTCAAACAATACGCACCGTTCACGAGAGATGTGTGGAGCATCGAGGATACACACGCTTATTACAGCCAGAGAAGTCAGCTGTGGCCGAACATTGTATTGATACAGGGCATTCCATGAATTTCAGTGATGTGAAGATTTTAACATCCATCTATTCCTTTTGGGAATCTGTCTTCAAGGAAGCAATCGAGATAATATTGGCTAATAATTTAATAAATAGAGATAATGGTTTTAATTTGGACAAAGCACGGAATCCGACTCTTGGGGTAAAAAAACTGCAGAGAAGTCGTCATGGTGTCACCGCCGCCGATCATACATCGATAAGCGAATCGAATGTCTGTAAGCCTTCGCCACAGGCGGCGCATGTGTAACCGTATTTCTTTGCCGCCGACCAGCATCTGTGACTCGCATGCGCATTACCGTCGCGGTGGAGCATAACAGGCCGCGCTTGGCATCTTGTCGTCAGTCTTGTGACTCACTCTGAGGATGGCCGGACGATACGCGGCCGAAATATCAGTGGGGGAAATTTTATTTGCACGGCTGCATGCCCGAAATTTAATGGACTGTATATACAGGGATTTACATATAGTTTACATACACAGTTTTCATTACACATGGTTACCTTAAACCTATTTGTCACTGTGTGATCATTAAGAATTTATGTTTTGTCTGCTGGAAATACACATGCAAGTCTTTAAGAAAACACAATACTGAATGCACTATATCAACTTTTCACCCTTTGCCTGCCTATTTACGTATTTAGCAGTCCTTCGTTATCTTCATCATCAACACTTGTCTGCCTGTTGACACTTTTGGCAATCCTGTGTTATTTACAACATCAACACTTTATCTGCCTATTGACACATTTGGCAGTCCTTCTGATTATACTGCAATATTCCATTATTGCAGTCCTGGGGTTTACATGTAATGTATCTATATCCCATTATGTTATACTGAATCTGAAACTTATAGACATGCATCAGTAGTCTGATAACAGAAAAGTTTTACCCAACATAACAACACTTGCAAATACAACATCAAGAAAAAGAACATATAGAGTAAAATACTATTCGACCAAATACATATGCTTTTTTTCAATTTTGCCCCTTATTACTTATTTCTGTGGACATAAGGTTTTAAATCTACAATATTACGAACACCCAATGGCTGCTTTGACTTAGGATAAACAAGATAATAGGCATTAGTGTGTGTAGCTCCTTCCACTTCAAAGGGACCATTATAAATATATTTGAACTTAGAAATTTCCTGGTTTATTTCACTAGATTTTTCGTGAGTTTTTTAGAGAACAACATCACCATTTTTGAATTTGGTCAGTTTAAGGCCCTTATCGTGCCTTTTACATCTGGCTTCCGCTTTTTCTTTCGTTCTTTTTCTTACCAAGTCTTTTTTTTTTCTTTCAGATCTAGTTCTACGTGGGGTGGAAATTGGAAGGCTTCTTCAATTATACTTTTGCTCTTATAATTAAGTAGAATTTCCTCGGATGTAAATTCTGTAGTTTCATTGTGTAGGTAATTCATTACATTTTCAAAGTCCGCAATAAACCTGCCCCATGCCTTATGATTGTGGTGGCAGTAAGTTTTTATTTACAGGCAACTCACCTATGTCTGGTGACTTCATCGGTTTCCTGATTTCTACGTCTTGCACGGTTCTTGTCAACTCTTTCCACCGTATCGTATGGTCTGGTGACTTTTTCGGTTTTCTGATTTCGAAGTCTTTCACGGCTCTAATCAAATCTTGCCTCGGTATCGTATCGTCAGGTGGCTCTATCTTTTTAGGTTCGGTATCTACCGCCGGATTTTGTTTAGAAAATACCTCATTTTTCTTTTCAGATATATTTTCCGTTATGATTCGTTCTCTTTCATCTATTTCTACGTTTCTTTTGTCTGAACTATCACTTATTTCACATTCACTGTCTGAATCTAGCATCAACGCTATTCTTAGACAACGAGCCAGCTCTTCTTTTGATCTTCCATTAGTTTTCTCAATTTCAATTTTCCGATCCATTCCTAAAATTTCTATTTCATTTTCAGTCACAGGCGTTTCTTCAGTATCACTTTGGATGACGTCAACTTTAAATTCATATTTAGTATAATCGTCTTGGATTTTAGTGGTTCGAATATATTCATCTGAATCTATATTCTCACGACTATCAACAATATTTACTTGGACGAGTTTTTCGTCAGCCAGGATCGCCTCATCCACAGTATTGAGGATTTCATCCTCCTCCAGATCCCTGTTTATACCGACCACGTTTCTACTTTTTGCACCAATTTCCCTAACATTGGCAGCTGGCGTGCTTTGCGCTGCGCCTTCCTTTCTCTTACCAACCTCTTCCTCTAAAATTGCTGCTCGCGCATCTTGCGTGGCGCTAACTACTTCCACCTCCTTTTCATTTTCGGACAACGCCGTCTTTCCGACGTTTCCATTTTTGTTTCTCTCTTTTATTAAGTCTCTGGTCGTATAACCCTCTTCAAAGTTTTCCCGCTCATATTGCTTTATGCTGTAAAACAAAGCGTCACGCCCTTCTGCGATCGCTGACGACTCCTTTTCGCACAAATTGTCTGTCTTTCCCCTCTTTCTTAATAACTTGTCCGATGTCTCTTTCATTCTCCACCGAAACAGGTTTACTGAATTCGCTTGCGTCGTTATCTCTTCCTACTGCCGCTACTACAGCCGCACGATGGACAGCTGGGTTCAATGCACGCGGTGGCTTAGTTCGCATGCTATCACCTGCCGCATTTCTTCCGTACGTGACTCATACGAGGACTGGAACTTTAATAGTGGCAACTATTTATTTATTTACAGCTCGTACAAAATAGATACATGTTTCAACGTTTTACTGACCTTCAGAGTAGTCACCAGCATTGTGTATATAACCCGTTGCCAGCGATGTGGAAGTCGTAGGATACTCTTAGCAGAGCCAGTTGTGTTGACAGTTCGAGCGGCGCGGTCTATTGCCCGACGAAATTGTACCAGTTTTGAAGCGAATGCCGTGAAATGTTTCCTTCAGTTTCGAAATTGAGTTCGCAGCTCGTGGTCGTGCGCTAGCGTTCTCGCTTCCCGCGCCCGGGTTCCCGGGTTCAATTCCCGGCGGGGTCAGGGATTTTCTCTGCCTCGTGATGACTGAGTGTTGTGTGATGTCCTTAGGTTAGTTAGGTTTAAGTAGTTCTAAGTTCTAGGGGACTGATGACCATAGATGTTAAGTCCCATAGTGCTCAGACCCATTTGAACCATTAGGAAATTGAGTTGAACTCACGAGGGCTTCAGTCAGGGGAGTGCAGTAGGTGGTATAGCACTTATCAGCCCCATCAGTCAAACAAATCAGTAACAGCTTGCACTGTACGTGCTTGAGCATTTTCCTGCAAAATGATGGTCAGGCCCTGCAGAAAGTGTCATCACTTCTGTCTCTAAGCTGGTCGTAGGTTGTATTTCAAAAATGAATAGCATCGCTGGCTGAAAAACTGTTTAAAGCCCTCGAGGAGCTATCTGTTCTTACCTTCTGTAAAATGAACATTGATTTTCGAATAAGTTAAATTTGCTGATGTGATACTTCAGGAAGTGATATCCTGAACCTTATTTGCGTCATTGAAGGAGCCAGTTTTGACTACTTCGACATCACAATGACTAGTGAGTGATCAGTAAGAATTAGAAAAGAACTAAAAGGAGCTGTTCTAAGAATTATAGGTGTGACTTACGACATAAGAGCAAAAAACTGGAAGTATGTAATTAAGTTGAGCTATGCTCAAATAAAACGTATTTCCCTAACGCCACAGATGTGGAAGGATGTTATGAATATTCTTTAATGTGTTCCTCGCTGAAATTTATAAGTAACCACATACTACACCAAATAATCGTTTTTTCAGATGTTATGCTCCTGAAAGAGAAGTTAATACAAGACCTGTTGGATCACCAGGCAGATCTTTCAATTGCCTTTCATATTTCAGAGGCGCAGCTGATTATTTCTGGATCCGCGTTTGGGAGAATGGTTGCACAGTCACTTTCACGTCTCCCTGCACAAGTGTGAAATATACGTTAACGGAACCGTGAAGGTACTTTTATTCAGTCAGTAAAGACTGTGTGTTAAACTTGAAATATCCCTAAGATGGAAGGTTTACGCGACAAGCGCGTATCTCAGTCTTAAAAATCAGTAGTATATATTAAGAAGTTTTGAAGTTGGTTTAGGTACAACTTTAGGAAAAAGAGCATGCCTTCCAACATTTTAGAACGGTTTTTTGATGGCCGTGAATTCATTCACTGCATTCCTTGCTATATACGGATCATGGCCACGGCTTACATATTGACTGTTATTTTCAACCAAGACTATGTAGAGAACTTTTTTCCATAGTTTGTGGTCTTCGGGCATTCTACAACAATCCCTCAACTTTCAGATTAAAAATTAAGATCGGTCTACACATCGCACCAGAAATGCGGAACCAGTTATTATGTCTCACGAAGTAGTTGCTGAGGACGGAAGTTATGTATCTGGCTGTACCTCCACTGAAGTTTTTACGACCACAGAAGACTGTGTGCTTCACATAATACGCCTTCCTTTCGTTAATAAGTTCCGAAACTGCTCTGACGTCACACTGTAACCTCCCCCCGTCACTTATCGACTTTAACGACAGTGGAAAATTAAACCGCGTGTACCTAATGGAAATTTGGGAAAAGCAATCGTCACCGAAGTTAATCTGTCGGTAAAGTGGGAGGAAGGGTTACATCTATATGAAAGGAAAAATGCAAATGAAATTGGTGGAAATTAATTTTGAAAAAGCGTAAAGTTAATAAAGAAAGTAAATGTACGGTCGTAACGCTAACAATTAACTGGCGTTAATTAGATATTTGAGATTTGGGGAAAATTACGGTCGCCAATCCTATGGACAACTACTATAATAACTGAAACAGAAAGGTTGGCAACTGAAGGTTGACACGTGTTGTGTGAAAACTGAATGTTTGTAAGTAGTAATAAATTTCGCTACACACTGACTTCATTTAGCAAAAGAATTAATAAAACCGGAAAACTGGAAGTTAATTTAGTGACTGAAATTAATAGTGAACTTTGTTTCTGAAGCATTACGAAATAAAATAAAATAAGTTTAGTCTTGGGCTACCTCAACAATCATCTCCAAAGCAACTTGAATCTACGCAATTTAGAAATAAGAGATTTTACCTTAACTTGAATTAATGATTTTGAACAATTAAGAATAGTAAAATTTAATACGTACGAAACTGAGCTGCAGTCACAGGTAAGCTAAAATATGGTAACAAAACTCGCACTCGTAATTAGTGCTTGTCTAATCTAAATATAGTTCTGTTGGGTATGAATACTTTAACTGTACTTTGAAATTAAAGCAGTGAAATGGAGTGATGTTACTTTAATGCTGGCGTTTGAATTTCAACGACATTTGGGTTCATTTTGGAAAAGGAAGGGACCCTGCTGGGTAATGCAATTGGGACAATGAGCAACAAAGGTTCATGCTAAGTTGCTGTATTTTAGTGATGCAAATGGAACAGTTTGAAAAGCTGAGGTCTTCCATACAGTTCTAAAACTGTACGTGCTTTCAGTCTTCCTTGTTGGTTGATTGAAGGTTTGAAGTCGTCCATCGAGGAGGTGGCGACAATCACTTATTGTCGGCCGTCGCTATTGCAGAAGCTGGATGTTGGCGCGCCTTCTTCTTGACCCGGTCACCAGGCGAAACGGGCCCTTGATGAGTGCCAGCTAATGTTTCCCGTGCGCGACACCGTGCCAGAAACTATCATAGCAAGTCGAGCGCAATTACATGCTCCCAAACCCCGAAAGCGCGGCAACTCGAGGGAGCGTCACTCAACACACCTGCTCCACCGCTCTACTCCAGCCAGACCCTCTTCTGCCCACGCTCCACGCGGCAGAGTTAACACTACCCAAGATCCTAAACGCTTTGGTTCTCCACACGACCTATCGATGTAATCGTTCGATAGAATAGTTTTCCCTAGGCAAGACCAAGCGTAAAAATACAAATAATATTTATAAAACAAACCAATTATACATCGACATAAATGCATAAATATACACTCCTGGAAATTGAAATAAGAACACCGTGAATTCATTGTCCCAGGAAGGGGAAACTTTATTGACACATTCCTGGGGTCAGATACATCACATGATCACACTGACAGAACCACAGGCACATAGACACAGGCAACAGAGCATGCACAATGTCGGCACTAGTACAGTGTATATCCACCTTTCGCGCCAATGCAGGCTGCTATTCTCCCATGGAGACGATCGTAGAGATGCTGGATGTAGTCCTGTGGAACGGCTTGCCATGCCATTTCCACCTGGCGCCTCAGTTGGACCAGCGTTCGTGCTGGACGTGCAGACCGCGTGAGACGACGCTTCATCCAGTCCCAAACATGCTCAATGGGGGACAGATCCGGAGATCTTGCTGGCCAGGGTAGTTGACTTACACCTTCTAGAGCACGTTGGGTGGCACGGGATACATGCGGACGTGCATTGTCCTGTTGGAACAGCAAGTTCCCTTGCCGGTCTAGGAATGGTAGAACGATGGGTTCGATGACGGTTTGGATGTACCGTGCACTATTCAGTGTCCCCTCGACGATCACCAGTGGTGTACGGCCAGTGTAGGAGATCGCTCCCCACACCATGATGCCGGGTGTTGGCCCTGTGTGCCTCGGTCGTATGCAGTCCTGATTGTGGCGCTCACCTGCACGGCGCCAAACACGCATACGACCATCATTGGCACCAAGGCAGAAGCGACTCTAATCGCTGAAGACGACACGTCTCCATTCGTCCCTCCATTCACGCCTGTCGCGACACCACTGGAGGCGGGCTGCACGATGTTGGGGCGTGAGCGGAAGACGGCCTAACGGTTTGAGGGACCGTAGCCCAGCTTCATGGAGACGGTTGCGAATGGTCCTCGCCGATACCCCAGAAGCAACAGTGTCCCTAATTTGCTGGGAAGTGGCGGTGCGGTCCCCTACGGCACTGCGTAGGATCCTACGGTCTTGGCGTGCATCCGTGCGTCGCTGCGGTCCGGTCCCAGGTCGACGGGCACGTGCACCTTCCGCCGACCACTGGCGACAACATCGATGTACTGTGGAGACCTCACGCCCCACGTGTTGAGCAATTCGGCGGTACGTCCACCCGGCCTCCCGCATGCCCACTATACGCCCTCGCTCAAAGTCCGTCAACTGCACATACGGTTCACGTCCACGCTGTCGCCGCATGCTACCAGTGTTAAAGACTGCGATGGAGCTCCGTATGCCACGGCAAACTGGCTGACACTGACGGCGGCGGTGCACAAATGCTGCGCAGCTAGCGCCATTCGACGGCCAACACCGCGGTTCCTGGTGTGTCCGCTGTGCCGTGCGTGTGATCATTGCTTGTACAGCCCTCTCGCAGTGTCCGGAGCAAGTATGGTGGGTCTGACACACCGGTGTCAATGTGTTCTTTTTTCCATTTCCAGGAGTGTATATATATACAAATTGTAAAACAACTACAATATAAGACACAGAGATGTCATATCTTTAGGTAACAAAATAAGGAAAAAATTGATAGTACAATAGATGGAAACAGGAGGATATGCATTTCCGGCGTTATAACACACTGTACCAAAATATCCGGCAGGTCGTTAATAACAGGATTATGTTTCATTTATAGACTTCTGTATGACGTAACATGGTCATTATCCTTAGCTTCATTGTTGCTAGTTTTTTCCTGATGTCCACATTTTATCTGCCCCTTACTAGTGTGCCTGTGTTCAGTACTAACTTCCAGGTCAAGATTTCTCTTTTTGTTCGGTATAACGAATATAAAGTCGTTAGCGAAATTTCCTCGCACAGATCTCAACTGCAAGTGATGCTCTCTTTCTATGAGACCAACAGTTAAAGGTAAGTAGTACGAAAATACGCATAGATTCTCAGTACTATGCTATTAATAACAAGTACAAACGCCATATTTAATATCCACCAATGACAACGACGTAACGAGACAAAAAACATAGAGTTAACTAAGGAAAGTGTTTTTAATACCTCTTCAACATAATCAATAAAATAATTTGTTCCCTTATATCCTGTGCTGCTAGAAAATGTTACAGCATTCTGAATTTTATCTCGTAGTTGGAGAATTTCTGCGAACGGGCAACGTTCGGTTTCTTTATCTTACTCAGAGACAAATCTAAAAACTTATTTTTCAAATTCCACGCGTAATCCACAGGTAGGAAAGTTCCAAGCATATCCTTGCATTACTAACATTTGTTTTGTCCACTCGTTTGCACCAAGATACCGACGTGCATTGATTAGTTTTATAGGCAATACAGCTGCAGTGAGTAACCACAATACTGCGACTGTCTTATTCATTTCACGGGCAAGTGAATTTTCACTAGAAAAACAGCACTAGCCTCACATGAATCCAGTGCTGGTTGAGGACTGCGACTACCGACAATATTCTGTCTGCCACCATGTCACCCGGGGCCCACGATAAATACGTGTTTTGCAACGAACTTCTCACGTCATGCTAGTCGGCTTGTTCGTCACACTTCGCGAAAGCTCGGCTGCGTGCAGCGTTCACGGAAAATCAGTATGGTACCCACTAAAGGTCTTAATTCTGTCAAGTGCTATGGAGAGCTTGCATGCATTTAAACGAGCAGTCACGAATTATTTAACTCGTGTTAAACAGTTATTCGCTCCCCACCGGAGACGGCTGCTGTCCCTCGTTAGACCTGCAGTGCCACGTGGTGTGACGTATACGCCACGGCATGTCTTTCTCGTGGGCCTCGGTGTCTCCTCAGTGACATCAGAGCAGATAGAAATGGCTGGCCAAATTTCGCGTGTGAAGCAAGGGATATTTGGCAGAGTTTTCGGAATCGGTCGTCAGAGCTGGAATTTACTCACTGAAATAACATGTAGAAATGACATGATGTGACACCTCCGACGCTAATGTTAAATTTATTCTTTATGTTGCGGCCACTTTCCGTCAAAGACCACTATACAAAATAGATTTCTGTTAACAATAACAATTACATACACTATTTGATCGAACATGTCCTGATATCCCCACCAATTGCGAAACTGCCTCCATTTCTCATATTCTGTAGGGCTGACTTCAAGCCCTATTTTGTCAGAGATGGTCCTGTCGGGAGCATAGGCACGGGGTGGATGACAGAAACTAACTTCTTGAAGTACATACAAACTTTTCAATCACATATTCAGCGCTCCAAAGACCATCCTTGTCTGGTACTAATGAACAACCAAAGTTCCCATTTGTCCCATGAACTCTTTGATTTTGTAAGGAAAATGGTGTCACACTTCTGTCTTTTCCAGCTCATTGTAACGACAAACTACATACAGCACTTAGAAGTATTAATCGTGCTTTTAAGAAATTTGTAAATTCAGCATGCGACGCACAGGTGACAGCAATGCTCTGCCAAACGTAATTAAGCCCAGCCTATGGCTAAATTCAAAGTGAGCGGCATCTCCCCCTTAAACATGGACGTTGACAGCAAAAGTGACTTTGTGCCTTAATAAGCAAAAGATGAACCTGATCCTAATGCTGTTGGTTGTGATTTAATTGCTGAAGCTGACCTTTCAACTGCTTAAGAATACAATGGTAGGCATATGCTGTTAGTAAAATCGCTTGTTAAATTAAACATCACATCACCCGCCGAGCGCGGCTTCCAAACGCCTGAAGAAGTCAGGTCATTTGGGAAATCGAAACCAAGAGAAAAGACAGCAAAGAAACAAAAAAGAACGTAAGCAGAACTGACAGACACTCCAGTAAAGGACGCATTACAACGCGAACAGACAGAAAAGAAAACCTTTGAAGATAAATATGGTTTTTCTTCGTACTAATCTATTTACTAAAAATAGTGGCCGTGATCCAGCTAAATCACATGATAAAAGTCCTCAAATAAACCGCTCAATTAAAATGGACATTCCTAAGAAGGTTCTTCAAGATGAAAGTATACTCGAGGACGCCCTGTGTCTTACATGTCTTAAATGATTTTCTCACAGCTATCCAGATAACTAGATTCAGTGCACAAGTTGTAAGCTGTGGGCTCATCTGCCATGTGTTAAAAATGATGTGAAAGGACATTTTTATGAATGTTTGAACTATTAGGCTCCTATAGCGCATTCAGATGAAGACTGCTGAAAATTCTGAAGATACTTTTTCGTCAAACTATTATTATAACAATGACAATACAATTTATGACTGTAATTTTTGTTATAAAGTAGTAGGAATTTGTATTAAAATGAGCTGTGAGCATTAAAGTCGACGTATTTTCAATTAAAAAACTGATCTAGTTACGAAATTAAATGATAAAATAATATAGGCCAACTTGCCTCCACAGCTGGGTCAACTTGCCCCATAGGTGGTGTAGGATGGCCTATGTGGTCTTGCTGTACTAATTAGTTTCTAACCAGTATACAAATAATGAGAAAGCTTAATCACTTAGCTATAAAGGTGCTGAAACACTATATCAATATTTCCATACAAAATATCAATGGGAAAATTTAAAATACAAGCTGGAAGCAATCAAGGAAAACAAGTGGTCCAGCCAGCTTCGGTCTCCCCTAGTTAAGCGAGGTGAGACTGT
This sequence comes from Schistocerca cancellata, assembly GCF_023864275.1. Lineage (NCBI taxonomy): Eukaryota > Metazoa > Arthropoda > Insecta > Orthoptera > Acrididae > Schistocerca > Schistocerca cancellata. Next base: position 737,131,136 of record NC_064629.1, read on the forward strand.
AGAACACATGAAGCATTCACCCCGCCATCTTAACTGTTTATTTTAGCACATTTTTAATAGGTCAGTTCCTTGTCAGTCTGTCTGCTTGGTAGACATGTTGCAATTTATTTAAACTAACTTCCCGCTGAGATAGTGACTTAAAATTTTAAACATAACTCATAATTGGATGTCAGTGCACTACTTCGTGTGCCCCTGCCATTTCCCACTTTTCCTGTTCCAGACTCGAAGGGTTCGAGAGAAGAACCATTGGCCATAAGCCTCCATGTGATCTCGAATCTCTCTTTCATTTTCACCTTCAGCTCTTTTCTTGAGATATACGTAAGAGGAAGTCAGGTGAAAAGAAACTGAAATAAAACTGAAATTTACCACATGTCTCTGTTGTTATCTCATCAAATTTGAAATTGATTGAAAAATCTCGTACACAAGACTAAAAATCAGAAAACAATTATTTAAATCAAAATGGATAGGACTAAAAAGTATAAAATAATTTCTCCTCGCCCCCTACAGATTCCTAACCTCATGCAAATAGTCCGGAAATTTTGTAGCTTGATGCAGATAGTCCTGAAATTTTGCAACTTCATGCAGATAATCCTGAAATTTTGTGATTGTGAATGCTTAACAGCTATGAAAATATTTGCAAGATTTAAAATGAAAATCGCAGGACGCTTGTAGCACATAATTGATACATGAAAAGTCTACCCTCTTTCTATTACATTACTCACTAATTGATGCGTGGCAAGTACACCTCCTTACTTTTATGTATCGCATGCACCCCGCGTATTTCGTTTCAAGTATTTTCATATTTATTTAAACTTCACACTCACAAATTTTTAGGACTATCCTCCGTATGGGATTACGAATCTGTATGGGGCTACTTGAAATTATTTTCTACTTTTTAGTCCGATTTATGAATGGGGTATTTTAAAAATTCGTTTCTATTTAAATAGAAATGGCACTGAGCACTGTGGGACTTAACTTCTAAGGTCATAAGTCCCCTAGAACTTAGAACTACTTAAACTTAATTAACCTAATGACATCACACGCATCCATGCCCGAGGCAGGATTCGAACCTGCGACCGTAGCGTTCGCGCGGTTCCAGACTGTAGCACCTAGAACTGCTCGGCCACCCCGGCCGGCTCTATTTAAATAATGATTATTAATCCACTTTCTAAATCTCTTGAATTGACGACGGTATAAGCGAAACAGAGAAGAATGTCTAACAATGTTAGCGACGATACGAGCGAAAAAGGGGATATCCACAAACATTAGCGACTTTGACCCAGGGCGGATTGTCATGGCCTGACTCCTGATAATGGGCATCTCTGAAACGGATAAGGTGGTCGGCTACTCGCGCGCTGCTGTTGTGAGCATCTATGGTATGTGGTAGAAAGACCGTGAAACACAAATAGGCGACAAGGTGATGGACGGCCAAACCGCATCACCTAATGTGTGGCTCGGGTGGTGGTTTGATAGTTTGTGCAGGTATCGGTCTGTGTGTGTAGGTTTTCGATACACGCTGTGTCCCAGGTCGGAATGACTGGACGATCGATCAACACCAGGATCGAAGAACATACGCGACATTGCAGGTTGGGGCAGGTGGAGAAATCGGCCATGGCAGAGCACGCACTGAGTGAGACCGACCACGTAATAAAATTCGCCGACATTGAAGTTCTGGCTGTAGAGAAGCACTATCAAACGCGCTTGTTCAGAGAAGCGGTAGAAATACAAAAACACGCGAACAGCTTCTGCAAGAAAGAGGAAAGCCTTAAGGTAAACGGATCCTGGCTTCCCGTACTGCAGCGTATGACCGTCGCAGGTATCAAGAGGAGAACCGCACTGGAAATGACCGCGGAGAAGCCCTCGGACGTTGGCTCGCCAGAGTCTGCTGCCCGGAACTCGCTGCAATTCACCACCGGCAATGGAGGGTGAAGCTTTGACAATGCCAGCCACTCGTGCTGGCGAAACGTCAGTAAAGTCAGTCAGTCAAATCACTAGATGAACGTCGGCCGAAGAACCCGAGACAGAAGCCAATAGGCAGTTTGTCAATCACGAAGTCGGCAGAACGTTTAACTCTGACCTACCATTACTTGTTGTATACATGTTCGGCACCCATTGCAACTGGCTGAAGTGTCTGGCGATTATTGACATTTCTTATAAAGTGCGCACTGCAGCCAAGACAGAAACGAAGATAAGTGCCTTTCAAAACTTAAATTCGTGATTTGGCTTATGAAATTACCTATAACCTCATTCTTTTCGCAGATCGTATACTAATCAGCTAAAAAATATCACAATGAGCGTCAGACTAGTATAAATAACTACCACTGTGTAAAGATTTAATGGAGAATATTAAATATGCACAGAGACGGAGAACACCTCGGTCCACAGACGTATGTATACAACACCTACCTTGAGAGTGTTCAAAATTGTTGAATTATTTGATATTCTGGACTAGTCAGGACATAATGCCACCTTCACGTCGCAAGTGGCAGGTAGGCACAAAAGTAGATTTAGTTTATTTTAGTACGTAGGGCATCTATACAAGTACAGTGTCAGCAACAACCTCAGATTGTTCACCGACGATTCTGTTACCTACTGGCCGGCCGGGGTTGCCGAGCGGTTCTAGGTGCTACAGTCTGGAACCGCGCGACCGCTACGGTCGCAGGCTCGAATCCTACCTCGGGCATGGATGTGTGCGATGTCCTTAGGTTAGTTAGATTTAACTAGTTGGGTTGGGGTTGGGTTGTTTGGGGGAAGAGACCAGACAGCAAGGTCATCGGTCTCATCGGATTAGGGACGGACGGGGAAGGAAGTCGGCCGTGCCCTTTCAAAGGAACAATCCCGGCATTTGCCTGCAGCGATTTAGGGAAATCACGGAAAACCTAAATCAGGATGACCGGACGCGGGATTGAAGCGTCGTCCTCCCGAATGCGAGTCCAGTGTGCTAGCCACTGCACCACCTGGCTCGGTTTAAGTAGTTCTAAATTCTAGGGGACTGATGACCTCAGATGTTAAGTCCCATAGTGCTCAGGGCCATTTGAACCATTTTGTTGCCTACTGGAATATATCGTCATTCAGTGATCGCAAGGAAATCACGGAAATTTAGCGTACAGAATGGCAGCTCTCTGTAAATGCCAATAAACGCTAAATAATTTTCGTACCAAAAATAAATAATTTTCATACCAAAAACGAGCAACCCAATACTAAAGTTCTCAAGATTAATGATAAACTTCAGAAACCCATCACATCGGTTAAATGACTATGCGTCATACATATTAAGTACTAATCCGCCTCTGTAGCAGAGTGGCCAGTGCGCCTGAGTGGCATGTGGAGGACCTGGGTTCTGTTCCCAGCACTGCCAGAGAGATATCCTTGATGGGAGGACTGGAATGGGGTGCACTCAGCCTCATGATACGGGCAGCTGAGGAGCTACTTACTTGACTTTTTGTTTTAACAACCGACTGGTCGGTCGTCTTTTTTTTTCAGTAGAATGAAACAAAAACCAAATGAAACTGGTCAATTACACATCTTTTTCAGTAACTCTCCCGGTTTGAGTGATTTTTCAGCCTTTCTTTCTCCGTCCGGACATAGTTTGGTACCGCCGCCGGCAGACTTCTGCAGCCAGGTAGACATCCGCCACGAGGAGGTGGCGTGGCCGCCACTGAAGTGCTGAGGCTCGCGGTCCGCGCTAGCTGGCCACCTCCTCGCCACGGATACACCCCTGATAAGACTCCAGGAGGTTGCTGACGTAGAGCGCTCAGGACACACGCGTCGCCGCCGCAAATCTGCCGGTGTTCCAGGTCATATTTATGTCCGTGCTTGCTATGAAAATAGGACGAGGAATACCGCCTTATGGAAGACACCTTTTCTCCCTTTTCTTTTACCCAGACATGTTTCAGCATTTTTTGTGCTATCTTCAGTGCATTATTTTTTTTTTTTTTTTTCTTACTGTAAAATTGTTGTTACATATTATTAACATTTATCGAAACTTGTGGTACATATATACAGGGTGGTCCATTGATTGTTACCGGGCCAAATATCTCACGAAATAAGCGTCAAACGAAAAAACTACAAAGAACGAAACTTGTCTAGCTTGAAGGGGGAAACCAGATGGCGCTATGGTAGGCCCGCTAGATGGTGCTGCCATAGGTCAAACGGATATCAACTGCGTTTTTAAAAATAGGAACCCCCATTACAATTGTGAATGAATAATTGTTGTGAAATATTATGCATAATTTGTTCACAGTTCACAGTTGAGATATGTATTAACAACCTGATGCACTGTGTGTTTATAACATTATGTCAAAGTTCTATTTATAGCTTAGTTGGCAAAAGGGTGGATGTATGCATTAGTTTACATACCTTATATGATACTATTGGACATTTATGCTGGTAGCTATTCTGCTACACAATCTGCAACTAATCATCTGCAAACAGTAAAACGTAATTTTTATTATTCTGACTAAAACGGAACGCATACAGTCGCTAAAATTTGGCAATGTTCCTTCCCCCTTCACGCACCCCTAAGGAAACTTTTATGCTCAACTTTGTTAATCCCCCGACGATACAGTTGCTGGCTGCTACTACGTTACGCGTCCCGGATGCCTCAGTCCACAACAATATTTTAAATAATCAAAAGAAGAATTTGTCTATTCAGTATATAATTAAATGCCTACTTGTACCTCTCATCTAAACTTCCGTGTAACGTGTACCTCCCCCCCCCCCCCCACCCACCCACGGTGTCTTCATAGTCCCAGGGGGCAGGGCTATCAACCAATATAAATACTAACGAATAGTTTCAGGTGAAAGAGCGAATAAAGTACGTGGTTCAAACGACAGAAAAAATACAGACTGGTTTCACTTGAAAAGAAAGAAGGAATAACTCGGTCAATATGCAAAACAGTGTCGACTGTTTTCATTCGTTTACTCCCAGAAACTGGCTCCACTGAATAATTCAACAGATACTTACGAGTAAAACTACAACCAAATGAGTCGATTGTTTTCCAACTACCGACTGAATTCATTGTTTTCATTCCGTTGTTCCCATCACTATGCTTGACCGTGCAGTAGCGGCTCCAGGTCACGACAAACTGACAACAGCCAGCAGAGCGCTGTGCTACTCCCACACCCCTTCATATCGCATCCAGTGACACCATTGGCGGAGGATGACACGGCGGTCGGGCGGTACCGATGTTTTAGTGAGGTACTGTGGACGTAGTTTATACTGAGACCTGGTACGAAATAGGACAAACCTGTGAAATAAACCAGTAGGGAATATGAAAGATGGCAAGTTTATTGGTGCAGTTCTGAAAAAATGCACAGTTTCTGTGAAGGAAAGAGTATACAAGACCGCAATGGAAACAATTGTAGAATACCGCCCAGCGTTTGCTGTCCTTAGAAATTTTACATGGCAGCAGACGTCAAACGAATTGAGGTACGTGGTGCTATGATAGTAACAGGTCAGTACAGCCCATATAAAAGTATAGCAGACATTCTGAAAAAAACTTGAATAGGAATATCTGGAAGAAAGGCGACTTTGTTCTCCAAAAATTGTGTTAAGGAAGGCAAGAGAATTAGTATTCAAGGTATAATGTGCTACAATTCTTCTGTAACCATTATACACTGACGAAAAGGAAACTACAACACCAAAAAATAATTACTGTAGAGTGATGAAATTTCGGGAATAAATTTATCTATGTAACACATTTAAGTGATTAACATTGCAACATGCTGAAGGAACATCTAGCTTCTCGTAGCCCCGCTACACGATCTCGTTCAAACTCATTGAGGTGCTGATACCGCCGCTTTTGTCGCCTTAAAGGCATTCTTGACTAACATTAATTTTTCATATACTTTTCATTGTATCTAGCCCAATTTTTAGTATTACAATCTCTCATGGTTACCCTACGAGTCTATCGTTTTTGTTTATTAGATTTCACTAGTTTTGAGAAACATAAGAGTAACGATATTGCAACCGAAGGGCTTCGGACACCCTTGGGTCGCTTTGGTGCGCTTGGGAGACGAAGTACATCGGCTGCGCTAGTCACTCTGTTTCGGGCGGTCTGGAGGGCCGGACACGTATCTCAGTATCGTACGTTACTTAGACGTGACTATGTAATAGTCACTCTGTTTCGGGTGTTCTTCAGAGCCGGACATGTTGTACTCTACATCGGGCGTAACTTAGTTGTGACTATGTAATACTCACTCTGTCTAGTGCGTAATGGAGAGCCACACATATGTATCATATTTCGGAAGTTGGATGGTAAAGTTACCATACAATTAAGAAAGCTATGTCGAGTGTTGTAAAAGACAGTGTAAATGTGTGAATATTTGAATAATAACCAAACAGGACACATTAATGAGAAGTGTAGCCTACCAGCATTATCTGTACTACAGATCTTGCCGTCTGTAGTTACAGAGACTAACCCGGGCAAGTGGCATCCCGCAAGAAGCACAATCACAGGTTCGAATTGACAGCGTAGCAGTTTCCGCCGAAAAAAGATCCCACAACAGACGAGCTGTCTTCTGCACTGGGACACAACTTTAGAAGACGACAGGTTGGTGGAAAGAACAGTCACAGACTCTTTTTCAATCTCTCAAGATCTCTCCAGCTTCCAGATCTGACTTGCAAAGGCGCACATAATTTATAATAGACATTGTACAAGACAAACATACCTTCGCTACTATGAAAATACTAACTCCGTAGACACTTGATAGCTTTTGTCCTAAGTAATTTGAGTTTTCGATTAGCGAAGAAACAAAAATGAAAATAATTTTTCCATATTGATTACGGCTCAGAAGGTGTGAAAACAGAAGCGTGGCCAGGTGTAAATGGCATTACATAAAAGTCGATCAGGACTTGTATGATAAAACGGAACATACGGGTCCAAACGTCCTTTGGTTTATAAGCAGAATGAGCACAAAATTCGTTATTCCCAGGATACATTCTGCTAATATCAAGTGACATTGCTGTCAGCCTTGATAACGATCTCGGTTCAGAGAAGAAGAGATTCCACAAGTTTCTTCAAGTATGCTATATCCAGCTTGTATGAGACCTTCCTTTTTTGAATTTTAATTTACAAGTGTAAGCAAAACCCAACGTGCCCTGAAAATAAGTCTTCTAATAGTAATCATCAGTGTAATTAATTAATGTAACATGACCAATGAAAGTTAACTGAGTAGAACACACTCACGTTAATCGCGCAACGTAAATTTATTAAGGTGCTGTTCCTGCCGACTTGTTTAGGATGTGAAAGTCAAGTAACGTGGTCACTCATTAAGTGTCACTTCAGCAACTTCCCTCATACAGCAATCCACACAACGTATTTTCTGAAATTGTGTCTAATGTTTGTAAGTCAACTACAATATTCGTACAGTGAAAGCACATGAATGCAGAGATACTAATTTAAAAAATAAAATTGTATTTTATATATGTGTTGAGACTGGTGCATGTTTTTAAAATACTTTTATAAATGATATGTGTTTTATATTGCTATCATACATTGTTTTACAGTTTAATCTTAGATAAGTGTACACTTTTGGCATTCTTCGCCTCCAGCGAAAATGACCAATAAGATCAAATCCTATCTGGTTTCTTTGTTAATGTCCAATGTGTAATCTACCACTAAAGGCAGTTCTATTATACATTTTGTATGACGTAACCTGTTAATACTGCATGTGCTATATAATTTCATCATTATGTCAAAAAACAAAATTTTTTCATTGAATTATTCTTATATCGTGGGCCACCATCAATGACACTTTACAGAAACGCTGTGTCTCTTTACGTACAATTTATGTAATTTTGCTGTTATTATTACTTGGTGCATACTATTTTGGTGTTAAATTACATTTGTTAATGCTAAGGTTTTACAATCGTGGGATCCTTTTATATCATACCTAACTGACGTCATGCATTGGGGATTGTCATGGCATTAATCCATGAAACGACATTACATGGCATGTATCTGTTTTTTCATGTCATACAAATGGTTCAGTGGAACATAAATTACGTTTACATATCTGGCACGTTATTTTAATACGTCTAACTTCTTATGGTATGTTGTTACTTAATGTTACTTATTAAATGGATTCATTATTGTATTTTGACTTTGGATTCCAACCGTACATATGAACAGGATTTTGTGAGATTCTTTACCTTGAAGTACAATGTATGCTCTTCTTGTGACATAGTAGTTTAAATCTTTATATGATGTAACTACCACTAAACGGTTTTATGGATATGTAATTTTTCTGTCATTGAGTTTTTGTTTATGACGTACTGAGGTTTCATACTGCTTTAAACCAGTAGCCTCGACGTATTTTCTTCCATAGATCTGAATATGGCAATTGCTATTGCCGAAACTGGTTATCAATTTACGTCTTAACATAACGATCTTGGCAAATAAACAGAAGTTTTCATAAGAGGACTACAACAAAAAATATTAACTATAACATCGAAAGATTGAACACAGATGGACCTGATGAACATTATCAATGTTTGGAGATAAGTTTGCGTTTCGCAACACACGGTCATGCAGTGGTAGCAGAGTCAAAGTTATGCCTTTTCTCTTAAGTATCAAGTCAGTACCCAATGCAGGTAAGATGAAAGAAAATATTTTAGTTACACAATATCTAATTAACTCAAAATTCAGGTGAACGGAGTAACACATGACCTTTTAGTAGTACAACTATCCATGGCAAACAGACCAGATATTTAAACACATTATGAACCAAATTCTATACATGATGCAAACTGTTAATAAGCTCAACTGAATGGAAGAGTGAATGAGTCGACTGAATCACTCCGTGGATTAAACGACTGAATGAGTACCATATACCAAGCCTCTTGGGTACGGATCCCGTAAGGCACTACGTAAATCAGTAAAAATTTACCTACGAGATGTATACCCCTCATTTTACCGATAGGAAATACCTACAGACAATCCCGATAACAGAACACACCTCACGAAACAGCGAAAGCTGCGATCGGCTCCAATCAACTAAACCCAGCGACTAGTATATGACACCACTTATTCAAAACTTAGCCCAGACTTCTTCGTTCGGTGCGTACCGATGCTACTGGCTTGCTTAATCGGAACCAAGCACGTCACTACCCATCAGCTTCAAACTAATCATACTGTTTGCAATCGATTCTTGATACAGATTACCATTTTCGCATTACTTCAGCGGCGACAGCTTCACTAACTAAAGTAATAATCTTCTTCTTCTCCCTTCAAAAAAAAAAAAAATCGTTCAAATGGCTCTGAGCACTATGGGATTAACTTCTGAGGTCATCAGTCCCCTAGAACTTAGAACTACTTGAACCTAACTAACCTAAGGACATCACACACACCCATGCCCGAGGCAGGATTCGAACCTGCGACCGTAGTGGTCGCGCGGTTCCAGACTGTAGAGCCTAGAACCGCTCGGCCACCACGGCCGACTCTTCTCCTGTTCTGGTCACTTCAGTTACAAACAGAAAGTGTCAATGTGACAGTGGCAGTAGGTGGTTCCCTGTTACTATCCTGGTAGGATCAGTTTTATCTAAGAAAGTGGCGACGCTGCCCTATGCGAGAACTTGTTCTTTTCACCTCCATATCCCGAGGGGAAAGTGCCCTAAAATACATATCAACCCAAACCTCTACTAACTCCTATACAATACTCAAACTCCTCTCAACCCGCATTGGACGAGCGTGAGAAGATAAGGTCCAAACGTTTACTAAATATAAAAGACGAACTTTACAAAGATGGATATGAAAATCTTTGGATGAGGCCTATGTCCAGGAGGTGGATATATACAGTCTGAAGAAGAATATTTAAGAGGCACCTTAAAGCTGAAGACATCCATTCATTATGAGATCTTACAAAGGTACCAAACTTCAGGGATGTTGAGTGCTATTCTTCACTGTCTGTTCCTAATAGTCGAAGGCATTTTTCATGATATTAAGATCAGATGATTTAGCTCCCCATTCAAGGTGTGATACTGCGCTTTGTTCGTCAAATTCAGCGCTGTAAACATGGCTGCTGCCAGCCTCGACGACGGGAGTGCCCACAGTATACTCACCACGAAAGGGCAACACTTGGTCACCGACGATGTCCAAGTAAACACCCGTGTTCTTATTCACGGTAACAGGAGTAAGTCTCCGCAAGTAATGGCACGAAAATCAACTCCACAACATCACAGAGTCACTTCCATCCTGAACTAAAGCCTCTATGCACTGCGGCGAATACTGAGGTCACTAAAGTCGTGGTATAGTGATATGCACTTTTACAGATGGCTGTAGTATCGTGTACAAAAGGTATAAAACTGCAGTACATTGGAGGAGCTGTCATTTGTACTTTGGTTTCCGACATGTTTACGGCCGCGCGACGGGAATTAACAGACTTTGAATGAGGAATGGTAGTTTGAGCTAGACGCATGGGACATTCCATTTCGGAAATAGTTAGGAAATTCAGTATTCCGCGATTCACAGTGTCAAGAGTATGCCGAAAATAGCAAATTTCTGACACTGCCTCCCACCACGGACAAAGCAGTGGCCGACGACCTTCACTTAACGACCGAGTGCAGCGGCTTCTGCGTAGAGTTGTCAGTGCTAACAGAGAAGCAACAGTGTGTGAAATAGAAATCGATTGTGACGTACGACGAACGTATCCGTTATGAGAGTGCTGTGTATATGGCGTTAATGGACTATGGCAGCACACGACCGACGCGGGTACCTTTGCTAACAATACACGACATCGCCTGCAGCGCCACTCTGAGGCTCATGGCCCCATATCGGTTGGATTCTAGACGACTGGAGAACCGGTCAGATGAGCCCCGGTTTCAGTTGGTAAGATCTGATGGTAGGGTCGAATGTGGAGCAGACCCCACGAAGTAGCCGGCCGGTGTGGCCGTGCGGTTAAAGGCGCTTCAGTCTGGAACCGCGTGACCGCTACGGTCACAGGTTCGAATCCTGCCTCGGGCATGGATGTGTGTGATGTCCTTAGGTTAGTTAGGTTTAATTAGTTCTAAGTTCTAGGCGACTGATGACCTCAGAAGTTGAGTCGCTTAGTGCTCAGAGCCATTTGAACCATTTGAACCCCACGAAGCCATGGAATCAAGTTGCCAGCAAGGCACTGTGCAAGCTGGTGGTGACACCATAATGGTGTGGGCTGTGTTTACGTGGAATAGAGTGGGTCCTCTGGTCCATCTGAACCGATCATTGACTGGAAATGGTAATGTTCGGCTACTTGGAGATCATTTGCAGCCATTCATTCACTTCATATTCCCAAATACGATGGAATTTTGATGGGTGAAAATGCGATATGTCAGAACGCTGGGGACAATTCGAGCAAATGATTAGGCTACCGAGATCGCTCACCAAGAACCCTATAGAACATTTATGGGAAGTAATCCAGAGGCCAGTTACTGCACAAAATCCTGCACCAGCAATATTTTCGCTATTATGGACGGCTATAGAGACAACATGCCTCAATACTACAACAACGGACTTCCAACGACTTGTTGCGTAGATGCCTCATCGACCTGCTGCTCTTTGCCTGGCAATAGAATATCTCACAAGACATTCGGAGGTGCCATTTGAGTTTTGTCATCTCAGTGTAAACGCGTCTTCGTCCGTCGGTAAACTTGACGCTTTTGAAAAAAGAAAAAATCAAATTCGCTACCCGTCGGAACATTCTACTCGCATCCAGGCATCTATTGTCCAGTTTCTGTGTTATTTGGTCGTACAGCTTCAAATATCGTTGCGAGCAATGGCCTTTTGCTAGGTACCCGGCTCCAAACGTCCGTCGAATGGTGCTCACTTCGCAATGTGCTGTGTTGTCCGATCAAGACACAGCCAGGGCAAAAGCACAACAGGAGCTAAGATTCGAACTGGTGCCAGTGCCGTAGAGACTCGCCACTTGTGCGAGTTCCACCAGTGCCACGGGCTGCGATGAGGACGAAGATATCGACTTCCTCTCGGCCAGTTACCGGCCGAGTACAATCCGCCAATGACCGGACGACAACGGACGGAGGCATACTCGGAAGACAGAAGAGCAGCTTTCGCCCACTTGGTTATGGATCATTGTCTAGGGCTGAATTTGGGAAAATCGTTTAGTGAACTCTTAGAAGTGAACAGACAGTTGTTATAAACTAAATTTGCTGTGTACTGTGAAATCTACCTACGATTATTTTAGGGCCCCCCATGAACCATGGACCTTCCCGTTGGTGGGGAGGCTTGCGTGTCTCAACGATACAGATAGCCGTACCGTAGGGGAGGGGTATCTGTTGATAGGCCAGACAAACGCGAGGTTCTTGAAGAGGGGTAGCAGCCTTTTCAGTAGTTGCAGGGGCAACAGTCTGGTTGATTGACTGGTCTGGCCCTGTAACACTAACAAAAACGGCCTTGCTGTTGTGGTACTGCGAACGGCTGAAACCAAGGGGAAACTACAGCCGTGATTCTTCCCGAGGGCATGCAGCTTTACTGTATGATTAAATGATGATGACGTCCTCTTGGGCAAAATATTCCGGAGGTAAAATAGTCCCCCATTCGGATCTCAGGGCGGGGACTACCCAAGAGGACGTTGTTATCAAGAGAAAGAAAACTGGCGTTTTACGGATCGTAGCGTGGAATGTCAGATCCCTTAATCGGCAGGTAGGTTAGAAAATTTAAAAAGGGAAATGGATAGGTTAAAGGAAGATATAGTGGGAATTAGTGAAGTTCGGTGGCAGGAGGAACAAGACTTTTGGTCAGGTGAATACAGGGTTATAAACACAAAATCAAATAGGGGTAATTCAGGAGTAGGTTTAATAATGAATAAAAAAAATAGGAGTGCGGGTAAGCTACTACAAACAGCATAGTGAACGCATTATTGTGGCCAAGATAGACATGAAGCACACGCCTACTACAGTAGTAAAAGTTTATATTCCAACTAGCTCCGCAGATGATGAAGAAATTGATGATATGTATGAAGAGATAAAAGAAATTATTCAGTTACTGAAGGGAGACAAAATTTAATAGCCATGAGTGACTGGAATTTGACAGTAGGAAAAGGAAGAGAAGGAAACGTAGTAGGTGAATATGGATTGGGGCTAAGAAATGAAAGAGGAAGTCGCCTGGTAGAATTTTGCACAGAGCATAACTTAATCATAGCTAACACTTGGTTCAAGAATCACGAAAGAAGGTTATATGCATGGAGATGCTAGAAGGTCTCAGACGGATTATATAATGGTAAGACAGAGATTTAGGAACCAGATTTTAAATTGTAAAACATTTCCAGGGGCAGATGTGGACTCTGACCACAATCTATTGGTTATGAACTGTAGATTAAAATTGAAGAAACTTTAAAAAGGTGGGAATTTAAGGAGATGGGACCTGAATAAACTGAAAGAACCAGAGGTTGTACAGAGTTTCAGGGAGAGCATAAGGGAACAATTGACAGGAATGGGGGAAAGAAATACCGTAGAAGAAGAATGGGTAGCTTTGAGGAATGAAATAGTGAAAGCAGCAGAGGATCAAGTAGGTAAAAAGACGAGGGCTAGTAGAAATCCTTGGGTAACAGAAGAGATACTGAATTTAATTGATGAAAGGAGAAAATACAAAAATGCAGTAAGTGTGCAGGCACTTACACGAGGTGTAAGATAGATACTGCTTACAGGAAAATTAAAGAGACCTTTGGAGAAAAGAGACCCACTTGCATGAATATCAAGAGCTCAGATGGAAACCCTGTTCTAAGCAAAGAAGGGAAAGCAGAAAGGTGGAAGGAGTATATAGAGGGTCTATACAGGGGCCATGTTCTTGAGGACAATATAATGGAAATGGAAGAGGAGGTAGTTGAAGATGAAATGGGAGATATGATACTGCGTGAAGAGTTTGACAGAGCACTGAAAGACCTAAGTCGAAACAAGGCCGCGGGAGTAGAAAACATTCCATTAGAACTACTGACAGCCTTGGGAGAGCCAATCCTGACAAAACTCTACCATCTGGTGAGCAAGATGTATGAGATAGGCGTAATTCCCTCAGACTTCAGGAAGAATATAATAATTCCAATCCCAAAGAAAGCAGGTGTTCACAGATGTGAAAATTACTGAATTATCAGTTTAATAAGTCACAGCTGCAAAATACTAACGCGAATTCTTTACAGACCAATGGTAAAACTGGTAGAAGCCGACCTCGAGGAAGATCAGTTTGGATTCCGTAGAAATGTTGGAACACGTGAGGCAATACTGACCCTACGACTTATCTTAGAAGAAAGATTAAGGAAAGGCAAACCTACCTTTCTAGCATTTGTAGACTTAGAAAAAGCTTTTGACAATGTTGACTGGAATACTCTCTTTCAAATTCTAAAGGTGGCAGGGGTAAAATACAGGGAGCGAAAGGCTATTTACAATTTGTACAGAAACCAGATGGCAATTATAACAGTCGAGGGACATGAAAGGGAAGCAGTGGTTGGGAAGGGAGTGAGACATGGTTGTAGCCTCTCCCCGATGCTATTCAATCAGTATATTGAGCAAGCAGTAAAGGAAACAAAAGAAAAGTTCGGAGTAGGTATTAAAATCCATGGAGAAGAAATAAAAACTTTGAGGTTCGCCGATGACATTGTAATTCTGTCAGAGACAGCGAAGGACTTGCAAGAGCAGTTTAACGGAATGGACAGTGTCTTGAAAGGAGGGTATAAGATGAACATCAACTAAAGCAAAACGAGGATAATGTAATGTAGTCGAATTAAGTCGGGTGATGCTGAGGGAATTAGATTAGGAAATGAGACAATTAAAGTAGTAGTAAAGGAGTTTTGCTATTTGGGGAGCAAAATAACTGATGATGGTCGAAGTAGAGAGGATATAAAATGTAGACTAGCAATGGCAAGGAAAGCGTTTCTGAAGAAGAGAGATTTGTTAACATCGAGTATAGATTTAACTGTCAGGAAGTCGTTTCTGAAAGTATTTGTATGGAGTGTAGCCATGTATGGAAGTGAAATATGGACGATAAATAGTTTAGACAAGAAGAGAATAGAAGCTTTCGAAATGTGGTGCTACAGAAGAATGCTGAAGATTAGATGGGTAGATCGCATAACTAATGAGGAGGTATTGAACAGAATTGGGGAGAAGAGGAGTATGTGGCACAACTGACTAGAAGAAGGGATCGGTTGGTAGGACATGTTCTGAGGCATCAAGGGATCACCAATTTAGTACTGGAGGGTAGCGTGGAGGGTAAAAATCGTAGAGGGAGACCAAGGGATCACCAAGCACATTCAGAAGGATGTAGGCTGCAGGAGGTACTGAAATATGAAGAAGCTTGCACAGGATAGAGTAGCATGGAGAGCTGCATCGAACCAGTCTCAGGACTGAAGACCACAACAACAACAACAACATACAGTGTTGCAGACATAATCACTCAATAATTCACAACAATAAGTAAACCTTCTAACTTATTTGTGTGACTTAATTACTAATTTGTTGGAGTGTTACAGAACCTTCGTTCTCCTATCCTGTTACCTGATCCTGGGGCATAACTGTGTGCTATGCTTAGTGGCTGTGCGGTTTGAGGCGTCATGTC
Source organism: Schistocerca cancellata (assembly GCF_023864275.1). NCBI lineage: Eukaryota > Metazoa > Arthropoda > Insecta > Orthoptera > Acrididae > Schistocerca > Schistocerca cancellata. The sequence continues at coordinate 737,146,672 of NC_064629.1, forward strand.
ACGGATTGCACGGCCCCTCCTGCCGGAGGTTCGAGTCCTCCCTCGGGCATACGTTAGTTTAAGTAGTGTGTTAGTCTAGGGACCGATGACCTCAGCAGTTTGGTGCCTTAGTAATTCACACACATTTGAACATAGCTGTGTAGTAAAGGCAGGGAGAAATTGTCTTAGCGATGTACTGCACCAGAGGCAGTTTCACGAACTCACAAACGAGGCCTCTACAAAACTGGCGACTAGGCTTTACAAAACAATGTTCACTTAGAAATTGGTTTACATGATCACCATTCATTGACAGCAGCAATTCCTGTCGGGTTTGAAACTGAATGTCATCGAGAAAGTTCGTCTTCGGTGCCTGTCGGTTAGGATATTTTTACGAACACCTTTCTTACACCGCACTACATCGTTGCGTGTAACACACCATAACTGTTAGAGATGTTGTACTGTCTGTGTTGATACAGAATTCATCAGCCAGCTACATTCACAATATGGTCATGGGCACGTCCGAATACGATAGCTCGTTTCTGCCTTTCTGTCATGCCGCCATGTCGGCCCATCTGACTGCTCTGATACCATACTGACTGGCACGCATACACCACTCTACCGTCGCGACTCATGTCAGAATCGGAGGCTCACGTGACTGACTGCTCCCTGTCCTACACCAACCATCTACAGCACACCATAGTGAACAGTGTGCTCGTTTAAGTGGGTGAATAATACGAGGGCGTGCTGGAAAGTAATGCCTCTACATTGTCTATGTGAAAACTCTTAAAGCTTTTCAAATACAACAAACGTTACTAGCATTCAACATCTTTCTTCTTCAGTCTAAATATTGACAGCCCTCTGCCGCTAAAAGGCTCCGCATTGTATGGTGTAACATGGAGGTGTGCAACGTAACTACGTCTGCGAGAGAGAAATCGTGTGCTGTAATCGAGTTTCAAAATCAGAGAATTCGTTCACATGTGGGGCATCCTCTCCTTCAGAATGACAGTACCAAACCACACACGAGTCCTGCGACATCTGCAACCATCCGACACCTTGGGCTCACTGTCATCGCTTATCCTCCATACAGTCCCGATTTGGCCCAAACCGATTTTCATCTGCTTCCAAAACTTGAATAACACTTCCGAAGACTTCACTTTTGTTGTGACGTAGCGGTGCAAGCATATCTGAGGTTGCGGCTCTGTCAGCAAATCAAACATTCTACAGTGACGGTGTCAACAAACTGGTCTCTCGTTGGCAGAAATGTGTTCGTCGCCAGAGTAGCTATACTGAAAAATAAATATTTAGACATGAGGAATAAAGATGTAGAATGTTAATAACGTGTTTTATTCAGAAAGTTTTAAGAGTTTCCACATACAAAATTTGGAGGAGTGAGTTTTCAGCACGCACCCTTAGAGCTGTACCATGATTTTATGTTGATTGGGGTCATTTTAGGCAGACGGCCAAGGATGTACTCATACCAGCACGGGACAACGAAGTCTCGTCAGTTATTACTTGGAGGGTATTACTATGGTCCAAGGGTCATAGAATGGAGTGGTGACTAAGATTCCCTTCTTAGCTTTGTGGAACACAGTGGATTTGAGCGCATTTCATATGATGCCACTTATTTCAAGTCTGATGTACCATGGAATAACTGTGAAAAGCTACAGTCACCATTATTGAAGTTGCCAAATTTTAATTTTTATTTATGGAACTACTTCCTGCTTTAATTTCCATATTGTTATAAGTAAAGTTGCATATAACTATGTTATACATGGTTTATTTTGAGCACGAGAACTAAATAAATCGTTACACTAATATCAGGTGTCTAGGAAAATGTATACCCTATCTGCAATCATCTTTCAAAAGACGAGGGAAAGCAAAACTGTCCTCAAAATGAAGATCAGTTTGAACTCTGCTGTGCTTTACTAGGCATGTTCCTATTGGAAATGGCATGCCTTGCCTTCCTCTCTCCTGAACTAACTTAATTGACAGCTACATAGGGACCAACAGTTGAACGTGGAAACCGGAACACGGTTGAAGTTGGCATTTTTCATATGTAAAAATCATTTCGGGAGGTGAAAGACATGGTAAGTGATAGATAAAAATCTTAGAGGCACCTGGGCTTTCAATTACAGACCTTAGGATGGGTAAATTGGCATTAATCAACTAGGCCACCGAGCCGCACTATGTACTCTAATGACTACGAATACTGAAACACACAGTAAAAGTAACCTAAATGAATACTAACTTGGGGAATGTGTAGGGCGATATATCGGCGTAAGTGATAAAGATTGCTTTGAGATGGGTACACGTAGGACCAGTGACGTTCTGTCTTGTGTTGCTGGAAAGTTCAGTGATATGCTAATTTCAGTTACTGAATAGCAGTCAAGCCTAAAACAAAATGACAATACGCCTCGTTGATGACAAAATGTGCAATATCATAATTTGCGTGATTTCGAACTGGATAGAATGATCGGTTACCGGAAGCACGGTAGTCATCTCTGAGGTTTTGCCTAGTATATGGAACATTGCTAGCACAGGTATGATGTAAAAAAATGGTTCAAATGGCTCTGAGCACTATGGGACTTAACTTCTAAGGTCATCAGTCCCCTAGAACTTAGAACTACTTAAACCTAACTAACCTAAGGACATCACACACATCCATGCCCGAGGCAGGATTCGAACCTGCGACCGTAGCGGTCGCGCGGTTCCAGACTGTAGCGCCTAGAACAGCTCGGCCATCTCGGCCGGCCAGGTATGATGTAGACTCAGTGGATAGAGGAGAGTTGCATATACCGAGAATGTGATAAGGGCCACGAAATACAGCATGACACCTGCGTGGGCACACCGCCATGTTGTCCGAAATGCCATAACGAGCGTAATCCTTCTTCCATAGTTTTTGCTAGTTGTTGTAGCACTGCAGTTGGTGTCGATCCTACTGCGTCGACAACCCGACGCCGTCAGCTATGGGCTGTACTGGGGTCTCGACAAATATCGTCCAGAAAGAACATCCGCCTCAGATTGCGATGATCATGTGAACTACATCGCTGGAGTCCAGACTGGTAAAATGCAGTGTTTTCTGGGGAGTCCTACTTTAGGAAGGGAGGTTGGACATCAGCATCTAGTCAACAATGATGTGATTGTCCTTAGGGAAATTACTCGACCAATTCAACCTCTGGTACAGCGGTGGCAACATACATTTTGAACGCTACTTAAGGTACATTTCTAGGCACCTCCATGTGACACATTTCAGCAGTACAGTTACCAACCAGATTTACGATTAGCAGAGGAAACTAAATCAAGGCAATGTTTGATGTGACACTACAGACGACTCCCATCAATTGTGACTTTATTTTCTGAAATGAAATATTTCTTAACACGTATCATTTTATAATAGTTCCCGCAGCACAGTTTTCGTGATTAATGTATATTTTAGTAACTATGAAACAGTTCCTTGTTTATTCCCCATAGTCGTCACAATAAAGCGAACTGTCATTTCAATGACGAAAACAAATTTTTCTTTAGACCTGACACACCTGAAGAAAGAAACATTAATGCTTTCAGGCACGTCACAGTAATTACTAGTTCTATTTAGAGAGAACTGAGACGGAGTAAGAAATGGTCACGCCCATTGCTCTGCTTACCGAGCATTCTTAAAGCAATTCGTAAAACGTACCGATGTAAACTGGTAATGCACAAATCACTGAAATTTAAGAATACCGTTCTTCTGATAAACCTCAAATGACAGGGATCTGTCGGAAATTACGATGTCAGACAATTTTCTTAAAAATTCTTTCCACAGTCGAAAACTTCTTAATCAAAACTCACGTTGGGTTTTCCGAATAGAATCTGCATTATATCAACAATTTTTTCGTCGTAGTCCTGAAAGACAGAGGTATCGTTACATCCAGGCCAAGAGTCCAACAAATGCAATGAATTAATTTCTGAAAATGGTTAGAAACCGTTTCGAATGAAATGTTAAAAAATATTCTTTCCTATTTTTCCAGGCTTTGATGGGTCGATTATAAGATTTCTTGCCACTAAACAATCCTTTTTTTAAAGTTTGGTCTTAACATGCCTTGTGGTACATGAAACCAGACATAAAGTTGCAGCAACAGTAACCCACTTATATTTATCACTGTCATTGTTGTGTTTGAATGTGTCATAGAATTAAATTACACAACAGACTCTGTCTTTTTTCGCCTCGAAATGACAAAGTGCTGTTTGCTGGCAGTTCTTTCACGAAACCTGACAGATCGGCGTTAGATACAGCATATACGTGCATAACAGCAAACTTTGTCTTCACGTCAGCTACGAATTAATGGCACCTCCTTTATACTATTACTTGAAGTAAACTTCGTTATTTTACTGCTTTTTCTACTGTATGTTTCCTTGAATCTTCTTAGCCAGGTCGAAAATGACCTGAAATCAGCAATCTTCATCTCGTTTGTCACTCAGAAGCCCAGTCGCGTAGATCTCCATCAGTAACGGTGCAGTACCTCGCATGAAAAGCTCTGCATGGTTCATATCTCAAGAAAACTCCTCTAAAGAGCTGTTGTTCATTTTATTTATTCAATCTTAGGGTTTTATGTTGGTTATTAATTGTAAGTGGGGGGGGGGGGGGTAATGTGACTTTTGGCCACCCTGTACAGGAAATCTTTCGGATACTTTTTCTGTCACAGTTTAAGTAGACTGTTTAGGATTTTATGTTGGTAACGCCACGTAGCGCTCTATATGAAAATCACTGACTGTGCTGTGTGAAGTCTGTAGCTGGTTTACATTGGTGGAATATTTGCTATTGTAGTGTTGGGCAGTTGGATGTGAACAGCGCGTAGCGTTCCGCAGTTGGAGGTGGAGAGAGATGGCAGAATTTTAAGAGCGGACGATCTGGACGTGTGTTCATCAGAAAGAGTAAATTTGTAATACTGTATATCGTGAACTGATATATATATATATATATATATGATGACTTTTGAATATTATTAAGGTAAATATATTGTTTGTTCTCTATCATAATCTTTCATTTGCTAACTGTGCCTATCAGTAGTTAGTGCCTTAAGTAGTTAGAATCTTTTATTTAGCTGGCCGTATTGGCGCTCGCTGTATTGCAGTAGTTCAAGCAATGAACATTTTTGTGAGCTAAGTGATTCATGAAAGGTATAGGTTATTGTAAGTCAGGGCCATTCTTTTGTAGGGAGTACTGAAAGTCAGATTGCGTTGCGCTAAAAATATTGTGTGTCAGTTTAGTTCAAAAATGGCTCTGAGCACTATGGGACTTAACATCTGAGGTCATCAGTCCCCTAGAACTTAGAACTACTTAAACCTAACTAACCTAAGGACATCACACACATCCATGCCCGAGGCAGGATTCGAACCTACGACCGTAGTGGTCGTGCGGTTCCAGACTGTAGCGCCTAGAACCACTCGGCCACTCCGGCCGGCTGTCTGTTTAGTGATGATCAGAATAAGTAAAGAGAGAAATGACTGAGTACGTTCAGCTTTGCTCATCTGTTTTAAAATCAAATAACGTAAGAGGTTTACCAACACAGTAATTCATAATTTTTTCTAAGGGGAGGTTTCAACGGTTTTGCGAGTTTCATTTTAGCTTGTATTTGTTACTTCGTGTAAGTCTTTCTTCCATTTATACAGGTTACAGACAGATTTTACAAAGCAAAACCAGGTTTGCACATTGCTTAACATTAAGTGTTAAACAAAATGTTAATGCAGTTTTATCTCCATTGTTATACTTACGTCACCGCAAAACCAACTGTTAATTGTTATGCGCCGTCAACCAAGGATATGCATCAGCCATATTGCTCATGCGCAGTCTGCTACAGTTCCAGTAGGAGTATACAGTCCCAGACACTGAATTTTCAGTTTCTCGTTTTTTTTTCCTTTTATTTTTAATAGTTGCAGTGCGTCTTAGCAGCTAAAATTTTGACAGGCTCTTTCTTTTGCTGTATTCTTCCTATACACTCTTAGAAAAAGTCGGGGCATGTTTCGACATGTCGTACTGGACCATAGTCTCTTCAGCGTATATCAACACAGATAGTAGGATAGTAAAAACACTGCGTCTCAAGAGAGCATCAGAATTTATCTACAACCGCTGCCAAATTGGATACTCTACCATTTAAGTTAGAAATCGTTCACTGAGTTCAGGACTAGACCAGTGGTCAAATTATATCAGTGAAGGGGAACTTTTAATAAAGTTGCCACACGTAACCGAGACATATAATGTGTATTTGCTTATTTGTGTTGCCTTCAGTTTTGCCTTTGTTTGCCTAATTAACCTAGTTGGCTCTGTGATAAGGCCGTTGTGCCGCCTATAATTGGCACAAAGTAAGATGAATTTGTTGTTTTGCGCCGGCCGGGGTGGCCGAGCGGTTGTAGGCGCTACAGGCTGGAACCGCGCGACCGCTACGGTCGCAGGTTCGAATCCTGCCTCGGGCATGGATGTATGTGACGTCCTTAGGTTAGTTAGGTTTAAGTTGTTCTAAGTTCTAGGGGACTGATAACCTCAGAAGTTAAGTCCCATAGTGCTCAGAGCCATTTGAACCATTTGTTGTTCTGCTGGTTGAACGCTAGCTGACCCAACGGATCAGGGCACGCCGCGGCAGTTCCGGCTTCCGGCTAGGTGACCGCCCCAGACGACCTCAGGTGCAGGGACAATTAGCTCATCGCCTGAAATGGGTAAACCCGGAGCTAGGAATTTGGACGGCTAATGCAGCATTGCCGTTGCGCAGAATATGCTCCAGGAAGTGCCAGTGTCAGATAATCTTTAAGATGTCCAAGTTTCAGCTCATTGAGACTCAGTAATAACTCACATCAAATATTAATGCTAATCTGGGTACATTTACCACCTCAGAAACATGAAGCCCATCCAATGACACAACAATATCTTCAGTATCTTTAAAACTGCGGAAGTTAATAAACCTTTACACAACGAACCTTTGAATTAACAACTTTTGATCGCTTCAAGAAATTTCAACAAACGTTATCTCCGGTAACAGCATTGCACTGTAGCTATCATCTCTAAATCTGTATGCAGTGTATTTACTGATTTACAACGTCTTTTATATCTTTTTCATTACACAATTGTTTGCCAGAACATCGTATTCTCCACATTTACACAGCAAATGAGTACAGCATCAATACCTCACACATTGTTATACTTGTGTTTTTATTTAGTGAATAGTTTTCTGTTGTGCCAGTAACTTTATTAAAAAGGTTGACTGCAACTGATATTAAAAGAAGCTGTACTAATTAAAAAGTGGGCAACTGCATCTGTTGGCGGACACCACAATTGAAAAAGTGCTGGAAGGCGCTTCTGTCAGGCAGGCATAAATAGTTGTGTAAGCAATTTTTACTGACAATCTACTGTCATTTAACGTAAGCGCACTTGGTCAGGAATATTGGCTTGTTTATTTACGAACCAGCAATTACTTATTGTAAACGATCTGTATACAACCGAAAGTTTATAACATTTCTTTCACTTAAATATTGTTATAATATATTACTTTAGTGTGGGAAATAGTTCATAATAAGACAAATCGTGTTTGTAGCTCCTAAGATCGACGTATTTTTGGTGGGAATGGCCTTCAGCCAATGAGTGTTGGACAATGGCGGAACACTGCGGGAGTCAAATGAAGACAGACTTTTCGAGTGAAGAGCTCAAGGGAGCGATTTTGGACACTGGTGTAGAGCTCTGGAAGGAAGCAGACGTGTCTAAAGTAACGTGTGCGATTCCGTCGTCTAGGTGATTGGTTGTGAGCAGCGAACAGCTGCTATCATACTTTAACTCCTGAAGGGAGTTTATATTTCGATAGGTCTGAACGTGTTCCAGAATAGGACTCTATTTTTTTCGCTTATGTTACGGAACTGAAGACAGACAGAGCATAGGCTACTATTTTTCGTATCGTGTGTGCTAATTTGTGAATCATCTTGTTGAACTCTTAACTATTTTGAGCTGAAGAATCTTCGATGGCCGGCCGCTGTGACCGAGCGGTTCTAGGCGCTTCAGTCCGGAACCGCGCGACTGCTACGGTCTCAGGTTCGAATCCTGCCTCGGGAATGGATGTGTGTGATGTCCTTAGATTAGTTAGATTTAAGTAGTTCTATGTTCTAGGGGACTGATGACCTCAGATGTTAAGTCTCATAGTGCTCAGAGCCATTTGAACCGCTTGAATCTTTGATGTATTGTGATCACGAAATGGACTTAGTTTTCGCGAGCCTTTGGTGACTATTTAGTTTGAGGATTTTTCTACCATTCTCATATCGCACTCAACGTAACTTTAGTGCATTTGATAAGGGTATTTCCTCTCTGTATTTTGACTGAATATCGTAGGACCACTTCCAGTTTAATTGAGATATCCTACCTTGAATAAACATTATTCAACATAAATTTATGTCATCTTCGTCAATTACTGACGTTAGAATAGAATCCTTGTTATTAAATTATTCGATTCTTTTATTCTGTATTTACGTGTATTTTATTAACGCGTAATTCTAGCCAATGCATAAACTGACTGCAGGATCGTAGCTACAGACTATTATTTGCAGCGAATTAGCTGTGGGGCACGGAAGCAGACGTGCGCGGCTCGACCCTGTGACTATATCGAGCTATTGTTTTTAAACGCAACTGTGCCTACAGTACGAGTAACCGCGGGTAAAGACACAAATGTTTTGCTCGTGTGCGCTGCTGTGTGGAAGAGCTACGACACTCAGCAATAACCGGTTTGTACCGTTGCACTGTACATTTGCTGCGTCCAAGCAAGCCATTTCATAAAAGGGCTTTCGGTAGTAAGGGGTTCTCTTCCTGCCAGCTACTTGTGTTTGATACCGAACATATTTGGTGATTATATAGGAGAAATGATCAGTATTCAGGAATATGACAGGAACGACATTCGAAACAAAGACGTCTAGAAAATATGTGTTCTAAACTGCGCACCTTAGAAGCTATGAGCACTTGTTCACCTTCGCTACTGTGAAACACATTTCTTCTGCAGAAAAGTGCTCATAGTTCTTAAGGTATGAATTTTAGATCCCATGTTTAAGTAATTTTTTTGCTTCAAATGAATACTGAAAATTTCTCCTGGGACACCCTGTACATGAAGTGGAGGCTTTATAAAAACAGTCTAACAATAGAAACAGAAGCATTTCTGAGAAAGGACAGTTCGATAATACGCATGTAATTTTAAGAGCTATGAAGAATTTTCTGGAAGTGTGTGATCATATCGAGTGTAGCGTTATGTGGGAGAGTAACGCAGGCGCTAAAATGCAGAGACATGAAGAGGACATGAACTTTTTAAATGTGGTGCTAAGGAAGAATGCTCAAGATTAGCTTGGTAGATCAAATAGCTACTGAGGTCTTATTGAAACGGCCGGCCGCGGTGGCCGTGCGGTTCTGCCGCTGCAGTCCGGAACCGCGGGACTGCTACGGTCGCAGGTTCGAATCCTGCCTCGGGCATGGATGTGTGTGATGTCCTTAGGTTACTTAGGTTTATGTAGTTCTAAGTTCTAGGGGACTTATGACCTAAGATGTTGAGTCCCATAGTGCTCAGAGCCATTACTGAAACGAATTGTAGAGAAAAACGCTTCATGGCACAACTTGACTACGTTAAAGGATCTGTTGACAGGACACACACTGAGACATTAGTGAACAGACATTTTGGGGATTGAGGGAGGAGAGGGGCTTTAAATTGTAAAGGGAGACCTAGGCTTAATTATATTAAGCAGGTTCAAATGCATGCAAATTGCAGTAGATGGAGAGCCTTATACAGGATAGACTACTGTGGAGAACCGCATCAATCTAGCCTCCGGACTGAAAATCACAACAACAATATATTGTGAACACTAACGATCATGTAACGTAGTGTTGGGACAAACTCGAAGTTGCTTTCATTTCTGTTTAACATACCCTATTTATTTCTCCCAGTAAAATATTCTTCGAGTCAAATGGTTGGTTCAAATGGCTCTTAGCACTATGGGACTTAACATCTGAGGTGATCAGTCCCCTAGAACTTAGAGCTACTTAAACCTAACTAACCTAAGGACATCACAGACATCCACGCCCGAGGCAGGATTCGGAACTGCGACCGTAGCGGTCGCGCGGTTCCAGACTGGAGCACCTAGAACCGCTCGGTCACACAGGCCGGCATTCTTCGAGTCAGTGACATTTTTAACGTAAAGATACTTCTTCTCATACACCCGCAATTTCGACCACGCCTACTCTGTTCTAGAAATCGTACAATACTGTTTACGTTTCAGGAAAGATATGAATTTTGTCAAAAATATTTTCCGCCTCTATTAACGTTCAGCTACTTCGACAAACATATTTCGCAGACACTCATTCGTGCATGTAGCCCTCTATAGACATGGGTCGTTCGCGAACTAACGGGTTCAAAGGAACGGTTCACCAAGGTGAACGGAACGAGAGAGGAACGAATTCTAAGGAACGGTCTTTCATAGTGCACTTCCGTCGCGGCTTTCTACTTATAGTTCCCGGGAACGGGAAACGGTCGGTCTCGTTCCCGGAACGGCACGTCGGTCGGTCTCGTCCCAGCCTCGGTCCCTCGGCCGGACTCGTCTTTCTTCGTGTGGTCACTCGCCGCAGTTCCACTGCCGACTGCTCACAGTTAGTTCAGTATCGAGTTGTTCGTTTCGTTTGCTGCGCACGCCCATTCTAGATCTGTTTAAAACCTTTTTTGAACTCTGAACTTCTGGTTCTTTTCGTACTGTACTCAGCGTTCACGACCGGTAATTAAAATGTATTTTATAATCACGTAAATTACATAAGGATTACACGATATGTAATACATACATCTTTTCAGGTAACAAAACGGCATATCAGCTTACTTCACTATTTCGATAAACAGCAGAAGAAATACTTGTATAAAGGCAAGGTTTTTTTTTCTATCACACATGTAAAGGAAGCCGGCACGGCACACACGAGTGGCCATTTTCCGTCCTTCTTTTTATCCAAGGTAAAAGAGCATGTTCATTGTTATGGAAGGCAGTCCGACTTACAACCGAATGAAGCCCGCACTCCATAATCGAGTGTATGGTGTCACATTTCGCAAAGAGAATATGATAACTCCTACAGTATTATTCCAGTGGTACGAAAAATCGGTCCCGAGTGTGATGTCACCGCCAGACACCACACTTGCTAGGTGGTAGTCTTTAAATCGGCCGCGGTCCGTTAGTATACGTCGGACCCGCGTGTCGCCACTATCGGTGATTGCAGACCGAGCGCCGCCACACGGCAGGTCTAGAGAGACTTCCTAGCACTCGCCCCAGTTGTACAACCGACTTTGCTAGCGATGGTTCACTGACAAAATACGCTCTCAACTTTTCGTCCTTTTGATGCTGCACTGGAAAGCTGGACGGAGTGGTCACGCCAATTTGGATTCCATCTCGCCGCCTACAGAATTCAAGGTAACGAGCGGCAGGCTTTTTGGTTTTCATCCGTCGGGGTGACCACGTACCGTGTGATAGTCAAATTATTTCCGTGACGTGACGTAGCAACTTTGTCCTACGATGAAATTTTGCCTGCATTAGATGCATATTTCAAAGAATCAGTCAATGTAGTTGGCAAACGGTATACCTTCTTTCCTACAAAACATACGGCAGGTCAGACTAATAGGGAGTGGGTTGCAACCTTGCAAGGCCTTACTAGGGATTGTGCTTTTGAGTGTCAATGTGGACTCCCTTATTCAGATACTATGGTGCGTGATGCAATTGCACAGAACGTTTCTGATGTTCGTATAAGGGAACAGATTTTGAAACTAGTCACTCCCTCCATTCAACAAGTGATGGACATATTGGATCGGCAGGACACACTTGACTTTGCTCAGGAATCATTTGAAACTTCGCCACCCGTGTGTCAGGTTAACCGTCCCGCCGGGCGAGCTGCACGGAACAGTAAACAGTCCTCGCGCCCAGCCGCGCCGCTGCCGCCAGGCTCTTAGCCACTTGTACCGCGCCGGCAAGCAAATGCAGTGCTAAAATCATGCCTGCGGTGTGCTACTAGACATTCACGTGAGAATTGCCCTTCACGCCAATCTGTTTGCTTTTGCTGTAATAGAAAAGGACATGTTCAAAGTGTTTGCCAGAAAAAGCTCCGATTGGCAACTCAGACCCATTCCAGGCCCTTTGCTTTGCGCCGGAATCGGAATCGAACCAAGGATACTCAGCCTCGCGAAACTTCGCCCATGGAAATTCATATAGTTCATTCCACTCCACCCAGTGCCACTCTCTCTAACAGTGACTGTGTTCGTCCCACAAATAGTGTGCGTCGACATCGCAGGAACTCCCGTCACGTCGCAAGTGATTTTGTACCAGTGTCAGTTCACGTTGCACGAGACAGTCGTTTTTGTCGTCAGGAGAGCAATAAACTTTTTGTGGACTTGGACATTAATGGCAAAGTGATACCATTCCAGCCTGATACCAGGGCTGCAGTTTCACTGATCAATCAAGACACTTACAAACTGCTGGGTACACCTCCGTTGCGTGCCACAACTGTTAAGTTAACTACCTATTCAGGCCACAAGTTCCCTGTGTTAGGACAGTGCAGCCTTCTTGCAACATACAAGGGACAAACAAAACTTGTGTCATTTTACGTCCTTCGTTCTTCTTCTACAGTGAACTTGTTTGGTTTCGATTTATTTCATTTGTTTAACTTGTCTATAGTAAATCAGGTCCTATCAGTGAACCAGACTGTGCCTTCAGACTGTGTTTCTCGTCTATGTGACGAATTTGCAGACATTTTTGCACCAGCTCTCGGTTGCGCTAAGTACTATAAAGCACATTTGGAACTGAAAGTCAACACGCAACCGAAATTTTTCTGAGCGCATAATGTTCCCCACGCATTGCGTGATGAGGTCGCAAAAACATTACACGATTTGGAATCACAAGGTGTAATTGAACGTGTGCAGGCTTATCTCTGGGCATCACCCTTAGTAATTTCGCCAAAACCTTCGGGAAAATTGAGACTTTGTGTGGACTTCAAGGCAACAGTGAATCCACAACTAGTGACCGCAACTTTTCCTTTACCCCGCCCGGAAGATCTTTTTGACAAACTGTGCTCGGGTAAATATTTTTCGAAGTTGGACCTAGCGGATGCGTACTTGCAAATATCAGTGGACGAAGAATCCTAGCGCGTTTTGGTGGTTAACACGCATCTTGGTTTGTATCGATTCAAACGACTGCCATTCGGGTGTGCATCCGCCCCTGCATTGTTTCAGCAATATCTACAAACTGTTTGTGCGTCGATCCCTACTGCAGCAAACTATCTGGACGATATTGTGATCCCCGGAAAGACAGAAGAAGAACATTTAGCCAATCTCAGAACATTATTTCAGGTCTTGCGACAAAATGGTCTTCGCTTGCGGAAGGACAAATGTGTATTTTTTGCTCGTGACTTACCCTACCTGGGACATGTACTCAATGCCCAAGGCATACATCCCAGTCCCGAGCACCTCTGTGCCATACAAGACTTGCCTTCGGCGCAGAATTTGAAGCAGCTACAGAGTGTGCTGGGAAAAATTAAGTATTATCATCGCTATGTTCCCCACGTAACGTGTATCTACAGGGCATGTGGCCTGTATTTGAAGCAGTGTCATGATTATCTCTCCATTGGCAAAAGATTCCGGAATACACATAACGTGTATCCACAGGACATGTGGCCTGTATTTGAAGAAGTGTCATGATGATCTCTCCATTGACAAAAGATTCCGGAATAGTCCCCCATTCGGATCTCCGGGAGGGGACTGCCAAGGGGGAGGTTACCATGAGAAAAAGATTGAATAATCAACGAAAGGATAACGTTTTACGAGTCGGGGCGTGGAATGTCAGAAGCTTGAACGTGGTAGGGAAACTAGAAAATCTGAAAAGGGAAACGCAAAGGCTCAATCTAGATATAGTAGGGGTCAGTGAAGTGAAGTGGAAGGAAGACAAGGATTTCTGGTCAGATGAGTATCGGGTAATATGAACAGCAGCAGAAAATGGTATAACAGGTGTAGGATTCGTTATGAATAGGAAGGTAGGGCAGAGGGTGTGTTACTGTGAACAGTTCAGTGACCGGGTTGTTCTAATCAGAATGGTCAGCAGACCAACACCGACAACGATAGTTCAGGTATACATGCCGACGTCGCAAGCTGAAGATGAACAGATAGAGAAAGCGTATGAGGATATTGAAAGGGTAATCCAGTATGTAAAGGGGGGCGAAAATCTAATAGTCATGGTCGACTGGAATGCAGTTGTAGGGGAAGGAGTAGAAGAAAAGGTTACAGGAGAATATGGGCTTGGGACAAGGAATGAAAGACGAGAAAGACTAATTGAGTTCTGTAACAAGTCTCAGCTAGTAATAGCGAATACCCTGTTCAAGAATCACAAGAGGAGGAGGTATACTTGGAAAAGGCCGGGAGATACGGGAAGATTTCAATTAGATTACATCATTGTCAGACAGAGATTCCGAAATCAGATACTGGATTGTAAGGCGTACCCAGGAGCAGATATAGACTCAGATCACAATATAGTAGTGATGAAGAGTAGGCTGAAGTTCAAGACATTAGTCAGGAAGAATCAATACGCAAAGAAGTGGGATACGGAAGTACTAAGGAATGACGAGATACGTTTGAAGTTCTCTAACGCTATAGATACAGCAATAAGGGATAGCGCAGTAGGCAGTACAGTTGAAGAGGAATGGACATCTCTAAAAAGGACCATCACAGAAGTTGGGAAGGAAAACATAGGTACAAAGAAGGTAGCTGCGAAGAAACCATGGGTAACAGAAGAAATACTTCAGTTGATTGATGAAAGGAGGAAGTACAAACACGTTCCGGGAAAATCAGGAATGCAGAAATACAAGTCGCTGAGGAATGAAATAAATAGGAAGTGCAGGGAAGCTAAGACAAAATGGATGCAGGAAAAATGTGAAGACATCGAAAAAGATATGATTGTCGGAAGGACAGACTCAGCATACAGGAAAGTCAAAACAACCTTTGGTGACATTAAAAGCAACGGTAGTAACATTAAGAGTGCAACGGGAATTCCACTGTTAAATGCAGAGGAGAGAGCAGATAGGTGGAAAGAATACATTGAAAGCCTCTATGAGGGTGAAGATTTGTCTGATGTGATAGAAGAAGAAACAGGAGTCGATTTAGAAGAGAGAGGGGATCCGGTATTAGAATCGGAATTTAAAATAGCTTTGGAGGACTTACGGTCAAACAAGGCAGAAGGGATAGATAACATTCCATCAGAATTTCTAAAATCATTGGGGGAAGTGGCAACAAAACGACTATTCACGTTGGTGTGTAGAATATATGAGTCTGGCGATACACCGTCTGACTTTCGAAAAAACATCATCCACACAATTCCGAAGACGGCAAGAGCTGACAAGTGCGAGAATTATCGCACAATAAGCTTAAC
Source organism: Schistocerca cancellata (assembly GCF_023864275.1). NCBI lineage: Eukaryota > Metazoa > Arthropoda > Insecta > Orthoptera > Acrididae > Schistocerca > Schistocerca cancellata. Next base: position 737,162,077 of record NC_064629.1, read on the forward strand.
AGCTCAATCATCGAAGCTGCTTACAAGAATAATATACAGAAGAATGGAAAAGAGAATGCGCTAGGTGACGATCAGTTTGGCTTTAGAAAAGTAAAGGGACGAGAGAGGCAATTCTGACGTTACGGCTAACAATGGAAGCAAGGCTAAAGAAAAATCAAGACACTTTCATAGGATTTGTCGACCTGGAAAAAGCGTTCGACAATATAAAATGGTGCAAGCTGTTCGAGATTCTGAAAAAAGTAGGGGTAATCTATAGGGAGAGACGGGTCATATACAATATGTACAACAACCAAGAGGGAATAATAAGAACGGACAATCAAGAACGAAGTGCTCGTATTAAGAAGGGTGTAAGACAAGGCTGTAGCCTTTCGCCTCTACTCTTCAATCTGTACATCGAGGAAGCAATTATGGAAATAAAAGAAAGGTTCAGGAGTGGAATTAAAATACAAGGTGAAAGGATATCAATGATACGATTCGCTGATGGCATTGCTATACTGAGTGAAAGTGAAGAAGAATTAAATGATCTGCTGAACGGAATGAACAGTCTAATGAGTACACAGTATGGTTTGAGAGTAAATCGGAGAAAGACGAAGGTAATGAGAAGTAGTAGAAATGAGAACAGCGAGAAACTTAACATCAGGATTGATGGTCACGAAGTCAATGAAGTTAAGGAATTCTGCTACCTAGGCAGAAAAATAACCAATGACGGATGGAGCAAGGAGGACATCAAAAGCAGACTCGCTATGGCAAAAAAGGCATTTCTGGCCAAGAGAAGTCTACTAATATCAAATACCGGCCTTAATTTGAGGAAGAAATTTCTGAGGATGTACGTCTGGAGTACAGCATTGTATGGTAGTGAAACATGGACTGTGGGAAAACCGGAACAGAAGAGAATCGAAGCATTTGAGATGTGGTGCTATAGACGAATGTTGAAAATTAGGTGGACTGATAAGGTAAGGAATGAGGAGGTTCTACGCAGAATCGGAGAGGAAAGGAATATGTGGAAAACACTGATAAGGAGAAGGGACAGGATGATAGGTCATCTGCTAAGACGTGAGGGAATGACTTCCATGGTACTAGAGGGAGCTGTAGAGGGCAAAAACTGTAGAGGAAGACAGAGATTGGAATACGTCAAGCAAATAATTGAGGACGTAGGTTGCAAGTGCTACTCTGAGATGAAGAGGTTAGCACAGGAAAGGAATTAGTGGCGGGACGCATCAAACCAGTCAGTAGACTGATGACCAAAAAAAAAAAAAAAAATGTTCCCCATGCCTCTTCCATTTCAGCTCCGCTTCATCGCTTACGCCGTAAAGGTGTTCCGTTCGTCTGGATGACGGAATGCGAACGCGCCTTTCGCCAGTTGAAATCGGCGTTGCTTTCCAATACTTGCCTTACGCCATTCGATCCGGAAGCCCCTTTTGTTAATGGTGGATGCATCGGATTTCGGGATCGGTGCTTTCTTGCGCACAAAGATGGTTCGCACGATCGCCCAATTGCCTTTGCGTCCAAATTGCTCTCGTCTGCACAAAGAAATTATTCACAGATCGAGAATGAAGCATTGGCTCTCGTATTTGGTGTTACAAAGTTTCATGATTTCTTGTATGGTCGTCACTTTACCATCATCACAGACCACAAACCTTTGACATCGCTTTTTCATCCGACCAAGCCTGTACCTCCACGTACAGCGCAGAAATTCATTCGCTGGTCTAATTTCCTCTCGCAGTACCGCTACGATATCTTGTTTCGGTCCACTGCTAAGCACGGAAACGCCGATGCGTTGTCCCGTTTGTCTGTTGCTGAGGATAGAGCATTTGATTCCTCCGAACTTGCTTGCATGTTCATTGCTTCGGAAACCGACGACGTGGTAGAATCGTTTCCGATTGATTTTCGTCGTGTAGCTACAGCCACAGCTGCCGACCCTGTCCTTGCTACCGTTCTGCGTTTTGTTGCTACGCAATGGCCCTTGTCAAAGTCACGGATCGGGGATAAGTTGGTTCGCCGATTTTTTGCTCACAAGGAGAGACTTTTTGTACGACGTGGTGTTTTGCCGTTGCGTTCTGATAATGATCAGTCCAGGGTCGTGGTACCACGTTCGTTACAGTCCCCGGTCTTACAGCTTCTCCACCAAGGAGATTGGGGTATAGTGAGAACAAAACAACTTGCTCGTCCGCACTGTACTTGGTTCGGAATCGATGCCGCGATTACGAATATGTGCTCTTCTTGCATGGTGTGTGCCGAACAACAATCAGCACCGCCGCGAAAATTCTTTGCATGGCCAAAAGCCACTTCCCCTTGGCAACGCTTACACATCGATTTTGCTGGTCCATTCTGGAATGTTCGATGGTTGGTTGTGGTAGATTCATTCAGTAATTTTCCTTTTGTTATCCGATGTCTTCAACGACGTCATCTGCCACCATCCAAGCGTTATCTTATATCTTTTGCATTGAAGGTCTTTCACAGACTATTGTTTCTGACAATGGCCCACAATTCATGTCCGCAGAATTTCAGTCATTCTGCAAGGCCAATGGTATTCAACATCTGACGTCCGCGCCGTTTTCGCCACAGTCAAACGGTGCCGCTGAACGATTGGTCAGGACTTTCAAGTCAGATGTTGAAGTTGAAAGAGTCGCATTCTCGGGAGGACGCGTTGTTGCTCTTTTTGTCCTCGTATCGCTCTCAGCCCCGAGATGGTCGCTCGCCGGCTGAGTTGCTCCACGGTCGTCCTCATCGAACCTTGATGTCTTTGCTCCATCCGCCGCATCAGGTTCCTGTGCAGCGGCAGACACCTGCTTTTGCCCCAGGCGACGTTGTCTACTACCGCCACTATCGCGGTTCGCGGCGTTGTCTCGAAGGGCGCATTCTTCGCTGCCTCGGCCGCGCTATGTATCTGGTCTTGGGGGCTTCTGGTGAGGTGCGTCGGCGTCTCAATCAGCTGCGCCTCTGTTGTCACACGGGATCTGCCGCTCCCCGTCTGCTTTCAGCGACGGTGCCGTCTGGTCAGCGCCCTGGGGACCCATCTACTGGCTCGCCTCAGCCCTAGGTATTACCGACGCTGCCTTCCATTTTGCCCCATGGCGAAGCACCGCCGCCGTCGCCGCCGCCGCCGCCGCCGCCGCCTGTTCTCCCGCCGGCGACGCCCGCAGTGGGCGCGTCGCTGCAACGGTCGGGCGCCTCCCTGGGTCACGCGCCGCCGATCGCTTCCCGTGACCAGTTGTCCTCCAACATGGAACTCTTGCCCGCTCCGGACCGTATGTCGTCTTCGCCCGTCGCGTTCCCCGGCCCGATGGAGGTCGACCCTTCGGCCCCTCCTGTCTCTCTGCGGGCGCATACACCGCATATTGGCATGCACCCTGGAGCAGGTTTTCAGGCGTTTCCTGGCTCCCCGCGGTCCGAATGGCAGGGTGCGGGTGGCACAGCCTCGCCTGTTGTTAGGCTCCCCACCTCGTCGTATACGTCAACATGGGGACCTCCCCACGGCGGGCGTAAGCCTTATTCCACCACCGTTCGCCGATTTACGGGGGAGGAATGTGGTGTCACCGCCAGACACCACACTTGTTAGGTGGTAGCCTTTAAATTGGCCGCGGTCCGTTAGTATACGTCGGACCCGCGCGTCGCCACTATCAGTGATTGCAGACCTAGCGCCGCCACACGGCAGGTCTAGAGAGACTTCCTAGCACTCGCCCCAGTTGTACAACCGACTTTGTTAGCGATGGTTCACTGACAAAATACGCTCTCATTTGCCGAGACGATAGTTAGCATAGCCTTCAGCTACATCATTTGCTACGACCTAGCAAGGCGCCATGTTCAGTTACTATTGATATTGTGAATAATGTACAGTCAAGAGCGAGGTTCATCATTTATGGATTAAAGTTAAGTATTCCACCAGCTACGTCCGTTTTTTTCTAAAGTCTAATTTCCCTGTCCTGTTCCAGACCTCACGCCAGCCTGCGTGAGCTACAACGTGTGCCTTTCGGCTTCCTCTAATAACACGGTGTTGGCTCTCCTGCCAACCCACAAAACCAAGTACTAGACTGCTCATTGTCGCCCACCAATCGTCATCTGTTCTTTCGAAGATGTTGTTTGCATTAGCTTATTTGTTATTTCGACACTGCCTAATTATTACATGTTTATCTATTCTGCTCGTAGCAACAACAAATCGTGCGTAATTGGCGAGAAGTCTGTACTCGGGGCCGGTTTTTTCGTGCGCCACCTTGTATTATTTCACTGCTATCAGCCACATAACGCTACAGTTGGCTAAACAAGAGGTTTTGCAGAATCACGAAAATTACAAGTGTGTGATAATTCTGTTATGAATAAAACCTCTGTACTCCAGGGGGGGGGGGGGGGTCGCCTTCCATCTTCAGTCACCTACGCTACTAGTTTTCAGTTTTTCATAAGAACCATGTATCGAGTACAAATGAACGGTGAAAGAGTAAAAATGAACGGTTCGCAAAAAAGAGCGATCACCAGTGAACTAGTTCCCAAGGATAGACGAGTTTGCCCATCTCTAGTCCTTTACATAATGTTTACAAGAGCAAACGCATTGACAATTGGGGAGCCCCTGGAGGGGGAAGGCGAAGGGAGGAGCAACTGTCGGCGTGGCTGCTGGAGGGGCCGAGCAAACAAACAGTGGTTGCGGGGGCGGTGCTGGGCTGGCTGCGTGTGGCCGGGTGCAGGTATAGGCCGGGGCTGTCGCTGACGGATTATACCGGCAAGTATTTACGACGACCCCGGGGGCCGTAATTGCCGCAGCCATCTGCCGGCCTGGGCAGGGCTTAGCGCCTCCGCTCCGCAGCCTCCGCTGCCGCCTGTGCCTCCGCATCGCCTTATTAGCGACGCGGTCGCGCAGGGGAGTCCAGTCTAGTGCGACCCTCACACCGCCAACTCTCCCATTTCCTCCCTGGTGCACGTACCCCATATTGTAGTGCCCCTTCGCTTCTTCCAAACTTTTGTCAGAAATCATTTGTGCCATGTCAGCATTCATAATTTTCAAAATCCTTTCGTTCGTGGACTAATATCCATGAAATATCATTAATGTATCCAGGATGAAGTTTCACTCTGCAGCGGAATTTGTGTTATTATAAAACGCCTTGGCACATTACAACTTTATGCCGGACCAGGACTTGAACCCGAAACCACTACCTGTCGCGGACAAATGTTCTACCGACTGCGCTATTCAGGGTACGATTCATGACCCATCATCACAGCTGTGACTAAGCCATTTCTCCTCAACATAAGACGGCGTGCTAAGAAGCAACGCCTCCGATTTTCTTATTCTATCCTCACTACCTGTTGAGGTTTTATATGCCATGCGTATTACTCGGTCGACTTTCCCATTTCCCTGGCACTAGGTGCAACCCTCTGCCGCTAGAGGGCTCCGAATTGTGCCGTGTAACATGACTGTGTGTAACGTAACTACACTACTGGCCATTAAAATTGCTACACCAAGAAAAAATGCAGATTATAAACGGGCATTCATTGGACAAATATGTTATACTAGAACTGACATGTGATTACGTTTTCACACAGTTTGAGCGCATAGATCCTGAGAAATCAGTACCCAGAACAACCACCTCTGGCCGTAATAACGGCCTTGATACGCCTGGGCATTGAGTCAAACAGAGCTTGGCTGGCGTGTACAGGTACAGCTGCCCATGTAGCTTCAACACGATACCACACTTCATCAAGAGTAGTGACTGGCGTATTGTGACGAGCCAGTTGCTCGGTGACCATTGACCAGACGTTTTCAATTGGTGAGAGACCTGGAGAATGTGCTGGCCAGGGCAGCAGTCGAACATTTTCTGTATCCAGAAAGGCCCGTACAGGACCTGCAACATGCGATTGTGCATTATCCTGCTGAAATGTAGGTTTTTGCAGGGATCGAATGAAGGGTAGAGCCACGGTTCGTAACACATCTGAAATGTAACGTCCACTGTTCAAAGTGCCGTCAATGCGAACAAGAGGTGACCGAAACGTGTAACCAATGACGTCCCATACCATCACGCCGGTTGATACGCCAGTATGGCGATGACGAATACACGCTTCAAATGTGCGTTCACTGTGATGTCGCCAAACACGGATGGGACCATCATGATGCTGTAAACAGAACCTGGATTCAGCCGAAAAAAATGACGTTTTGCCATTCGTGCACCCAGGTTCTTCGTGATGCAGCGCCAAGGGTAACCGCAACCATGGTCTCGGGGTGATAGTCTATGCTGCTACAAACGTCGTCGAACTGTTCGTGCAGATGTTGTTGTCTTGCAAGTGTCCCCATCTGCTGAATCACGGATCGAGACGTGGCTGAACGATCCGTTACAGCCATGCGGATAAGATGCCTGTCATCTCGACTGCTAGTGATACGAGGCCGTTTGGATCCAGCACGGCGTTCCGTATTACCCTCCTGAACCCACCGATTCCATATTCTGCTAACAGTCATTGGATCTCGACCAACGCGAGCAGCAATGTCGTGATACGATAAACTGCAATCGCGATAGGCTACAATCCGACCTTTATCAAAGTAGGAAACGTGATGGTACGCATTTCTCCTCCTTACACGAGGCATCACAACAACGTTTCACCAGGCAACGCCGGTCAACTGCTGTTTGTGTATGAGAAATGGGTTAGAAACTTTCCTCATGTCAGCACGTTGTAGGAGTCGCCACTGGCACCAACCTTGTGTGAATGCTCTGAAAAGGTAATCATTTGCATATCACATCATCTTCTTCCTGTCGGTTAAATTTCACGTCTGTAGCACGTCATCTTTGTGGTGTAGCGATTTTAATGGCCAGTAGTGTATCTCGCTTCCAGAGAAAGCAAATGAAAAAATGGTTCAAATGGCTCTGAGCACTATGGGATTGTCTTTGCTAATCACAGCAACATTATAGTAACTGAGAAAACAAGAGAACTCCTTGCAGAGAAAGCAAATGAAAAAATGGTTCAAATGGCTCTGAGCACTATGGGACTTAACATCTGAGGTCATTAGTCCCCTAGAACTTAGAACTACTTAAATCTAACTAACCTAAGGACATCACACATATCCATTCCCGAGGCAGGATTCGAACCTGCGACCGTAGAGGTCGCGCGGTTCCGGACTGAAGCGCCTAGAACCGCTCGGCCCCACCGGCCGGCGAAAGCAAATGAATCCCTCAAAGAAAAGAACAATAGGTCAAAAATCAATCAAACACGAAGTTTCTAGTCTCGGGTTTTGGTTCTCAGCTGAAGTGGTGAAAACACACAATGACACTTCCACACATAATGATATCAGCATGCTATCCCCTTAAAGTCCTGTCATTAATGTGTAACAGACATTGTCCTTTATGTTCATACTATTCATATATACACTCAGTCCGTAGTTGTGGGATTCTTTTCTAGGGAGAACAACAACCAAAAGTGTAATGGGACTCATTGTGAAGATCTGTTCAGGACAATGGGATTTTAACTACACCATGTGAGTGTATTTACCAACTAGTAAATGTACATCAAAAATAACTTCGACAGTTACTGTATAGACAACCCTGTCCATGGCAGTGCGACAAGATATAGACTCAACTGAAATTTAAAAAGAAAGAATAAATACAAATCTCTAAATACTAGTTGCTATTAAGGAACGAAGCTCTTCAATAAAGTGGCTGAGAGGAAGGAATGAAACTGTGAAATAAATTGGCTAAAATGATTAAACAGATTATTAGAGAAAAATGTATTTAAAAAGACAGACGAAATGCGCCCGCTCAGCAATACACTCTGCACGATGAAGGGTTAGTAAGATAACACAGGGTAAGGGTTGGTACAATAGTAACACAAGTAAATGATAATAATAATAATATTAAAAGATCTCTGTCAGTACACAACATTTTAGCGCCATATTTCTTTCTATTCCGTTAAATCTTTCAGAAAGGCTATGTAATGGATAATTTTCTCATTCACTATCGAGGAACGCTGAATCAATTTTTCAAACAAGCAAATGGAAATTTACGTCACACAAAACATCGTCGTAATGCTCCTGATACCAGCTGATAGTGCGTGTAGTGTCAGATTATAAAATCAGGTGTGCGTAGTACGTGTGGTGACAAATATTGAGAAAGGAATGACCAGTTCAGCACTAACGTTTTACATTATGCATAAACTTCTTTGCAAGAGTCCACAAAACAAAACAGTATTGTACACTTTGGATAAAGCGAATGAGGTTGCGTGTCTTGAAGAGATAGACCTGGAAGATGGAGGCTCCAAATTCCACATAGGTTTTCCGTGGTTCGTCTAAATGGCAAATATTGGAACGGTTTCTATTACAAGGCAACGATCGACTACCTGTTCCTTACTGTACAACTAAATCTGTAAGTATGTAAATACCTTCATATATTTTAATAACTAATCACAGCCACCTGATGTGGTTGTCTATTAATAATTAAAATCAGTGTCAGCTGCGGCTCTGAAATGATCAAGATTATGTTTTGTCTTCATATATGAATTACATTTCTTTTTGTCCTTAAGATGTAATACCACGACATGTCAAGTATCCTTGTAGAAGTGACCCATGGATAAGTATAACTACTACTACTACTACTACTACTACTACTACTGTTACTACACAGACAAGAGCTTCAACGCTAGATTGATTTATTACGTGAGGATTAGTTTCAGTCACTCACTGCTCAATGTTCAGAGTGTTTTCATTGTCATCAGATTAAACTTCTATGCATACTATGGCGTAAATGCTAGTATGGAAGGTACTTTCAGAATGCAGCATGCAGCATTCAAGTGCAAGTAGTGGAAGAAGGGAAGAACCAGAGGAAATACCTGTGTCTGAAGCGGAAGTCCATCAGTCCGTTGACAGAGAGATCGCTAGCTAAAAGTGCGAAATCTGAAAATAATCGCCGGCCGGAGTGGCCGAGCGGTTCTAGGCGCTACAGTCTGGAACCGCGTGACCGCTACGGTCGCAGGTTCGAATCCTGCCTTGGGCATGGATGTGTGTGCTGTTCTTAGGTTAGTTAGGTTTAAGTAGTTCTAAGTTCTAGGGGAATGATGACCTCAGCAGTTAAGTCCCATAGTGCTCAGAGCCATTTTTGAAAATAATTTTCAGAACCTGCGCTAAAAACACAGTATCTGGGAATCAGTTCCACACTTCCGTGGAACATAGGAAATGTCTCAGAGCACCCTGTAAGAGGTGCGAGAGACATGGTCATTTTTGACATTCCTTCATTTTCTGAAGATGAGAGTTAGACAAAGCTCATTTTCACATGCACAAAATTACTATATAATCGAAGTTAAGTTTCCTTTCAAGGATACGGTGTTATACAAGCAGTTCTAATTTCGAAAGAGTCTTGTGAAATAGTAATCATCATCTGATTTTGAAGCTCTAACAGCAGTTGTGTTTGAAGAGTAAATGATCAGAATTCGGGTCTAGTTATTATGCATATAACTTGAATCATTAGAGAAATTTAAAAAAAATTCAACACCTAAGATAATACAAAATGAGTTTATATATCAAATCCTTCATTTTCCCAATTACAAAAACAGATGAACTATTGTTTAACGTTTAGTCAACTTCACGGCCATTAGAGACAACATATGACTTGGATGGATAAGAATATTGTCAAAGGGCAGCCGCATCCACACATGTATCATCTGAAATTATTTAGCACAAACTCGGTATATTTGAATAGTGACGGAAAGCTGGAGTAAAGAAACATACTCCTTCCGTGTACTAGCCCAGTGTCGTAGCCATCAAGCCGACTGTCCCAAAGACATTATTCACAGGTGCAACGATTGAAGTAATTGAAACCTCCCGTTAGAAAAATTTATGAATTACTGTGCTGATAAACCTCTTACGTTATTTGATTTTCAAACAGCTGAGCAGGACTTAACGTACTCAGACATTTATCTCTTTACTTATTCTGATCATCACTAAACTGACACACAATATTTTTTAGCGCAACGCTATCTGACTTTCAATAATCCCTACAAAGGAATGGCCCTGACTAACAATAACCCACACCTTTCATGAATCACTTACCTCACAAAAATCTTCGTTACTCGAACTACTGCAATACAGAGAGCGCCAATACTGCCAGCATTTAATAAAGGATTCTAACTGCTGAAGGCACTAACTACTGATAGGCATAGTTAGCAAATGAAAGATTTTGATAGAAAACAAACAATGTATTTACCTTAATAGTGTTCAAAAGTCAGTTCATGACATCCAGTCTTACAAATTTCGTTTTACTGACGGACATACGTCCAGATCATCCGCTCTCAAAACTCTGCCATCTCTCTCCCCACATCCACCACTGCTGGCGGCTCACCTCCCAACTGCGCAACGCTACGCGCTGTTCACATCCAACTGCCCAACTCTACAATAGCGAATATTCCAACAATGCCAACCTGCACACAGCACAGCCAGTGATTTTCATACAGAGCGCTACGTGACGTTACCAACATAAAAACCTAAACAGCCTACTTACTTAATGAAAGGCAAAAAGTAATAATCTATAATAAAAACGGAAATCAAATGGCTATAATGTGAACATTACGCACTAGATGTGTTTAATTACCCTTGGAATTGTTGCCGCATTGTCAAATGAACACACGCCGTTTACGTGTGCCATTTATTTACTTTCAGAAAATTAGGCATGGTTAGAAAAATATGCGAACACAAATACGTTGTAGAGAAGATATAAAACTCCAAAATAAGTTAACAGACTGATTTATGGAAAACTTCAAAAGATAGAAAACATATTCTCATCGTATATGATGCGGAAACTTCAAAGTAGGAGGACGTCTCATCAACACCATCAAGTATGCAGACGACCTGGTAGTGCTCGCCAAAAATCAGAGACAGCTGCAACACATGATGAACAATTTGGTGGAAACGGGAAGAAAATACGGCATGGGAATCAACATCAAAAAATCAAAAGTGATACGCATATCAAAACGTGAGAAAGACTTCAAGATAACTGTTGACAATCGGGAACTGGAAAATGTGAATCAGTTCAAGTGCCTGGGAAATTTTATCACAAAGGACGCCCACTACACCAACGAAATCCGAGCAAGAATCTCCATGGCCAAAGCTACTTCCAACAAGAAGAGGACTCTGCTGACCAGCATGTTGAGTTTGGCATTGAAGAAAAAACTGATAAAGTGCTACATTTGGAACATTGCACTCTATGGAGCACAGACATGGACCATGAGAAAGAAGGAGAAAAAATACTTTGAGAGCTTTGAAATGTGGTGCTGGAGGAGAATGGAAAAGATCAAGTGGACAGATCGCATAAAAAATGACGATGTACTGCGAAGAGTAGGTGAGAAGAGAAGTATTCTGTGTACAATTATTCAGAGAAAGGCCAATTGGATTGGACATGTACTTAGACACGAGGGACTCATACATGATGTCATCGAAGGGAAACTCAGAGGAAACGCAGGACGAGGAAGAAGAAGAATTCAACATCTGGACGACATGAAAGATGGAAGGAGATACAACAGACTGAAGGAAGATGCTGAAGACAGGGAACACTGGAATCAGAAATTTTCCGTACGAAGACATGGACCTGCCACTAAGCAGAATACTACACAATACATAATATGAATGGATACAAAACTACCACTAACGAAATTTGCTTTAAAGCTAGCTTGTGCTTTCGAACCGAACTGAAGAAAAATTTGAGTTTCAGTCCAGTTTCATCTAGGACACCATTTGGTAGTAACAGCTTAATTATTTAATATTTAGTAATGAAACAAAAAAGCAGTACAATTTATAAACGACTGTTTATACAATTGCTGTGGAAAATGGCCGTACCAACAAATTTGTTAGCTATTTATATAAGATGAGGTGTCCTTTGTAGTTTCAAAGTAAGTTATGTTACAGTTTATTTACGAGAACGTTTAATTCATGTGTATGTGGCTGGGCTAGCGTTTTCAGTCTTCATTGGTCGTAGTGGTAAATTTATAACATGTGTGAATCTGGCGACCATTTTGCTTTTGTCCGAATTTATGTGTGTTCTCTTTTCATTTGTTCTACAGTAACACAAGAAATTGTTTTGATATGATGTGAGTATCAGAGTAAGCGCACAGCTCTGGCTGTTTAGTCTAAACGTCAGCCATAATATAGTTCGAGACTTGCTGACCTTACACATAAAACCATAAAGTTTTGATCACTCGTTTATATTGAGAAGTAGTATCATGGAGGAAACATTATACAGCAAAAACATTTACAAGGCAAAAACCAAAAATTTCAAGTTCTTTACATAGCTCCCACTATTTTGTAAGCACCTGTCTTTTAACACGTCACAAGTTTTTTTATGCCATGCTCATAGAATGTTGTCCTTTTTTGTGAACCAAATGGTACCATGTTCCTTGATCTTGAACGAAGAGATGGAAGTCGTCAGGTGCGATCTTAGACTGTGCAGAAGATGGTAAAACGGCCTCCAGACAAAGTCCTGTAACAGTTGTCGTGCGTTATTCACAATGTGAGGTCAGGCATTGTCATGAAACAAAATAATATACACTCCTGGAAATTGAAATAAGAACACCGTGAATTCATTGTCCCAGGAAGGGGAAACTTTATTGACACATTCCTGGGGTCAGATACATCACATGATCACACTGACAGAACCACAGGCACATAGACACAGGCAACAGAGCATGCACAATGTCGGCACTAGTACAGTGTATATCCATCTTTCGCAGCAATTCAGGCTGCTATTCTCCCATGGAGACGATCGTAGAGATGCTGGATGTAGTCCTCTGGAACGGCTTGCCATGCCATTTCCACCTGGCGCCTCAGTTGGACCAGCGTTCGTGCTGGACGTGCAGACCGCGTGAGACGACGCTTCATCCAGTCCCAAACATGCTCAATGGGGGACGGATCCGGAGATCTTGCTGGCCAGGGTAGTTGACTTACACCTTCTAGAGCACGTTGGGTGGCACGGGATACATGCGGACGTGCATTGTCCTGTTGGAACAGCAAGTTCCCTTGCCGGTCTAGGAATGGTAGAACGATGGGTTCGATGACGGTTTGGATGTACCGTGCACTATTCAGTGTCCCCTCGACGATCACCAGTGGTGTACGGCCAGTGTAGGAGATCGCTCCCCACACCATGATGCCGGGTGTTGGCCCTGTGTGCCTCGGTCGTATGCAGTCCTGATTGTGGCGCTCACCTGCACGGCGCCAAACACGCATACGACCATCATTGGCACCAAGGCAGAAGCGACTCTCATCGCTGAAGACGACACGTCTCCATTCGTCCCTCCATTCACGCCTGTCGCGACACCACTGGAGGCGGGCTGCACGATGTTGGGGCGTGAGCGGAAGACGGCCTAACGGTGTGCGGGACCGTAGCCCAGCTTCATGGAGACGGTTGCGAATGGTCCTCGCCGATACTCCAGGAGCAACAGTGTCCCTAATTTGCTGGGAAGTGGCGGTGCGGTCCCCTACGGCACTGCGTAGGATCCTACGGTCTTGGCGTGCATCCGTGCGTCGCTGCGGTCCGGTCTCAGGTCGACGGGCACGTGCACCTTCCGCCGACCACTGGCGACAACATCGATGTACTGTGGAGACCTCACGCCCCACGTGTTGAGCAATTCGGCGGTACGTCCACCCGGCCTCCCGCATGCCCACTATACGCCCTCGCTCAAAGTCCGTCAACTGCACATACGGTTCACGTCCACGCTGTCGCGGCATGCTACTAGTGTTAAAGACTGCGATGGAGCTCCGTATGCCACGGCAAACTGGCTGACACTGACGGCGGCGGTGCACAAATGCTGCGCAGCCAGTGCCTTTTGACGGCCAACACCGCGGTTCCTGGTGTGTCCGCTGTGCCGTGCGTGTGATCATTGCTTGTACAGCCCTCTCGCAGTGTCCGGAGCAAGTATGGTGGGTCTGACACACCGGTGTCAATGTGTTCTTTTTTCCATTTCCAGGAGTGTAGTTAGTGAGCTTTCCGCAGCGCATAGTCTATATTGCACGATGTTGATAAACGCAGTGCCCATGAATGCATGTTCATGTGCTGGCCATCAACTCCAAAACAGACAAGCGGGTTATGGTCGAGAGCTGTGTAGTGATCTGTCACAGTATTGACATACGGTCCTGCCATGGTCGTGTTACCGGTGAGATCTGAGCTTTGGCAGCCCGCCCGTCACACCCATATTGCTGATCGATGCAGTTTCAGGGGATCGCGTGGGATACGGCATACCTCCACCCAAGGGGAAAGATGGTGTAGCATCTTGATGTCGGACGAAGATTCTGTGTCTCACCCTCCCCTCCTCAACCCTCCGAGGGAACAGACAGCGGTGCCATCCTGATGACATAGCTCTAAGTGTCGACGTGGTGTCCACATGAATGAAGCGCCTTATGTTATGTCCACCGTTGCAGCTGACCTCGACGGCTGTATCCCCGCCCCTGAAATTATTGACCCAAGGTCGTGAACAGCCTTGAGGAAGATGACATGGATGGTCCAAGTGTAGCTATGAAATCTGGGGCTGTCGTGGACGGGAATGGTGTGCCACAGATCTCTCAAAAAGAAAAGTGCAGTATCATTGTCACTGAAGACGAACCTATTAGCCGAAGTTGACAGTGGAGCGCGCACGGAGACTTTCCGGCAGTCGTTCTTCCCGCGGACCATACGCGACTGGAACAGAAAAGGGAGGTAATGACAGTGGCACGTAAAGTGCCCTCCACCACACACCGTTGGGTGGCTGGCGGAGTATAAATGTAGATGTAGATGTAGATGTCCTTATGTGGCCATTGTTTGCATTTAAATTTACATGAGGGCACAACAGAAGAGCCAGGAACGTCCTGCTGGTGACCCTCAGAGGATGATCTGAGAAGAGCCACCCCGATACAAAAAAGAGAGGTTTCCATGGCTGACTGTGTTGCTATCGAACTGAGGAATCCTGATATGAGGGCTATGGGCTGGCGTGCTATGTACTGCGTTCTGGAAACAGTGGAAGAGCGTTAGACATGCATCTGTGATGGAAGAGGGTGCCACCTATTCCGCCAGAATAAGACGAGTGTCATTGAGACGTCCATGCTTGTCGAATACTTAGCTGCCAATGAGAGCCCGAACTGAAGCCTGCACAAGAAGTCGCATGGAAAAACAATCCACTAAGTTGTGGATTTAAAGTCCTGTAACAGGATCCTCCAACTGCAAGAATGGGCCCTTGAAGAAGACTGCATGAACAGGAATAATCTAAATGACAGCCACAAACACGGGAACACCAGAACATAATGCCCTTGTTACATCTGGTGGGCATCAGCTGAAGGACCTTAAGAAGGTACACGATCCTGTACCATTGAACCTTTGGTATGGCCAGATACCATAGTCAAAGAACCAGAACCTTCCTCCTCATCTGTAGTATAGTGCAGCACATGCTCTGGTCTCTGAACTGTAGTATCACGACGGGAATGTGTAACATTGCCCTTAATTGTTACTGAAACTGGCGTCAGCGACACCCGAGAAGTATCCAACATCTGCATGCTATCCAATTCTGAGAGGCTAGGAGAATCTAATGTGCGACATTCAGACATTGCTTGATCCACATCCTGGCAATACCATCAGAAATGTGGGCGGAGTGTCGTTTGCAGATGGTTATTGCGGAGGTACCTAGGGTGTCATTTCTCTAGTCTAAAGTTCTTGGTGGACCTGCTGACAGACACGTGACAGGTAGTCAGGTGAGTCAGTGGATAGCAGAGCAACTCTACTATCGATGGAGTGGAGGAGTCCACGGAGCTGGTGTGTGCATTTGTTATAGAAGAAAATTGTAAGAAAGACATAAAGTGAATCATTGTGTGTGGTAGACGTAATCGATGCATAAAATGAATCCATATGATTGCGAGAGAATCTTTCATGGAAGGGACTGGTTCCCTAAGAAGGCATCAGGTAGTGCGAGAACACCTTGTAGTAGTAACATGTAAATTTTTTGTGCCCGGAGAGCACATATTGGCCCTGCGGCGGATGAAGCGCGTTGGGATCGAATTTGTTTACAAGGGACAGGAACTGGCAGGGAGTTCCGGAGCATCGTGGATGACATCACGGAACGTGTATTTTGCCCTTGAGCACTGAGAGTCTGACAAGTGTGAAGGACTGGCACAGAGTCATGTAGCATTGTGGAAGATACCTCAGAATATTTACTGTGTGCATGAGCATAGAAAATTTTGTGGGAAGCATAATAGTCATGTAGTTGTATCTTTAACTGAACGTACGACAGGGATCGAGGCATTATAACAGTGTTACGTCTCTGAAGACTTTGAAATTCTTGAACACCAGAGTAAGCAAACATAAAAGGTTGTTTTTTAGTGTCACCTTGAGTTGTGGAAGCCATGAAATGCTGTTCTAACCTTGTAATGAAGGCTGGTCCTGGCCACATCTCTTCACTGAATACTGAAATGGCGGAGGTAGCGTTGTTCTCGCCTGGGGTAGGCAACGTTTGGGTGGGCCATGGTTTTCTGAAGAATCGTCTGTTATTTCTGTAAGGAAAGCAGTAGCTGTCCGGCTTCTGCACCACCATACTGGACCAAAGAAACATGTTTAATACATTGTCAATGTAAACAGAAATTGTGCAAACAATGTAAACAGAAACTGTGCAGCCAAAGTGCACGATAGTTGGTTGGTTGGTTGGTTTGGGGAAGGAGACCAGACAGCGTGATCATCGGTCTCATCGGATTAGGGAAGGATGTCGGCCGTGCCCTTTCAGAGGAACCATCCCGGCATTTGCCTGGAGTGATTTAGGGAAATCACGGAAAACCTAAATCAGGATGGCCGGACGCGGGATTGAACCGTCGTCCTCCCGAATGCGAGTCCAGTGTCTAACCACTGCGCCACCTCGCTCGGTGCGCACGATAGTTCTAAAGATGTTTGTGTGCAACTGACTGCACTAGCAATGTACATAACGTCAGAGTTAAGAAATTCTTCTCATCATTGTTAATCCAATTAACCTCGTCACCGTTGACAATTGTCCTCGTCGCCATTAACTGTAGTGGGCTGAGAAAGCCCACACACGCTAACAAGATTCCCAACTAGTAATCAAATAAATAGCTTACTCCAAAAAGAACAACATCTAATGAAGGAATTCACACATATTTTCTTCTGGGGCGCAAAGTAATGAAATCTGATAACACACAACTGATAATCGTCCACACTGAATTTACATAAGCAATGTTAGCCTTTGATACGATTAGTTTGTTGACAAAGATCACTAACACTTGGCACAGTTCTAATTCGTGTCGGACGTCTGTCACTGATGACAGTTAATCGACAAGATCATAATATCAGGGTCAACCGACGGTTACCAACCTAGGAGCACAGAGTCCGAGTGACGCTAAGGTCACTGAAGGTGAGAGCTCCGGCTGTGACTGATGACTACTTGCAGTGGACTGTTGCGGTGAAACTCCGTGGTTGGCACTGTGATTGGAACTGCTGAGATATTGTGCTGCATGTATCTTCGACTGGAGTTGTGACGGTAACTGAGAGATGTAAATCCTACTGGCTCAGTGAACTGAACTGCATTGCTAGTGGCTGAGCATCGTAAGAACTCGACCGGAGGACGGATGTCTGTTCCGTGCTCTGTGGATATGTAATCGTTAGATGTGAATTTAGTACCACTGATGGAGATACGAGGGCCGGAAGTGGCGAAACGCACTGTACATTCTCGTGGAAGCCGGTAGAGGCTAACTTCAAAACAGACCATCGTGTCTGGGCGGCGACTGTGTTTTGTGGTCGGGTATAATGTTAAGATACAGTCCTGCCGAGTGGCGGGGCCATAGGTTCGCACAAAATCACAGAGGGAGTCCCAAAGGGTTCAATTTTGTGGCCATTCCTATTCCTTATATATGTGAATGACCTTCCACTTAACATTCAAGAAGAAGAATCTGTGCTTTTTGCAGACGATACTGATGGTACAATAAAGCCATTAGAGACAGAACCAAAGAATAGATTGCTAATCCTTCAGTTTTGAGAAAACACTTTGTGTTCATGAAATTTTTCAATGAAATCTTTCGAGTTTTGATTTATCCACGGTGATCAGATCTTATGGATCCATCTGTCACTTACTTTAAACGGGAACACTCATATTTGTCATCACTTGCTTTGCTTAACACAACTTTTTTTCCTTGAACATATTTTTACGTATGTGTATCTCAATAGTTGCGATTAAGATACCTGAAAATGTTATATTCGTATTTTAAGATGTTGTTTCCTGTGATTAGGCACGTCACTATAATATTACCATTTAATGTATCGGTTACGATTGGACGCATCCGCGCTTATGGATTTAGGTATTACCTACTTTTAACTTACATTTTCAGTTTTATTTGATGATTCTGTTTCTACTCGACACATACTTCTCTCACATTCTTCCTTTCTATGTTCTGCAAACCACAAGATGTCGACTATGTGTACTATTGTCTTTCCACACTCAGTCTCATGCACTTTGTGTGTTTGAATCTTTGTCGTTTTGCCTCCATTGTGATCCATCCACCACGTCTGGTACATGAGATTTTGAGTTTTGTGTTTATAGTGGATGTTGTTTTTACTATTGTGTTAGCTGATTGACATTATTTTTATAAGCTTTTTGACGTGTGCTCTTACACTGTATGGAACATTGGGTAGATTTATACTACCACACGTATCTGGTTTTACATTGCAAGGAACTTTGTTCCAGCATGTCACTACTTTATATCGTTGACTGGGTCCGAAAATCTCACGTAAGTAGCTAAATATTTTCAATTAAAACGTTTCTTAATTTTTTAACAATAGTGAATTTTATTTGGTGACTGACTGCATTTAGAATGCTTGACAATGACCATCTGTCGAAACTGCAAACGCAATACATAATATTCTAACTGCCTAAAGCGGAATGACTTCTTTCAAAAGTTTTACTACGACTGTGGCCCAAGTCCTCTTCAAAATTTTACATTCGTTGTCCAGAAAGTTAATGGATCATGAGGTAACATATCAGCATCTCTGGGAGAAAATGGAAAAAATTGCGAAACTGCAAACAGTGTATAACATCTAAAGTGATTCATAAATTGTCCACATGAAAATAGGCTCAAAATCCAGTGTTACTAGACATATTAAACTGTGTAGTGAGCACCTGTGGATTAGATATGAAATACCTGAGATGTTCATACCTTAAGCTGAGCTAAATAAGAAACAGTGTGCGGCCCATATGGCATTAGCAAGAGGAAATACCTCTTACTGGTAAGGCTTAATCTTCATACTTATCCAAGATTAAATACATTTAATGAGCAAAGAGGTACAGTTAAGACAGTTTAAGAAATTTCGAATATTTAAGAGGGAACAAGAACCTAATCAATCACAATGCAAGAATGGTGAACGTAATTTTAATTTTTTTAAAGAGAATTACTATTTGACTTTTGTTTTCAGCTATAGTGAGAGTGAGATTTAAATAATTGCTTAAAATGTGATGCAACCCTCATTATGAAAGGTAACATGGTTATGAATGCAATTGCCGATACTAAAGGTACTTTAGACATGGCCTAGTTACCGTTCATGGAACAGAAGAGAATCACAGATAAAGTTGAGAAGATTATGGCTGCACAGATGGACCATGAGAGAGAGACCAACAACTACACAGCAAGGAAAGCCAGACAGTTTGTGAAATTAATAAGAAATTAGCTGAGAAGGCAGTAAGGCAGACAAAGGGAACATTCTAGTTGTCGTCTGTCGAGATGTTTGTGTTACTAAAGTTCACAATTTCTTTTCTGCCAGTGGTATTGTAAGTTCAATAACGATCCTACGGATTTAATGCCTTGATGAGAAAAGCAGTAAATAAGTGTGACTATTTTTTTATGAGAAAGATGTAAAGTAGTTCTTAGTTTTAAACCTGCACAATCATACCTTACGTGTTCAGTCCAAAATCCGTAAAAGTTGTATTCCAGTTGGATCCATTGTTAAATAACTGACACCTCCACTTTTAAAGTCAGTAAAAATTGTGTACATTACTTAAAAAATATTATTTTTTGAAGGAATCTATACTTTTGAAAATTCTCTTTAAGAAACAGCCTAAATTAAAAAGATTTCCATTCATATTAATGGTAAATTTGTATACCTGGAAATATTTAACTAATTTACGAACATTCTTGTTCAAGGTACTATTCAAATCATTGAAGAGAATCTTCTTAAACAGAAGAAAGCTGGTACAGAAGAGATTTAAAGAGATCATTAACTGATCATGTCTGATACTCTCCTACAATCAGTTTTAGTTCAACGACGTATTTTTTTCACAATCGGAGGGCATTGACAACAATAGTTGTAGAGCAAGTGCAATTGCTGACACATTTGCCAATCATCTCGGAAGTCAGTTCTTCAAGAACTCCCATTACTGCAAACAAAATCGAATTTTACACTAGATGCATGGATAAGATGTTAGTGTTATTTAGATGATCACTCAGTGCCACTGACATTATGTTAGCACAACTCAGTAGTATGCACACTAACATTAATTTCTCACAGAGTCAGAAAAACAACAGACATTTTTTTTTAATTTGACTATAAAGAAGATAATGGTGTTCATAGATTCAGCATTTACCGTAAGCCCACTTGCATTGATAATGTTATATAATGTTATCCACAATAATCCGTGCCACCTATGAGTCCATAAGGAGGCAGTCTGTGATTCACAGACTAGTCAGTCTTCTCCTAGAGTAAAACAATGTTGGCGAAGAGAAATAGGTCCTTAGACATGTGGCACTAACAACAGCCTCACAGTGCAAATACGTTTCGTGCCAAATTACATAGGTGCAATATTACCGATGAGATCACATTGCAGACAGAGGAGGAGGATGAAACTAAATATTTGTCCTGAACATATAGGTGATCTATTTCTGACAGAATAGCTAAACAACTTCAAAACACCAAAGATGGAATAGGCTTTGATATTGAGTAAATGTCAGGTAAGTCACAGCAACAGTATAACAAACCGTACTCACAGTCTGAGATTTAAAAAATTAAATGTGGAGAATGCAAAAACTTCTATATAGGGCAAACTGGTAGAAGTTTTAATATTCGTTTTAGACAATATAGTAACACAAGCGGCAATTGTAGATCATCGTTTGAGCGCCATCTTCAGATGATCAACCGCAAGTTAGACAACATCGAATAGAATCAGAAAGACAACTTGATTATTTAGATGAGATTTAAATTTATAGGACGTTTACAGACCAGCCAGACTACATCTTGAATAATCAGACGGACCTTAAAAATAGGAGATTCTCAGACTGCTTCAGGAACATTTTATAATCTGTGTTTTTTGATATGTTTTGTTTTAGCTGTGGTAGTCTTGGCATGTACTCTAGACCATGCTATACTTTGTACTAATTATTACCTGTTTTGGTATGTTTACATTTGTGTACTACTTGAAACTCATCACACTCTTATCCGATTTCTTGTACCTGTTTTGCATGTGGACTGCTGCTCTTGTCTACACCAGGGATTTTTTACCCCCTTATGTAGTCAGGTTTTATAGGTGATGTTTTAAAATGTCTTGTTAGTCACTTCATTTTTATCAGATGACTTATCCGCTGTGATTAGATTGTGTGTACTTACGGATCTGACTTACTTCAAATGAGAACGCTCACATCTGTCTTCATTTGCTTTGCCTGACACATAATGTTTATCTGTATGAGCATACTTTATGTATGTGTCTCTTAATGTTCACTTTTAGGATTCCTGATTTGGCTATATTCGTGTTTTAGGATTTTCCTGTGACTAGACACGTCCTTTTAATTTAACTATTTAACATATTGGTTATGATTAAATGTACTTATATATTTAAGTATTACTCGCTTTTAATTTATACATTCAGTTTTATTTGCTAACTCCGTTGTTATTAAACACATATTGAGGTCACTTTTCTCCTTTCTACGTACACGTTCGACAAACCACATTATATCGCCTCTATATACTAGCATCTTTGTGCTCTCAGGCTCTCGCTCTATGTGTGTTTTCTTTTTTTATTTTGCGCCGCGGAAAGATATCATGAACCAATACGAAATTTTCCTTAAAGTTTTCTCCAGCCAGCTCCAAGTTAAGCCAGGTCAGCGATTCCTGTAGCAGTTAGAATGACTAACAGGCAGGGAACCGATAATGGCGCACCCCGGAAGTTATTACTTCACGTCGCTCAATCGAGAAGTCAGAGTCATTAATTCAGCGTCATGATCTTACTGAGTAGGGACCATAACGTCATTCTTGCAGCACAGCACGATTCCATAAGAACGAGTAAATGTTCCACAAGAACACTTATTAACCCACTGATGTGGAGCAAAGCACCAAGCTGAAGTGCTCAAACCCACTGGTATGGTACCGAGTTGTGGCAAAGAACGCTGATGAGCTCAGAAAACGAGGACAAATGCAGTGATCCACAGCCACACATAACGTAATTGTCCCAGACAGAGTGTATAGCAGTAAATACTCGGGCTCCCAAGCCGATACGATATTCGGTTACGGTGAGCCAGCGTTATGATGTGGGCCATGTGACATCGTGCCTACCACTTGCTGATGGCCTCTACGTCTGAAACTACTGCCTGCCTTGTCTGTGAGTTGTGACCATCTCTTCCACTACTTTGAAACTATTGGGACTTCTACCTGCAGCTTGCCGAGAGCTGAACTGATGATGTTTGCTGCACCTGTCAACCTGTCGTTTTATCTGGGAGACACACAAAGACTGCTGGGCCCAACTTTCATCTGCGAGCAAACACGGGCACTCCTGGCCTACCTCTGGTGGAGGGGTGCTCCATAACTCTGCACTGTCATCGACATTCCGTGGAGAGATGCTGAAGTTTACTTGGGCACACCCATTCGATGTCAAGGAGCGCGCCCTAGTTAGACGAAGTCTACGATCGGGTGGTCGATAACACTGTACGAGTGGCATCTGCCGGCTGCTGCCTGCATAACATCGCGGTATTACGTGAGAAGGCTGCAATGGAGAGCACAGCCTTGAAGAATCTGCTGACCTCATACTTCAGCACATTCTATTCTGCATGCTGTGTGCACATCTTTCCTCACTGCTGCCTGGGAGAAGATGATTCAATTGTAGCACTTAACCTGAATAAAAATATGCGTTGCTAATGCTATTTCATTAGCTCACAGATTGCAAACTAGCCTTCGCCACTGTACTCCTCACTTCATTGTCCTGCAACAACAGGGGTCTCAGCTGAGGCATTTACAGTCTGCATCTTTGCCATTTTGTCTCCTTGTAGTACATCCACCAAAGCTGCTACACGAATTTTGACTTAAATGCTGACGATGGATGTGGTTTTCACTATTACATTAAATATTTACCGTTATTTTATTATCTTTTTCACATGTGCCCACATGGAGTTTGTAACAGTGGGTAGACTTACACTACTACATGTACTCGGTTTTATACAGGTGAGGGTTGGAATCTCACACTCCCAGCAGCTATTGACTAGATTAACTAGGGCACTCCCTAGCGCTAGATCAATAGCTTGCATTCGTCCACCTCTTTTATTAGGCATAGACTGGTCGAGCACTTTCGTGCACTTTGCATATTTCACATATTGTGTGTCAACATTGTTTGTATCCCCATCACCTCTTCTATGTGTGTGCATGTGTTACCATAACCATCAACCTAATTTCGTCCTGTGCACTGTTGTCATTATAACCATGTCTGTCTAACCACCTCTGCAGCTTTTGCCTCGGTGTCTCCATCACAGTCGTCTGGCTGCTTCCATCACATTTGTCTAGCTAGCTTCATCTCCATCATCGTCTTCACTGCTGCTGCTAATGCCACCATCTCCATTTCCTTCCTTTCCACTGTCACTGTAGCCACTGCCGCCACCATCATCTATTGTTGTCACCACCACTTCACCCCGAACATTGCTGAAATCATCCCCTACCTCCTGAGTGACACCTCATCACTGGTAATCATGGTTTACATCTGTTTCCCATCCTCAGACCCCACTGTAGTCATTCCTACCACCTGTAACATTTATATCACCCCATTTATTGCTCTCACTGTCACTATGTCAAGTACCTCTTCCAGTCCACCACCCTTTATCCACTCTCCCCTTTCCACGGTATCATCCCAAAACATAATCACTTCCTTTTCTTATTCTACTCTCCCCACGATCTCTTCTCCATCTTCTACCACTTCCTTTGCTGTCCCCAATATCAGCTTATCCCACAACAATCATTCTTTCCTGCTCAGAAACCAGTGAGAATAAGATCTC
Organism: Schistocerca cancellata; assembly: GCF_023864275.1. Taxonomy (NCBI): domain Eukaryota; kingdom Metazoa; phylum Arthropoda; class Insecta; order Orthoptera; family Acrididae; genus Schistocerca; species Schistocerca cancellata. Next base: position 737,186,276 of record NC_064629.1, read on the forward strand.
GCCGTGCTACTGTGGGAATGCCAGAAGCTAAAATATATGTCAACCAGTGAGCAAGCAGCCACAAAAAATCGAGCCAAATGAAAGGGCTTGAAGAATGATATACTAAACCATCCCCAGTTTACCAACTCCTGCTCCTTCTCACTATATCAAAGAAATCACAGAAGGGCCCTAACACAGACCCCACTATCACTACTGCTCCTAAAAACCCTAATACAAATCCCAATCCGCTTTAACACATGGGTACGGTTCTGCTCCCTGTTCTTTCTTCCCCAGCTCTTCACACCTTTATTCCTTTATCAGGAAGTACATCCCACACATTCCCATTGCCCAAATCATACCTTTCAAAGACTCAGTCCCTTTTAACTCCACGAACTTGTGAGTTAACGAGCATTTCGCCCTCGTTTAAGTATATGGCCAAAAGAGTCAACCTTCAGGAATTGTGAAACGAACCCTGTCATCCAGGACCGGATGCCACAAAGGGCGCAGATTCACCATGATATGAGGAAACTCACATGTGTCTATTGAGGCCTAAGTGCTGTAGTGTGCAAGTGTGACAGACGAGAACCGACATCATAGGGAAACCCAGTAGAAGCTGTTTGTGGGCAAGGAGACATAGCAGAGTTAAATATGGCGGACCTAAGATCGGGCATAAAGGGAAACATTTATGAAAGCTATTTAATTTTGTAGTAGTGCAGGGAATCAAGCCACAGTCATTTTAATCTGCCATCCTCGGTCGATTTTCATGGTGGTCCCATTAAAACTTGAATATTGATCATATCTATAATAGTTTAGGATTTACGGTTAAAATGAAGTCAAAAATGTTTGTAAGAACGACCTGAATGCTAAAATCTGAACGCTTTGGTTGATCTTAACGATCGACATTTCATATAGGAGCGCGTCATTAAACTGGCAAACGTTGTAAAAATCAATTCTGTAACTTTATTTGTTTAAAAGATATAGTAAATTTAAATTATCAGTATTTTCAGTTAAGCATCAGATCATCATTTCCTCCATACAAAACACATTGAACGATGACAGCATGACACCTTATTGAATCATTAGGTAATAGAATATTTGTTGTAAAGTTTAGTGCATAATAGTTACTTTTGTTCTGTATATACTTATGAGAAAGTACATTCGTGCAAGGCTACTGGCCGTGGCATTCAGAGTTAAGAAGGACACTGTATTGGTTTTATCTAACAGAATTTAACGTTTATTATGTAATGGTTATTATTGTTACTTTATTTAGAACGTGGAAGTGGTCAAGCTTTGATTACTTAAATATGTTAGAATGTAAAATAATGCAGAATAAGTTGTAGCCAATAAGATGGACGGCTTCAGGAAACGGAACTGCCCTAGTCAGTTGAGCGAAGATGTTCGGCGCGCGGGAAACGCGATCGGAGATGGGCAGAGAGACACTTCGGATGGAGACACCAAAGGGTACAGTTCGGTTTGAGACACGAAAGCGGACAGTCGGTCTTTAGGCAGCTAGGAAGTGAAACGACTTAGAAAATTTCGCGTTGTGTGGTATCGTGGGACTTAGTCTCTGAGCGGTGAGCAGCTGCGCGCCTGGTGTGAACTCTAACTATTCACATATTAACGAAGTGGAGTCTAACATTCTGCGTGGTTTCTGTTGTTCTATGTCGTGTCTCCCTACCACTTTCAATGATTAAATCGTTGTCTAAGCCAGTCAAAAATTATTCCTTTATCTAAATTTTGTTGCCTACTGTTCAGCCACGTTATTCTGGTTCTATGCTAGTTTGTATTACTAATTTATATTTTTATATTCTTCCACATTATTCTCAAAAGTATGTTTATATTGACAAGAGAAGAATATTTTTATATTATTAATATTATTATTAATTTTTAATTATTTTCTTTCTTTATTTAAGTGTGAAGTTTGTTTTTTAAGAAGTTTGTTATCAAAAGTGAGAATCGATTTTCTTAGAAATATTTTTTTTTATAAATGTAGTAATTAAGTAAAATCTATTCCTAACACATTTCCTAAATATCATGTACAAGTAAAATGTTTTTGTTTCTAGACACTCATTTCAACATTGTTACACTAACAAATAAGAATTATTTCCAAGAATTGCTTTAACAAAGAAATATACATACACAAGTATTGAGATATTATCCTAACAAATGGTACAAATGTTTTAAAAAAAAGGGAGAACATCCAACAAGATAATTTTTTATTCTGTGTTTTTATAAGGAGAAAATAAGTAAAACATAGTTATTCTTTTATTTTTATGAGGAGAGAATAAGTGGCATATAGTTTTAGTGTTTATTATGCCTTACTTTTGTTCTTTATATACTGTCCACTTCAGAACTAATGACTTATTTTTATCGACAGTCTATTTTTTACTTAAGTCCATAGTCGATGACTGTTATTTTGTAGTTTATTAAGTGTCTGGTGTGCTTAACTTACGTAGTTTTTCACATGTTTCTTTTGCACAATTCCTACATCACACAATTTGATTTCACACATTCACACAATCCTATGAATGTTTAAGCATGAGGTTGGCGAATGTTTTTGCACAAAGGTGATGGACTTGAGTGAGATGGATGTGGGCAAGTATTTGATATACAGCTTCGTTCGTCATTCCTTGTTGGCTTTGCAAGTGTGTGTTGCTGTTGTGGAGGTCACATAATGGAATGGAGCTGTGAGTGCAGAATCTCGTGGTTTACTGGCTTTGTATGCGTGAAAGTCATCGTTATGTGTCGCTGAAAGCGGTCGTTTTTTGTAGTAATACTTCACAGACGACTAGTTTACAATAGGATAGGGATTTGGGAAGGTATGTCGTCTATTCTTTGCCCATCTTCTTTCTTGGTCTCAATCTTGCGAATCTTCAACTTCTGTTCTTCCTGCTTTTTCTCTGCTACTTACTTGATTCTTGGTTCTTCTCTGGGCAGGATACAGAAATATTTATTGATAACTAGTCGCTTTGAAGTTCTCCTCTTAGTAACAGTTTGATAAATTGTTTGGGCGTGTCATTTTTACTTTGTGGAAGTTTTCTTCAGTTTCGTGCATCAGCGTGCTGTTTAATAGCAGTAGTGTGACTTTTACACATTTTTTTTTTTTGCCAGTGGTGGCCTGCCGGAGCGATCTTCTCGTCAGGCCGTTTTTTGATCGCTCCGCTGAGTCGGGGCGTCCTGGGGTTTATGAGCTGTGAAAGTCTGGCGTTTGATTGTCAGTCCCTGCACCGGTCCCTTCAGCAGTAGATTTACAAGCTCCCTTTGTTTGTCTCGCTGTCCTTTCCCTGCTCTCGACGCTTCTGCCCTGTAGGAATCGTGTCTTGCTAATTACGTCCTTTTCTTTCTTGATATTTCTCGCGTTGCAACTTGTGGGTCATTGCATCTGGTCTTTGCTGGAGTTTTTACAATGGGTCTTACTAAAAGTTTTACTTATAATCATCTAACATATGTCTAGCACCTACATTGTTTTACGCCTTCTTAAAAAGCTTTACAAATTTCGGTGCCCTTTCCATGTTACAATTCTAAGATATTGTGAGCCTTAACTTCTACAAGAATCCTCAAATTCGTTTTTTATTTTTGTGTAGTGTCATGGTGTATAGCATTTTAGTATTTCATGCTGTTAGACTATCTACACTTTATCCCTTCACCTTAATCTATGGTACTATTGCTGTTATTTTTGTTTTTCTTTTTATTTAAATTACTTTCTTTTTCCCACATTCCTCTTACTTCATTCTTCTTTCTCCTGACGATCTTATCTGCAACATAAGCATGAAATATTGTGCTAATTATTTACCAGTAATAAAATTAATCTTCAAACTTGTACTGAAAGTGTTTAATACTGCCAGTCTTAGGTAAAAATACCTCTACTTTATCTCGTAAAATACCCTCTAATTCTCTTTTACTGTGTTCCGAAATACCTTGAACTTCTTGCAATTTTTCGTCGATTTCTTTATGGACTTCTAACATTAGTTGAGGCGATTCACCCTTTTGTGCACACCATTCTAATTCTTCATCCTCTTTATCTCGCATCATTCTTAATTGTTTGTTTATCACTGGTATTTCTTCTAATTTTAGCTTTTGCTCAAAGAGAAGTGTGACATTCCCGAATGTTACACTACCTTTCCCCATATCTATTATCGCTCGTCTCTCATTTAAAAAATCTGCACCTATAATCAAATCTACAGTTAGTTTAGGTGTAATCACGAAGCTGGCTTTGATCTTTTGATATTGACACAAAAGCGTTAACCTTGTTTGTCTTGTAACTTCTGCAGCATTGTTTCTAATAGGACCTCTTACTTTAATCTTATGTGTTTTCAGAACTGGCAATTCCTGATTGGCATTACACTGTATGAATAAATTTTCTGAGATCAAAGTCAGTTCACTTCCACTATCAGTTACAGTATTGACTGGGACATGCTTTACCATGGCCTTCACAATTGGTTGAATTTGAAAGGGTTGGTTCTGTTCATCTTCTTCTTGCATCAACAAATCCTCCACTGAATCATACATGAGTCTTTTCAGGAATTTGCCTTGTGAATTCGAACTTTCTGTAGGATAAGCTTCGACTGCTACTTCTCTCTCTTTTATTTCCTCTTCTCTATTTCTTCCTTCATTTACGCTTTCTTCAACATCCTCTACTTTTTCCTCATCCTCATCTATCTTCTCCTTCTTCATCACTACTTCCACATAATCGCATCTAAATGCTCTAATTATCGCTTCATAACTTCCTTCATTATGTACGTTGGGTTGTGTGCCCACTAGTAACTTATTTTCAACTTCTGTTGACTGCACATTATCCTCATTGAATTCGCTTTCCCTGGTTTCCATCTCAAATAGTTCTGCAATACTCATTACTTCGTCCTTTCCTCCTACATTCGTTGTGCATGCCTCTGGTAATTCATCTTCCTCGTCAGTATTCTCCCAATTAATTTCGTCCCAACACGATATTGTTATTTTCCTGTCTTCGTTTTCATCTGATCCCTGCGGATTTGTTTCATCCCTCTTCTCTTCTCGTGATAAGGTATTTACTTCTCTGTTCAAGGTGCTGCAATTGTCCTGGGTCGGTGCGTCATTCTCTTTGGCATGGGCGCTTAGCTGTCAATTCGAACTTTTTTCGGGGTTTGGTGGTCTTACCTCCACCTCTTCTATCTGTATTCTCTTTTCTTGTTCAGCTTGTTGATAGTGGTTTCTTTGTTGATAATTTGTCGGTCTATTGGGTCTCCAGTACCCGTTCCAGTTGTCGTTATGCCCTCTGTAATAGTTGTTGCCGTTCCTGGGTGAATTATAGTTATTGCCACATTCTCTTCTAAATCCATAACCGGTTCTTTGTTGAAATCTATTGTCGTTTCTTGGTGCGAAGTTATCACGTGGTTCGTAATTATTGTTTCTTCGTACTGTGTCTTGTGGATTCCACTGCTTTTTGCTTTCGTTTTCACGTGCGTTTCGTCTTTTTCTTGTGTCATCTTCCGAAAATATGAACTCTGGTTCCCTTAGAATACCTTTAAATGCTTCGACGTCATTGCCTCCGCGACATCCTAATGATTGCTGGTATTTCAATGGTAACTTCATCGCGCATAATTTAATCAACTCTCCGTCGCTGTATGGTACATCTAAGCATCGATTTTTCTTTGCCATTAATTCGAAAAGTTTCACGGGACTCTTCTCTCCTGAATTTTCAAAATATGGGTTCTGTAATAATTCGTACTTCACTCTGTTCTGTGCTTCGCTGGACCAATATCGTGAGAGAAACTTCTCTCTGAAATCTTCGTACGATCGGCATGTCGCTGGAACATTCTGCATGGTTTCTGCGACTGTTCCTGACATGTGTGCGCATATAAAGTCTAATTTGTGTGCTAGCGTCCAGTGTTCTGGTAATCCTACTCGGAATTGATCAATAAAAGTTCGTGGATGTAATGAGTTTCCTTCTCGAAAGTGTTGAAAATATCTGACTGTGAGGAAATGATCGTTGTCGTACTTCGTCATAGTTTCATATGAAATTCGCGATTCTTCGCCACTTTTGTTTCTGATCATTTCTCCCGTCGTTCTTTCCGGTTGTGGTAGATCCATTGGATATTGTCCACTGTAACTTTCGCGTACCCGCGGTGCAGACTGTCTGATTTCACGTATATTACTTTCCGCCTGTGATTGGAATCGCAAATGCACGATACCTTCGTTAATTGCTTGTTTTTCCGATGCTGTTACAGATACGGATGTGGTTGCAGACTCAGTGCTTGTTCGATCCTGTTCACTACGCTCTTCAATGGTTTGCAACAACTCTGTTCGCAATTTCTGAAATTCTCGCTTCGTTTGCGCGACAATTTCTGAAATTGTCGCTTCGTTTGCGCTTCTATTTTGACTATGCGGTTATCATATCTTTTCAGCGCTGCTTTTGTGATAAGTTTGTGTAACACACCGTTTTCAACAATTTCACGCGCTGTACCTGCTGCTTGTCTACTAATTTCGTTTATCTGTTTCCTTGTTTCTTGACTTCTCCCTGGGTGTTGTTACGTAATGGTTTGATCTCGTCCTGGATGTCATTACGCAATGTTTGTACAGTTTTATTACAGTTTTATTACAAATGAGTGAAGCGATTTCACAGATCTACAATAACTTTATTATTTGAGATATTTTCACAATGGTTTGCACACACATACAAAAACTCAAAAAGTTTTTTTAGGCATTCACAAATGTTCGATATGTGCCCCTTTAGTGATTCGGCAGACATCAAGCCGATAATCAAGTTCCTCCCACACTCGGCGCAGCATGTCCCCATCAATGAGTTCGAAAGCATCGTTGATGCGAGCTCGCAGTTCTGGCACGTTTCTTGGTAGAGGAGGTTTAAACACTGAATCTTTCACATAACCCCACAGAAAGAAATCGCATGGGGTTAAGTCAGGAGAGCGTGGAGGCCATGACATGAATTGCTGATCATGATCTGCACCATGACCGATCCATCGGTTTTCCAATCTCCTGTTTAAGAAATGCCGAACATCATGATGGAAGTGTAGCAATTGTAAACGGTAAGGCTTCTGCTTTAGCCTTTTCCGTAAGATTTTCCAAACCGTCGGCTGTGGTACGTTTAGCTCCCTGCTTGCTTTATTCGTCGACTTCCGCGGGCTACGCGTGAAACTTGCCCGCAAGCGTTCAACCGTTTCTTCGCTTACTGCAGGCCGACGCGTTGATTTTCCCTTACAGAGGCATCCAGAAGCTTTAAACTGCGCATACCATCGCCGAATGGAGTTAGCAGTTGGTGGATCTTTGTTGAACTTCGTCCTGAAGTGTCGTTGCACTGTTATGACTGACTGATGTGGGTGCATTTCAAGCACGACATACGCTTTCTCGGCTCCTGTCGCCATTTTGTCTTACTGCGCTCTCGAGCGCTCTGGCGGCAGAAACCGGAAGTGCGGCTTCAACCAAACAAAACTTTATGAGTTTTTCTACGTACCTGTAGTGTGTCGTGACCATATGTCAATGAATGGAGCTACAGTGAATTTATCAAATCGCTTCAATCATTTGTAATAGCCCTGTACGTCCACTTGTACCTTGTCAATGTCTGTTCTCAATTGATTGTGACCTGTTATTAAGTTTCCTATCACTTCTCGAGATTCTTTTGCCTCGTCTTCAATATGACTTAGGTGTAACTGAATTTTTTTTTGTTTTGTTCTTTAATCTCACGCATTTGTCTCGTGGTTTCTGCATTCTGAAGTTGAATTTGGTTCGCTATGTCTTTATTTTGCCTTGTCATGGTTTCCGTAATTTGTTGTAATAATTCTGCCAGATTGGTGGGTCCTATTGCGTTTTCTTCCGACGTCCTACGCTCTGTGTTTTCGCCCAAGTGTTGGTTCGCAACCGATTGCATTGAACTGTGCTGTGACACGTTTCTGCTCGCATTCCTTGTACTCTGTGTCGATGGAGCTCCGATTACTTGTACTATGGGTTCTACGTATTCAAGACGCAAGTTAGAACCCTCATCGACTGTCTCTCTACTTTCCTGCTCCTCTGTCGTATGCTGACTTACGTTTTCTATGCCTTGACGTACATTATCCTCGTTATGGTGCGTTATATGTCCTATTTCTCGCGATACTGCATCGTCTGTTGTACTGTCCTCTATTCTCTGTCCATTTTCATGCTGGGTCTCTACCTCAATTCGGTCAAGGTCTCGATCTGCCATTGCTAATCTTTCCGAATCCCTTATTTTCTGTTTTAAAAGCAATTCACGCGCCCTACTTCGCGTCAACATCGGCTCATACGATCTCACGCGTTTCATAAACTTTTTGTTCACACGACTTGTCACTTATTATACCCAAGACTGAATATCCATTCACTTACATGTTGGGTCAGAACCAACTTGTCAACGATGTATCCGCCACCTGTGCGCTTGCATTGAGGAGAAAACTTAATTCTAACAATTTTTAAAATTCATAACTTAATTATGCTATTGTCTCTGCTAGAATGTCTCACTTTCTATTGAATACTTTGTTACTATCTATCGCTGCAGCTACTGTTTTCAACTATTTGTGCCTTTCAAAAAAAATTTTTTTATTACGAAAAATTTTTAACAGGATATTTTTCTGACCTAGTTAGGCATGTGGTCGACCTTCAATCATCGTATTTTACCATCCTGGCAGGGTCGCCATTTTCTAACATTCTGTGTGGTTTCTGTTGTTGTAAGTCGTGTCTCCCTACCACTTTCGCGCAACGACGCTCAGAGCGTGTTTTTTAGGGAATTGACTAGTTTGAACCTGGGACCTGTTGCTGGTAAGGAGACGCCAGACCACACATGACATGTAGACTTCAGAAGAGTTCAGTGAGACTAGCGATGAACAACCAAATACTTAATGATTTCAGCGACAGCTCCACTGCACTCCCTGTAAAAGAATCTTAATACTAACTAAATTTAGTGGAAGGGGTTCAAGGTTTTCCTATTTTTAGTTAGCTGGTAAAATAACGTCGAAAAAGCAGTTAAGTTTACCATTGGAAATTTTATTCTACTCACAAAACATTGTTTATAAATTGCACTACTGATAAAAAGGAAATGTTTTAATACAGGATGATAAAAACCAACTGCGTTCAACAAAAATGTGGACGAATATTCCCTGAATTGGTTTCCAAGTTCTACAATGGATCGAAGGATGACCTATGCCATATCACATCTGTAATCTAGGTTTAAATTAAGTTTCACAAAAGAGAAAACTATCAAAATGGTCTACAGTGACCCTCAATTATCTTTAATTACTTATCTAACTTGTCGTAAATTACAGTGGCTGATGTGGCTTCTCAATAATTATATAACAGAAAAATCATCGCGTTTCAGATTTTAACTTACGTAGCAAATGTGAATACCATGAGCTTCAATTGACGATCGACACTAGTATTACGTAAAAAGGGGATGTAACAGATGAGACTTCTGCAGTTCTGAGTGAAGCCTTATGCGCTCAAAAATGCAGCATCGCGTGCGTTCATTACCTTGTCGGTGTTCGTCAGGGGTCGGCGGCCGGCGCAGCTCCATGCATCTCGCCGTCTCGGAAGCAACTCTCTCCTAACTTCTCCTTACTACAATTTACCGAAGTTGGTTTAAAAAAAACTATCCAGCTGTGTTTTCATCTCACCAATCAGGGCCTCAATGTTAACCTTAAGCTCCGCCTACAAAAATTCTGTCTATCCAATGAGAAACGTTATACTTTTCGTGGTGGGGCAATGTTTTTCAAGTTTGCAATGTAACAGAGACGCGAAAAAGTCTCACGCTAAAACTTGCAGCTGGTGTGGCCCTTTTAGTGTTATCGTAAGATCTATACTGTTCTTCTGGAGGACTCTATCTTTTAACATGGGCTGGGGGGTGGTCCTGTCGGTTACTTTTCGTGGTGGGGCAATGTTTTTAACGTTTGCAACGTAACAGAGACGCGAAAAAGTCTCACGCTAAAACTTGCGGCTGGTGTGGCCCTTTTAGTGTTATCGTAAGATCTATACTCTTCTGTGAGGCTCTAGCTTTTAACATGGGCTGGGGGCTGGTCCTGTCAGTTAGCTGGCGACGTGGGTGTCCGTCCCTTATCGTAGGGCCTTCTAGCTTAACACGGTTCTGCTCTCGGCTTCTGTTCTCGTTTCTCCCCTCGGAACTGCGTCTGTCTCACGGTGGGAAGGTATGACATGCATTTAGGCATTCTTGTGTTAGTCTGTGGTATTCCATTTGCTCACTCGTTACTCGTATTACTTTGGTTAATTTAATGTCACGATTTATTTGGAGGTCTGTGACATACTACTGGATTTGCTTATCATGTCAGGGTTTTCATGGAAGGTGTTGGATTTGCCTGACACCTTACAGGAGTATCGAACTTTTCATTTGCGATGAGATTGTGGGCTCAAATGGCTCTGAGCACTATGGGACTCAACTGCTGAGGTCATTAGTCCCCTAGAACTTAGAACTAGTTAAACCTAACTAACCTAAGGACATCACACACATCCATGCCCGAGGCAGGATTCGAACCTGCGACCGCAGCGGTCTCGCGGTTCCAGACTGCAGCGCCAGAACCGCGCGGCCACTTCGGCCGGCGCGATGAGATTGTGAATGATCGGACTGTGTCAAATGGATATGCGCTCTAGTGTAACAGTAACTCTAAATACGACCACTTTCGCTATTAGTTTGCTTTCTGAATAAACATTACTCTAACCAAATCGCAACTGTGTGGCCTACGTCACTTATGGGTCGTTAATTTAGTCCCCGATATTATTATTACTGTTATTATATGTTATGTTAACTTTGTATTTGCCGGGCGATGTGGCCGAGCGGTTCTAGACGCTTCAGTCTGGAACCGCGCTGCTGCTACAGTCACAGGTCCAAATCCTACCTCGGGCATGGATGTGTGTGCTGTCCTTAGGTTAGTAAGGTTTAAGTAGCTCTAAGTCAAGGGGACTGATGACCTCAGATGTTAAGTCCCATAGTGCTTAGAGGCATTTGAACCATTTTTTAACTTTGTATTTCGCAAACTTGCCATCAGACATACAATTTAACCAAAGGGTCACAAGTGTATAATTTAGGGCATGTAATGCGACACGTGCAGTTAAACCCCTAGACGAGTTTGAGCCAAGACATTTTGAGCCAAGACATCTTTGGGATGTTAGCTCACAAACTCTAACTTCCACACGGACTTCTTCCTCAAAATGCCATGCCTCCCTCGTCCTCTTCAACGCTACCTCCCAAGCCAACCAACCTCAGCCTCCTCACCGTCCACCCAGCCTCACTGCCATTTTAATGAGCAGTGGCCCTGAGATCATGGTCTCCAAACTCAGTTCCCAACTTATGATAGAAATCCACATTGTCCTCCCCATTTAAAACGACTCGGGCCCCACCTTCCTCATGTGGGTTTTCACTGAGTCTGCTTTCACTTTCGACCACATCCTTGCAGAGGGAGCCATGATTTACAGTCGCCACCACGAAGTCTAACCCTCCAAATCCGTCCACCATTCCTACCACTGGCAAAAGTGCCAAATTTACAATGACCTCCTCAGTCCCCATGGCAAAAGTCCATTCATCTCTCCTCATTGTAAAGCCTCCCACTTCCTGAAGCAAAGTCCAAACCTCACATCTCCCCCCATAGGCAACACCTGCAGTAATACCCACCCAACGTACATCACCAAAAGCAAACCCAAGCACCCACTTGTCAAAGCGTAATTAACTGTTCCCGTCTTACTTATGGATAATGCTATCAATCCCAGTAACTCCCTCTGCCCACCTCCCACTGCTGAAGATATCACCAGGTTAATCATCATCTTCTTCTTTTGCTTGTGCCTTTTCCCCACGGTGACGCAGGGTTGGCATGGTTAATCGTATTTCGCAAGCTTAATTTAAGGGATGCCCTTCCTGCTGCCACCCGTACCCCAACTGTCTGCATCTGGTGTAATCCATGGAATAGTGTGAATGTGTTCAGATGTCTGTGAGCCGTGTAACTGGGGCGGGACGTGTGGACCAGCCCAGTACTCACCTAGTGGGATGTGGAAAACCACCTAGAAACCACATCCAGGTTGGCCGGCACACAGGCCTCCATCATTAATCCGCCGGGCCAATTCGATCCGAGGCCAGTGCACCTACCCGAGTCCAGGAGGCAGTGCACTAGCACTCTCGACTAACCTGGTGGGTACCCTCCACCATAAAGATCATCCCCTTCTCCTGGTCAGAGGCAGAGTTGAGGTTGGCCACCACCCACCACAAGAACAACCCTGATCATCCACAATCCTTCTAGAATATTCCCAGTGAATACCTTACCAATACCTTCTTTTTCAAAACCTTAACCTCTACCTATGTCACCATCTACATCCGACCTACTCATCACATCCCCTAAGACGCCCTCACCGACATTGACCATTCCTTTTTCACTTAATTTATTGCCATTGACCTCAACGTCCATAGTAGATTCCCTGCAGATTTACAGTGGTGGCGATAGCTCACAGACTCCCTCCAAGGAGGGAAGTCCCCATCCCACAGCATACTTGTCCCGAAAGCAATATCACTCCAATCTCCCAAGCTCCTTGGGCAATACTGAAGAAGCCCTTGATCCAGTTAGAGGTGACCACCTACCTGTTCCCCTCACTCTGTCCTATACACTACGTCATTCTCATGCACCCTATCCCAATCCCTGTCCAAAATTTACGCAAGACTACTCCTGTGCCGCCTGGAATACCTACTGGTAATCGACAGATACTCAGATTGGAAACCACACTATAAAGTTCCAGCAACCTCACGATATCCACCACGCTACGTCCTTCCTGCAGCAGACCTTCTCAGACGCTTTATATGCCAAAATTCTTACTGAGACTACATATCCTGATAGCCCCACTTTTTCCCCTCAAACCCTACTCCATTCCCAAGAATCCTGTCGCTTATACTGCTCCTTCGTGTAGAGTGGTGACTGGGATAGACTCATACCCCACCAGCAAATACAGAGACACATCAGGAATGTATTAAATGCTAAAAAACGCTGGGACTGGCTCCGGACATGCACCAGACTCAATGCTACATTCCCGTCCAACTTTTCCAAGTTCTAGAAAGCATTTCATCGATCCACTGGCAGTAATTCCAACCCTCACTGCCTGCTCCTCCATAACAACCACCCCATATCTGATAATCTGAGCAAAGCTGAACATTTTTTATTCTCTCTCTCCAATTTCTTTTCAGTTCCAGTAGATCCCATTTTGTTTACTCTCTGTTTCCTACAATCCGTGCCTGCACAAACACCAGTGTCCCACCCTTGTCCTCCAACTTCCAGTACTTGGACAACATACCTCAAAGAGAATTAAATACACCAGTCACAGCCCACAGCATAAAACAAGTACTCCACAAAAAACGCAACAATTCCACTAGTCATGACCATTTTGCCTGTCAACATCTGAAAGAATGTCCCCTCCATTTCTAGTCATCCTTGAAACCCTTTATTGCCATCACATATCTACAGGTTACGAACCTGAATAGAAGAAAACGTCCAGAATCCTACTTTTTCACAAGCTGCATAAACCCCCTTCTGATACCTCCTCTTACCACCTCATTGTTTACCAAACTCTTCAAGTCCATTCTTTTCTGATGCATCTGTCAACACCTGAAGCAACACCACCTCCATATCATCAATTAGTGTGGCTTCCGTCCCAAATTCTCCTCTGATGGCCAGCCCCTGTACATCATTCAATACGTATCCCACCATCTCAACAACTGTAAATCCCCCATTTGTGTCTCCCTTGTCCTACTGAAGTGTATGACTGTGTATGGCATTCTGGTGTCCTATTCAAACTATTCAAACTCCAGATACGTACTTCCAGTGTACTACATCCTCCTAAATGTGACCTTAATATACAATCACCCACCCTTTGTCTCTATTAACAATACCAATTCCTGTACCTTCCATTCCTCTGTAGATGTGTTCCAAGGCTCCATCATCTCTCAATCTCTTTATCTCCTCTACACTGCCAACATTCCTAAACCATTTCGACAGGCCACCTCGTTCAGTATGCCGATGACACCACTTTCTCACCCTCTCCTGTACACTCCAGAAATCCTAATGATCCTTCCAAATCCTCCTCAATCACTTCACCTCCTGGTGTAACCAATGGTTTCTCAAGATTAACGCCTCCAAAACCGAGGCAGTAGTAATACAATGTAACACTCTCACCTTTTGTTTACATGACTTTTAACTTACCATTTATCTCCATTCTATCTAATTAACTAATACACAAAAATGTCTTGCACTAACCCTCGATCCGCAATCAACATTGAACCCTCACTTACTAACAATGGAACAGAAAGCTCACAACAGTCTAAACCTGCTAACTGGCCTAATTACGGAACTGCACCCTTTCATTATGCTCCATACCTACAAAACATTGACCTGACCTATCCTCTACTTAGCTAATGTAGCATGGATATCTGAATCGCCAAAGGTCTGTAAGCCGCTCAAATCATTGAACATCAAGCACCCTGACCTGCTTTCTGTATCTGTTTACCTTCCCCCACATGAATCTTTCATCATCTAATCAAATTCGCACCCCACCTCAGCCACACCAAACATCTCTGCATATCCTACACTATCAGCAAACTAGATGCCAATAACCGTATTGTTTCCCATCTGATCACCAAACCTGGTATGCAGCTCACGTCCCTACACTTACACACACTCCACATCCTATCACAAGGCAACTTCAACCAACTATCTCTCCATGACACTGAAGTCTGTCCCTATATTTATCCATTCCACCAACTATAGCTCTTCCCCACCTATCCCTCTCCACATCGATTCTCTCCTCTCCTTTTCCCTCTCCATTATTTCCTGCCCCTATCCTCTTGATACCACTGCCCCACCCACACACCAAACACCTCCTCACCTTCTGTCTTGCCAATTTCCACGCCAACAGCTATCGTCATCTCCGCAGTTTCCTATCCAACGGACCCCTATGTTTTTTTTCTACTCACACCCGTCAACTCTACAGAACATATTGTCTCCTCCCCAAACCCCTTTCTTTCAGTGCACCTCTTTCAGCTTTTAAGTGAACGCACAGCGTTTTTCTTAGAAAAATGTCATCTCTCTGCTGTGTGTTTTTAAAATGTATATTTTTCTGGTTTTCAGCATTTATTCCTACAATTTTAATTTAAAAAAGAAAACAAGAGAACTGTCTTAATGGTCTTTAAGTATTGTTATTGTTTTTCAATGCATCTGTCAACGTTTCACCTTTACTAATATTTGATTTTCACTTTTCTTTTTTGTTTACAAGCTCTTGGCTGAAGAGTGGAATGTTGTGCCGCTGACAACACCCCGCTCCCACCATCCCCAAAAATATGGAGCGAGAGGGATGTAATAGGTTTTTCACTGCTGGAAACCATGTCACAGCATATCATAACTTCATGCCGTTATGTGTGTCCCAATATCTCACGAAAGTAGCTTCGAATTTTCACTTTTAAATGTTTACAATTTTTAATCGTGGTCTATGTTATTTGTCAACTGATTGCTTTCAGAATGCTTGACAATAACCATGTGTCGAAATCACAATTGCAATAAATAATATACTAAAAGCCAAAAGCGGAATGACTTCATACAAAAATTTCACTGAGGCTATGGAACCAGTCCTCATCAAAATTCTACCCTACATTCAGATCTCTACAACCAATAGAGTCATACCAACAACTGTTGTAGTGCATAAAAACAGTTAGTAAATAGGGTAGAATGCTCCAAATTTTTGGGTGAACATATTGGTGAAAGCCTGTACTGGAAGAAGTATATTACTGAGCTTCTCAAACAGCTAACTTCAGATACTTCTGCTCTTTGCACAATTGTTAATCTTTAAACATGGGGTAATTCACCATTTAAAAAGAAAGTATTGATTGCACAAAATCGAGCAGTAATAATGATATGTGCTGTTTACCTGCGGTTATAATGTAGATGTCTTTTCAAGGAGTTAGGCATTTTAACTACACCACCACAATATATATAATCACTAATGAAATTCGTCATAAATAATCCATCAAAATTGAGGGGAACAGTGGTGTCCATATCCACAACAGGAGAGGAAAAAATGACCTTTATTGTTCGTTATTAAAGCTCTCAATGGCTCAGAAATAAATTCAACACGCAGCAACAAAAATTTTCGATCATTTGTCCAATAACATACGATGTCTAACAGTTACTAAATCAAGCTATAAATCTAACCTAAAACCATTTGTCCTGGCCAACTCCTACTCAATGGATGAATTTCTATTTAAAACCTGGTAGCCTAAACAGCATAAAAATAAAAAAATAAAAAAAAACTGTTTTTAATAGTAACTCTATGAGTAAGACTAGAAACAATGTGTTCATTAATGTTGATCGGGCATAAAATGACTCATCTCACATCATTTCAATGAAAGAATCACTCCAAATGATCTATGGTACTCGTAACTATCTAATTTCACCAACCGGCCTTGCCCGCATTGCTGGTAGATGTAGTTGTAGCCGCTAGACTGGGATACTATAGTTACAACGAAATTGCCCATCGAATGTTCCCCGTAGACCTCGCAAATCTGCCAATAAATGTCAACTTGTCTGTGTTCTCTGCGTGCAAAAAACGAATTACAGATCTAATCTCACACGCAGAGGGTTCAAAAATGGTTCAAATGGCTTTGAGCACTATGCGACTTAACTTCTGAGGTCATCAGTCGCCTCGAACTTAGAACTAATTAAACATAACTAACCTAAGGACATCACACACATCCATGCCCGAGGCAGGATACGAACCTGCGACCGGAGCGGTCGCTCGGCTCCAGACTGTAGCGCCTAGAACTGCACGGCCACTCCGGCCGGCCATGCAGAGGGATTTTCAATAAACTTCGCCTTTGTAAACAAGTACTATGGTGCGCTAATAACACACAGAGAAATCAAAATGGTGTTATTGTCACTATCGAATATCTACCAACTGCGGAAAATAATACAAACGGAACTTACTTTTTGACGTACCTCGTACAACATAAAGGAGTAGGAGTGACATCTTTCGAAATCTGTATGAGTCAAACGATAATCGACAGAGAACAATTTCACTGCGACGTAAGGCGGCAGCATGGCTGTAGCCCAATATCGTTTGCATTCCAAGATGCTACTCCATGCGGGTGTAATATGAATTTGCGCAATGGAAATACTGAGCGCGTAAATGAAGATTTGGCCCTGTTTGACCACCCCCTGAAGCAGATCTTAGGATCTCTTAATGGTGAATACCTCCTTCTTGGCTTTAACATATAAATTACAACATAAACATAAATGAATGATTAAGGGAACTAGTAACTACCAAATGATAAATGCTGTTTCTGGTTATACATTTCTTGTAGATTACAACCCCTTTAAATTACAAATTTTTATATATAAATTATTTTCCTGACTAATATTATTGATCAATTGCCCAAATCTGCCCTTTTATGGTTACGCGATCTAATATAAATAATGCGAGGTGACTGACATCATCTAAATACCAAACACTAGAGCACAAAACTTTCAAAGTGATCAAGAGTGTACAACCTCAGTGAAAATAAAACTTACGTGGTTACGGCTGTTTAGCTTTATAGCCCTAATACGACGAAGCAATTAGCAATATCACCGTTCGTACTGCGTCCGGTGCGTCGGGGTGATTGTTCTCGTACACGTCTGCGACGACGGAAGAACTCCAACCACAAAATTCACTCCTGGAAATGAAAAAAAAAAACACATTGACACCGGTGTGTCAGACCCACCATACTTGCTCCGGACACTGCGAGAGAGCTGTACAAGCAATGATCACACGCACGGCACAGCGGACACACCAGGAACCGCGGTGTTGGCCGTCGAATGGCGCTAGCTGCGCAGCATTTGTGCACCGCCGCCGTCAGTGCCAGCCAGTTTGCCGTGGCATACGGAGCTCCATCGCAGTCTTTAACACTGGTAGCATGCCGCGACAGTGTGGACGTGAACCGTATGTGCAGTTGACGGACTTTGAGCGAGGGCGTATAGTGGGCATGCGGGAGGCCGGGTGGACGTACCGCCGAATTGCTCAACACGTGGGGCGTGAGGTCTCCACAGTACATCGATGTTGTCGCCAGTGGTCGGCGGAAGGTGCACGTGCCCGTCGACCTGGGACCGGACCGCAGCGACGCACGGATGCACGCCAAGACCGTAGGATCCTACGCAGTGCCGTAGGGGACCGCACCGCCACTTCCCAGCAAATTAGGGACACTGTTGCTCCTGGGGTATCGGCGAGGACCATTCGCAACCGTCTCCATGAAGCTGGTCTACGGTCCCGCACACCGTTAGGCCGTCTTCCACTCACGCCCCAACATCGTGCAGCCCGCCTCCAGTGGTGTCGCGACAGGCGTGAATGGAGGGACGAATGGAGACGTGTCGTCTTCAGCGATGAGAGTCGCTTCTGCCTTGGTGCCAATGATGGTCGTATGCGTGTTTGGCGCCGTGCAGGTGAGCGCCACAATCAGGACTGCATACGACCGAGGCACACAGGGCCAACACCCGGCAGCATGGTGTGGGGAGCGATCTCCTACACTGGCCGTACACCACTGGTGATCGTCGAGGGGACACTGAATAGTGCACGGTACATCCAAACCGTCATCGAACCCATCGTTCTACCATTCCTAGACCGGCAAGGGAACTTGCTGTTCCAACAGGACAATGCACGTCCGCATGTATCCCGTGCCACCCAACGTGCTCTAGAAGGTGTAAGTCAACTACCCTGGCCAGCAAGATCTCCGGATCTGTCCCCCGTTGAGCATGTTTGGGACTGGATGAAGCGTCGTCTCACGCGGTCTGCACGTCCAGCACGAACGCTGGTCCAACTGAGGCGCCAGGAGGAAATGGCATGGCAAGCCGTTCCACAGGACTACATCCAGCATCTCTACGATCGTCTCCATGGGAGAATAGCAGCCTGCATTGCTGCGGAAGGTGGATATACACTGTACTAGTGCCGACATTGTGCATGCTCTGTTGCCTGTGTCTATGTGCCTGTGGTTCTGTCAGTGTGATCATGTGATGTATCTGACCCCAGGAATGTGTCAATAAAGTTTCCCCTTCCTGGGACAATGAATTCATGGTGTTCTTATTTCAATTTCCAGGAGTGTATAAAAAAACTCATTCAAACACTAGGACGGCATAAGACGGTCCGCTGATTAGTATAATCTAATACTGTCTTCTCCTCTCTGTGTTCTACAAACGAAAAACGCGAACTCCCAGCCACAAGGACGGAGTTCAGGTAACGTCTCAACGTGAGTATAGGCAGAAGAAGTGCTGTCAATCACTGATCGTTGCGTACTCAACGACGACTCCCTACCCGCAGGCGAAGTCCAGAAGCGTATAAGTTCGCAACAGTACAGTGCCTAACCGTTCTAACTATAAAATCTCCTGAGAGTAAAGACAGCAAGTCCGTCTGTACCAACAAAAGCTGATACTGAACGGCCGTCAAACGCGGACACTCGAAACGGAAGACCTCTTCTGTCCACCAGCAAAGCTCGGCTCCCCTCCCTCGTAACTCAGAAGGCGAATCATATTCTCGAAACCACGGAATATTCTCTCTCTCTACAGATTCTTCCGAACATCGACCATCCATATTTTAGTCATTTGTCGTCCAGCGCGGTAAGTTTGCAAGGAAATGCCTATACTCATACAATGGTACGCTTCTCAGAGTAAAAGTCCTCGGAAATAACCCACCCTGCGATTTCCGAGGTAACGTTTCCTCGTTTCACAGTGCTACGTCCACGATTTTCAGAGTTTCCGAACTATTATCCGGTTATCCTTCCGGCCCCCGCTACAATACCGGCCAGCCGCCGCTGCATTGTGCTTCCGCGCTCAGGTGTCCAGGCCGTCCGTCTTGGCATTTACTGTGTGAAGCAGGACCAACACACCTCTGCGGGCTTTTTGTCCCAGGGCTTGAGTTACGCCTGCCGTTTCATTTCCACTAGAGTTACAACCTCTACTAGTATAGGCAATCATTCATTATGCTGTTTTGATAATAAAGACCTTTAATGCAATAAACGTTAACAATTATTTACAAAGTGTATGTGGCAATGTCAGTCTTCTTTAAATATTCATATATACGATGTACAACTTATGAAATGATACCTAATTCCGGTTGTAAATCTCGGCAAAGTATGTAGATGAGTGCTTCTGAGGTGCAAAATTATAGCCACCTTACAACATCAGCCTTTAACCACGCTGGTAAGTAACTATTTCTGAAACTTTCATCCAGTTGTAAGATTGCTATTGAAGCTTAAATGAGTTACTTCAAAATAAGTCGTTTCATTTAATTTTTAAATGCTTGTTCCTTTGCCTGTTTTCGATACGTTCCGCTTCCTTTGTAGTTCCTTCGTACAATCAACACATTGTCTTAAAGCTCAACATGCGTGAATATGTTGCACAGCACAAGATAACAATAAATGGATAGTCTTATTGAGAAACTATACATCTGCCTTAAGTGCAATACTCAGGGCATTCTTGTGGAAGGTGGCGTTATCCAAAGAATGTAAAAGCGAAAATCCTTCTTTCCGTCAGAAGATATCTATGAACATGTTGAGCAATTTTCCACATCTCTTAAGAATGTTGGCCACGTCAGAAATCACTAAATAGTATCTTTCTTTAAAAAATACTTTTATTATTTTTTGTACTAATATCCCTATCTAAATTAACTGGAGAAAAGCCTGAAAATTTACTAGCTAATTTAAATATATCATTAATAAAAACCTTTCCCTTTGGAGATGCGTACTGCGCTCCTTTTTGTATTCAGAATTAAAAGTAAATAAAGAAATAAAAGTAATCAAGCTTAACTTGACGAAACAATTCGTAAAAGTATACTCAATCAAATCCAGTAAGTACAATATTAGTTTAGTTTTCAACAACATTATTTATCTTGTTCAGCCTGGGTGTTTCCAAAGCGAAGGTTCGTCTGGCGTACCCAAAAGTGGTGTGATAGGGCCACACTGTATGTGTAAATGACATGGCGGATAAAGCCTGTAGTCTTATGAGGTTGTTCTCAGAACAGAAACGACTCTTATGTGATCAGCTAAAGGCGCCCATGGGTCTGACAGGTCTTAGTAAGACACAACATGGTTACAGGAAGGGCAAGACAATCTACGACGCTGTAAATCAGGCGACTGCCACTGTTGATAACAGTTAAGGCAAATTCGCGGTAGCCATCAAGGTAAATGTCGATGGAGAGATTCAGTAATTTTTGGTAGCCATCACTGTATGTGGCGTTTAGACAGATGAAGTTCCAAAACGTTTACATAATCGCTCAGAGGCTACTGTCATTGTGCATTAGTGGTTCAAATGGCTCTGAGCACTATGCGACTCAACTTCTAAGGTCATTAGTCGCCTAGAACTTAGAACTAATTAAACCTAACTAACCTAAGGACAACACACACATCCATGCCCGAGACAGGATTCGAACCTGCGACCGTAGTGTGCATTAGTGGCACAGACATCTACTGACATGATCAAACGAGAGGTACCAGAAGAATGTCGTCAGGGATCTTTATGTGGCTTCATCTTCTGGGATATTGTAATTAAACCACTACTGGAAGCGATGAAGAGATGTGCATAGTCGCTGGCGTCGTAGAATCCGCTTAGAGCAATTCGAAATTACGGATCTCCGATACGCCAAAAGTTTAGTGCAGCTCTATCCACGTTCGAGAATAGTGTGAATGCACAAACTGAGGACTAACGCTGCGGACGCAGACCGAATGCTTACACGAGAACCGAACGCGGCCGTTGGGGGCGCCCGCCATCCCCACCACCGCGCGCACGCCGCTGGTCCACCGCAGCCTCCCGAGGCCTAGTGGAGGGGGGTGACAGCGCATATAAATAGCCCGCTCTCCGCGAATCTCGACATGTCGCCAGAAGATGGGTAGTATGACACTTCCCGAAACGTCGCGAGATATCAACGCTATCACCCGGCTGGAGACCCGAGAAACCCTAATCAATAGTTTACGCCGGGAAAGCCTACAGTCACATATACAAGAATATTTACATGCTAGTGAAGGGAAGGTGGTCAGGTATCTGGATGAGGGACGAACACACAACGCTCACATTTCTAAAGCCTATGATAAAGCTTCTAAATTCGTGCACAAAATAGCCACTATTGCAACAAAACATTTTAGGTTACACTAAATCTTGCTAACCTTTATCACAATGCCACACTTACCTCCACAGTCAAAATCGGCTCAAAGATGAGGGCATGGAATCTCTATAACGTAAGATCTGTTCAAATTATCCAAAGTATGCCGCGTAAAAAATGTAAATGTATAGTATTGTTGGTTGGGAAACACCAAGGTGTAGGTTCTGCCGCCTATCTCAAACGGTGTCTCTGGTTCCTCCGCGCACATTGACCGTTTCCCGAGGATATGTTAAAGTTGCGTCGTATGTGTACACTACTGGTCATTAAAACTCCTACACCAAGAAGAAATGCAGCTGATAAACGGGTATTCATTGGACAAATATATCATACTAGAACTGACATGTGATTACATTTTCACGCAGTTTGGGTGCATAGATCCTGAGAAATCAGTACCCAGAACAACCACCTCTGACCGTAATAACGGCCTTGATACCCCTGGGCATTGAGTCAAACAGAGCTTGGTGGCGTGTATAGGTACAGCTGCCCATGCAGCCTCAACACGATACCACGGTTCATCAAGAGTAGTCACTGGCGTATTGTGACGAGCCAGTTGCTCGGTGACCATTGACCAGACGTTTTCAGTTGGTGAGAGATCTGGAGAAAGTGCTGGCCAGGGAAACAGTCGAACATTTTCTGTATCCAGAAAGGCCCGTACAGGACCTGCAACATGCGGTCGTGCATTACCTGCTGAAATGTAGGTTTTCGCAGGGATCGAATGAAGGGTAGAGCCACGGATCGTAATACATCTGAAATGTAACGTCCACTGTTCAAAGTGCCGTCAAAGCGAACAAGAGGTGACCGAGACGAGTAACCAATGGCACCCCATACCATCACGCCGGGTGATACGCCAGTATGGCGATGACGAATACACGCTTCCATTGTGCGATCACCGCGATGTTGCCAAACACGGATGCGACCATCATGATGCTGTAAACAGAACTTGGATTCATCCGAAAAAATGACGTTTTGCCCAGGTTCGTCGTTGAGTATACCAACACAGGCGCTCCTGTCTGTGACGCAGCGTCAAGGGTAACCGCAGCCAAGGTCTCCGAGCAGATAGTCCCTGCTGCTGCAAACGTCGTCGAACTGTTCGTGCAGATGGTTGTTGTATTGCAAATGTCCCCATTAGTTGGCTCAGGGATCGAGACGTGGCTGCACGATCCGTTACAGCCATGCGGATAAGATGCCTGTCATCTCGACTGCTTGTGATACGAGGCCTTTGGGATCCAGCACAGCGTTCCGTATTAACCTCCTGAACCCACCGATTCCATATTCTGCGAGCAGTAATGTCGCGATACGATAAACCGCAATCGCGAAAGGCTATAATCCGACCTTTATCAAAGTCGGAAAAATTTTATGCCCGCTCCAGATGCCTAAAACTTACATGCCTCCAGCGTGAAGGTACCACGCGCTGATCACGTGATCAACTGCCGCACCGGTTTGTTCGTATCCATTTTGAAATTCCAAAACGCGCTTTTCTAAAACTCTTTTCTGTCCCGCTCCAGTAGCCACGTGCCCTTTGCGCCTGCTAGTGCCTGCTTCCAAAGAAAACGTTTCCTCTAGCTGCTTGTTTCACCTGTTGCTCATGGTCATTTTAACTTTTATCAAAAACGTTTGGAATCAACGTAAGTAATGTTAAAGCATTTTAATGTGTTTAATTTATTATTGAAACGAATTTCTTATCGACAAAAATCATCCATCCGATGATGAGGTTACAGTTAACTATTTGCACGGAATCATTTACGTACCTAACAGAAAAGAGTTACTTTACGGAAACAGAGCACATGTTTTTGCTTAAAGAACATTCTTTTATGTCCTGCGATCGTGATTTTGCTCACATTGAGAAACGAAACAGGATAACTGAGTGTGAAGGTCCGAAAGGTTTAGTTAGCGTTTTCACTGAATCTACTCGCACTACACTATTCACAGTGACTTACCCAAGAAAGAGATTTTTACGACTTAAAGTCAGCTGCCGAAAAAATATGAATTTCACCAATGTGCATATTTCAGAATCACTATGGGTCAGGCTGACTGCTGAACGGCTAGTGGTACTGCAAGTTCTGTCAACTCTCAGTGCAACTGAAGAATTCAAGGATCTTTACATCTTGAAGAGGAACATGAAGCCTTTCGATGTCCAACAGGTGCAGCTGGAAACACTACACTATGAACCTAGGCTGTCTGAAGAAAAGAGAAGGGATTTAGCTAAATTAATTCCGCGAAAGGCAAAGGTCCTGAGTTCGAGTCTCGGTCGGGCACACAGTTTTAATCAGCCAGGAAGTTTCATATCAGCGCACACTCCGCTGCAGAGTGAAAATATCATTCTGGTAGATTAATTCCATTTGTAAAAGAGGAGAATTACTGGTTTCACGAGAACCTTGTGAAATGAGTGGAAATGGGTGTGATAAAGCTTGTACCGTTTGCATGTAGACCTTTTCATTTTCTTCAGATTTTGTATCATTTTGTTCTTACACCAGCTGACCTAGAATGAAAACACATATATGACATGAGATTTGTGTATCTTTTGTGATTGTGCCGCGATCCCAGACTTTTATACTGCTTTTGTATAGCTGCTATACACATTTTTCTGATATTCTCTAAATCAAATTTTTGACGCTTGACACAGTATTTACTTACATGTCACAAATATTCCTCAGAAGAATTTGACACTTGTGCGTTGTTGAGCAACATGTACCAACACAAAAACAAGAAAATTTCAACAATGTTTGTGATGGGCTGAGAGATTTTCTCGTTGCTTTTGTACAACTAATGAGCTTTTCTGTCCGCTGAAGAGTCAGCAAAATAGATATAAGTACAAAATAGTTCCGTTCCTGTAACAATACACTCGATTCTCTCCAACGTCGAGAATACTAGGTATGACAGAAAATTACAGAGACTTCTCACAGCACACAGGAACGCTTTCTCACACTACGTCAGAAGCAGCTCGGAAAGCAATAAACAGAATATTTTGGGATATACAAGAAACGAACGCAGACGTTTGTGGACTCAAACATATTTTGAAATAGGAATTTGGGCTCCACTAACTGAAAAGACTTGCTAATTACATAAATTTGTAGCACGGGTCTTTTTAATTTTATGTCAGAACTGTTACGCATTTTCCAACGGTGACCACAAATTTATAATGGTAAACTGCTTGTCAAACCGTTAAGTTGATCGATTTTCGTGAAATTTACAGTTGCCTAGTGACGAAGTGTAAGGTTAGGAAATAGTCGTGAGCTAAAATGCTTCGTGCTGTTGTTTCTTAGTAGTGGCAGTTGTCTGATACTGGTTTTCTGTTGTAGGATCCACCTCGCTAACAACCATTATTTAGTCGAGATACCCACGTAGTTCACAGAGCAGTTCAGTTTTATGTTCTCATATTAGAATTCGTCAGTGTTGCGTATTAGAGGTACCGGTCAGGAAACTAAATACAATATGACAAATGAAGATTTTATATTGTGATGGTGTGCAGTTGCTGAAATGTAGGTTTTTCTGGGTTGGCATATTTCATTTGAACTAGCAAAATAAATAAAAAGGTAATCAAGCGTCTTCCTATACTGTACATGTGTGCACTTCTCTGTTTTCGTGGCTCTTCCGATGCGGGCTGCTTCGTAACAAACATTTAGATAGGGATACACAGGTAGTTCACAGAGCAGTTCTTGAGGGAAACTGCTAGTGCTTTCTCATGTTTGACGAACAAGCGGTGCTCGTTTACCATGTAAAATCTATAGCTGTACAGTTGGGAAAAGTCTTACAACTGAAAATTTGCATTCTGAAACAAAATTTGCAATGTAATAATGATTGAGGCAGGTGGCGTAGCGGTAAGACACTAGACTCGAATTTGGGAGGGCACCGATTCAAATTCCCTGCAGTAATCCAGATTTACGTTTCCCGAGGTTTCCCTTAATCGCGTAATGCAAATGTGGCGATGGTTCCTATGGAAAGGACACGGTTCCTTTCTTTCACTTTTCTTCTCCAAACAGAGCCTGTCTTCCTTCTTTACAGAAGACCTTGCCATCGACGGGATGTTAAAAACTAATATTCGTTTCTTTCTTTTCGTAATGAAACAAGTGGCAACTTAATGTTAAATCATATAGAAAGATTATAACATGACTCTCATATTTTCTCTGCCCTATCCTTTCTTCTAAAGACGCTGACTTTCAAGGCAATCAGAAGTGACTGTCTGCAATCTAAAATGATAACATACATATCGCACCCCGCAAAGAACAATTATGTAAAAATGAAGTACTTGAAAAAAACCAACTTAAATAATTCTATAAAATTTACATTGAACTAGTATAAGTTTTCTTTAATTTTAAGTAAGTATTTTTGGCAGTCAATTCTATTATGTAATACACAACAGTAATGTGGACATGCAGTTCTGTTCTCGTGTTTTAAGGTATTCTTAATTAGTTCTTTGAGTTGTGTCACTTTTCTCGCTTTTCTAAAAATTATTTCGGCCTTTGTATGACCCCTCATGGATTACTCTTGCCACTTTTCCGTCCCAAATAATGTACCTTTTTTTTTCTTACTGTTGTATAATACAACATTCGAACCTACATCACGCAAAATTAGTCCTAAAGCTAGAACAAAACATGAAAAGTTGAAATTTTTTATTAGAAAAATGAAAAATGGGATGAAAAATAATACAATTGGTACAATTTAATAAGTAACATCAATTAGGGACAATTTAAGTAACACAATTTACGAAAACATAGAGTGATAAATGGGCTTATATAATGTAGGAATACTTTTCGCAGACAAAAGGATTCAATATGAACTTTCTGTATAGCACAAATTTCCATTTATTTTCCTTGTGCGCTGCAACACTCGAAATTTCATAATATTTACAACAGCTGTAATCGTCAAAACAGGGTGTGTTCCTTCGGACAAGCATGCATGTTTGAAGGATATCGCAATGTGAGATATAGACATTGTGTAAACATAGACATTGCAATAATCAATCAAAATAGAAATTATATTCAATTTGCCTTACACGTGAACAGTGTTACAACTCAGAAAGCACCGCTGTTCTTGAATGACCCCTGCACGCCTACCAGTAGCAGCGCCGAAGCGACGTTTTCTTGTTGCCGTGAATCGTGAAGCAGCTCGCAACAAAACTGACAAAGCTGCCCCGAAGTGGACAAACTGCGAGATGGAAAAGTGACGCTTCTCGTGTATGTTGATTCAGTTCACACGTATTTGTTGTGACATCAACTAAAATCTGCCGTTTTTTCATTGGTCAGTTTTCTTGCATGGGTGCGGTATGTATGTCTGCACCACGTCCTTCATCAAGACTGAATAATGCAGTAGTAAATCTTTGTTTGGGGAAGTTAGCTATTTACGTTCGGAGCACGATCCCATGAACATTTGTAGCTTGGCACGGACTTACGAGAAATAATAAGGGCAGGTGGGGGAGCGGGCGGTGCCTAGTCGCCAACATATATCTTCATTTAGTCATAATGCCTTTAAATAGCTGACAAACAGAAATGGAAACGACCAACTCGCAAAATAGGTACAATGATTCAAAGCAGCAGATAGTGTACTTGCATTACATTGTCACTCTCCAAAAAACAAAAACCTTGTCGAATTAGTTGGAAGTTATCATTTTAATTGTTTATTAGTATAGCTGTGAAGTAAGAAATTGGAAATTTGTGGTAAGGACTATGGGACCAAACTGCTGAGGTCATCGGTCGGTCCCTAGGCTTACCCACTACTTAATCTAACTTAAACTACCTTACGCTAAGGACAACACACACACCCATGCCCGAGGAAGGACTCGAACCTCCGACGTGGGGAGCCGCGCGAACCGTGACAAGACGTCCAAGACCGCACGGCTACCCCGTGCCGCGTGAAGTAAGCTTTTTGATTAGCGAATGAAGAGGTATCTGCTGGATAAGTGATGGACTGAGGACCCTAACTGATCTTAAAGCTCCTGAGATGAATTGGCTGTCTTCCCCTGAATTAGAACTGCTGCTTTTAACGGTGACTGGGAGTGGTGATAGAATTTATTTGGTCTCTTTTCTCTTTCTACTGACTCGCTGTTTCATGTTCCACTCTTCTGAAGCAATATGTATCTGCTATGATTACACTAGTGGACTGAAGCGAGCAGACTTCGTTTTGTAAATAACAAGCGCCTTTTTCTTGCTGCAATGTATTTTATTGCGACAAGAAAAACTCGGCTTTTATTTACAAAACGATTGTTTATGTGCTTGCTGCCGGTGATGGCCACGCAAACAAATTTATTATTAATTAATATGATGGTTCAAAATGTTGAATTAATGGTAATCAAAAGGCGTAGCAAGTTGTAATTAGCTTCTGACAGTTGCTCTTACATCGGATACCCCTTTTAAGAGTTGTCAAGTGTATTTCCTATGGTATATATTTCCAGTTTTCTTTTTGTGATGAATGAGCCGAGTCATTCTAAATAGAAACAGCACTTTGATGTTTGATGCAGTGACCAGAATCAAGAGAAAAAGTCACTTTGGTTCTTATTTTTATTGAAAAGCTGTATGAATTGCAATTTCGTGTCCGAAGGAACAACCCTAAAATAGCGTGGTGCGATATCCACTTCAAGGATATTTATTGACGGTGATAGAAAAACATGGAGACAAAAAACTGGTTCAAATGGCTCTGAGCACTATGGGACTGAAGATCTGAGGTCATCAGTCCCCGAGAACTTAGAACCACTTAAACCTAACTAACCTAAGGACACCACAAACATCCATAGCTGAGGCAGGATTCGAACCTGCGACCGTAGCGGTCACGCGGTTCCAGGCTGAAGCGCCTAGAACCGCTTGGCCACTCCGGCCGGCTAACATGAAGACAAGTCGGTGCTTCTATTAGCAACTGAACGCGATGACAATGCTGCGTCATGCTGACTATAGTGTCATATAAATATTTAAACGACCACTTACGCAGCTACTGTGTGGGCTAAGTACACCTATTCATCACAAAAAATTAAAATATCTTCATAAACACCAGAAAAATTACAATTGATGACTCTCAAGAGGCGCACCGAAAATAATAATTTGGCTTGATCAATCCCGTGGAATTAGTTTTGTTTAGGCATATTGTCCCTAGTTCGCTCTGTAAGTTTTTTCTCCCTCCGAACAAGACTTTCACTTGTGGTAAGGTTCTGCATCTTGCGAATGAAATCTGGCTTCTCGTAGGGTGGTTCTGAATTAACATTAAATTATTTGTCGTTCCCGTTTGACGTCCAGCTACAGTCTATATTACGTAACTGGCTTGATAATCGTGTACACAGATTGGAGGAAGGCATACCAAAGCTTTTACGACTATGCTCGGTGAAGCATTGTGGTGCTCAGGTTAATCTCGCGCTAATGGCTGCTTTACTTGGCTAATCAGTACCCGAGTTGCCCAAATACTTTTCAAAGTAATTTATTTTCAGGATGAACTCACAAGCGCATGTAAATTACTCGGTTTTTATACGCATCTGGAATTCGACGTCATTAGCATTTAGTGCCTCGCGCCGCAAAGCATTTATCTCAACTGGTTCAGTAGAACCTGTAAACGCGTACGTTTGCAGGCGGGCAATGCTCTATTCGAAAGCCATCTGCCCCTGTTAGCACACAATGCGCTGTTAAATCTTAGTCAGGACGTGCAGGCTGAATTGAGCCCAGAACGTCTAAATTACCTGTCGGGCAGATTTAGCTGCGACAGCGAAATGTCACAGTGATAACAGTTGCGATCACAACTGCCTTCCCGAATCGCCGCACTCTCAGACTGACCAATAATTGCGCCGCATTTACACGGGACGCCAGCATCGGTGATGGATCGATTCCGGCTATTGGCTGTTGGGACCGCAATTAGTTTAACGCCGGCCATTGTTGTGATAATCTTATAACCCGCAGCCGCGCGCCACGCGCGGGGGACACAATTACGACCGCAGCCGAGACAGATATTAATCGCCGCTTCAATTTATAGACAGCGTGTACAGCAGCACTAATTGCGGCCCACAGGGCAGTTTACCCGCGGCAAGGAACCCGCGCCGGCTGCGCCCGAGCGGGCTAACTGCCGCAAATGACGGACAGCCGCAAAGTGCCCTCGCCTTATTTCGGCGTCGGGAATCGAAACTCTGCTTCCACACATCCGCCCCAAACAGAGTTTCAACATTTCCAAAAATAGCGCAAAGCTACGGCACAATTTTTTTCGCATAGTTCACTATCACCTACATCTGTACTCTGCAAGCCACCTGTCGGTAAATGCCGGAGGGTATTTGTGGTAGCACTAACTGTTCTATTCCCATATGGCGGCTAATAACACTTCTGTCCAAGGGCGTACCCAGGATCTGAACTAGGGGGGGGGGGGCGGGGGCGGCAGGTCATACTAGACTCAGTAAACAAGGACTCGAGACAACATACAGCACCGAGCGAGGTGGCGCTGTGGTTAGACACTGGACTCGCATTCGGGAGGACGACGGTTCAATCCCGCGTCCGGCCATTCTGATTTAGGTTTTCCGTGATTTCCCTAAATCACTCCAGGCAAATGCCGGGATGGTTCCTTTGAAAGGGCACGGCCGACTTCCTTCCCCATCCCTAATCCGATGAGACCGATGACCTCGCTGTATGGTCTCCTTCCCCAAAACAATCCAACCCAACATACAGCACTTATTAAATAAAACAGTAAACCAGTGAAAAACTACTTTTAATAAACATTTTAAATACAAGAATTCACTTTTATAATCCGAGAAAACATACAGAATTTCTTATTAAATAAAACAGTAAACTAGTGAAAAACTACTTTCAATAAACATTTTAAATATAAGAACAGTAGCATAGCGAGGTGCCCGTTTAGACTGCGGACTGAGCAGAGCGATGCAGAATAGTGCTGCACGGTAGCTCCGAGTTTTGTTTCGTGCGATCGTTGGATGCGATTTCTTGCGATGGACATCGAAAGTCCCATATGTACGACAACAACCCGTGTTGTGGGATCAGAAAAACAAACACTGCCACGACAGAGGTCTGGTATGCCAAGGTTGGAATGAACTGTATAAGTACAAAAAATTAAAATAAATAACTACCAAAAATACTACAGACAAGAAACGCATAAACTTTGATATATATTATCATATTTGAGTTACGGACAAATTTTATCATTTTAATAAAGAAATGATAGCCCCAGTAGTTACAGTATTCAATAAACGATTCATGAGGTAAATTTGCAATAATGACAGTTGACATGGTTTGAACACCACTCCTCCGCTCCTCATCCTTCTTGAAGCTCTACTGTTTGCGTCTGAAAGCATGCTTCAAAGCGCTGTTTTCGATTATGTCCTGGTAAAAACTCAACTGAAGGGAGATTTTGGGTCTACCTTTATCGATTAATATGTTGTGAAAGAAGGAGATGCACTGAATAACAATGCCTTCGTGTTCTAAAGGAGTTTTTTTTTTCTTTGGGAGAATATGCAGCTTGCTCTTCAAAAATCCGAACGTGCGTTCCATTAGCACTCTAGCCGCCGATAATTTCTTGGTAAATAATCTTTCTTCGTCACTTACAAGGGAACCTCCCCATCGCACCCCCCTCAGATTTAGATGTAAGTTAGCACACTGGATAGGCCTTGAAGAACTGAACACAGATCAATCGAGAAAACAGGAAGAAGTTGTGTGGAACTATGAAAAAATAAGCAAAACATACAAACTGAGTTGTCCCTGCGCAAGATAGGCAACATCAAGGTTCATCTGAGCTGAGGAGTGCCGTGGTCCCGTGGTTAGCGTGAGCAGCTGCGGAACGAGAAGTCCTCGGTTCAAGTCTTCCTTCGAGTGAAAAGTTTAATTTCTTTATTTTTGCAAAGTTATGATCTGTCCGTTCGTTCACTGTAATAAGTTTAGTGTCTGTGTTTTGCGACCGCACCGCAAAAACGTGCGATTAGTAGACGAAAGGACGTGCCTCTCCAATGGGAACCGAAAACATTTGATCGCAAGGTCATAGGTCAACCGATTCTTCCACAGGAAAACACGTCTCATATATTCTATACGACACTGGTGACGGCATGTGCGTCACATGACAGGAATATGTTGTCGACCCACCTAACTTGTACACTTGGCCAATGGGTAAAAAGATTCTTCTACCTTGCCCGATTTCGGTTTTCTTGTGGATGTGATAATCACTCCCAAAAGTGTGATGAAAACGTAAGAGTTTGTCACATAAACTGAAAATATTAAACATTTCACTAAAGGGAAGACTTGAACCAAGGTCCCGTCGTTCGGTAGCTTCGCACGCTAACCACGGGACCACGGCGGTCCTTAGCTCACATTAACATTGATGTTGCCTATCTTGCACATGGACTACTCAATTTGTATATTTTGCTTATTTTTTCGTAGTTCCACACAACTTCTTCCTGTTTTCTCGATTGATCTGTGTTCAGTTTTTCAAGGCCTATCCACTGTGCCAACTTATAACTAAATCTGAGGCGGGTGCGATGGGGAGGTTCCCTTGTTAGTAACAATCCAGAAAATGGACTCATTAAATTATACAAGTGAGCAAGGGTTTCAGGCAGCCCTAATGGGGCGTTTACTGAAGTGCCCGATAGTTTTTTCGCTGATGGACAGTTTTGTGGAACGTTTTAAAAATTATTTTATAAATCACTTCCACTAAATCTCTCTGCTTGTCATAACCTGCACGTCAACTGCTATTAATCTACAGTTAGCGTCAGCTGTAACTAAAAAATTAATAGTTTAGGAGCAGAAAAGCATTTTACATTTAAATATGGTAGGCGAAACGATGTTGTTCGTTAGAAACTTCACATAGTCATGATCCCTTACTGCCTACAAGTGAATACGCTGTTCCTTGGCGACGTAACATGCCTGCGAATAGCAGAGCGCATTGCATATCGTTAAATTTATTATTTCTATAAACTTCCCTGCCGAAGACAAAAAAATTACTGCCGGGTCTGCGCGAACGAGTTCGAATATCTTCTGGGGGAGGGGGGGGGCAGCTGCTCTCCCCCCCCCCCTGCCCCTCGCTGGGTACGCCCATGCTTCTGCCCGCTACTGCTATACCATAACCTTAAAGTTGGAGGCAGGTCGTGAAACAAAAACTATCTTGCTAAAGTAATTATGGTGTAAAGCAACAGAGCAGTGTTACCCTCTAAGAGGAACTTTGTTTGCCTTGTCCGTGAAATACCTAACGGAGGTAGCTTATCGGAAGTGAAAGTCAGAATTACGTAAATATTAAACAGTAACAAACAATAATTTGCCTATCCACAGTGTCCAAATAATAAAGAAAACGGTCGCCAGCCTAATTAGGCAAAAGAATGATTGACATTCTTGTTCAAGAAAATAGGTATGAGTAACTTTAACGGACAAACACAACCTATACTTTGCCACACGCGAGTCCAATGAACTCTGGCACCTGAATACACGTTCACGTTAAGGTTGGAGCTAACAGATCAGAGCAAACTATTTGCATAAATATAACAGATAACAAAACACACTATTATCTTGAGGACTTAGTCAAACTGAGTGGTCTCAATAACGTTACTCTTACAGTAAATTTAAGAATCATAAATTGGACATAGGTTCAAAAATGGTTCAAATGGCTCTGAGCACTATGGGACTCAACAGCTTAGGTCATAAGTCCCCTAGAACTTAGAACTACTTAAACCTATCTAACCTAAGGACATCACACACACCCATGCCCGAGGCAGGATTCGAACCTGCGACCGTAGCAGTCCCGCGGTTCCGGACTGCAGCGCCAGAACCGCTAGACCACCGCGGCCGGCCGGGACATAGGTTCAATATTACTTTTACAAACATATTCCTGTCTGGCATGAAATATGGATATGGTTCACAGCAAATTTAGTTACAGTGCATAGATTAAGTCTCTCACTACCAACACCTTTCTACTTAGAATGAAAATTAAATGGAGTTCACCAAAAAATTACTTCTCACTGTCTTTTGAATAAAGAAGTTACTATTTTCATAGATAGTGGCCTTTCTATTAATCGTTATCTGGCATGAGCGCAATAGCCAAACTGTTGACCCTGTTACACCATTAATATGCACTTTTAATACACAGGAGGAACCCAATATTGTACAGAATTTGACTTGAATAGCAAGAGTAACTAAAACTTTCTATAATTAAGTAACTTTGTGCATTTGAACTACTTTCAATGGAGGGGGGCCCTTAATCTTGATCACTGTAGCAGAGAAAACCAAACACACTTTCAATACACTAGAGAAACAAGTACTTAGCAAGCATGAACATATAACTCTCAACAGTTGCAGTTCTGAACTTTTACTGTAGTGAAGCACAAATTTGAGATATTTGTAAGATCCTTTCAACAAATAATATTAATTTTATCACACTCTATTGCCATGTTAATTTTAATATGCCTTCACTAAAGGACACTCGGTAAACACTTTAGCGTGGGAGGGACCCTAAGTGGATATGTGGCTGAGGATAAATCACGGTAGGTACATAAATTCAGTTATAAATTACCTTATATTTGGGCACACTAAAACATCCTATTAGCTGATCCTTCACTGTACGTTACTATAGTGTTCCATTACAGTGATTGCGTAATGTGGTGGCGATTGTATGTTGGTAGGTGGATTTGCAGGCAGAATTGCTGGACTCTGTCATTTCTTGGTGGCGATGATAGATACCAATTCCAGAATAGTTCCAGCTCTCTATCTATCCATTCCAGGCATTGGAAAGCGTCAGGAAAAGCCTCTCTCGGACCACCACCATACACAACTTTTACGCGAACAGTTCATAGTTTGGTAGCTCGTCCCCGACTGACTCTTTGTTCCACCTTTCTATCCATGCCAACCACATTTTGCGCGCGCTACACAGTTCCGTTCCCGTGGGGAACCACAACAACTTTTACATACGAAATAACTAAGAACCCTAAGTGAAGGTCAGCAGTTTACATAACAGCTATCAAACATATTAAATAAAACAGAACCTTTGCACATATTGACATTTCTATAACAAATTATTTAAACTAAATTATTCAACCTCATAGATAATCAAAGAGATTATATGAGAAAGACAAAACATCATTTGCTCATATTGTGCATATTACAGAGATTACACTTCATTACAGTATCGAATTAATCATACACTAATTACAGAAGGTCAACGATGGGATGTTGAACAAAACAGAAAGCTAAATGTATCAACAAAAGGTATGTAGTGTCTAAGTTATGGTGTTACAGGGTGGGAAGACTGATTGTTGGTAAACGTCTGTATTAGCTCTAATTTCTCGAATTATCTTCTTGAGATCATTTCACGATACTTATGTGGGAGGATATAATATGTCGTCCGCCTCTACTCGCAAAAATTCGTTCGAAATTTCAGTAGTAAATGTCTTCTTGATGCACAACGACTCTACGAAGTTTGTTGAGCATCTGAGTAACGCCCTCGCGCTTTCTAAATCAACCCGTGACGTAACGCGCCGCTCTTCGTTGCATCTTCTCTATGTCTTCTATCTGTTGACGATTCTAGATTGATGAACAGTACACAATAATCGGTCGAATAAGAGCCTTTAGTAGATGAAATACACTTCCTTTAGATTCTTCCTATGAATCCCAGTCTAGCACCTGTTTTTCCTACTATTTGTTTTATGTGGTCATCCCACTTAAAATCGCTTCGGATAGATACTCCTGGATACTTTGCAGTACATATAGTTTCCAGCAATTTTTCATCAGTAGTGTAGTTGTACATCAGTCGATTATTTTTCATTTGTAAACGTAGTACGTAACATTTATTTACTATCAGGATCAACTGCCAGTCCATGCACCGTTCATCAATCCTCTACAGGTCCTACTGCTAATCGTTACTGTCTTCTGGCGTTGCTACCTTTTTATAGACTACCGCATTGTCTGCGAACAGCCTTTAAGAGCTTCCTATGCATTATACACATTGTAAACGGTAATGGTCCTATTACACCTTCTTGGGGAAATCCCAAATCAGCTTTACATCGTTGATTTTGTTCCATTAAGAGCGACGTAATGAATTCCATGTACAAGGGAATCTTGAATCCATTCACAAATCTGGTCCGATACTGGGTAAGCTGGTATTTTTTTCACTAACCGGCAGTGATTTTTATAGAGGTGATGTTTTTTCTCCAAAAACGTCATAACACAAGAGCATAAAACATAATCCATTATTCTACAATAGATTCACATTAACGATACGGGCTTATAATTATGTGCGTCTCTCTTACGACCCTTCCTGAATACTGGAATGTCCTGAGGCAGGTACCCTCCGCTGCTCCAGCGAACTACGACAAGCTGCTGCTAAAAGGGGAGTAAGTTCTTTCGCATAATTTCTGCAGAATCTTGCAAGTATCTCATCTGGTGCTGATGCCTTTCCGCTACAAAGCAGTTGTGGCTCTTTTTCTGTTCCGCTCTCAGTTATCACAATATCTGTCATTTCGAAGTTCGTACGATGATTGAGAAAAGGGATCGTATTACGATCTCCCGTGGGGAAACAATTTCAGAAGACCGAATTCAGTATTTCGACCTTGTCTCAGTTAGTTTCCGTCTCGGTGTCATTATGGTCACGGAGTGAATGACCAGATGATTTTGAACCGCTTACTGATTTTACGGAAGACCAAAACGTCTTAGAGTTTTTAGTCTTATCGGTTGAAAGATTGTACGTTCAAAGTCACTGGACGCTTCTCCCATTGCTCTCCTTATGTTAATTTCTCCATCATCCAGCTTTTGTTTGTCAGTAAGGTTTTGACTTTTCTTGAATCAGTGATGAGACTCTCTTTGTTTACGTAGCTGTTTTCTGACACGGCTATTAAACCACAAAGGGTATTTCCCACCCCTTAAGACCTTTCTCGGAGCATACTTTCTAAGGCATACTGAACGATGCTTTTGAATTTTTTCCATCTGTACTCCACATTTTAGTTCTCTGCACTTAAAATTTGATGTAGACTATTCAGATACTCTCCAATTTGTATCCTGCCATTGGTGCCAAGCAAAAATATTTTTCTACCTTTCTTAACATTCCTTGTAATACCCGTAGTCATAGATGCCATCACAGCCTTACAATCACTGATCATCTCCTCTATGTTAGCTGATTCGAGAAGTTCAGATATTTTTGCTGCTAGTAGGTCTAATATGTTACCTTTACGAGTTACTTCTCTATCTACTGGAAGTAACTTTTGGAGAAGGAATTCAGTATAGCCTATCACTGGCAAAAGGAACCTTTTCTCGTATTGTACCGGCTGACCCTTACTGGTTGCTCACTCTTTCCACATAATTTAATAAGAAGGTAATCCATTTTTTTTATTTGAACTATATGTTAAGATTTAAGATTATAACGATACACGCAAACGGCGAACGAGTCGTAGAAACTGATCCCAGAGAAAGACGGCATTGTAATAGCAAGAAAGTAGCAAGGTTAACATATTAGCGACTGGAGTAAAAAAGATGCAACACTACCTCAGCTGGTCAATAACGTCGATGTAGGGATAGAGAAGGAGCTATGGCCTTTATCAGGTACCAACCCAGAATTGGACTGTAGCGATTTAGAAAACGTTGGTGGAGCGCAAATTATCCATTCTTATACTTCTGCAATCAAAACCAGTAAAATAGATAATAATAATAGAAGCTATATTATGAGGAAAAAGTTAGTGATGATTCATTCGGAATATTTGATGGGGAGTTGTCTCGTATTACATCGAGTAAATATCTAGTTAAGATTAATTGTTGAAAGTATCACTACAACAGACAAACTTACTCATGAAACTTCCTGGCAGATTAAAACTGTGTGCCCGACCGAGACTCGAACTCGGGACCTTGGCCTTTCGCGGGCAAGTGCTCTACCAACTGAGCTACCGAAGCACGACTCACGTCCGGTACTCACAGCTTTACTTCTGCCTGTATCTCGTCTCCTACCTTCCAAACTTTACAGAAGTTCTCCTGCGAAAGGCAAAGGTCCCGAGTTCGAGTCTCGGTCGGGCACACAGTTTTAATCTGCCAGGAAGTTTCATATCAGCGCACACTCCGCTGCAGAGTGAAAATTTCATTCTGGAAACATCCCCCAGGCTGTGGCTAAGCCATGTCTCCGCAATATCCTTTCTTTCAGGAGTGCTAGTTCTGCAAGGTTCGCAGGAGAGCTTCTGTAAAGTTTGGAAGGTAGGAGACGAGATACTGGCAGAATTAAAGCTGTGAGTACCGTACGTGAGTCGTGCTTCGGTAGCTCAGTTGGTAGAGCACTTGCCCGCGAAAGGCAAAGGTCCCGAGTTCGAGTCTCGGTCGGGCACACAGTTTTAATCTGCCAGGAAGTTTCATATCACCGCACACTCCGCTGCAGAGTGAAAATTTCATTCTGGAAACTTACTCATGTCCACCACCCGAATATTATATCGCATTACGATTATCATTACTGCTAGAAATAAAAAAGAAAAAAAAATGTGGCTTCAGAAAGTGAACTGAAAGAGAAATTCTTAAAAGTACACTGAGAACTGTCGGAGATAGCGAAAAGCGAAAAATTCCAAATACCTTGCATGTAAGATACTACAGTACAGAAGACTAAATTAAGAGGATACTCTTCACCGCAAATTAGACGTTCTGTGATGGGCAGTAAAATCACTTTAATGCCTATAACATACTTTGTGGCTATTAGTGTCTTCTTGGAGATGTGATCTGTCTATGCAACTAAACAAAAGCTATTTTCCTTTCTACCATACGTGGTATGTTTCTGTTTATTTATGAAGCATCCTCACTAACTGAGGTGATAAGAGTCATAGGATACCTCCAAATATCATATCGGGCCTCCTTTTGCCCAGCGTAGTGCAGGAACCCCACGTGGCATGGACTCAACAAGTCGTTGGAAGCCTCCTGCAGAAGTATTGAGTCATGCTGCCTCTGTAACCGGCCATAATTGGGAAAGTGTTGCCGGTGCAGGATTTTGTGCACGAACTGACCTCTCGGTTATCTCCCATAAATATTCGATGGGTTTTATGTCGAGCCATCTGGGTAGCCAAATCATTCGCTCAAGTTGTCCAGACTGTTCATCAAACCAATCACGAACAAGTGTGGCCCAGTGACATGAAGTACTGTTAGCCACAACAACTCCATCGTTGTTTGGGAGTATGAAGTCCATGAATAATTACACTCCTGAAAATGGAAAAAAGAACACATTGACACCGGTGTGTCAGACCCACCATACTTGCTCCGGACACTGCGAGAGGGCTGTACAAGCAATGATCACACGCACGGCACACCGGACACACCAGGAACCGCGGTGTTGGCCGTCGAATGGCGCTAGCTGCGCAGCATTTGTGCACCGCCGCCGTCAGTGTCAGCCAGTTTGCCGTGGCATACGGAGCTCCATCGCAGTCTTTAACACTGGTAGCATGCCGCGACAGCGTGGACGTGAACCGTATGTGCAGTTGACGGACTTTGAGCGAGGGCGTATAGTGGGCATGCGGGAGGCCGGGTGGACGTACCGCCGAATTGCTCAACACGTGGGGCGTGAGGTCTCCACAGTACATCGATGTTGTCGCCAGTGGTCGGCGGAAGGCGCACGTGCCCGTCGACCTGGGACCCTACCGCAGCGACGCACGGATGCACGCCAAGACCGTAGGATCCTACGCAGTGCCGTAGGGGACCGCACCGCCACTTCCCAGCAAATTAGGGACACTGTTGCTCCTGGGGTATCGGCAAGGACCATTCGCAACCGTCTCCATGAAGCTGGGCTACGGTCCCGCACACCGTTAGGCCGTCTTCCGCTCACGCCCCAACATCGTGCAGCCCGCCTCCAGTGGTGTCGCGACAGGCGTGAATGGAGGGACGAATGGAGACGTGTCGTCTTCAGCGATGAGAGTCGCTTCTGCCTTGGTGCCAATGATGGTCGTATGCGTGTTTGGCGCCGTGCAGGTGAGCGCCACAATCAGGACTGCATACGACCGAGGCACACAGGGCCAACACCCGGCATCATGGTGTGGGGAGCGATCTCCTACACTGGCCGTACACCACTGGTGATCGTCGAGGGGACACTGAATAGTGCACGGTACATCCAAACCGTCATCGAACCCATCGTTCTACCATTCCTAGACCGGCAAGGGAACTTGCTGTTCCGACAGGACAATGCACGTCCGCATGCTCTGTTGCCTGTGTCTATGTGCCTGTGGTTCTGTCAGTGTGATCATGTGATGTATCTGACCCCAGGAATGTGTCAATAAAGTTTCCCCTTCCTGGGACAATGAATTCACGGTGTTCTTATTTCAATTTCCAGGAGTGTATTACCAGTCAATGATCGCTTTAGTTGGACCACAGGACCCGTTAATTCCATGTAAACACAGCCAACACCATTATGGAGTCACCACCAGCTTGCACAGTGCCCTGTAGACAACATGGATCCATGGCGTCGTGGAGTCTGCGCCACACTGGGAGCCCTACCATCAGCTGAATCGGAACTCATCTGGGCAGACTACGGATTTCCAGTCGTCTAGGTTCCAACCAATATGGTCACAGGGCCAGGAGAGACGCTGTTTCCGATGTCGTGCTGCTAGCAAAGGTACTACTGCAGGATGTCTGCTAGCATAGCCCATTAATGCCATATTTCGCCTAACTATCTCGCCGAATACGTTTGTCGTACGTGCCACACTGATCTCTGCGACTACTTCAAGTAGTGTTTCATGTCTGTCAGCACTGAGAACTCTACTAAAAAACCGCTGCTCTGGGTCATTAAGCGAAGATCGTCGATCACTGCGTTGTCTGTAGTTGTGACTGAGGAAGTCAGGATGAGGGATACACTTAGCATGGAAGGTCAAGGCCCCTATAATGTCACTCCTTATGAAACGTCCCCTTTGAAGAATTATACATGACTGTCCTTAAACTGACACACAATATTTTTAGCGCAACGCAATCTGACTTTCAATAATCCCTACAAAAGAATGGCCCTGACTAACATTAACCTATGCCTTTTACAATTCACTTACCTCACAAAAATCTTCGCTACTCGAACTACTGCAATACAGCGAGCGCCATACTGCCAGCTAAATAAAAGATTCAAACTACGGAAGGCACTAACTACTGATAGGCATAGTTAGCAAATGAAAGATTTTAATAGAGAACAAACAATGGCCGGCCGCGGTGGCCGTGCGGTTCTAGGCGCTCCAGTCCGGAGCCACGCTGCTGCTACGGTCGCAGGTTCGAATCCTGCCTCGGGCATGGGTGTGTGTGATGTCCTTAGGTTAGTTAGGTTCTAAGTTCTAGGGGACTGATGACCACAGCAGTTGAGTCCCATAGTGCTCAGAGCCATTTGAACCATTTTTGAACAAACAATGTATTTACCTTAATAGTGTTGAAAAATCATAATATGCATATCAGTTCATGACATCCAGTCTTACAAATTTCAAAACTCCGCCATTTCTCTCCCCACATCCACCACTGCTGGCGGCTCACCTCCAACTGCGCAACGCTACGCGCTGTTCACATCCAGCTGCCCAACACTACAATGGCAGACAACAATGCAAACTAGCCACAAACTGCACACAGCACAGCCAGTGATTTTCATACAGAGCGCTACGTAACGTTGCCAATAAGAAAACAAACAGCCTACTTACACTTAAACACAATAACTACCAAATCAATAAATTAACAATTTATTCAAGACATTATTTATAAAGCAGCTAAGAGACAATCAACATGTAGCCATATTTAAGACAATACCAAAATATCACAGAATTTTTTTAAGAGCTATAATTTGCAACATGGAAGTGATTTATGAAACGCAAATAACACAAGTTTCCAATTAATATAATTCATTCCCAAGAAGATTTAAAAGACCTTATTTTTTAATATACACGAAACACGTTAAATGTTTACCAAACGGGCAGTGGCGCCAGGCCGCCTGGGTAAAAGGTGACTTAACTTAAAAAGCTGGTAGGAGCAGACCAGCCGTCCAAAACAACACCTAAACCCCGGAGCCCAGCCGGGTGTCACTTCCCATTAGACGTCACATCACAGCTTCTGTGCACCGAAGCGAAACGTGGCGCCGCTCCCACAGACCCCAACTCGCAGAAAACTGGAACACAAACCGACCGCAGAAGACACGGGAAACACCAACCAAACATCAATTAATATAAGTTAACAATATAAATGAAGAAGAAATGGCTCTTTTACTGAGTGAGTGAGTTCAAATAAATGCACGTATATAAAACAACGACGTATAAATGACTAGCTTTACAGAATACGAGTCTCTACTACTAACAGAATGATTGCTTTCAAATAAATGCACATATACAAGTGACTCAAGTTTTACAGCAATATACAAGGGAAATCGACTTGATGGCAATGAAAATACATTGAAAATCTCATACAGACAATACATAAACTTCTGGGTACTGTCCCAAAAGCCAAAATATAACACACTCACCTTCGTGCTAATCAGATTCCTAATAGTAATCAAACAAGTGGATTTTTAAAAGGAAGTAGTACCTGCTGGTCTCCATGCG
This sequence comes from Schistocerca cancellata, assembly GCF_023864275.1. NCBI lineage: Eukaryota > Metazoa > Arthropoda > Insecta > Orthoptera > Acrididae > Schistocerca > Schistocerca cancellata. The sequence continues at coordinate 737,228,841 of NC_064629.1, forward strand.
GTCACACACTTTGCCAGCTGCTCTTACTTCAACAACTCGTACATTAGGGCAACCAAGCAACTACTACACTCGCTGCAACGCAAATGGTTCAACGAAACGAAGGCAGCAAAATCAATTACACATTCGATGGAGAGCGTTGTTCGAGATGGTCTCCAGGGATGGGTCTCTCCGAGAAAACAGGCACCAAGACAATGCGACGAACAGCCCCCGGAGTTGACATCAGGCAGCTCCACCACAAACTCGCGACCCTCTTACGAGGTAGACCCGGCGTGCCGCTGCTGGCCGAGAACACGTAGTTTCCTCTTTCGTCCACGCAAGCCTATCCTTGCGCCCCGTAGCGAGTCCAGCTACAACTGCTGCGAGCTTGAAACACCCGCGAGATCACAACAGGGGCAAAGATCCTAGTACAACTGAGTAATCGATAGTGTCGTGCCAAAGAGCTGGTGTGCCAGAAAAGGCGCACCACGGCTCAACCTCCCCCGCTCAAACCTGACCAGCCCCCTCCCCCTTTTCGTCTTACCACCACTAAAAGAAGGGCTTAGCGCCACTGAAAGAAAGGAAAGATACTCATCTAACAGGCTTGATTTGACTAAGGTCTAAGGTGCACTCTGAACACCTTGCCCGTTGCAAGCTCCTTAACTAACAAATTAACAGGACTTAAGACCCTGTTGACGACACACGGTCCCAAATAACGCTGTACAAACTTACGACTTCGCGTGCCACAAGTATTCCGACCAGCGATGTTCTTAATAAACACCTTATTCTTGGTCGTTGCCTGAAAAACGCTTCGGCCCTGGTTATAACGTTCGGCTTGACGACAATGGGCTAACTCCACGTTGTTTCGAGCACGCTGCCAATTTTCCCTAAGGGTACCAGAAGCAATGGAAAACGGCAACAAGTCATTGATCTGCAAAAGATTGGAGAGAGGCGAATTGACCCGATATGCCAACATTAACTCAGCGGGAATACCTTAGAAGTTTCATGTTGGGCCGCGTTGAATGCGAAATTTAACCATGGGAGTGTAGTATCCCATCTGCTGAGGGATTTGGCGTGGTAAATTATAAGCACTGCCTTTAGGTTACAGTTAACCCTGTCTGCCAAGGATGCTTGCGGATAGGAAGCGGTAGTCATAATATGCCTGATTCCACTACGGAAGCAAACCTGCTTAAACTCTCTTGATACAAAGGCAGGCGCATTATCGCTAACAAGTTGTTTCGGGGGCCCAAACCATGAAAAAACACGGGTCAGATGACGTTTGGTTATACTCGCAGTGACGCCGGTACTGAGCAGCTACCATACAAAATGCGGAAAGTCATCCAAGGCGACTAAAATATAACGGTACCCTCCCTTAGTCCTAGGCATAGGTCCTACAAAGCCGATAAACATCTTATCCATCGGTCGCTGCTCTCTTTGAGATTGAAGTAGACCCAAAGGGGCGTGAGAACTGGCCTTACACCTTTTACAGTCGTCACACTGACCGACGAGCCGCCGCACATCGCGGTACAGAGAAGGCCGCGTCACATGGGCCCGCACCTTGGCCTCTATAGGCCTAGGTGCCCCCCTAGTACAGAATTATGGAAATACTGAAAGAGAGGTGAAACTAAATCAAGTGGTAAGCAAACCCTAACATCTCAGGGGCTTACCAACCTCTTTACAAAGTACCTCATTTCTTAAGGAGTAACCGGGCAGGCCTTTGCTAGCAGTGACCTCCCACTTGATCGGACCCAAATACGGATCCTCATTCTACTTGGTTTTAAGGCCAATGAATAATTGAGGGATCTCTGTGAAGACACTGTTCACCATTTGACTACTCGAGTCATACTCTCCCCTTGGCTGAGATTCGAGGTCTTCACTAAACATTCCACTAAGGGCGTCAGCTACCCGATTGTCGGAGCCCTTAATATGACGCACCTTAAAAGGAAAGGCGGAAATACGGACCGCACACCTAGCAATCCTTCTGGTCTTTCGAGGTCGAGCTAGGACCCAACCCAATGCTTGATTGGCAGTTTCGAGGTCGACTCCCTATGTTCTAAATAAAATCGAAATTTCTCCAAGACGAAGGGTACCGCAAGAGCCTCACACTCATAAGCCACTCTGTGGCGGTGAGCTTCCTTGAAGCAAAGGCAAGGGGGCGCTTAACGCCCTGATCTTCTTGGAGGAGCATGGCTCTTATCCCAGCATTGGAAGCATCGCTTTGGACTACAAAACGTTTCTGGAAATAGGGAACTGCGAAAACGGGAGGGTTCGCAATGGCGGTCTTAATCACCTCGAAAGCACTTTGTTGGCTGTCTCCCCAAGTACAGAAGAAATGACTAACGGTAAACCCGCATAATGATTCGACGAATGTTGAAGCATAAAAGCTTAGGCTGCCAAAAATGGATCTCCAATTCAACAGCACCACAGGCATATGCATAATGGAACAAAGCCTACTGCGCATTCACGACACACTCAGACCTTCAGACAATCTCTCTGCCGACCGTCATTCCCTACTCAACGGGAACACGGCGAGGCACGCGCCAACCGTCATGCCACACTCAACGGAAACGCGGTGAGATGCATACAAAGCGTCATCCCATGCTCAACAGAGACACGGTGAGGCTCAAAGCCGACCGTCACTCCATGTTCTACGGAAACACGTCGAAACACTTGAAGAAAAATCTGAACCATATTAAAGATAGGAGAAAAAACTGTCTGTGAGAGACTAGTACCTAGACAAAAAAGAAAACAATTTAAATTCTTATTGTGTTTAAAAATAGGTTAACGTAAACTCTTTATGTGTTAGTTATAGATCATTATTAACGATGCTTTTGTAGCTTATCTTGACAAGTCAATAATATTTTCGAATATTGCAGTTTTTTCAACAAGTTTAAGTTAATGAAAACATACTATTAACATTTTGAGGGTAAGATTCTAGTGTAATGTGTTCATTAAAATATATATGTTGGATAAACATGAATGGGTTTAGCTATTCCAGGATGTCAATGTAACTTTTCTAAAGTAGCATTAGGATTAGAAATTCGATGTTTGTGAAAGTCAAATTGAATAATTTTTGTAAAGTCATGATGTGTAGAATTAAGATTTTTGGAGAATGGAAATAGGTTCAGAAATAGGACTATAGCTGTAAAATCATGAAAAAGGTTGAGACATAGCTTATAAAGTTTAATTGTAAGAATTAAACATGTTTTCGATTATGAGTAATACAAAAGAAAATAGTACCATTTATTATAAAAGGGGAGGATAACATTCAATGAAGGTTTCCTCAACTTAAATACATCCATCATCATTTAACATAAATTAGCTAAACAAAATAGAACAGTCTCAAAAATAAAACAGGGAATGTTTAGATGATACATATTTACAAATATATACTCACATTGTTCGAATTTCAATAACATTTTTAAATGTAGTCAACTATATTTGAAAGAAAAAATTCCTTACATTAGTTCAATAGAACTGTACAAAAGATCAGAAAAACAAGTGTGAGGTAAAGGAAGGAGACTGAATCGAACCACTGTTTAAATTATACTAAATATTAAAATGGGATGTTGGTCAGTAAATATGTCAATTGCTACAGTCAGCAGTTGAACCAATTTTGCACTGTCTTCAATCCATTTCTCAATCATTGATTGACCCAGTAAAAAATTGAAGACAGAAGGAGGAGGATATGTAAGGTGGCAGAATAAATGGTCAAATTTGCACCTTACATGAGAGCTTTATACATCACAACGAGAAGGTGAATAAGACACCTAACGTAATTCGGCGGTTATGAGAACATTTGCCTATCAGTATGTAATGCAAAATGGGATGACAGTCAATCGATGGTAACTAACACACCATTCCTATACAATGCATGTCTTTGAGCGGAAGGTGGAACAGGCAACGCGAGTCGTTTTTCGTTTGAAAAGCCAGGTGGACAACGGAGTAACGAAGGTGCACTGCAGGGGTTACGACGGAAACCACTTAAAGGGGTGGCAGGAGGAAGGTCAGCGACCCCAACCAGGTGATACAGGAGAGAGGACCGCGTGTAGCCGCACATGTGCAGAAGGGACAGAGAAAAAGCTTTAGAAAGCTGCGTTTCGGAATTCCAATGGGATATGATCAAAAACTAGTAACACATTTCAATCATGTGTCCAGCAAGTGCAACACACAGAATGATCAATATACTTTAGACGTCTATAACGAGCACAAAACGTCCGATAGGCGGAAACGCACTAGGAAGGAGAAAAACATTTAAGTTTCGACGCAGTGTGATAGAAGGGACATTGCGATTGGTAGAGAGAGTTTCCACAAAATAAGAGGAACGCTCCTATTGGTCGAAAAAGGCCGTGACGTAAAGAACAAATGAACCCAAGTGGGGGAGAAAGTTCTGCCATGAGCAGCACAAGAGAGAAATTTTCGGGGACTCTTCTCTGAACTGGCGTCAAGTGCAGAACGGAGCGCTTATCGCTCTGTAAGACGCAGACAGGAAATTTGTGTGGACACTGCATTCACAGCGGCTGCAATACAGCTAGAGATTAACTGTAGCAACGTCTAGCTCCATCCGTGGAGAAACGAACCAACCAAATTAGATAACTGTTCTTGCGAGAACTGTGAGGGCACTATAATATGCACGCTGGTCCAACCATGCACGTGTATATCGCCACATACTAAGACTAGGGCTGAGTACATGTTTTGTCGCATGACAAGAAACATAGGGAAAGTTTCCGCTGGAAAGTTCAGCAAAGACCTGATTAGTTTTGTAGGAATTTCAGTTGTGAGAGAGCGGTCTTGCAGTCGGCAGCTCGTCACAGCCGCATGCAGAGGCGTAAACTTTGTTGGTTTACTGGCTTGTATCCACTGTAAACTCGAGCAGCCTTGGGTAATCTTGCACTCAAATTTGTCACATAACTAACAAACCACCGTATATTTGATTCTCATCCTAAATAGTACTGAACTTTGAACCGAAATCGGACGATTTTCGTAGTACTGACCAACATCATAACGTACGTGTAAAGAAACTTCCAATTAATCATTCATATTATTGTGCTTAGGGTTAATGTTCTTTCAGAGAGTTTATATATAATAGTGTTGTGTATAGGATTATTTCATTTTTTATGTTGACTCTAAGCACTATGGGACTTAACATCTGAGGTCATCAGTCCCCTAGACTTAGAACTACTTAAACCTAACTAACCTAAGGACATCACACACATCCATGCCCGAGGCAGGATTCGAACCTGCGACCGTAGTAGCAGCGTGGTTCCAGACTGACGCGACTAGAACCGCTCGACGACAGCAGCCGGATTTTTGATGTTGGCGAGATACGTTATCCATTGCACTGTTTTTATGTCGTCGAGTTGAAAACTGTAAAAAGCTGTAATTTATGTGCTAAAATCTTGCGACATTTAACTTGTCATTTCAGCTTACACACTTGTTCTCATTCCTATACAATATTCACAATAGGAGTTCCAACACACTTCCCTAGGGCACACTCGAAGTTACTTCTACATATCTTGACGACTCTAAATCCAAATTAACTTGCTGCGTCCTCCCTACCAAAGACTCCTCAAGGCAGTCACAAATTTCGCTTGAGATCCCACACGACTGTACTGTTGATAGGAAGCGTAGATTTGGTACTGAGTAAAATACTTTCCGGAAACTGAGAAATAATGCAGCTATCCGACTGCCTTGATCTATGGCTTTTAGGACGCCACATGAAAAAAACTGAGAGCTGGGTTTCATGGACGATATTTTCTGGATCCATGCTGTTTGGCATGGGGGCGGATCTCAAGGACACTGGACGTTAGTTTTGTGGTTCACTTCTGATACACTTCTTGTAGATTGGTGTGACCTGTGATTCTTCCTACCACTGGGCACCATTTTTTTGTTCGAGGGCTCTATGACCGATTATGATTAGAAGGGGCTTAGCTCAGACGGAAATATGGTATAGAATTTGATTAGGGATTCGAATGGGTACTCAAGCTCTGTTACATTTTAGTGATTTCAATGGTTTCGTAACCCCACTGACACTAGTGTTGTATCACTTCTCTTTACAGTGGTGCGAGAATTATGTAGGAGCCATACTCTTGGATACTTCTGCATGTCATTGTTGTTATTGTGAAGTGGAAGATACTTAAGCATTGAAAATTGTATATTACATAAGATACACTTTAAGAGAACGCAGTATTCATCACAATTTATGTAAAATCATGTTGTTGTTGTGGTCATCAGTCCAGACACTGATTTTCTGCAACTCTCCATACTGCTCTATCCTGTGCAAGCTTCTTCACCCCCAGTACCTACTGCAACCTACATCCTTTTCAACCTGCTTAGTGTATTCATCTCGTGGTCTCCCTCTACGATTTTTATCCTCCACGCTGCCCTCCAATACTAAATTGGTGATCCCTTGATACCTCAGAACATGAACTACCAACCGATCCCTTCTTCTAGTCAAGTTGTGCCACAAACTCCTTTTCTCCCCAATTCTATCCAATACCTCCTCATTAGTTCTGTGATCTACCCATCTAATCTTCAGCATTCTTCTGTAGCACCACATCTCGAAAGCTTCTATTCTCTTCTTGTCTAAACTATTTATCGTCCATGTTTCACTTCCATACATTACTACACTCCATACAAATACTTTCAGAAACTACTTCCTGACACTTAACTCAATACTCGATGTTAACAAATTTCTCTTCTTCAGAAACGCTTTCCTTGCCATTGCCAGTCTACGTTTTATATCCTCTCTACTTCAGCCATCATCAGTTATTTTGCTCCACAAATACCAAAACTCATTTACTACTTTAAACGTCTCATTTCCTAATCTGATTCCCGCAGAATCACCCGATTTAATTCGACCTCATTCCATTATCCTCGTTCTACTTTTGTTGATGTTCATCTTATATCCTCCTTTCAAGATACTGTCCATTCCGTTCAACTGCTATTCCTAGTTTTATGCTGTCTCTGACAGAATTACATGTCATCGGCGAACCTCAAAGTTTTTATTTCTTCTCCGTGGATTTTAATTCCTACTCCGAATATTTCTTTTGTTTCCTTTACTGCTTACACAATATACAGATTGAATAACATCGACGATAGGCTACAACCCTCTCTCACTACCTTCCCTTCATGTCCCTCGACTCTTATAACTGCCATCTGGTTTCTCCACAAATTGTAAATAGCCTTTCACTCCCTTTATTTTACCCCTGCCACCTTCAGAATTTGAAAGAGAGTATTCCAGTCAACATTGTCAAAAGTTTTCTCTAAGCCTACAAATGCTAGGAACGTAGGTTTGTCTTTCCTTAATCTAGCTTCTAAGATCAGTCTTAGGGTCAGTATTGCCTCACGTGTTCCAACATTTCTACGGAATCCAAACCGATCTTCCACAAGGTCGGCTTCTACTAGTTTTTCCATTCGTCTGTAAAGAATTCGTGTTAGTATTTTGCAGCCGTGGCTTATTAAACAGATAATTCGGTAATTTTCACGTCTGTCAACAGCTGCTTTCTTTGGGATTGGAATTAGTATATTATTCTTGAAGTCTGAAGGTATTTTGCCTGTGTTATATATCTTGCACACTAGATGGTAGAGTTTTGTTAGGCCGGGCTCTCCCAAGGCTGTCTGTAGTTCTATTAGAATATTGTCTACTCCCGGGGCCTTGCTTCGACTTAGGTCTTTCAGTGCTACGTAAAACTCTTCACGTAGTATCATATCTCTTATTTCATCTTCATCTACATTATCTTCCATTTCCATAATATTGTCCTCAAAAACATCGCCATTGTATAGACCCTCTATATACTCCTTCCACCTTTCTGCTTTCCCTTCTTTGCTTAGAACTGGGTTTCTGTGGTGTCACCGCCAGACACCACACTTGCTAGGTGGTAGCTTAAATCGGCCGCGGTCCATTAGTACGTGTCGGACCCGCGTGTCGCCACTGTCAGCACTTGCAGACCTAGCGCCACCACATGGCAGGTCTAGAAAGACGGACTAGCACTCGCCCCAGTTGTACGACGACTTTGCTAGCGACTACACTGACGAAGCCTTGCTCTCATTTGCCGAGAGACCGTTAGAATAGCCTTCAGCTAAGTCCATCACTATGACCTAGCAAGGCGCCATTAGCCTTACAGTGATTGTAATTAACCGTATCTGGAGATAGTCTCATTTGTATCGTCAATAGCGATGTACCACAAGGATGAATTAAAGTTAAGTATTCAAGGAGCTGCATACTTTTCTTATAGCATTAATTAAGCATCCTGTTCCAGAACTCACGCCAGCCGGCGTGTGTGTACGCGTGCCTTTCGGCTACCTCAGAGTGGCGGGGCTGTTTTGCTACGCCACAACAGTTTCCATCTGAGCTCTTGATATTCATGCAAGTGGTTCTCTTTTCTCCAAAGGTCTCTTTAATTTTCCTGTAGGCAGTATATATCTTACCCCTAGTGATATGCGCCTCTACATCCTTACATTTATCCTCTAGCCATCACTGTTTAGCCATTTTCGATAACATTTTTCAGACGTTTGTATTCCTTTTTGCCTGCTTCATTCACTGCATTTTTGTATTTTCTCCTTTCATCAATTAAATTCAATGTCTCTGCTGTTACGAAATGATTTCTATTTGCCCTCGTCTTTTTACCTACTTGATCCTCTGCTGCCTTCACTATTTCATCTCTCAAAGCTACCCATTCATCTTCTACTGCATTTCTTTCCCCCATTCTTGTCAATCGTTCCCTAATGGTCACCCTGAAACTCTCTGCAACCTCTGGTTTAGTCCGTTTATCCAGGTCCCATCTCCTCAAATTCCCACCTTCTCGCAGTTTCTTCAGTTTTAATCTATAGTTCATAACCAATAGATTGTGGTCAGAGTCCACATCTGCCCCTGGAAATGGCTTTCAATTTAAAGCCTGGTTCCTGAATCTCTGTCTTACCATTATATAATCTATCTGAGACCTTCCAGTATCTCCTGGCCTCTTCCATGTATACAACCTTCTTTTATCAGGCGGCTTCCTCTTTCATTCCTTACTTCCATTCCATATTCACCTACTACGTTAACTTCTCTTCCTTTTCCTACTATCGAGTTCCAGTCACCCATAACTATTAAATTTTCGTCTCCCTTCACTAACTGAATAATTTCTTTTATCTCATCATACATTTCACCAATCTCTTCGTCATCTGCGGAATAAGTTGGCATATAAGGTTGTACTACTGTGATAGGCGTGGGCTTCGTGTCTATCTTGGCCACAATAATGCGTTCACTATGCTGTTTGTAGTAGCTTACCCGCACTCCTATTTTTTTTTTTTTTGTTCATTATTAAACCTACTCCTGCATCAAATGATTTTGTATTTATAACCCTGTATTCACCTGACCATAAATCTTGTTCCTCCTGCCACCGAACTTCACTAATTCCCACTATATCTAACTTTAACCTAACCATTTCCCTTTTTAAATTTTCTAATCTACCTGCCCTATTAAGGGATCTGACATTCCATGCTCCGATCCGTAGAACGCCAGTTTTCTTTCTCCTGATAACGACGTCCCCTTGAGTAGTCCCCGCCCGGAGATCCGAATGGGGGACTATTTTACCTCCGGAATATTTTACCCAAGAGGAAGCCATTATCATTTAACCATACAGTAAAGCTTCATGCCCTCGGGAAAAATTACGGCTGTAGTTTCCCCTTGCTTTCAGCCGTTCGCAGTACCAGCACAGCAAGGCCGTTTTGGTTAGTGTTACAAGGCCAGATCAGTCAGTCATCCAGGCTGTTGCCCCTGCAACTACTGAAAATGGTGCTGCCCCTCTTCAGGAACCACACGTTTGTCTGGCCCCTCAACTGATACCCCACCGTTGTGGTTGCACCTACGGTACGGCTATCTGTATCCTTGAGGCACGCAAGCCTCCCCACCAACGGCAAGTTCCATAGTTCATGGGGAGATGTAACATCATAACTCGCGTAAAAAACGATTTTCGTTAAGGAGAGAGCTTTACTGTTTTTTGGAGTGGGACACAGCACACATGGCAGTGTTACCAATGACAGTGCCACTAAAGCAGATTTACCGTACTAATTACGATTTTCCGAAACTCCTTCATGAATCAAGAACTGCTGCCAACATGAGCATCTTACAAGTAGAGATCCTCGGGGTAGCGAAACAACTCAAATCATTTAATAAAGGGAAGTTCTTGGGTCCAGATTGTGTACCAGCTAGGTTCCTTTCAGTGTATGGTGATGCAATAGCTCCTTATTTAGCAATCATATACAAACGCTTCCTCGACAAAATTTCCGTACGTAAAGACTTGAAAGCTGCGCAGGTAGCATCAATACTCAAGAAAGAAAATGGGAGTAATCCGCTAAATTACTACAGACCCATATCACTGGCGTCGAAATGCTGTAGGATTTTGGAACATATATTGTGTTCGAACATTATGAATTACCTCCAACAATACGATCTATTGACACATAGTCAGAATGGATTCAGTATAATCGTTCTTCTGCAACACAACTAGCTCATTGTTCTCATGAAGTAATAATTACTCCGCCTGAGGATCTCAAATTGATTCCACATTTCTGGATTTCCAGAAAGCTTTTCATACCTTTCCTTACAAGAGACTTCTAATCAAATTGGGTGCCTTTGGAGTGTCGTCGCTGTTGTGCGACAGGAGTAGTGATTTCCTCTCAGAAAGGTCATAAGCCGTAGTAACTGATGGAGAGTCATCGAGTAAAACGGAAGTGATGTCTGGCGTTCCCCAAGAAAGTGATGTAGCCCCTCTGCTGTTCATAATCTACATGAATGACTTAGGAGGCAATCTGAGCAGCCCTCGTAGACTGTTTACAGACGTTTCTGTTATTTACCGTCTAGAAAAGTCATCAAACTGTCAAAACCAACTGCAAAATGATAGACAAAATATCTCTGTGGTGCGAAAAGTGGCAACTGTGACCCTAAATAATGAAAAGTGTGTAGTCATCCACGTGAATATTAAAAGGCGTTCGTTAAATTTCAGTTACACGATAAATCACACAAATCTAAAGACTATCAATTCAACTAAGTATCAAGGGATAAGAGTTACGAAAACTTTAACTGGAACGGTCCCATAGATAATCATGTGAGGAAGACGGAAAGAAGTTTTCGTTTTATTGGTACAATACTTAGAAGAGATAACAAATCCACTAACTACGCTAGTCCGTCCTATGCTACAGTATTGCTGTGAGGTATGGGATCATTACCAGATAGGATCGACGGAAAACATCGGGGAGGTTCAAAAACAGGCCGGCCGGTGTGGCCGAGCGGTTCTAGGCGCTACAGTCTGGAACCGCGCGACCGCTACGGTCACAGGTTGGAATCCTGCCTCGGGCATGGACGTGTGTGATGTCCTTAGGTTAGTTAGGTTTAAGTAGTTCTAAGTTCGAGGGGACTGATGACCTCAGAAGTTAAGTCCCATAGTGCTCAGAGCCATTTTCAAAGACCGCAGCTCGTTTTGTATTACCGCGACATGGGGGTGAGAGTGTCACGAAGATGATACACGAGTCGGGATGGCAATCATTAAAACAAAGGAGTTCCTCGTTGTGGTGAGATCTATTCACGACCTTTCGCTCTCGACTGCGAAAATATTCAGTTGACGCCCACCTATACTGGGAGAAATGATCATCGAAATCAAAGATTGTACGGAATGATTTAGATGTTCGTTCATTCCGCACACTGCTCGACATTGGAATGGTAGAGAAATAGCGTGAAAGTGGTTCGATGAACCCTCTTACAGGCATTTAAGTGTGAATGACACGAGTATTTATGTAGACGCAAATATACATCATAAAAGAAAAAAAAGTAGGATATAAAAATTAAAACAAGCAGAACAAGTGCGACATTCGTACGCAAGAAGGAATAACTAGAACGTTATGTAGGTAAATGGTGGAGCTCTTTCTCTTCTTCGGGCAGTAGGACGTTTTGTTTACGTTGTTCATTGGCATGGCACCCCAACAGATTTACAACGGGCATCAGTATACAGGGTGATACAAAAAGGTACGGCCAAACTTTCAGGAAACATTCCTCACACACAAATAAAGAAAAGATGTTATGGGGACATGTGTCCAGAAACGCTTAATTTCCATATTAGAGCTCATTTTAGTTTCGTCAGTATGTACTGTACTTCCTCGATTCACCGCCAGTTGGCCCAATTCAAGGAAGGTAATGTTGACTTCGGTGCTCGTGTTGACATGTGACTCATTGCTCTACAGTACTAGCATCAAGCGCATCAGTACGTAGCATCAACAGGTTAGTGTTCATCACGAACGTGGTTTTGCAGTCAGTGCAATGCTTACAAATGCGGAGTTGTCAGATGCCCATTTGATGTATGGATTAGCACGGGGCAATAGCCGTGGCGCGGTACGTTTGTATCCAGACAGATTTCCAGAACGAAGGTGTCGCGACAGGGAGACGTTCGAAGCAATTGATCGGCGTCTTTGGGAGCACAGAAAATTCCAGCCTATGACTCGCGACTGGGGAAGACCTAGAACGACGAAGACACCTGCAATGGACGAGGCAATTCTTCGTGCAGTTGACGATAATCCTAATGTCAGCGTCAGAGAAGTTGCTGCTGTACAAGGTAACGTTGACCACGTCACTGTATGGAGAGTGCTACGGGAGAACCAGTTGCTTCCGTACCATGTACAGCGTGTACAGGCACTATCAGCAGCTGATTGGCCTCCACGGGTACACTTCTGCGAATGGTTCATCCAACAACGTGTCAATTCTCATTTCAGTGCAAATGTTCTCTTTCCGGATGAGGCTTCATTCCAACGTGATCAAATTGTAAATTTTCACAATCAACATGTGTGGGCTGGCGAGAATCCGCACGCAATTGTGCAATCACGTCATCAACACAGATTTTCTGTGAACGTTTGGGCAGGCATTGTTGGTGATGTCTTGATTGGGCCCCATGTTCTTCCACCTACGCTCAATGGAGCACGTTATCATGATTTCATACGGGATACTCTGCCTGTGTTGCTAGAACATGTGCCTTTACAAGTACGACACAACATGTGGTTCATGCACGATGGAGCTCCTGCTCATTTCAGTCGAAGTGTTCGTACGCTTCTCAACAACAGATTCGGTGACCGATGGATTGGTAGAGGCGGACCAATTCCATGGCCTCCACGCTCTCCTGACCTCAACCCTCTTGACTTTCATTTATGGGGGCATTTGAAAGCTCTTGTCTACGCAACCCCGTTACCAAATGTAGAGACTCTTCGTGCTCGTATTGTGGACGGCTGTGATACAATACGCCATTCTCCAGGGCTGCATCAGCGCATCAGGGATTCCATGCGACGGAGGGTGGATGCATGTATCCTCGCTAACGGACGACATTTTGAATATTTCCTGTAACAAAGTGTTTGAAGTCACGCTGGTACGTTCTGTTGCTGTGTGTTTCCATTCCATGATTAATGTGATTTGAAGAGAAGAAATACAATGAGCTCTAACATGGAAAGTAAGCGTTTCCGGACACATGCCCACATAACTTATTTTCTTCCTTTGTGTGTGAGGAATGTTTCCTGAAGTCCGCAGCTCGTGGTCGTGCGGTAGAGTTCTCGCTTCCCGCGCCCGGGTTCCCGGGTTCGATTCCCGGCGGGGAATTTCCTAAGGAAATGCAATCCGAAAACAAAGGAAGTAGGTTACAGTACGCTTGATCGCCCACTGCTTGAATACTGCTCAGCAGTGTGGGATCCGTACCAGATAGGGTTGATAGAAGATATAGAGAAGATCCAACGGAGAGCAGCGCGCTTCGTTACAGGATCGTTTAGTAATCGCGAAAGCGTTACGGAGATGATACATAAACTCCAGTGGAAGACTCTGCAGGAGAGACGCTCAGTAGCTCGGTACGGGCTTTTGTCAAAGTTTCGAGAACATACCTTCACCGAAGAGTCAAGCAGTGTATTGCTCCCTCCTACGTATATCTCGCGAAGAGAGCATGAGGATAAAATCAGAGAGATTAGAGCCCACACAGAGGCATACCAACAATCCTTGTTTCCACGAACAATACGAGACTGGAATAGAAGGGAGAACCGATAGAGGTACTCAAGGTACCCTCCGCCACACACCGTCAGGTGGCTTGCGGAGTATGGATGTAGATGTAGATGTAGAGGGGTCAGGGATTTTCTCTGCCTCGTGATGACTGGGTGTTGTGTGATGTCCTTAGGTTAGTTAGGTTTAAGTAGTTGTAAGCTCTAGGGGACTGATGACCATAGATGTTAAGTCCCATAGTGCTCAGAGTGATTTGAACCATTTTTGTTTCCTGAATGTTTGGTCGTACCTTTTTGTAACGCCCTGTCTAGTGGACTATGCAAACAAAAAAGAAGTGGCTTACTGCCGTTGCGTAAACTTTAAAAAGAATAATTGCAAAGTAAGTCCGTCCACAAAAAATAACACAGTTTTAGGGGAAGGCAGCTATGTTTGTATTCCAGATGAAGCAGCAAATGAAGTGAGAAAAAAAATTTTCAGCGCAAAGAAGCGATCAAAAGAAACATACCCTACAGTTTCATCAGTTTACACTGAAGAAGTAGAGCAGCTCTTCAATCGATGCACCTACTTAGTGACATCGTTACCACCACACAGAAGTACGACAAAATCGTCACATCGCATTCGACGGAAACATATGGGAACTACACAAGATCCCGCTGAATCTCGAGGGATATTCTTCCAACAAAATAATGTACTGATCAATGACGGTAGTAGTTTTTTACTGCAGATGATAACAGGGGACCGAACGACAGAATACCTGTGTTTGCCAGCGAAAAGGGAAAAACGTGTTTATCAAACTACGAATCATTCTTTCTGAATGGAACGTTCAAGAGACCGAGCAAACAGTTTGGACAGTTGTTTATACTCCGCGTCGACCGTAATAGTTCTTGGGAGGAAACAAACCTCATTCCAGTTGTTTGCGCTTTGCTGCCAAATGTAAAGCGAGAAACATATGAACCTCTTTTGAAAGCTATTAAAACTACCGTGCCTGGATGGAATCCTGCATTTCTGATGTTGGACTACGAAACGGCCATTGTGCAAGCAGGTAACAGTTTGTTTCCCAGAACAGAAAATACTGGCTGCAATTATCATTTTATTCAATGTTTGTGAAAACAAGTTCATTGTTAAGGCCTCGTTCAGGCTATAAGGAAAACGACGAAATATGCGGTCACATAAGAATGTTTTCTGATCTAGCACATCTTCCCTGAAAATGTTGGACGACAGTTGACTGTGTACTCGGGAAAGCACGCGTGAAAACCAAAAGCTTCGGGACTCTGGTTGGTTCGTGGAATTGGGGGAGGAGACCAAACAGCGAAGTCATCGGTCCCATCGGATCAGGGAAGGATGGGGAAGGAAATCGGCAGTGCCGTTCCAAAGGAACCATCGCGGCATTTGCCTGAGCGATTTAGGAAAATCACGGAAAAACTAAATCAGGATGGCCAGACGCGGGTTTGAACCGTCGTCCTCCGGAATGCGACTCCAGTGTGCTAACCACTGCGCCACCTCGCTCAGTTTCAGGGCTTTCATGTCTGTTTCTTGGACCAGTGACTCGATGACGAACATATGCCAAGAGAGATGTGGAATTACAGTGTAAGTCACCATTGAGCTAGTAACGTCTCAGAAGGATGCAACCGATGAATAAATACATTAACATCAAAAATTCATCCGAATGTTTACTCATTAGTGAAAATTTTTCGAGAAGACGGAGATTACCACAGCCACCAGGTTGACCGACTAATTTTAAGCGATGCTGGGAGGAGAAGGTCAACAGCAGAGACTGACGAAACGATTGCAAAGACTTTAAAAAAACTCCAAAGTAGTGGGAACTGAAAATCATTTCTGACTTATGAGGCCTACACTCGGAAATTTACAATGACGAAAAGAAAACTCAGAATCACTGAAAAATTTGTAAGTATTGACAAATTGTTTAATGTAATCATTGGCATTCTTGTAACTATTGTAAATAAATTTTTGTGGAGACTGATTAGACAACATTTTCGCGCTGTTCCCTGGAAACGACACAGAGTCGGTTAAATGTCTCTTGAAATTTGAAAAATTTTCCCTAATAAGGGCTTACAAGACTATCTCAAAGACCAAGCCTTTTATTGGGAATAATCGCAGCATTCGCCAGGAGAGGTTCTTAGTATCGAAATGGGTATGGGCAGACACCGACATCTTTGCAGCGGAATCGCAAGCAAATGACATTCACTTAAATACATATTTTCTTCCTCTGTTAGAAGATGAACAAATCAGCATGAAACTAGCAAAGGCAAAATAAATTATCATAGAAAAGTGACTGGTCGCAGTTTTGCAACCTTTCAGCATATGAAACTTTCTGGTAGATTAAAACAGTGTGCCGGACAGAGTCCCGAACTCGGGACCTTTGCCTTTCGCGGGCAAGACTTCTTTCTGCATATGTAAAAACTAATTTCTATTAAGACATGTCATAGACTACAGCAGGCCTGTTGATGCGGCTGGAGAACAAGAGTGCTCACGCTCGCTCGTCACCTGGGTTGTGAGCGCTCGAGTAAAGTGGGTCCATCAGACTTCTCGAGGTAAAATTGGACTGTCGCACGTTATGTCCCGCTGCACGGCAGGCTGGTATTGCAGGACAAGTGCAAACAATGTGCTGCCTTCAGAGGAATGACCCTAAACAGGTTCGCCGTAGTTTTACTTTAAAAAGCGGATAAAGTGTCACTAGAAGCTTTCCTAAGAGAGAATCTCCATTCCTTCCGAACTGACTGTGCAAATGTAGACGAGATGTGGCTCAAATTCAAAGATATAGTAGCAACAGCAATTGAGAGATTCATACCTCATAAATTGGTAAGAGATGGAACTGATCCCCCATGGTACACAAAACAGGTCCGAACGCTGTTGCAGAGGCAACGGAAAAAGCATGCGAAGTTCAGAAGAACGCGAAACCCGAAGATTGGCTAAAATTTACAAACGCGCGAAATTTGGCACGGACTTCAATGCGAGTTGCCTTTAATAGGTTCCACAACGAAACATTGTCTCGAAATTTGGTAGAAAATCCGAAGAAATTCTGGTCGTATGTAAAGTACACAAGCGGCAAGACGCAGTCAATTCCTTCGCTACGCAGTGCCGATGGTACTGTTACCGACGACTGTGCCACTAAAGTGGAGGACGAAGACGAATGGAATATTCCAGAATTTGAAACACGAACAGCTGCTAGCATGAGTTTTTTAGAAGTAGATACCTTAGGGGCTGCGAAGCAACTCGAATCGCTTGATACAGGCAAGTCTTCAGGTCCAGATTGTATACCGATTAGGTTCCTTTCAGATTACGCAGATACAATAGCTCCCTACTTAACAATCATTTACAACCGCTCGCTCACCGATGGATCTGTACCTACAGATTGGAAAATTGCGCAGGTCGCACCAGTGTTTAAGAAGGGTAGTAGGAGTAATCCATCGAACTACAGACCTATATCATTGACGTCGGTTTGCAGTAGGGTTTTGGAGCATATACTGTATTTAATGTATTCAAACATAATGAATCACCTCGAAGGGAACGATCTATTGATACGTAATCAGCATGGTTTCACAAAACATCGTTCTTGTGCAACGCAGCTAGCTCTTTATTCGCACGAAGTAATGGCCGCTATCGACAGGGGATCTCAAGTTGATAACGTATTTCTAGATTTCCGGACAGCTTTTGACACCGTTCCTCACAAGCGACTTCTAATCAAGCTGCGGGTCTATAGGGTATCGTCTCAGTTGTGCGACTGGATTCGTGATTTCCTGTCAGGAAGGTCGCAGTTCGTAGTAATAGACGGCAAATCATCGAGTAAAACTGAAGTGATATCAGGTGTTCCCCAAAGAAGCGTCCTGGGACCTCTGCTGTTCCTGATCTATATAAATGATCTGGGTGACAATCTGAGCAGTTCTCTTAGATTGTTCGCAGATGATGCTGTAATTTACCGTCTAGTAAGGTCATCCGAAGACCAGTATCAGTTGCAAAGCGATTTAGAAAAGATTGCTGTATGGTGTGGCAGGTGGCAGTTGACGCTAAATAACGATAAGTGTGAGGTGATCCACATGAGTTCCAAAAGAAATCCGTTGGAATTCGATTACTCGATAAATAGTACAATTCTCAAGGCTGTACCTGGGTGTTAAAATTACGAACAACTTCAGTTGGAAAGACCACATAGATAATACTGTGGGGAAGGCGAGCCAAAGGTTGCGTTTCATTGGCAGGACACTTAGAAGTCCACTAAAGAGACAGCTTACACTACACTCGTTCGTCCTCTGTTAGAATATTGCTGCGCGGTGTGGGATCCTTACCAGGTGGGATTGACCGAGGACATCGAAAGGGTGCAAAAAAGGGCAGCTCGTTTTGTATTATCGCGTAATAGGGGAGAGTGTGTGGCAGATATGATACGCGAGTTGGGATGGAAGTCATTAAAGCAAAGACTTTTTCGTCGCGGCGAGATCTATTTACGAAATTTCAGTCACCAACTTTCTCTTCCGAATACGAAAATATTTTGTTGAGCCCATCCTACATAGGTAGGAGCGATCATCAAAATAAAATAAGAGAAATCAGAGCTCAAACAGAAAGGTTTAGGTGTTCGTCTTTCCCGCGCGCTGTTCGGGAGTGGAATGGTAGGGAGATAGTATGATTGTGGTTCGATGAACCCTCTGTCAAGCACTTAAATGTGAATTGCAGAGTAGTCATGTAGATGTAGATGTAGATGAACGTACAGTATATACGGCGCAGTTTTTAAGCGAAGACCCCACCCAAAAATTTAGCTGTTCTTCTATTTCGCCGATAGAAACCAAATTTTAAAATCGTGTCTATTATCTAAAGATGTAGCAATACCCAAGTTTTGAATTTTTAATGCAGTAAATGAAGCAGGCAAAAAGGATTGCAAACGTCTCAAAAATGAGATAGACAGGAAGTGCAAAATGGCTAAGCAGGGGTGGCTAGAGGACAAATATAAGTATGTAGAGGCATATCTCACTAGAGGTAAGATAGATACTGCCTACAGGAAAATTAAAGAGACCTTCGGTGAAAAGAGAACCACTTGTATGAATATCACGAGCTCAGATGGAAACCCAGTTCCAAGCAAAGAAGGGACAGCAGAAAGGTGAAAGGAGTATATGGAGGGTCTACACAAGGGCGATGTACACGAGGACAATATTATGGAAATGGTAGAGGATGTATATGAAGATGAAATGGGAGTTATGATACTGTGTGAACAGTTTCACAGAGCACTGAAAGACTAAAGTCAAAACAAGGCCCCTGGAGTAGACAACATTCCATTAGAACTACTGACAGCCTTGGGAGAGCCAGCCCTGACAAAACTCTGCCATCTGGTCAGCAAGATGTATGAGACAGGCGGAATACCCTCAGACTTCAAGAAGAATATAATAATTCCAATCCCAAAGAAAGCAGGTGTCGACAGATGTGAAAATTAACGAACTATCTGTTTAATAAGTCACGGCTGCAAAACACTAACGCGAATTCCTTACAGACGAATGGAAAGACTGGCAGAAGCCGACCTCAGGGAAGATCAGTTTGGATTCCGTAGAAATGTTGGAATACATGAGGCAATACTGATCCTACGACACATCTTAGAAAATGATTTAGGAAAGGCAAACCTACGTTTCTAGCATTTGTAGACTTAGAGAAAGCTTTTGACAATGTTGACTGGAATACTCTCTTTCAAATTCTGAAGGTGGCAGGGGTAAAATAAAGGGAGCGAAAGGCTATTTACAATTTGTACAGAAACCAGTTGGCAGTTATAAGAGTCGAGGGGCATAAAAGGGAAGCAGTGGTTGGGAAGGGAGTGAGACAGGGTTGTAGCCTATCCCCGATGTTATTCAATCTGTATATTGAGCAAGCAGTAAAGGAAACAAAAGAAACATTCGGTGTAGGTATTAAAATCCATGGAGAAGAAATAAATACGTTGAGGTTCGCCGATGACATTGTAATTCTGTCGGAGATAACAAAGGACCTGGAAGAGCAGTTGAATGGAATGGACAGTGTCTTGAAATGAGGATATAAGATGAACATCAACAAAAGAAAAACGAGGATAATGGAATGTAGTCGAATTAAATCGGGTGACGCTAAGGGAATTAGATTAGGAAATGAGACACTTAAAGTAGTAAATGAGTTTTGCTATTTTTATATGATTTTAATGGTTTTCTTGAAAACCAACTTTCGGCGCTCACACCACAATTTTCACATGCCATATTTTGTAGGTATAGTCACAAGATATAGTTCAACAGATCGTACGTTCATTTTATGAGAAATGTTAATAACATGTTTATTTAAAATTTCAGCCTTAAATTTTCTTTAATTGTTGGTACATAAGTGTGATGATACAAAAAACAAATTACATTTTCGTAATAGTTACTCATAGAAGTATGCAAACACATCAAGGCTACTTTCTGCAAAAAATTCATTCAAACTGGTTAATATTTATGATAAAAAAGTTGGCACTGAGAGAAGAAAAACATACTTATTGTAAAATGGATTTTAATATTTTATCAAAAAATGTATGTTACTATAAGACACCTTCCGATTAAAATTCACAGGCAGCATAACGTTTTTCCTTCCTGCTTCTTGTAATTTCAAGATCAGGCTAGCCTTTTTCTTGAATTTTCTGAATAAGAAGGCTCTCACAGTCTTCTTGAGGGGGTCCAATGGTGGGAATATTTCATTGTAAACCCATGCCTATTTCCTTGGAGCTTGTTGATTATATTAAACACGACTTCAGTGTATTCCCTAAATTTATATTCACACAGTCAACAGGCAAAGTAATTGACTTCCAACGACTGGCTGCCAACTGTTTCTTTTCATTTTTCCTGGAAATCTAGTAACTTGTTTTTCCCTGTTTGAGTTTCCCTGTTTTGAGTTGATGATGACAAAGATGAAAAATTATCTTTGGCATCTTTCGGTGTGCCACAGCCTCCCACCTAGGCCGTAATTCAATCACTTCTTAGACGTACTTGTAATTCTAATACAGCCAAATCGTTTTGGGATCTAAGAGTAAACACTATAAAGATGTGAAACAGCCATTATTTTTTTTAATGAAGTTTCAGAGCGGTGTCATAAAACGGAGAGTTGCTGCTTTTAAAGGGATGAAAAGTAGCATGATGGTCGGGTTAGGAACATCAAAACTACTAGACACGTCAACAGGTAAGCTGTACCTAGTGTACCGTACATGCCTGCTCTATGCGTTGGTGTCTTGATACGCTTAGTGTTCTATTAATGTGCTTCTAAACTTTGAACACAACAAGAAAAATTCAGTTTACAATAATATTACAATAGATTCCATTCGAAAGACTTGTTCTTGTTCTTGTCTTCAGTTAAGAGATTGGTTTTATGCAGCTCTCCATGCTACTCTATCCTGTGCAAGCTTCTTCATCTCCCATTACCTACTGCAACCTACATCCTTTTCAATCTGCTTAGTGTATTCATCTCGTGGTCTCCCTCTACGATTTTTAGCCTCCACGCTGTCCTTCCATACTAAATTGGTGATCCCTTGATGCCTCAGAACATGTCCTACCAACCGATCCCTTCTTCTAGTCAAGTTGTGCCGCAAATTTCTCTTCTCCCCAGTTCTATACAGTACCTCCTCATTAGTTATGTGATCTACCCATCTAAACTTCAGCATTCTTCTGTAGCACCACATCTCGAAAGCTTCTATTCTCTTCTTGTCCAAACTATTTATCGTCCACGTTTCACTTCCATACATGGCTACACTCCATACAAATACTTTCAGAAATGACTTCCTGACACTTAAATCTAAGCTCGATGTTACCTAATTTCTCTTCTTCAGAAACGCTTTCCTTGCCATTGCCAGTCAACATTTTATATCCTTTCTATTTCGGCCATCATCAGCTATTTTGCTCCCAAAATAGCAAAACTCATTTACTACTTTAAGTGTCTCATTTCCTAATCTAATTCCCTCAGCATCATCCGACTTAATTCGACTACATTCCATTATTCTCGTTTTGCTTTCGTTGATGTTCATCTTATATCCTCCTTTCAAGACACTGTCCATTCCGTTCAACTGCTCTTCCAAGTCCTTTGCTGTCTCTGACAGAATTACAATGTCATCGGCGAACCTCAACGTTTTTATTTCTTCTCCATGGACTTTAATACCTACTCCGAATTTTTCTTTTGTTTCCTTTACTGCTTGCTCAACCGCTGTTTTGCTTTCATGCCCTGAGACTCTTATAACTGCCATCTGGGTTCTGTACAAATTGTAAATAGCCTTTCGCTCCCTGTATTTTACCCCTGCCAACTTTAGAATTTGAAAGAGAGTATTCCAGTCGACATTGTCAAAAGCTTTCTCTAAGTCCACAAATGCTAGAAATGTAGGTTTGCCTTTCCTTAATCTATTTTCTAAGATGTGTCGTAGGGTCAGTATTGCCTCACGTGTTCCAACATTTCTACGGAATCCAACCTGATCTTCGTCGAGGTCGGCTTCTACCAGTTTTTCTATTCGTCTGTAAAGAATTCGCGTAGTATTTTGCAGCTGTGACTTATTAAACTGATTTTTGAGACGTTTGTATTCCCTTTTGCCTGCGTCATTTACTGCGTTTTTATATGTTCTCCTTTCATCAATTAAATTCAATGTCTCTGCTGTTACGAAATGATTTCTATTTGCCCTCGTCTTTTTACCTACTTGATCCTCTGCTGCCTTCACTATTCCTTCCCTCAGAGCTACCCATTCTTCTTCTACTGTATTTCTTTCCCCATTCCTGTCAATTGTTCGCTTATGATCTCCCTGAAACTCTGTACAACCTCTGGTTTAGTCCATTTATCCAGGTCCCATCTCCTTAAATTCCCACCTTTTTGCAGTTTCTTCAGTTTTAATCTAAGTTCATAACCAATAGATTGTGGTCAGAGTCCACAACTGCCCCTGGAAATGTCTTACAATTTAAAACCTGGTTCCTAAATCTCAGTCTTACCATTATATAATCTATCTGATACCTTCTAGTATCTCCAGGATTCTTCCATGTATACAACCTTCTTTTATGATTCTTGAACCAAGTGTTAGCTATGATTAAGTTATGCTCTGTGCAAAATTCTACCAGACGGCTTCCTCTTTCATTTCTCTCCATATTCACCTACTATGTTTCCTTCTCTCCCTTTCCCTACTCTCGAATTCCAGTCACCCATGACTTAAATTTTCGTCTCCCTTCACTACCTGAATAATTTCTTTTATCTCTTCATACATTTCATCAATTTCTTCATCATCTGGAGAGCTAGTTGGCATATAAACTTGTACTACTGTAGTGGGCATGGGCTTTGTGTCTATCTTGGCCACAATAATGCGTTCATTATGCTGTTGGTAGTAGCTTACCCGCAATCCTATATTTTTATTCATTATTAAACCTACTCCTGCATCAAATGATTTTGTATTTATAACCCTGTATTCACCTGACCAAAAGTCTTGTTCCTCCTGCCACCGAACTTCACTAATTCCCACTATATCTAACTTCAACCTATCTATTTCCCTTTTTAAATTTTCTAACCTATCTGCCCGATTAAGGGACCTGACATTCCACGCTCCGATCCGTAGAACGCCAGTTTTCTTTCTCCTGATAACGACGTCCTCTTGAGTAGTCCCCGCCTGGTGATCCGAAAGGGGGACTATTTTACCTCCGGAATATTTTACCCAAGAGGACGCCATCATCATTTAACCATACAGTAAAGCTTCATGCCCTCGGGAAAATTTACGGCTGTAGTTTCCCCTTGCTTTCAGCCGTTCGCAGTACCAGCACAGCAAGGTCGTTTTGGTTAGTGTTGCAAGGCCAGATCAGTCAATCATCCAGACTGTTGCCCCTGCAACTACTGAAAAGGCTGCTGCCCCTCTTTTGGAACCACACGTTTGTCTGGCCTCTCAACAGATACCCCTCCGTTTTGGTTGCACCTACGGTACGGCCATCTGTATCGCTGAGGCACGCAGGCCTCCCTACCAACGGCAAGGTCCATGGTTCATGGGGGTAGTCGAAAGACTAGAAGCTAGGAAAAAAAGCTTTTAAGCGATGTGAGTGAGGAAAGTATTCATCATATGGGAGCGGAAAAATGAAAGTCTCAATAATTTTTCCAACTTTTTCACAATGAAAATTTACGTTTATTTTCAGGAGGAACATTCAACGAATGAATCTGCAGTTAGCTCAAGTTACCATAATGCTTTTCATCTTGCAGAGGTTTGCACAGTCTCACTGATTTCCCGGTTATGTTGACACTGTACAAACTCGGCTGCATCTACTGTGTGGAGTTTGCTTGGTTAGCTTTATAGAAACGTAGTGTCGTAGACTTTTGTTTCATAAACGTAGATTTTAATGACTTAATAAGCCTGCAGCTACGACTACTTCAATGTTCAGACTTACACGTACTTGCTGCTTTTTTACGTAATGAAGAGAACTAAATCCACCCACAGAAGCTCACTGCCAGACTTTAACCAACGAGCTTGTCTTCGAATTAGCACTGCGCGAAAAGAGGTACCAGACATTGACCCTTTAGTGAAAAATAATAAGTAGTATTCAACGTAATTCTGTGTTTTAACGGTTAACGTTTAAATAAAATTGTAACGAAATATAACTTACTCATTTTAAATTTCGTTCTAAAACGGCAGTCAACATTAGACAGTAACAGTCATAAAAAATACCATGTTTCTTACATAGCTGCCTCCCGTTCTTTGCATCATCAAGATATGAAAAGAGACGTTGAATTCCATTGTCATTTCTCATTAATAAAACAGTCTTAAAAATAAATTTATCCACGAAAGGCGTTAATGAGTCACCCTGAAGCGATACATGGTTGCTCACTGCTGTGGTGTGAGCGCCAGCCAGCTCGCTTGAGCAGCTGTGTGGAGTTGCTAGACCTCTTAGTGTGCATCTACAAGTGAAAAACGGGTTAGCCTGGCAAGAGCCCTAGGATCTGTGCAGGTGTCACTCCGTGCAAATTTCACTCCATCCGTGCAGGTGTTCCAACCCCCTAAGGGATGGGGTGAGTGAGGACTCGGGGTGCAGGTAAGCTGTGACGTAGTGAGGAAGTAGTTTCTACGTATTCTGGGTGCAAATGTCACAGATTTCCGGTTGGGCGTAAATTTTACTGAGTGCCGTTTTCACACATCCATTCCAGAAACTCTCCAACGACCAGAATCGAATCCCATTGTTTGAATAAATTTTCATAACCAAGATTTGCCCCTCAAGTGTAGAACATAGACTTTCGTGACCATTAGTATCGTTACAATCCTGAAGTGCGGTCATAGGACACTGTTAATCACAATCGATCTGTTGGGTTGTAATGGTAAGCTAGGCGCCTCGAGGGTGCTATTCGAGATAAGTCGGCTACGTGCACCGTGTTTCAACTTCTTCTCGCTCACAGTTGTCAGCAACGGAAACACGACCCTACATTCTAAATGGATTCAGCACACTTATGTACACTAAAGAAACCCTTTTAAGAAACGATCTTTTAATTTGCAGCTTCTTGTGTTGGCCGTGTTTGCAGTTAAAATTTTGGGATTTGAGGTCCGCCAGTTACGCAAAACACCGTTTTTCTCAGTACCCAAACATGTTGCGGCACCACTGTGCCATCATCAGTGGGTTTTAGTTTTTATTTATTCTGCAATGTGAACATTTTTGTTACATTATTATAAAATTATGAGCATTTTTAGTTCAAACAACAGATCGTTTCTTTTTGGAAATACCTTTACATTTGGTGAGCATAAATTTTCTGGACCACTTTTTTGTTAACTATTACAATTAGCTTGTCATCTACAAACAAACGATGTTGATGAGAAAGTTTTTTTGCTGAGAATTAACCTATCTTATAGAGTGTAATTTAGTTTTTTGCGATGTTTTCGCGCCTATTTTCGTATTTACTTACGTTTTCGTGTGGCAAGCACTTCCATTCTCCGCATCAGGTTGAGATGTTGTGATGCATACGCAGCTATAAAAAATATTTTCTACGAATAACGTAGTAAAACGCTTTTCGCTATACCAAAAACACAGTGTGATTGTGATTTGTTATGTGTTCATTTGTTCACCAGAGAGTTCGGCGTCAAATTTGAATTTTATTTGCATTTTATCTTTGTGTGTGTGTGTGTGTGTGTGTGTGCGTGTGTGTGTGTGTACATGCGTGCGTGCGTGTGGTTGTGTGTAGACTTTGTCTGTTTGTGCTGTTTTTGGCTCTGAGCACTATGGGACTTAACAGTTGTGGTCATCAGTCCCCTAGAAATTAGAACTTCTTAAACCTAACTAGCCTAAGGACATCACACACATCCATGCCCGAGGCAGGATTCGAACCTGCGACCGTAGCGGTCACGCGGTTCCAGACTGAAGCGCCTAGAACCGCACGGCCACACCGGCCGGCTGCTGTTTTTATTTGTAAAGTTCCTTTAATGTGTTAAATAGTGTGCGCTTGCAGAGTGTAGTGTATTCGTTTAAGACTTGTGTTCCTTCCGCTATTGCCTTCTGTATATAGATGTTTTCTTCAATGGTCAGTTTGCTGTATAGGCTGTGGCTGGGTTTTAGTATTCTTAAGTCTGTTTCTATTGTGGTTGGGTGGTGGTTGTTGGCTATAAGGTGGCCAGCAAATGTGCTATGGGAGCTGTTCCTTTTTAAAGCTGTGAGATGTTCCGAATTGTTGTATGTGAATTCATATATTCCTGATTTGTTAAAATTATGCATGGGTGTTTCTTGTGTTCTGATCTTTTTCTGTGTTGTGTTCTCCAACCTGTATCCTATTTGGAGTCCCTGTTTCTTTAATAAGTTGCCTATTCTGTGAACAATCTTGTTATTGTAGGTGTGTATGTGCCATTTAGTTTTGTTTGTATGTTTTTTTCTGTTGTGTCTTGTATGTGGTCACTGTTTGTGTTGTTCTGTGCTGGGTGAGGATTGGTATGTGTGTGGTGTGTTCATTTTTGTACTGTTTGCATATTTTTTGATTTAACTTGTCTACCATATGGGTAGTGTAACAATTTTCTACTGCTGTTTGTTGTATTGTGTTTAGTTCTTGTGTGTAGTTCTGTTTGTTCATGGGTGTCCTGTTTAATCTGTGGAGCATGAATCTGAAGTTTGCATGTTTATTTGTCAATGGGTGGTTTGATAGGTTGTGAGTAAGGTGCTTGTGGTTGTCGGTTTCCTGAATATCCATTTGAACTAAATATCCATTTGAACTAAATATACATTTTAACTAAAAATGCACATAATTTTACAATCATGTAACAAAAATGTTCACATTGCAGAATAAATAAAACGAAAACCCACTGATGATGGCACTGTGGTGCCGAAACATGTTTGGGTACTGAGAAAAACGCTGTTTCGCGTAACTGGCGGACCTGAAATCCCAAAATTTTAACTGCAAACACGAC
Source organism: Schistocerca cancellata (assembly GCF_023864275.1). NCBI lineage: Eukaryota > Metazoa > Arthropoda > Insecta > Orthoptera > Acrididae > Schistocerca > Schistocerca cancellata. Next base: position 737,256,176 of record NC_064629.1, read on the forward strand.
CAACACAAGGAGATGCAAATCAAAAGATGGATATTTCGTCGCCCAGCCAGGCATTCCCCAGCAAGCTCTACAACAAGTACAGGAACACCTTAATGAAGCTTCAGAAGACAACTCTCAATATACAGTTTAATAAAAATTGCCTAGCTAATAATGTAATTCCAGATTATATCAAAAACTCTGAATAGAATGTCATCTGCACCTAAGAAAGTGAAAAAGAAAGTGGAGATTTTGTGGCTAAAGCAAGACATGAGTGAATTATATGCTAAAAGCAGTCGCTCAACACTGAACTTTACCAAACACATTTAGATTTGGCCAACAAAGTTACAGTACCAGCTCACTTTGATGAAATAACAGAGAGAGAAAAGGTATATATTCAGAAAGTAATGCAAGAAAAACGAGAGAAACAAAACAGAAAACTCAACAGAATAATCAACAGCACAAACACACCTACTTAAAACAATCTCAACCAACAATACAAGTTCCATGACAGAATCGTTAACCTAACAGACATAAATCTTACCAAACAAGAAAAGAGCGGAAGGAAAACAGGTCTTAACGAATACACTACGCCGGCCGGGGTGGCCGAGCGGTTCTAGGCGCTACAGTCTGGAACCGTGCGACCGCTACGGTCGCAGGTTCGAATCCTGCATCGGGCATGGATGTTTGTGATGTCCTTAGGTTAGTTAGTAGTTCTAAGTTTTGGGGGACTGATGACCTCAGAAGTCCCATAGTGCACAGAGCCATTTGAACCGTTTTTGAATACACTACACTCTGCAAGGGCACACTATTTAACACATTAAAGGAACTTTACAAATAAAAACAGCACAAACAGATAAAGTCAATACACAAGCACACGCACGCACGCACACACACACACACACACACACACACACACACACACACACACACACACACACACACACGAAAAATACACTAAAATCTGCAAAGACGCACCTTTTACACACAAATAGGAGTACCATATAAAAGACAACACACACAGCTAAGAAACACACAGAAAACATACACACACACAAAGATAAAATGCAAATAAAATTCAAATTTGGCGCCGAACTCTCTGGTGAACAAATGAACACTGTCTGGGCTGGGACACATAACAAACCACAATCACACTGTGTTCTGGTGTAGTGAAAAGCGTTTTACTACGTTATTTGTGAAAAATACTTGATATAGCTTGAAACGTCCCCTTTGAACAATTATACATGACTGTCCTTAAACTGACACACAATATTTTTAGCGCAACGCAATCTGACTTTCAATAATCCCTACAAAAGAATGGCCCTGACTAACATTAACCTATACCTTTCACAAATCACTTACCTCACAAAAATCTTCGTTACTCGAACTACTGCAATACAGCGAGCGCCACTACTGCCAGCTAAATAAAAGATTCAAACTACGGAAGGCACTAACTACTGATAGGCATAGTTAGCAAATGAAAGATTTTAATAGAGAACAAACAATGTATTTACCTTAATAGTGTTGAAAAATCATAATATACATAGCAGTTCATGACATCCAGTCTTACAAATTTCAAAACTCCGCCCTTTCTCTCGCCACATCCACCACTGCTGGCGGCTCACCTCCAACTGCGCAACGCTACGTGCTGTTCACATCCAGCTGCCCAACACTACAATAGCAGACAACAATGCAAACTAGCCACAGACTGCACACAGCACAGCCAGTGATTTTCATACAGAGCGCTACGTAACGTTGCCAATAAGAAAACATAAACAGCCTACTTACAAGCTACGTATGCATCACGACATCTCAGCATGATGCGGTGAATGGAAGTGCTTGCCACACGAAAACGTAAGTAAATACGAAAATAGGCGCGAAAACATCGCGAAAAACTAAATTACGCTCTAGATGATAGGTTAACTCTCAGCAAAAAAAAAAAAAAAAAAAAAAAAAAAAACTTTCTCAACATCGTTTGGTTGCAGATGACAAGTTACCTGTAATAATTAACACAAAAGTGGTCCAGAAAATGCTCACCAAATGTAAAGGTATTTACAAACGATATGTTGTTTGAACTAAAAATGCACATAATTTTATAATCATGTAACAAAAATGTTTACATTGCAGAATAAATAAAAACGAAAACCCACTGATGATGGCACAGTGGTGCCGCAACATGTTTGGGTACTGAGAAAAACGGTGTTTTGCGTAACTGGCGGACCTCAAAGAATCTTCTCACAAAATTCCAATCACCAAATTTCTCCTCCGAATGCGAAATGTTTTGTTGACACCGACCTACATAGGGAGAAATGATCACCACGATAAAATAAGGGAAATCAGAGCTCGTACGGAAAGATATAGGTGTTCGTTCTTTTCGCGCGCTATACGAGGCTGTAATAATAGAGAATTGTGAAGGTGGTTCGATTAACCCTCTGTCAGGCACTTAAATGTGATTTGCAGAGTACCCATGTAGATGTAGATGTAGATCCAAAAGACGCAGTTGAGAAATTGACAAACGCTGAAAGTGACTATTTCAAAGCTGCTTACATGCAATGTTGTAACTCAATAATATAAAGCTGTGACATGCTGTATAAGAGCAATTGCATGTGGTGGTGTGAATTCACCTGCTGTTCCATATTAGAAAGCTGGTGAAATAATGACTGATATCAACTCCATATATTAACATCTTTGCACTCAATAGCTCATATTCTTTGTATGTTTACATCTTTGTTGCTTTTGAGATCCATTAACCCTACACGAGATTTAAACTTAAGTGTTTCTAACGGTATTTCACCTCTTGCTGAAGTGTATGGTGTATGTAACAATAGATTAATTTACACCAGCACATGCAACAGTTCTTAAACAGCATGTCACAGCTTTATACACTCCTGGAAATTGAAATAAGAACACCGTGAATTCATTGTCCTAGGAAGGGGAAACTTTATTGACACATTCCTGGGGTCAGATACATCACATGATCACACTGACAGAACCACAGGCACATAGACACAGGCAACAGAGCATGCACAATGTCGGCACTAGTACAGTGTATATCCACCTTTCGCAGCAATGCAGGCTGCTGTTCTCCCATGGAGACGATCGTAGAGATGCTGGATGTAGTCCTGTGGAACGGCTTGCCATGCCATTTCCACCTGGCGCCTCAGTTGGACCAGCGTTCGTGCTGGACGTGCAGACCGCGTGAGACGACGCTTCATCCAGTCCCAAACATGCTCAATGGGGGACAGATCCGGAGATCTTGCTGGCCAGGGTAGTTGACTTACACCTTCTAGAGCACGTTGGGTGGCACGGGATAATTGCGGACGTGCATTGTCCTGTTGGAACAGCAAGTTCCCTTGCCGGTCTAGGAATAGTAGAACGATGGGTTCGATGACGGTTTGGATGTACCGTGTACTATTCAGTGTCCCCTCGACGATCACCAGTGGTGTACGGCCAGTGTAGGAGATCGCTCCCCACACCATGATGCCGGGTGTTGGCCCTGTGTGCCTCGGTCGTATGCAGTCCTGATTGTGGCGCTCACCTGCACAGCGCCAAACACGCATACGACCATCATTGGCACCAAGGCAGAAGCGACTCTCATCGCTGAAGACGACACGTCTCCATTCGTCCCTCCATTCACGCCTGTCGCGACACCACTGGAGGCGGGCTGCACGATGTTGGGGCGTGAGCGGAAGACGGCCTAACGGTGTGCGGGACCGTAGCCCAGCTTCATGGAGACGGTTGCGAATGGTCCTCGCCGATACCCCAGGAGCAACAGTGTCCCTAATTTGTTGGGAAGTGGCGGTGCGGTCCCCTACGGCACTGCGTAGGATCCTACGGTCTTGGCGTGCATCCGTGCGTCGCTGCGGTCCCCCAGGTCGACGGGCACGTGCGCCTTCCACCGACCACTGGCGACAACATCGATGTACTGTGGAGACCTCACGCCCCACGTGTTGAGCAATTCGGCGGTACGTCCACCCGGCCTCCCGCATGCCCACTATACGCCCTCGCTCAAAGTCCGTCAACAGCACATACGGTTCACGTCCACGCTGTCGCGGCATGCTACCAGTGTTAAAGACTGCGATGGAGCTCCGTATGCCACGGCAAACTGGCTGACACTGACGGCGGCGGTGCACAAATGCTGCGCAGCTAGCGCCATTCGACGGCCAACACCGCGGTTCCTGGCGTGTCCGCTGTGCCGTGCGTGTGATCATTGCTTGTACAGCCCTCTCGCAGTGTCCGGAGCAAGTATGGTGGGTCTGACACACCGGTGTCAATGTGTTCTTTTTTCCATTTCCAGGAGTGTATTATTGAGGGGGTTGCAACATCCCATGTAAGTAGCTTTGAAATATTTGACGACTGATTGCTCTCAGAATGGTTGAAAATGACCACATGTCGAAATTGCACTCGCAATAAACAATTTTTCTTGAAGTTTCGTAAGTCTATCTGGATGATGTCGACCTCTTGCCTCGATATTTCGGCTGCCAATCATTCAGCCATTTTCAGGTGAATGTTTAACACTGGAGATTGCTAGTTCACATCGCTAACTTTATACCAAAACATGCGGAAAGGCAGCCGTTGCATGAGCGGCCTCTGTTCGAGTTCGCGCCTTCCTCGAATATTGTTCCATCTACAGCACGCAGGCGCATGCGCAATGGTAATACTACATGCATGCTCTCCGCCGGAATATGGGCTTGCGGAGTTAAAATTCAGATGTCAGATTCATAAAATGAACTGTCACTATCGGTGTCACATGTCATAAAATGTTTCCTTTCTATAGATATTAAAGAAAACACCTGATCCAATGCCTTAGCCAGCTGAAAGCCTCCATGAGGACTAATAAGATTTTTCACCACACGTATTTGCACCGAGTGCTTAATAACTGAATCCAAGGAGTATGTCGTCGAGACCAAGATTACAGTGGCAGAATAATCCATGGAAAATCCTGTAGAAATACAATGCTCGGATGTCTTGCTTACTGGGATGCGAAAGACGAGTGTGGCGATCATGTTCAACGCACCTTCCACGAACTGTGCGAGTTGTCTGACCAATGTAGGCTTCGTAACGCTGGCAAGGTATTCTGTACATTCCAGCCGCCCACAATCCCAGATTGTCCTTGGCCGAACCGAGAAGAGGGCACATCTTTGTAGGTGGCCGGAAGATTACTTTCACATGATGTTTCATTAAGATTCTGCCTAATATCAACGGAATATTGCCGACGTGCGGGAGGAACCCCCTGGAGTTTAACCCGCCCCTTCTCCGAAGTATCTTCTGGGCGGTTACTTTTTTTCCTCGTTACAGCTGTGGAGATCTGGCTTGGTGAATATTCATTATGTTTGGACACGGATTGTAGGTGTTCCAGCTTCTATGCAAGGCTATCTCCATCAGACGTATGTGCTCGGTGCACCAACGTTCGAAGGATGTCCATAGTTTGTGATGTTAGCTCGACTCCTCGATACCTACGCGCCGTAGGTGGAGCAATATTCGAAGAGGGAGCTAACCTTGACAGAGGCTGCTCGTGTAGCTGCCGCCTTTTTCGCATGCGTGCCAGCGGCTGTTTATATATACACAGGGTGTTACAAAAAGGTACGGCCAAACTTTCAGGAAACATTCCTCACACACAAAGAAAGAAAATGTGTTATGTGGACATGTGTCCGGAAACGCTTACTTTCCATGTTAGAGCTCATTTTATTACTTCTCTTCAAATCACATTAATCATAGAATGGAAACACACAGCAACAGAACGTACTAGCGTGACATCAAACACTTTGTTACAGGAAATGTTCAAAATGTCCTCCATTAGCAAGGATACATGCATCCACCCTCCGTCGCATGGAATCCCTGATGCGCTGATGCAGCCCTGGAGAATGGCGTATTGTATCACAGCCGTCCACAATACGAGCACGAAGAGTCTCTACATTTGGTAACGGGGTTACGTAGACGAGAGCTTTCAAATACCCCCATAAATGAAAGTCAAGAGGGTTGAGGTCAAGAGAGCGTGGAGGCCATGGAATTGGTCCGCCTCTACCAATCCATCGGTCACCGAATCTGTTGTTGAGAAGCGTACGAACACTTCGACTGAAATGTGCAGGAGCTCCATCGTGCATGAACCACATGTTGTGTCGTACTTGTAAAGGCACATGTTCTAGCAGCACAGGTAGAGTATCCTGTATGAAATCATGCCGGTGAATCGAAGAAGTACAGTACATACTGACGAAACTAAAATGAGCTCTAACATGGAAATTAAGCGTTTCCGGACAAATGTCCACGTAACATCTTTTCTTTATTTGTGTGTGAGGAATGTTTCCTGAAGTTTGGCCGTACCTTTTTGTAACACCCTATATATAAAGTTAGCATTGTGAGCCAGCAATCTACAGCGCAAAACACTCACCTGAAGATGGCTGAATGGTTGTCAGCCGAAACATCATGACGACGAGTCGCCGTCATCCAGCTGCAAACCCAAAACTACACGGAACGTTATACCGGGGACGTTTCAAGATTCACCCAATAAATAATGTTTTAACGGCCTAAGGCGGAATTATTTCATTTAGTGATGTGCTGCTTCTGTAGCAGTTGCATGCACATTATGTCTCCTATGATAATTCACAGAAAGACGCATAACTGCACAAAGAGAAGAATTTGCGCTCCTCTTAGCTGGGATGCACGAGTTTTTGTGGAGAAAGGTAGGCTGCAGCCATCAGCGCTCCACGGGCTGTGTGAACGTCCGGGGGCGACCACTTCTCAGCGTGTGGCCCCGAGAAGAACAGAATAGCGGGGTACAGGTCACACGCTGCGAGCCAGCCCCGTCTGTGTGGGGCCGCGCCCTCTGCCTCCCCGGGGAACATCCACAGCTGCGCAGATTATGTCGCTAAGCAAGAGCCGTTGTCTCTCTAAAAGTCGCGAATCTGGCGTGCGTGTGCAACATACCTTTCGTAATCATTTCAAGATTCAGCCGCGTTATCAAATTCCTGCTGTGGAACAACATTGATTTGAGTAAGAAACTGTCATGTAATTGCGAGCGCATCAAATCGAAAGTTAAGGGGGGAAACAACATTAGGAGGTTCAAAAAATCTGATTTTTTATATAAATCGTTAGCTTAACTATCCAAGAATACGATGTCAAAATTTCAAAGCGAAATTCGCATTCGTTTAGATTTTATGAGCACAGCCAACGTTGATTTAGTTACTGTAGAACATCCACAACGTAGTGGGTTTTATCAGTCTGAACTTCATCGAACCAGCCTCACATTTATGAAGATAATCCGTATGATCATATCTCTGTTATCAATGGACAAGAATGTCACAATGTTGGAGATTAGTATATGCACTAGGATAGAGCAACATATGGACTTCGGGTATATGTGTTTCTAATCCTTTTCATCCTATCTTTTAATCTTTTCACAATTAGTAATCACTTGCGTTCTTTCCCAGTACATATGTGATTATTAGCTGTGCCCTGTTCTCAATGCGTAATTTAAATCTTTTTTTTTTCCAACCCGGACTTGTTTATTTCAGTATCGCCCATTCGTGAGTTGTGTTAGGAGTTCGACCGCAAGTAATATGGGCCACTTGAGGACGATAAAATTCGTACCACTAATCTACTGCCAGTGGCATACGAAACCAATTGTGTTTGGATTTTTTTTTTTTTTTTTTTTTTTTTTTTTTTTTTTTTTTTTTTTTTTTTTTTTTTTTTTTTTTTTTGCTGAGACATAATTTCAACTACGTTTCACAGTTGCGAGAATGATAGTGCTTGTATGCCCACATGCAAGTGTTATATGTATCATAACACTTATTATACGAGGTTACGCCTACAAAGCTCTTCATTAACTTAATTTGAAACAGAATGCAATAGAGGTTACAGGAGAGTCACGATTTTCTTTAGGTTGTGATTCTCGACGCACGATGATCTAGAAACAACCAGGGCAACTCCATTCCCCAAAAAATATAATTTAAATGAATCGCTTTGCTGGCGTTAATGTGCTAGGAGTAGGGTGCATCTCTCGTAGAGAACGGTGTGTGGTACCGCACATGGCATTGCCCCGTAGATACAAGAATGACATTTTGGAGCGGAATCTTAGACCCTTTCCACGTAAACAAGCGGGACGAAGTATATTCAAGATAGTTGTGAGAGTTCACATAGAAGAATGGAAGGAATTTTAGTTTATGACGTCCGATGGATAATGAGGATATTAGAGAAGTAACACAAGCTCATACTGGACAAAAACAGACAAGGAAACTTCTGTGAAGAGCCAAAGAATCTGATAAACCTGCCTAATATCCTGTAGGGCCGCAGGAGTGCCGCAAAACGCCGTGGCATGGAGCCGACTTATGTCTGAAGTAGTCCTCGAGGGAACTGACACCATGAATCCTCTCAGAGTCGTATCTAGACATACCGAGGGTCCCACACCACTCCTACTACAAACGCCCCGCGCTATTACAGAGCCTCCACCAGCTTGAACATGCCCTGCTGACATACATGGTCCATAGATTCGTCAGGTTGTCTCCATACTCGTACACGTTCATCCGCTCAATACAATTTGAAACGAGATTCGTCCAACCAGGCAACATATTTCCAATCATCAACATTGCAGTGCCGATGTTGACGGGCCCAGACGAGGCGTCGAACTTTGTGTCGTGCAGTCATCAAGGGTACATAAGTGGGCCTTCGGCTCCGAAAGCCCATATCGATGATGTTTCGTTGAATGGTTCGCTCTCTGACACTTGTTGATGGCCCAGCATTGAAATCTGGAGCAATTTGCAGAAGGGTTGCACTTCTGTCACGTTGAACGATTCTCTTCAGTCGTCGTTGTGCCCGCTCTTGCAGGATCTTTTCCCGGCCGCAGCGATGTTGGAGATCTGATGTTTTACCAGATTCCTGATATTCACGGTACACTCCTGAAATGGTCGTACGGGAAAATTCCCACTTCGTCGCTGTCTCGGAGATGCTGTGTACCATCGTCCGTGCGCCGACTATAACACCACGTTCAAACTCACTTAAATCTTGATAACCTGCCATTGTAGCAGCAGTAAACTATCTAACAACTGAGCCAGACACTTTTTGTCTTATATAAGTGTTGCCGACCGCAACGCCGTATTCTGTCTGCTTACATATCTCTGTATTTGAATACGAATGCCTATACCAGTTTCTTTGTAGTTGCGTCCTTTTCAGACGAAGTGCCCAGCATTCGCCTTAAGTAAATTAGAAAAACTACGGAAATTTTGAGTTTGATTGGCCATCTGCATGCAGCTCTCCAGTTGGTCATATTGAAGGAGCACAATACCAGAAGAACAGAATACCCAGCTATGTTGTTATCGAGTACATTTAATTTGAGTCCACTGCATTTCGACAAATCTACGAGAGATATGCTATGTTCTCCAAAGAGACTGGACGCAGATACATTCAGTAGTTTCACTTAATTACAACCTACACGTTTCTTATTTCACTTTTACCATCAACACTTGATGCACACTCTACGTCTGATATTTATTTGATTGTGTAAACCACCTGCGACAGACTTATTTCTTTTCATTCTATGATCTAGTTTTCGTTTCTGTCTTAGTTTACACGAATTAGAATAATGAGTGGAGCAGTTGTGAAGTGAAAGACAGTTTTGAATGCCAGGTAAAGTCTCTCAAGAACTCGGATACCTTCTTTCTCCATTGTTCTGCAAATCAAGTTAGCCAGTCGGACATGAGTACGACCATAGTTTGACCTACAGTTTGAAAATAGAATTAACAATACACGATTTGAAATTTTTAACATTTACCCTTCACTAGTGGGAGAAGTTACATTAAATGCCAAATGAAATTCGAAGGGCCGATCGGCAGTTGCAACCAAAACCCTCGCATTACTCACCCGTCAATTAACCAGTGTAGTCACGAAGCCATACATGAAAGGTGAGAGGTGATCGAAGTACTCTTAAGCCCTACAGAAGTATTCGATGGTTTCCTATAAACCTGTTAGTTTTCCTTTATTGCTTACAACAAAGCAGAGCACACGTTTTAAATACAACATATCCGTACATACGGTCTTGCCTCAGTAGAGGCAAACAATGAAAGCTTAGCATGGTGGTAATATTACTATTATACTGGAGACATAAGTCCATCTTTATCAAAACTTCTAGAGCTAAGCCCACCCACTCGACAGTTTCACACCATCTCACTTGAAATAAGGTAACGTCTGAAGATATAGGGAAAAACAGTTTTACCAACATTTTTACATTTCTCTGTATCAGTAATAAACCTTTTTATGGTTTCTATCGTCACTTCATGCCAGAATAACTTCATATTTAAGACGAAAAAGGTACAACCGATATATACAGTGTAATGCACGTAAGGAACTTTTGCCCGTAGTGTGTCAGTACTTTTTTCCCCTTAGTGCTGCACAGTATTTCAAATAAGAATTATTTGTCCTGTGTTACCTGTTGCTGTCTTGGTGACTTGTGGAGAATGACCTGCGTCTGATTCAGAGTTGATAACTAAGTATCCAATATTACTATTGAGAGAATGTTGTTTAAAAATCTTAGGTTTCGTGTATCTTTCTATTTATCTCTTTTCAGTAAGATCTGATATTGCATTTCTGCACTGCAATAATTTTATGATACGGTACAAGAAATGATACCCTTTTTTCTTTATTGTATACATGAAGCAATAACGTAGTTATTCACTCAGTGTAGAATCAAACGGGTTTGTGCAACATTCTTCACTGTATCATCTTAGCAACAAAATTCAAATCAGATATTTAATCAAGCAGCAAATACACGTTGAAATTTTCTTTGTAACACTGCATTCCTGCTTAGAACACATGATCAGGATTTAATATCATTGAATTGTAATACATTTCTTTGATGGCTCAGATGAACTGTATTCTAAATGATTATATCGTCTGTACGGTTCAGGGCATTCCCCCTTCTTTTAATAAAAAAGGAACGGAATAACGGATAACATAATTTTCTACTCAATCCATACAGCTTTCAGTATCAATTTAACTGAAAATTAACGCTACTGACCGAAACGACATTTCTGTGTGTCACTGTTCGCACAATCAACAGAAAGGCCAGAATAAGTCAAGATCAGAAATTACTTGCATACTATTAAAAATGCTGTAGTATTGTAAGGAATGTCATTAAAATGTCCAGAAGCATGCATGTTCTGACAGAAATAAATAATGCACGTAATTAGATTAAAACTATGGGACATTTTGAAAGGAGAGGCAGGACAGCCAGTCAGTGTAAAAGACTCCATAAAAATTAAACTAAATGGCAGTGATGTGACTGATAATTCACAAGTTGCAAGCACTTTTAACAATCACTTCCTAAAAGTAGTAGTAAATACAGGATTAAATGGTTCAATTGAAGAAGCAGAAGAATGTATTAAAAACGTCATTCCACAAAATTTTAGGCATCTAGAAGTAGCACCGACATCCTTCACTGAAATTAATATAGTTATGAACATTTTAAAAAATAAAAGCACTTGTGGGGTTGATGGAATTTCAAGCAGAATTCTGAAAAGTTGTTCCAACTTAATAAGTAATGTTCTTAGCGATATATGCAATGCATCACTGACACAGGGGAATTTTTCCAGGTAGGTTAAAATATGCAATTATTAAACCACTTCACAAGAATGGCTAAAAAACAGACTTAAACAATTACTGTCCAGTTTCCTTACCGACGTCGTTTTCCAAAATATTCGAAAAAGTAGTATATTCAAGAGTATTCGCACACTTAAGGGGAAACTATTTACCTAGCGTATCCTAGTTTGGACCCCAGAAAGGTTGCTCGACTGGGAATGCTATTTATACATTCACTCATCAAACAGTACTAGCCTTAAATAATACGCCCATTGGTGTTTGTTGTGATGTCCCCAAACCCTTCGACTGTATAGATCATGATACTCTCGTAGAAAAACTTAAGTTTTATGAAATTGATGGCCTTACACACAGCTGGTTTGAATAATACTTGAAAAGTAGAATAGAAAAAGTTGTGCTAAATAATTTCAGTGTCTCGAGTAAAAAAAAAATCACAAAGGAAGTCTCACAGGGTTCAATTTTGGGTCCACTCCTACTCCTTATGTATGTGAATGACTTTCCACTTAACATTCAACAAGCAAAATTGGTACTTTTTTCCGACGATACTAGTGTTATAATAAATTCCGTTAGAGATAAAGCAACAGAAGAGTTAGTAAATGATATTTTCCAACTCTTAAAACTGACTCTTCCTAAGTTTTGAAAAAACTCTCTACATTTAGTTCTGTACAACAAATAGAGTCGTACCAAGGAGCAGGAGTCAAAAGTAGGGTAGAATGCTCCAAATTTTCGGGTGTATATATTGATGAAAACTTGAAATGGAAGAAGCATATTACAGACCATCTCAAACAGTCAAGTTCAGCTTCATTTGGTCATAGTATAATTGCTAATCTTGGAAACAAACTATCAACTTCCTGAGATAGTTTGTATATTTCCACTCAATAATGTAGTACGGAATAATTTTCTGGAGTACCTCATCACTTATTAAGAAAATAGTGATTCCACAAAAGCGAGCAGTAAGAATAATATGTGGTGTTCACACACGGATGTCATGTAGGTACCTCTTCAAGAGTTAAGCGTTTAAACTGCGCAGTCACAAAACATATTTTCGCTAGTGAAATTCGTAATAAATAGTCCATCACGGTTTGAGAAGAACAGTGGTGTACATACATACAAAACTAGAATGAAAAATGACCTTTATGCCCACTTCGAAGCTGTCAGTGTCTCATGAAGGAGTTCAGTATGCAGCAATAAAAATTTTTCATCTTTTGCCCAATAACATAAAATGTCTGGCAGGTAATGAAACAAGTTTTGAATCTAACTTAAAGGCATTTCTCTTGCACAACTCCTTCTATTCCAATGAAGAGTTGCTACTTAAAAACTTGTCAACACTTAAAAAAGCCTGACTAATAACATCACCATTCTGTACAAAGCGCCAACTCTCCCACAAAAAGAAAGCTGTTTTGCCTGCAGACTGTTCAGTTTAGTCGCAGGAATAACTGTTTCCTTTTCTTTTAAGAATGAAGCAAACAGCTCAATATGTAACATGTTTTGTTAGTAAAAATGAAGAAGGTATGGAGATAGTAGTTTCCTTAAATTTGTCCACTAAATAATTTTTATATTTCGTTTCTTATATATACATATGTTTGGTACGCTGTTTCCGTGACTGTCTATTTAAAAATTAAGTAAAAAACACAACGTAAACAGTCACTAAACTATAAGTGTCTATTTACGACATGTTCCGATCAACGGGTGGCAGATCAGGTGTTTAGTTAAGGCACATTGCTACCTAGCTATCAACAATGTCGACATATCTAAAATATTTCAACATTATCACTCTGACTGCATAATGCTTTTGCTTGATTAGTAACAAGAAACGTTTTGAAACTGATGCGGCCTATCGGTAGTCATGTGCATCTTCGTTAAATACACACATCAAAAAAAGTTTTGCATCACCACAGTTCCCACAACTCCTAAAGGTAAACGTTGACTGTGGATATTGTATCACAGACACAGTCCTTTTTACTGTTCAGAGATGTCACTAAACCCGACCAAAGATATAAACAACCATGCATGAGCAGCGCCTATTAAACGGAGGGGATCCGATAGCCGATCAGTTCCAGTCATTCCACCAGGTAGGAGGTACACGGTTAGTGTTTTCTGCAGTTCAATCATGCCTAGACGGTCAATACTGCGGTTTGATCGCGTCCGCAATGTTACTTTGTACCAGGAAGGGCTCTCAACAAGGAAAGTGTCCAGGCGTCTCGGAGTGAACCAAAGTGATGTTCGGACATGGAGGACATACAGAGAGACAGGAACTGTCGATGACATGCCTCGCCCAGGCCGCCCAAGGGCTAATACTGCAGTGGATGACCGCTACCTACTGATTATTGCTCGGAGGCACCCTGACAGCAACACCACCACGTTGAATAATGTTTTTCGTGCAGCCACAGGACGTCGTGTTACGACTCACACTGAGCAAAAGGTTGCATGATTCGTAACTTCACTTCCGACGTCCATGGCGAGGTCCACCTTTGCTACGACGACGCTATGCAGCGTGATACAGATGGGCCCAACAACATGCCGAACGGAACGCTCAGAATTGGCATCACGTTCTCTTCACCGATGAGTGTCGCATATGCCGTCAACCAGCTGAATCGCTTTCCGGCCAAATGTTCTCTCAACCTAGGGAACAGGTGATAGTCACTGGGCGCCAAGTCAGGACTATAGGGTGGGTGCGTGATTATGTTCCACTGAAACTGTTGCAGGAGAGCAACGGTTTGCCGACCGATGTGTGGGCGAGCGTTGTCATAGAGAATGAATGTGTACGCCCTTGCTCAATATTCCTCTTCTCCGGTTCTGAATTGCCTGTTCGAGTTTTTTCAGAGTCTCACAGTACCTGTCAGCGTCAATTGTGGTCCCAGCGATTCAGCTCAGACGACGAGGTGAAAGAAGAGGTTCATAACTTTGGCTGCGAGCTGGTATGACATGAGCATACAAAAATTGCCACAGCGTCTACAAAAATGCATCGACAGAAATGGTGATTATGTCGAAAAATAGCTAAACGTTCAAGCTGTAAAATGATGTAAACTATTCTAGAAATAAACAGGTCTATGTACTTATAAAAAAATAGGAGACCTTACTTTCGGGATTACCCTCGTATTATACAGTACTTAAATACGAAGAACTCGTGCTATTTACAAACTCTACACAAAACACAATCTCTTACCTCACAACAACAAAAACAGCAGAAAATATCGGAAACGCCTTATGGTTTCTGGTGCGCTTTCCTTCGTGTCATTCTAAAATCAATCACCAGATTGAAATACCGACCAGGAAATAGCATGAGTTCCTAGGTACACATACTCCAGGTACAACACGCTCCCCTACACAACAGAGATGCACAAAGTAAAGGGCTTTCTGAAAAGTACTGCCTCCGAGGTTTTTAAGTGATAACTAGTACAGCTTTTTAAATAACGCAAACGCTATTAACATTCTACATGTTTACTCTTCATGTCTATATATTTATTTCTCAGCATAGTCACCCTACCGCCGAACACTTTTCTCCAAATGAGACAAGTTTCTTGACACAGTCAGCGTAGAATGTTAGACGTTGTTGACGGAGCCACAACCTCACCTCTGTTTTCTTGGCGTCAGCATTGCCAAAGTGAAGTCCTCGAAGATGTTCCTTAAATTTTTGAAACAAATGGAAATCGGATGGAAGCAATTCGGAAAAGTGTAGAGGATAATCTGTGACAGTAAACCCAAGGCGTGGCATTGTTGCAAATGTCGTAGCACCCGTAGTAGTCTGGCGTTGTCATGGTGAAAGAGAGGGTGGTTCATGTGGAGACGAAACTCTTTTTTACAGAACGCTGTTTCTCACGCACCGACGTAGGTACATTACACACCACCACAGTAGATGCTACAATTCGGAGCCCTCTAGCGGCAGAGGGCTGCAAATACGTAGACATGAAGAATAAAGATGTAGAACGTCAACAACCTTTGTTTTATTTAGAAAGCTTTAAAAGTTTTGACATAAAAAACTCGTAAGCATTACTGTTCAGCACAGCCTTGTATTTCTTCTTACTAATCCTGCGCCTGCCGAAGTAGCCATGCGGTTCTAGGCGCTGCAGTCTGGAACCGCGAGACCGCTCCGGTCGCAGGTTCGAATCCTGCCTCGGGCATGGATGTGTGTGATGTCCTTAGGTTAGTTAGGTTAAGTAGTTCTAAGTTCTAGGGGACTAATGACCTGAGAAGTTGAGTCCCATAGTGCTCAGAGCCATTTGAATTAATCCAGCAAAATCATTCTGCAGTCAAAGTGATAAACTTAAAACGTTCTAGATATGCCGACATCTTTGGTTTCCCAGGAGCAATGCACCTTAACTAAACACCTGATCTGCCACCTGATGATGGAGTAAAGATCCGAAACGTGTGGTAAACAAAGACTTAAAACATCGCAACCGATTACGTTGTATTTTTTATATTTGTATCTCTCAATTTAACAATAATTTTCTTCATACATACTCACCCGTTATACGGGCTCAGTTAAGTAACTCCAAAACATTTTGTAGAAGTTGATATACGCATTTTTCTAGCAAGCGTCGTAACGAAATATGTGACCACGAGCTGTTAAATTTAAATTACTCGATAACTGTCATTTTCTACTGCACTGTTGAAACATAATTAAAATTGCAGCTCGAATAATTATTTTAATTTTATGTTCATTTGTCACTATTATCTGTAGAACCGCTTGGAACTATTCTGCAGCCTCCAGCTGCTGGCCGCGTTCAGCAACCGCTGTTACCTAAGCCGAAGGCTAACAAGAGCCTCTATCTTCATTACCCTACGACACGTGATACTTACCTGAGCGCCTAAGGGTGCCATATAACAGCCAGGTTCGACGGAAGCAATGAAACGTTCCGTTTGATGAAAATATGGGCGGTGGTCAGGGAAAGGCCTGTGACGGATGCCGCAATGAGGCGAAGGGCAGCCCATAACTCAGGGAGAGCCGCTAAATCGCCAGCTCGCAGAACGTCTGCCGTGCTGCGCTGCAGTTTCATGAAGCCATCAACTTGCCATACACTCACGTCCGACAGCGCAATACCCGTGCTCCGGATCTTGGTGGCGTCACAAGGTAAGCTCAAGCTTTATACAGTGTCACAAACAGCCTGAAACACCTTGTATTAAAATAGTAACTACACTACTGGCCATTAAAATTGCTACACCACGAAGATGACGTGCTACAGACGTATAATTTAGCCGACAGGAAGAAGATGCTGTGATATGCAAATGATTAGCTTTTCAGAGCATTCACACCAGGTTGGCGCCGGTGGTGACACCTACAACGTGCTGACATGAAGAAAGTTTCCAACCGATTTCTCATACACAAGTAGCAGTTGACCGGCGTTCCCTGATGAAACGGTGTTGTGATGCCTCGTGTAGGGAGGGGAAATACATACCATCACGTTTCCGACTTTGATAAAGGTCGGATTCTAGCCTATCGCGATTGCGGTTTATCGTATCGCGACATTGCTGCTCGCGTTGGTCGAGATTCAATGACTGTTAGCAGAATATGGAATCGGTGGGTTCAGGAGGGTAATACGGAGCGCCGTGCTGGATCCCAACGGCCTCGTATCACTAGCAGTCGAGATGACAGGCATCTTATCCGCATGGCTGTAACGGATCGTGCAACCACGTCTCGACCCCTGAGTCAACAGATGGGGACGTTTGCAAGACAACAACCACCTGTACAAACAGTTCGACGACGTTTGCAGCAGCATGGACTATCAGCTCGGAGACCATGGCTGCGATTACCCTAGACGTTACATCACAGACAGGAGCGCTCGTGATGGTGTACTCAACGACGAACCTGGGTGTACGAATGGCAAAACGTCATTTTTTCGGATGAATCCAGGTTCTGTTTACAGCATCATGATGGTCGTATCCGTGTTTGGCGACATCGCGATGAACGCACATTGGAAGCGTGTATTCGTCATCGCCATACTAGTGTATCACCCGGCGTGATGATATGGGGTGCCATTGGGTTACACGTCTCGGTCACCTCTTGTTCTCATTGACGGCACTTTGAACAGTGGATGTTAAATTTCAGATGTGTTACGACCCGTGGCTCTACCCTTCATTCGATCCCTGCGAAGCCATACATTTCAGCAGGATAATGCACGACCGCATGTTGCAGGTCGTGTACGGGCCTTTTTGGATACAGAAAATGTTCGACTGTTTCCCTGGCCAGCACGTTCTCCTGATCTCTCACCAATTGAAAACGTCTGGTCAATGGTGGCCGAGCAACTGGCTCGTCACAATACGCCAGTCACTACTCTTGATGAATTGTGGTATCGTGTTGCAGCTGCATAGGTAGCTGTACCTGTACACGCCATCCAAGCTCTGTTTGACTCAATGCCCAGGCGTATCAAGGCCGTTATTACGGCCAGAGGTGGTTATTCTGGGTACTGATTTCTCAGAATCTATGCACCCAAATTGCGTGAAAATGTAGTCACATATCAGTTCTAGTATAATATATTTGTCCAATGAATACCCGTATATCATGTGCATTTCTTCTTGTAGCAATTTTAGTGGCCAGTAGTGTATGTCACGATTAATCAACCTTTTCCTACAGAAGTATCACTATCAATGAATATTCATGAAAAGAAAATGAAATATTGTCGATGTAACTAAAATTAATGTAAGTAAATGGTTAAAATTTCGGACGAATATATTCAGACTACGCCCACAGATTCATTATTTTGTGAAAATAATATGACTGAGAAATCCTTTTACATCGTGAAGTCGTTAGGTACGTTATGTAATTAAGAGGTGTCGCACGCCAGATATATTCGCATAAATTCCATACTTCATTGGTACCGCTGTCTGGAAGGTACTGATAGTAATATCGATGAGCAACCATGTTCTGTCCCGCAGAATGAATTTTGGAATGTTGGAGATGAGCTATTGGTGGGGTAAAGCTGTGAAGGTGGATCGTGAGTCGTGCTTGAAGAGCTCAGTCTCTCGAAAAAGAAGAATTTTATTCCCCAATTTCAGTGCTTCCTTGCTGAAGAGCAGATCCACAACGACAGAGAGCCAGATGCTCCTCACCACCTCCAGTTTTGGGAGTGCCTGTTCTCTGGGATAACGATAAATTGCTTGGACATGGATCTGCTCTTTATGTCTGATGAAGCCTGGTTTCACCTGAGTGTTTATATCAACTCACAGAAGCACAGGTTCTGGGCAGCGGTGAATCCGTATACCGTTCACGACACACCATTGCATGATCAGAAGATTGGTGTTTGGGGTTTGGTTGGCAGTGTCTGCAAGCCGCGGTCTTCGTCCCATCTTCTTTCATCAGATGCTGACTTCGGCAACATTTTGAAACCGTTTGTGGCTGCATTAACGGAGGAGGAAAAGATCTACAGTTTCTTCGTACACGATGAAGCTGCGGCCCATACAGCTGGCCGAATGTTGGAGCACATTTACACAATTTTCACACCTAACAGAGCTGTTAGCAGAGGTCATTCTGATCGCTGCCCTAGGTAGCCACCCAGGTCACCTAGTCTGTCAGTATGCAGTTACTTTGTGTGGGGAGCCCTCAAGTCTAAGGTGTATCGCAACAGCCCTCATAGGCTTCAATAACTCCAGCACAACATTTCGGATAAGACTGCAGCAATTCCAGAAGTCCAGCTTCGATAGGCTTTACTAACTTGCTGACCACGGCCCAGAAGTGCCAAGATGTTGTGGGTTGGCAGGAGAGCCAACACCGGTTTTGAGAGGAAGCCGAAAGGCACGCGTTTTAGCTCACGCAGGCTGGCGTGAGGTCTGGAACAGGTCAAGGAAATTAGACTAGCAAAAGAGGACGTAGCTGTGGAATACTTAACTTTAATCCATAAATGGTGAACATCGCTCTTGACGGTACATGTTTTACAGCATCAATAGTAACTGGTAATGGCGCATTGCTAGGTCGTAGCAAATGACGTAGCTGAAGGCTATGTAACTATCGTCTCGGCAAATGAGAGCGTATTTTGTCAGTGAACCATCGCTAGCAAAGTCGGCTGTACAACTGGGGCGAGTGCTAGGAAGTCTCTCTAGACCTGCCGTGTGGCGGCGCTCGGTCTGCAATCACTGATAGTGGCGACACGCGGGTCCGACGTATACTAACGGACCGCGGCCGATTTAAAGGCTACCACCTAGCAAGTGTGGTGTCTGACGGTGACACCACACAAGAGATGAGTGGTGATCACTTTCAACATCTGCAATAGTCAGGTTAGTACTGCATTTCCTCTCCTCTGCTGTGTTTCTTTGCACCCTGGAAGTCTGTTCTGCGGGCCGTTTTTATTTGCCCCATCGTGTAGAATATAGTCCCAGCATTGCGATGAAGAAACTTCTTGGATACGTCTTGACTACATTCGCTGGGGCCATGTTTGCCGATGTGAGTATACGTCAGTCGCTACAAAAGCGATTGGCGATGAGAAATCATGACCTTCTAGTTAGCATGTCTATAGTTCCTCCACGATAAGACACGCAGAAATATGATGCTAACACGTCGAAGCCTCCGTTTGCTAGAACAGCATAGAAAGAGGCAGTGGAGCATTGATTGACAGCTGGTGGCACTGACGGAAAACTTTCATCTGGGATTACAAACACTGTCATGCAAGTGTTAGGTGAGTCAAGTATTCGAGTACAAATTTTGGACGAACTGGGTACCATCGGTAAGACATATTGTCAAGATCCTGAAGGCTTCTCCACTTTACGAGTAGCAAATAATTAGTTGTATTCACCTGAAATTTCGTTCGTTTAGTTATATAACCTGTAATTGTGACACAGGCATTCTTCCAGCACTTTTCATCATGAGGACTGTTGAAAGAACAAAGATGTTCAGTACAAGATGTATCACTACATTTTAATTTAAATGCTCCTTGTTACACTGTGTATCATCTGTACTAATATTTCTATTTGCTGTGCCAGAATATTTCTGTAGTTATTACTTGCAAGTAGTAACGTTGTTGTTGATTTATTTCAGGATGCTGAATCTGTAGGTTGTCGGCACCCAATTAGTTACTAGGAGACAGGGCAAACCAATCGGTAAGCGTATCACGGAATATTACTTCTGTTAGTCACTACATCCGGAACACGTTCTTCGTTGTGCTCTCCATTTTACGTTGTTTGTATGAGATATACTGACGCTACAGTGTTCATCTTTGGCACGCTAGTGTAAAAGGTGTCACTATACCAGTTACATGCATAATCCGTGATTTTCACACAGTTTATGATAGGAGTGTCCCTTCATGGTATACAACCAATGTAAAGAAACTTCTAAGGAAACAGAGGCTACTGCATAATAGGTGCAAAGCGAAGTGTAGTGTTATAGATAGAGTGACGCTGAAGGAAATGCATTTTCCGTTAAGGACGCAATGTGTGAAGCCTTCAACGACTACCATAACTGAATATCAGCAAAAAATGAAATGAGCGTATGGCATTGTTGGCCGGGAGGCCCCACCCGTGGAAGTTCGGCCGCCGATTACAAGTCTTATTTCAGTCGACGCCACATTGGGCGACTTGCGTGCAGGTGATGAGGATGAAGTGATGATGAGGACAACACAAAATTCAGTCCACGAGCGGAGAAAATTTCCAACCCAGCCGGGAATCGACCCCGGACCTGCTTGCATGGAAGGCAAGCACGTTACCACGCAGCTAAGCAGGCGGACTGAGTATTACCAAATGATCTCTCGCAAAACTCATAGAAAATCCGTCTTATGTAAAGCCTGTTAGTGGTACCAGGTTAGTGTCCAGACACTCATGGGCCAGATAGGAACTGAAATTGAGAAAAAGCAAAATCAGAAATGCTGAACTCCATTTCACGTATCCAGGAGTATTAGTCTGAAGGGAAGCAGCCTACTCACGCCGTATAAAATTCACATCAGTCTTTCCATTGTGTGCCAGCCTAGTCCGCTGTAATTAGCTCTGACGTCATAAATGCTGCGCAATACTTTAAAAATCAAGTATATAACCTGAAACGTTTCTAGCATGTCAGGAGTAATACTAAATCAATATGTGTTGAATATCAGTTCAATAACTTTAACCATTTTCGAAATTTGGATGTTTTTCTGTAAAAATTATTGGTGCAACAGAAAAGAGCTAGAAACTTAAAAATTTATATTTAAGTTCCTTTTTCATAATAATTTAGTAGAAAAAGTATTCAAATTAAAACTTTAGTTGAAATTCATGATTATCTGGTTTTTTCTTAGAAATTAAGGAAGCAAGATAGATTAAGTAGGCGAATAAATAAGGCTAGGATGTTTAAATTTAAGTAGAGGAGAGATCCGCTATAATCATAAAGATGTGAGAGGTTTCAATTGAATAACTATAAAACTATAGCAATAGCGTATCTCCAAAGGGCAAGTTCAGAGCTCGTCTACTGCGTGTAGTGTAATTATATTATTCTCTCGCCCAAAATATTTGACTTAGCCACGTCAGACTTTTATTATGATTACTTACCTGTGTGCTGAATGCACATTTAAATTGAGAGCTTCATCGGCCAGCAGCAAAGGAAGCGATGATTTATTCAATAACTTAAAGTGGTGCATTACTAGTCCAGCGGCTAGTCGGTAGAGCGGAATTGATCAGGCGTTCCCTTAGCCGTCCGCACCGCGGCTTTATACACTCCTGGAAATGGAAAAAAGAACACATTGACACCGGTGTGTCAGACCCACCATACTTGCTCCGGACACTGCGAGAGGGCTGTACAAGCAATGATCACACGCACGGCACAGCGGACACACCAGGAACCGCGGTGTTGGCCGTCGAATGGCGCTAGCTGCGCAGCATTTGTGCACCGCCGTCGTCAGTGTCAGCCAGTTTGCCGAGGCATACGGAGCTCCATCGCAGTCTTTAACACTGGTAGCATGCCGCGACAGCGTGGACGTGAACCGTATGTGCAGTTGACGGACTGCGTATGTCGTATTTTCACGTGCCTTCGCGGGACAGACATTCTACCATTATTTAGCGTGGCGTTTGATGAACATTATCATCAAATTATGGCGAGCATTCAATTAAACATTTAATTTGAATAGTTATAGTTGCATCAGCGCATTAGACTCTGAACTGCTCTAGTAGTTGGATTGTGTGGATTCTTTTTGGTCTGTGACTTTCAGAATATAGTGAACATTTTTAGAGAATCGTTTTTGATTATGAATCCCAGACAATCTCGTAATTCCTCAGAGCTATAAGCTGTAGCTATAAATGTATTTCTCAGATGAAGTGGGCACTAGGAATTCTAATTACAGGCTTCACGTTTTGTTAATCACTTTCTGGTTGCCAATATTGTAGTTAGAGAGCCAGTGTTGAGAACGGCAAAAGACTGCATAAATAATAGGAACATTTAACAACAATTAATTCCACCCGCCGCCCCACATATGGTTAATCGGCCGGGAAATGCATCTTTTCTACATAACATTCTATTTATATGAACAATTAAATACCACCCGCCGCCCCACAAGTCCAATTTAGTTCTTGCACCACTTTAAATATGAGTAACACGGATATGAGTGTCGGTGGTATTAAGAAACAGTTGAAATCGCTGAAACTGAACATAGTTCTAGGACCCGATGGAATCCGTCTAAAATCCTACACCGAATTTGCGGCTGAATAATCCCTCTTTCAATCATAATACGCCGTAGATGCCTCGACGTAAACCCGTGCCCAGTAGTTGGCAGAAAGCACTGGTCACACGCGGCTTCCATAAAATTACCGTTCAAAAGTCATGATATCCATTTGTTGTACAGATTTAGAAAATATTTTAAGCTCAAATTTAATATGTTATCTACAACAGAATGACGTATTATACGCCATCCAACACGGATTTCGAAAACATAGATCATCTGAATCCCATCTCACAGCTCTCTCACATGTCTTCCTGAAAGCCATGTCTTAAGGCAGTTTCATAAATGCAATATTTCTTTACTTCCGAAAAGCAGCTGGCTCAATGCTGCTCCTAAGCTTATTGTCGAAATTATGATCGTATGGGATATCGAACAAAATCTGTGACTGGATTTATGGTTTCTTGGTAGGGGAGAGGCAGCATATCATATTGGATGGAGAGGTATCGTCACATGTAGAGGCAAATTCGGGTGTGCTCCAGGGAAGTGTGTTGGGAACCCGTGCTGTTTGTGTTGTGTATAAACGACCTGACAGACAAAATTAATAGCAATCTCTGACTTCCGAAAATGATGCGGTTTTCTATATTGACGGGAACAAAAATTGCAACACTGAGGTTTGCTTTACGCTGTAACGGTCGTGAGCATTAATTACCTTCGAGACTGAACGTGGTGAGTTGATGTTGTTCAAGAATAACTTTAAGGCGACAAAGACCCCATTATCAACACCTGACTGAGTTTGAACGAGTTCGTGTAACAGGGATACGAGAAGCTTGATGATACTGCAGACAGACTTGGCAGGAATGTAGCCACTGTACACGATTGCTGTCAGCGGTGGTCACGATAATGCACAGTTACAAGACCGGGTTCTGGACGGCGACGTGGGACTACAGAGAAGGGAGGTCATCGTGTTCAGTATGTAGCCCTGGCGCATCGTACCGCATCTGCAGCAGCAATCTGAGCAGCAGTTGGCACCATAGTGACACAAAGAACTGTTACAAATCGGTCACTTCGAGGCAGCTCCGAGCCACACGATCTGTAGTGTGCGTTTCACTGGCCCCACATCACCCTCATTTGCGATTTCAGTGGTGTCAAGCGAGAGCTCACTGGAGGGTAGGGAGGAGGCGTTTTGCGTTTGCTGATGAAAGCTGATTCTGCCTCGGTGCCAGTGATGGCATTGTGTTTGTTAGAAGGAGGCCATTTGAGGGCCTGCAACCAACCCGTCTGCGTGCTAGACACAATGGACCTACACCTTAAGTTATGATCAGCGGTGCGATTTCGTATGAGGGCAGTTGCACTCTCGTAGCTATCCACGTACGCTGACTGTACATTTGTACGTCAGTCTGCTGATTCGACCAGTTGTGCTGTCATTCATGAACAGTATTTCGTGGGCTGATTTCCAACACGATAACGCATGCCCACATACTGCTGTTGTAACCCAATATGTTCCAAAGCGTGTTGAAATGTTGCCTTGGTCTGATCGATTACCACGTCTGTCTCCAATCGAGCACATGTGGGACATCATTGGACGACAACTCTAGCGTCATCCACAAACAGTATTAACTGTACCTGTATTGCCCGACCAAGTGCAACAGGCATGAAATCCCATCCCACAATCTGACATCTGGCAGCTGTACAACAGAATGCATGCAGGTTTACATGCCTGCATTCAACATTCCGGAGGTTATGCCAGCTATTAATGTACCAGTATTTCACATTTGCAATGGCGTATCTCACCGTTACATTAATCTGAGGTCTTGTGATGTTAATCACTTAGACGTGTTATCTAGATAAATGTATTCCCGAAATTTCATTACTCTACACTATTTTTTTGTTGTTGTTGCTGTGATTTTTTTCCGTCAGTGTATATTAAAGCACTTTCTGAAAAAAGCTGTGTCAATATCCTTGATAAGACTACTGAGTGGTGCAAAGTTTGTCAGATTACTTTAAAAGTTCAGAAATATAAAACTGTGTAGTTCACAAAACGGAAACACGTACATATGCATCTTCATCTGCATGCATACCCTTCAAGCCACCGTACGGTGCGTGGAGGAAGGCAGCACGTAGGCGTTATCTTTCCGGCCCCCTCGCAAAAAGAACGAAGGAAAAACGAGTATCTATAGGCCTCTGTACGAGCCCTAATTTCTCTCATCTTGTCTTCGTGGTCCTTACATGAAATATACATTGGTGGCAGTAGAATCTACAATACTTGCGTGCTGATCGAACCTACAGGTAACTAATCTAGTAGTACGCCTCTGAACTGCTTCGATGCCGTGGTTTAATTCAACCTAGCAGATATCTCAAAGACTCGAGCAGTACTGATGAATATGTCGCAGTAGTATTCTATATCCGGTCATCTTTATAGACGAGCTACACTTTCCCAAAATTCTCTCAATAAAAAGAAATCGACCATTTGCCTTTCCTACTATCAATCAGAGATGTTCGTTCCAATTTACATCGCTTGGCAACGTTGTTCCTAGACATTTAGTCGATGTGACAGCGTCGAGCATCACACTACTAATGTTGTATTCAAACGATACAAGATTGTTTTCCCTACTCATCCACATTAACTTACATTGTTCTAGATTTATAGCGAGCTAGCATTCATCACACTCAGCTAGAAAATATACATTAGACATCTTGTATCCCTTTATAGTCACTCAACGGTGATTCCTTCTCGTATACCACAGCGTCATCAGCAAACAGCCCTAAATTACTACTCACTTTGCCCGTCAGATCATTTACGTATATAGAGAAACAGAGCGGTCCTATCATATTTCCCTGGGGCACTTTCGACAACACCCCTGTCTCTGACGAACATTCGTCGTTGAGGACAGCATACTAGGTTTTATTACTTAAGAAGTCTTCGAACCAGTCAAGCAAATGGGAACCTAATCCCTACACCCAGACCTTCGTCAATAGTCTGCAGTGGAGCACTGTGTCAAACACTTTCTGGAAATCTAGGAATATGGAATCAGCCTGATGCCCTTCGTCATTGGATCGCAGGATATCATCTGAGAAAAGTGAGAAACTGAGCTTCCCACGAGCGATGCTGTCTAAATCCATACTTATTTATGGACAGAAGCTATTCTGTCTCAAGGAAATTTGTTACATTCGAGTTCAGAACGTGTTCAAGAATTCGGCACCAAACAAATGTTAAGGATGTTGGTATGTAAATATGCGGGCCCGTTCTTTTACCATTGCTTTATATAGGCGTCTCTCGCACTTTTTTCCAGTCGCTTGGGACTTGGCCCTGGGAGAGAGATTCGCGATACGAGCAAGCTAAGTAAGAGGCAATGCCGCAGAGTACTCTCTGTAAAACTGAATTAGGATTCCACATGGGCCTGTCGACCTATTTATTTTTAACTCTTCCAGGTGCTTTCTACGCCAGAGATGCCTATTTCTTTGTCCTCCATACGGAGCTTGTGCGGCAGTCAAACAACGCAATGATTACACGATACTCCTACATGAATGATTTCCTAAACGTGAAATTTAAAACTTCATCTTCCCTAATCTGTCTTTATTACCACCCCAGACTGACGACAAGTGACTGGATAGAAGCCTTCGACTCGCTTGGTGATTTTACGTATGACCAGAATCTTCTCGTGTTCTCGGCAATATGTTTCTCTGAGTTATGACGGTGGAAGCGTCCTATAACTACAATATCAATAAGTCACAATTTTAATCGGTGAAATCATATAAATACCTGTGTGTCACAATTTGTAGGGAGATGAAATGGAACGATTGGATAGGCTCGGTCGTAAGTAATGTAGGTCGCAGTCCTCGTTTCATTCGTAGAATAACAGCGAAATGCATTCAGTCTTCAAAGGAAATTGCTTACAAACACTTGTGTGACCCACCCAGAATATTTCACAAATATGTGGGACCCGTACTGGACAGTATTAATAGGAGATATTGAAAATATACAAAGTAGAGCGGCACAAGTGCTCACAGATTTGATCCATTGGCGAGTGTTACTGAGATACTGATGAAACTAAAATTGCAGACGCTTGAAGATGGATGCTAACTATCCCACTGAAGCCTAGTTACAAAATTTCAAGAGCCAGCATTAAGGGATGAATCTAGTTTGATACTACAAAAAATGGTTCAAATGGCTCTGAGCACAATGGGACTTAAATTCTAAGGTCATCAGTCCCCTCGAACTTAGAACTACTTAAACCTAAATAACCTAAAGACATCACACACATCCATGTCCGAGGCAGGGTTCGAACCTGCGACCGTAGCGGTCGCGCAGTACCAGACTGTAGCGCCTAGAACCGCTCGGCCACTCCGGCCGGCATTTGATACTACAACCCCTCAAGTATTGCTCCCGTAGAGATTGCGAGAACAGGATTAGGCTAATTAGTGCGCATCGACGCTTTTAAGCAATCTTTCTTCCCGCGCTCCCTACGTCAATGACTGTCTCAGCTCCAGGATCGCGTGCTGCTGGTAAAGCGTTTTTACTACAACGGTGACTGTGCAGCTTCCATACATGCATACACGTGGATACATGCTTGCTTCTATACCAGTATCGGAGCCGCGCTACGTTGTATATACGATGCAACAACGCCCTCATTCGGAAACTTTTTTATTGCTCCTGATAGACTGATGGTTCAAATGGCTCTGAGCACTATGCGAGTTAACTTCTGAGGTCATCAGTCGCCTAGAACTTTGAATTAATTAAACCTAACTAACCTAAGGACATTACACACATCCATGCCCGAGGCAGGATTCGAACCTGCGACCGTAGCGGTCGCTCGGCTCCAGACTGCAGCGCCTAGGACCGCATGGTCACTCCGACCGGCTGATAGATTGAGATATTTACTGTTTTGCAAGAAGTGGGCGTTACATATCCTGCGAAGCAATACTAAATGCAGATTGTTCGGAGGCATACTCCTGGTATAAATATTTTAGATGTGAAGGCAGCACGTAGAAGTGATTTCTTTCGTGATGTCAACACTGAGCTTTGTATCAGTACCCAAAGTTAGTTGTAGCACAACGGTTACTAGAGTACAAAGGACAACTAAAACAAGAAGGAAGTTTTTTTTTTCTTTTGTTCGTTAAGCTAACGACAGTGGTGTCAAGGGCCAATTTAAGGCCCAAGTGAGACAAGCGGCCGCTTGGGGTGCCAAATTAGTGTAAAATTTGTACGCAGGGTGAAAAATGGTTAGTAGCGGAATCTGCCACTCGGGAAAGTATACGATAGCACAATCAAAGCCTTCCACTAAACATGGGGCTGCAAACGAGCCGTTTGCGAGACAATTACGAATGTGTGTTTATGAGCCACTACTGAGTTCAGTATGAAATGATGTCCTAGATAGTACAATGAATTTGAAATATAGAAATTTGGAGTAAGTCAGCATCAAATTGGGCTGAGATTCCTCTGAAGGGATACCGTATCAAGAAATACAATACTGCTTCAGGTGGTTACTTATTACAAATTACTGTTCACCGTGTGTCGTCGTCACATTTGCCGGCAATGTTGCATTCCTCTCTCCAGAGATGTAGGAATTCTTTCAAACATCCCCGGATCATCTTGTAAATCCGTACAATTCGCTGTTCCAGTTCTTCAAGTGTATCGGTCAGAGTGCTGTACACTTTACTTTTTAGATGGCAACAGACAGGATAGTCCAAAGGACGGAGGTTAGGTGACCTCGGAGGTTAACGTACAGGCTGTGTTTGACCTATCCATTTTGGACCATACTGACGTGTCAGACGTCGTCTTATAACAGCAACAGAATGAGCCTGTGACCCATCATGCATGTATCGCATTTCTCAGTGTTGCCACGGATAAGGTAGGCCATGGGTGAAATCTGAGACCAATTGGACGGGAACTGAACATACAATTTTACGTTTCAAATACGCTTGTACTAAATAGCATTACGTTTCATACAGAAGTCAGTTGCAGCTCGTAACCACTCACTTGCAGATGGCTTGTTTGGGGACCCATGTTTAGTGGAACTTTTTTGCGCTTTTCCAGTGTCAGTTTTCGCGGTTAATTGAGGGGCTAAGAGTAAAGTACGTCTTGAAGCAAACTGAGTAAATGACTGGCAATGTTAAGTAACTGTTTACAAGTTATGTGAGTTATTACTAAAACATTAGACATTTTTTTCCTGATGGTCGTTTAGTTCGTGTATATTTGTAGGAATAGTTAGAAATTGTAGTGCATCTGCTTTATTTTTTAATATACTAAAACTTATACTCCTTGTGTCTTAAAGCTTTTTAGAGTAAAACAAGTACAAGTGTAAAACATTTTATTTACTGTGCTATATTTTGAAGATTTTTTGGTACACATGATATATAGTACAAAGTACAATGCATATTCATTATAAAATAAGGACATGTGGACAATGAAACCGAAATTAACATTAAAAAACTGAAAACGATAGGTAAATAGCAAATTACATTAAAATACCAAAACGAAAATTTATTTGTGTGATTCCAACACTTATGGGATATTATTCTTAGTCACTTTCTACAATCTCGCCACATTCAGCGTTTATAGAATCATAGTCGTTTCTTTTTGTGGTATCTCTTGAAGAATGTCCTTCCTGGGTAACACTCGTGATGCTGTACCAATATGTTCTGCATTTTTTAGTCGTCCTCGTCCCGTTCTTTGACCACACCCTCTTCTTTCTCCATTCCCTCTAATTACACCCATGATAACTGTTGCCTAGGAATGGGATATATTGCTCTAGAACTCATGCTACAGTGGAGGCATGTGGTTCATCATCTCCTGCAGATTATTCAGTTCTCAAATTTCACTCCAAATCATCTTGATGCAAAGGTTGCCGAAGCGGTATTGATAGGGGACTAATATTATGCCTCCTAAAATCCGCTTCTGTAAACCCAAAGACACTGTTAGGTGAATATCTGAACTGCATTGTTAGAGGATCTCTGTTTCGGATCCACCTGATGTTCCTCCGTTGTACACTGCAGAGCCAAAGAAACTGGTACACTTGCCTAATGCCGTCTAGCGCCCCCGCGAGCACGCAGAAGTGTCGCAACACGACGTGGCATGGGCTCGGCTAATGTCTGAAGTAGTGCTGGAGGCAATTGACACCACGAATCCCGCAGGGTTGTCCATAAATCCGTAACTGTACGAGTGCGTGGAGATCTCGTCTAACACCACGCTGCAAGGCATCCCAGATATGCTCAATAATGTTCATGTCTAGGGGAGTTTTGTGGCCAGGGGAAGTGTTTACACTGAGAAGAGTGTTCCTGGAGCCACTGTGTAGCAATTTTGAACGTATGGGGTGTCGCATTGTCATGCTCGAATTGCCCAAATCCGTTGGAATGCAAATCGACATGAATGGGTACAGGTGACCAGACTCGATGCATTCGTACGTGTCACCCGTCAGAATCGTATCTAGACGTATCAGGAGACCCATATCACTCCTACTGCACACGCACCACACCATTACAGAGCCTCCACCAGCCAGAACTCTCCCCCGCATGACATGCAGGGTCCATGGACTCATGAGGTTGTCTCCATACCAGTACACGTCCATCCGTTCGATACAATTTGAAACGAGACTCGTCTGACCAGGCAACATGTTTTCAGTCATCAACAGTCCAATGTCGGTATTGACGGGCTCAGGCGAGGCGTAAGGCTTTGTGTCGTGCATTCATCAGGGGTTGCACTTCTGTCACGTTGAACGATTCTCTTCAGTCGTCGTTGGTCACATTCTTGCAGGATCTTTTTCCGGCAGCAGCGACGTCGGAGATTTGATGTGTTACCGGTTTCCTGATATTCATAGTACACTCATGAAATGGTCGTACGGGGAAATCCCCACGTCATCGCTGCTTCGGAGATGATGTGTCCCATCGCTCGTGCGCCGACAGTAACACCACGTTCAAACTCACTTAAATATTGATAACCCGACATTGTAGCAGCAGTAACCGATCTGACAACTGCGCCAGACACTTACTGTCTTATACAGGCATTGTCGACCACAGCGCCGTATTCTGCCCGTTTACATATCTCTGTATTTTTACACGCATGCCTACACCAGTTTTTTTGGCGCTTCAGTGTGTTTCGATTCATTATGTCTTGTCCATGCTTTATTAAAATATACCTGGTATACATACGATAAAAATGTTTGTCAATCAAAACTAAATTAGTCAGAGGTCACATACGGAAATGAAACTCTTTTCAAAGTCACTTAGAAAATCAGAATCGGCAAAATTCTAAAAGAAGAGAGACGAACAGTTGTAGAAATGAGGTATACCA
Organism: Schistocerca cancellata; assembly: GCF_023864275.1. Lineage (NCBI taxonomy): Eukaryota > Metazoa > Arthropoda > Insecta > Orthoptera > Acrididae > Schistocerca > Schistocerca cancellata. The sequence continues at coordinate 737,287,565 of NC_064629.1, forward strand.
AAATGAGGGGCAATGGCGGATAGTGGCAAATGCAGTGGTGTGCAGCTAACTGGAGCTCATTACAGATACACTATGTGATCAAAAGTTTCCGGACACACCCCAGAACATACGTTCTTCATATTAGGTGCATTGTGCTGCCACCTACTGCCAGGTACTCCAAATCAGCGACCTCAGTAGTCACTAGACGTCGTGAGAGAGCAGAATGGGGTGCTCCGCGGAACTCACGGACTTCGAACGTGGTCAGGTGATTGGGTGTCACTTATGCCATACGTCTGTACGCGAGATTTCCACACTCCTAAACAGCCCTAGGTACACTGATTCAGATGTAATAGCGAAGTGCAAAACATGGAGGGACATGTACAGCATAAAAGCGTACAGGCCGACCTCGTCTGTTGACTGACAGAGACCACCGACAGTTGAAAAGGGTCGTAATGTGTAATAGGCAGACATCTATCAAGACCATCAAAAAGGAATCACAGACTGCATCTGGATCCACTGCAAGTACTATGACAGTTAGGCGGGAGGTGAGAAAACTTGGGTGTTGTGTTATCCTTCCCTTCGTATCATCTTAACTGGCACGAAAATCGCCTGCATGGCGTCACATGACAAGCCTAAGCCTCTGTAACTTCATACTAGGATATGACTTGACCCTAATGAATGTTCTCAATCCTCATACCACATTGCTGAAATGGCTGTATGTGCACGCCCCAAAAGACAATAAATTAAAAGAAAGTAATTTTACACAACCAGAGGCACACGAGGTTATCAAGATATGCAGACAATTTTGTTCTGTGAACTGTACATACGTATCTAAACGAGAACCACAGCTTCACCACATACTGCTGTCCTTTTCTGAGGTAGAAGTATCTAATTCCTCCTTGAGACATGTCAGCACCATGGCTGGTTCAAGAACATTTTTCCCCACAAGCGACATACTGTTTTCACAAGCCCTCCTCCTCGCACTCTATGAGCTCGAAGCCAGTGCCTGGACTGCATTTAGAATAAAACCAGTATAAGTGAAATGACGGACAGGAGGAACATTGCTGCTGTCTTTAATGAATGTTCAGTTGTATGTGTATGGTTGTAAGGTGGCTATAATTTCGCACCTTACAAGCACTCATCTATATCTTTTGCCGTGATTTACAGCCGGAATTAGGTATCATTAGATAGGTTGTACATCGTATATATGAATATTTAAAGAAGACTGACGTTGTCACTTACACCTTGGAAATAGTTGTTAACACTTATTGAATGAAAGGCGACGGAATGTCTTTGTTATCAAATCAGTGTAATGAATGATTGCATTCACTAGTAGAGGCTGGAACACCAGTGGAAATGAAAGGGCAGACATAACTCAAGCCCAGGGTGGAAAAGACAACACAGGTGTTGGTCCTGCTTAACACAGGAAGTAGCCAAGACGGACGGTCAGGGCAGCTGAGCACTGAAGCACAACACAGCGGCAGCCGGCCGGTTTGTAGCGCGGCTTGGAGGATAGCCGGCTAATACCTTGGAAACTCTGAAAATCTTGGACGCAGCAGAGAGGAACGAGGATGCGTTACCTCGGAAATCACGCACGCTGGGTTTTCCGAGGATTTTTACTCTGAGAGGCGTACCGTTGTATGTATTCCTAATTAATGAGGATAGGTATTTCTTCGCAAACTTTCCGCGCTGGACGACAAAAGACTAAAATATGGTTGGTCAGCGCTCGGCAGAATCTATAGAGAGGGAGAATATTCCGTGGTTTCGAGAATACGATTCGCCTTCTGCATTTACGAGGGAGGGGAGCCGAGCTTTGCTGCGAAGCCACCAGTGGAGATAAAAAGGTCGTCTGTTCTGAGCACCCATGTTTGATGGTCGCTCAGTATCAGCTCTTGTTGGTACAGATGGACTTGCTGTCCTTGCTCTCAGTAGATTTCATAGTTAGAACGGTTAGGCACAGTCCTGCTGCGAACTTATACGATTCCGCACTTCGCCTCCAGGTAGGGAGTCGTTGTTGTGTATGCAGCTTTCAGTGATTGAGAGCACTTCTTCTATCTATACTCACGTAGAGACGTTATCTGAATTCCGTCTTTGTGGCTGGGAGTTCGCGTTTCTTGTCAGTAGAACACAGAGAGAAGAAGACAGTATTACATTATAATAGTCAGAGGACCGCCTTCTGCCGTCCTAGTATTTCGAAGAGTTTTTATTTTGTGGCTGGAGTTGTTCCATCGTCGCAGAGGTGTACGAGAACCATCACTCTGGTTCAAAAATGGTTCAAATGGCTCTGAGCACTACGGGACTTAACATCTATGGTCATCAGTCCCCTAGAACTTAGAACTACTTAAACCTAACTAACCTAAGGACATCACACAACACCCAGTCATCACCAGGCAGAGAAAATCCCTGACCCCGCCGGGAATCGAACCCGGGATCCCGGGCGTGGGAAGCGAGAACGCTACCGCACGACCACGAGCTGCGGACCATTACTCTGACGCACCGGATGCAGTACATATGGTGATATTGCTAACTGCTTTGGCTGTTTAGCGCTATAAAGCTAAACAGGTGTGACCACGTAAGTTTTATTCCCACAAAGGTTGCACACCACTGTTGATCATTTTTGAAAGTCTTGTCTTCTAGTGTTTGGTATGTAGATGATGTCACTCACCTCGTGTTATATATATTAGATCGCGTAGCCATAAAAAGGGACAGATTTCGGCAATTCATCAATAATATTAGTTAGGAAATTCATTTGTATCTCTTGTAGCTGCACCACCGTTTAAGATAGGAAAGTTAGATTCAGTGCAATATTTATCAGCGCACAAGTTACAGCCAGGCGCAGGCCTGTTGACGGTAAGTTATGCCGACCAGCGGTTGCGAAGTAGAATGGACGCCACAGGGCCGTCGAACCGCTGAAAAGAGTAAACGCAGCAGTTTGCATGGCGCAAGTTACAGGCAGAAGGGGTCCACTGGCGCAACCTAGGTGTTATGATTACGTGACCTCGGAGCAACGCGTTAGCAAAAGAGATGCACACAGCCACGAATAAATAGACGCTGGTTTTCTAACGAGGGGGATTCAAGTGTGGCAGCTCTCCTGGACGCCAGGGCGTGTCACACCACTGGCTACACACAGCAGCAGATGGGGCGCCAGCGTTCCAGTCCATGGCGGGTCGCTGGTCCGACCCTCTGAGGCCAACCAACATGGGGTCTGTAGCCAGCCAGTGGCGGACCAGTCGATAGCTCGCTACTGCGGGCAGACTTGTTGGCTCCCAACACACGCCGGAGGCATCCCTAGGTGAGGGCTGCAGATTTGACTGTCGGATCACAGGTGCTTGTTATCGCCGCGATTTTAACCACGACGGCGAAGAAGCACGCAGCAGGCTACCCTGCAGCTCCCAGTGAGCGGCACTGGGGCAATGGGGATGAAGGCCACTGAGTTGGCTGACGGCGCATCCTGAAAGCGTCGCAACTCCGTGGCGGTACACGGCCGGCCGGCACGCTGCAGTATGTTGCACGGGTCATTGAGGTAGCGCTTCCGCGCCAAGCTGTTTTGCAGACAGCAAAGTGGCGTCCTCGGCATTGCGGGACCTTGTGACGTAGACAGAGAGGAATGCAGTACTGTAGCTGGGAATAATAAAACTCTTGAAGATCACGGCTGAGTTTTAATACGGCGCATCCTGGCAGTTTCCATCCACGTCCTACATTCCTCAACCACACACCAACTCCTACATTTGGCAGTGACGGCTATACTCTTTATGTCCATTGGACATTGATATACAAAAATTTGTAATATATATAATGGGTTTTAATCTACAATAGATGTATAAGCAGAAACAGCATTTATCATTTTGTAGTTACTAGTTCCCTTAATCATTCATTTATGTTTATGGTATAATTTATATGTTAAAGAGCAAGAAGGAGGAGATAATATCACCATTAGGAGATCCTAAGATCTGCTTCATGGGGTAGTCAGACAAGGCCATATCTTCATTTTCACATTCAGTATTTTCCGTTGCGCACATTCATTTTTACACCCACCGGGAGTAGCATATTGGATGGTTTTATGAGCACTTATAGTAATATTTAATATATATTTTGAAATACCGCTGGTATATTTTGAGGTAAAATTAGCATATGAACACAATAGACTGTAAGGTCTGAACCTGGTTATACATATAAGGAATGTGATAAAGATTTTTGTACCTCTGGAAAGGCAAAGAAGTACTTCAAACATGCATTTTTTCTACTGGACTGAATAGAAGCAGTGAAACACTCAAGCAGAAAGTTTTCCTTGGTGAAAATGAAAACAGGAACCTTTCTTTCAGTTAAAGACACAGATGTAATACCGAAGGATAAAGTTGCCAAAGACACAAAAGGAAACAACCACATTGAAGCACCAAAGAAACTGGTATAGGCATGTGTATTCCTATACAGAGATATGTAAATGGGTAGAATACGGGGCTGCTGTTGGCAATGCCTATATAAGAAAACAAGTGTCTGTTGCAGCTGTTAGATCGGTTACTGCTGCTACAATTGTTATCATGATTTAAGTGAGTTTGAATGTGGTATTATAATCAGCGTATGATCGATGGGATTCAGCATCTCCGAAGTAGCGAAGAGTGGCAATTTTCCCGTATGCCTGTTTCATGAGTGTACCGTGAGTGTCAGGAATCTCGTAAAACATCAAATCTCCTACATCGCTGCAGCCGGAGAATGATCCTGCAAGAAAGGGACCAACGACTCCTGAAGAGACTCGTTCAACGTAGCAGAAATGCAACCTTTCTGCAAATTGCTGCAGATTTCAATGCTGGGCCATCACCAAGTATCAAGGTGCGAATCATTCAACGAAACATCATCGATATGGGCTTTCAGAGCCGAAGGCCCACACGTGTACACTTGATGACTGTGTGACACAAAACCTTACACCTCGGCTAGGCCCTTCACCACTGACAGTGGACTGTTGATGACTGGAAACATGTTGCCTGGTCGGACGAATCTAGTTTCAAATTGTATCAAGCGGATGGACGTCTACGGTTATGGAGACAACCTCATGAACCCATGTACCATGCATGTCAACAGGGGACTGTTCAAGCTGGAGGAGGCTCTGTAATGGTATGGGGTGTGTGCAGATTGAGTGATATGGAACCCCTGATACGTCTAGATATGACTCTGACAGGTGACACGTACGTAAGCACCTGTCTGTTCACCTGCATCCATTCATATACATTGTGCATTGCGACGGACTTGGGCAATTCCAGCAGGACAATGCATCATCCCACACGTCCAGAATCGCTACAGTGTTGCTCCAGGAATACTCTTCTGAGTTTAAACACTTCCGGTAGCCACCAAACGCCACAGTCATGAACTTTGTTTAGCATATCTGGGATGCCTTGCAACGTGCTGTTCAGAAGAGATCTCCACACCCTCGTACTCTAACTGATTTATGGACAATCCTGCAGTGTTCATGGCGTCAATTCGCTCCAGAACTACTTGAGACATTAGGCGAGTCCATGCCACGTCGTGTTGCGACACTTCTGCGTGCTCGCGGGAGCCCTACACGATATTAGACAGGTGTACCAGGCTCTTTGGCTCTTCAGTGTAGAATTGTTTCTAGTATGATATAGTCAGAGGAAATACTTAACATGGACCAATAATGAACAGGTAAATCCCAATACAATAATACTCTCTTCCTTACTGCCTCTCGAACATTTTCTGCGTGTATCGTGCAAAAGACGTGTAGTCAGGGCATACAAAAGCTCTTTTTCTAGTTAATATTATTTGGATTCTAAGGATACCATTCGTTACACTGGAAATGGAATGGAAATGAGCGTTTGGCGTCATTGGCCGGGAGGCCCCTCGCGGGGCAGGTCCGGCCGCCTTGGCGCAGGTCTTATTACATTCGGCGCCACATTGGGCGACCTGCACGCCGGATGGGGATGAAATGATGATGAACACAACACAACACCCAGTCCCTGAGCGGAGAAAATCTCCGACCCAGCCGGGAATCGAACCCGGGCCCGGAGGACGGCAATCCGTCACGCTGACCACTCAGCTACTGGGGCGGACTTCGTTACACTAACCCCATTCCTCTATATTAGTCTTCAGAGAAATGAGCAATATAGAATATGCCTTCACCGTGTTCTTGAGATTGCACATCTGAAACATTTATCTCAATTTATCAGACTCAGAATAACTGGAAAATTAAGTCCTGTATTTTTCTGTTTTTCTTTTTCAAGAACACAAATTTCTCCTCTATGTACTTTGATTCTGCTACAGTTTTCTTCTTTTTAATTTATTTCAAACATTCCCTTCAGCTACTTAACAAATTCAAAAACTTCTGATTCTACTGGAGCCGTTGGCTCTTTTTGTGGCTTGCTAATTTTGGGAGCTGGCCAGATACCGTTAGGAGTCAGATTTACTCGGTTGTTTACATCTTGTATGTTAAACTGCTGGTGCTTGTAAAGTCATTGTCTCTAGTTTCTTACCCGTTACGTTTGAAAAGTCCGGTATTCCAGAAACCGTTTATAGCATTTCCCACTGTTACTGCTCTCCAGTAGGCTGCTCCAAATAACATCGTAATCAAAAATTAATTTTGCTACTTGACCTGCGTTATTTGCCCACCCGGTTGCTTCTTGGGGATAATACGTTTCAAATGGTTCCACGAATTCCTCCCAAGAATCTGCATTTTATCCGTGGAATGGGATGATGTGGTCATAGTTTTCTCTTGCTTTTTCTACCACAAAAATGTGATATGATGCGCATCAAGTGTTATCACAACAGAATCTTCACCAGCTACTGGGTGTCAAGCTGAAGTTATCCTAAAACGAGATAGCGTGTCCTAATGTACGATACTGTCGCGTATTAGGATACTCATGGTATCACATATTAGGAATTAGGCATATTGCACTAGAAACCCACCCTCATAACTACACGTGGGGTCGCTTTTGCTTAGCGTCCCTAGGAGTAAACGTAAAATGCACTTCACATGACCCCTGCTAGCTCCTAAGCAAACAGCCGGCCGGTGTGGCCGTGCGGTTCTAGGCGCTTCAGTCTGGAACCGCGTGACCGCTACGGTCGCAGGTTCGAATCCTGCCTCGGGCATGGATGTGTGTGATGTCCTAAGGTTAGTTAGGTTTAAGTAGTTATAAGTTCTAGGGGACTGATGACCACAGATGTTAAGTCCCATAGTGCTCAGAGCCATTTGAACCATCTGAATCCTAAGCAAACAACAACATTGCATGCTAGACAATCCTCGTGATGTCCTAGCACAACAAATCACTACCTCTCCTAACATTAACAATGGTTCTTCTAAGGACCCACACCTAGAGATTTTGGACACAGAACTAGAAATTTATAGATTGACATAGAGAGAATTAGCTGATCTAAATGCCAATATTTATCAAAACTGTACCTGTGAAATAATGTCAACGTTATCGCTATCCAAGAAACGAATGTAAGTGACGTAGACCAGCTCAAGACAAGGGGTAAAATACTAGGGTACGACCTCTTCGGCGCAACCTACTACCCAACGTACAGGATCGCCTCACATGTACAAAATACGATAGCGAATGCTTTCTTAATCTCAAAAGGGACCTGAAACCATATCCATGAAGTTATTATAAAAATGGGAGATTGACATATCGTAAATATATCTAAAAACCTCCAGCAGTTTAATGCGTATCTCAAGTCTTTCACACATACACACCCACCAAGCTATGTATATGGGTAACGTAAACAGCCACCACGAACAGTGAAAGTATAGCTCCAACGACTCCTCTAGAGAAGTTTTAATTTATGAGCAGAAGAACACTATCTCCACCTACTTTTTGGTACTAACGACCAATCCATATGTTGATCAGCTGTATGGTGGGAAGAGTATAATCCGGATCTATGTTTTGTATCTTCAAACGATAACCTCCAGGCGTTAGCAATTACGTGGGGAGTTCTCCTAAGTCACAGTCAACACCGCCCAGTAACACTGCAAGCAGCCTAGCATATCCCACTGGTAAAGTCCATTCCGCGCCTATGCTGGAACTTTCAGAAAGCAAACTGGTCCGACTTCTCCAAAAACCTTCACAATATCATGGGATGGATTCCTCCCATGAGCAATATCTATGGAAGTTTTATGGGTGCATTATTAAGCACAGCAAGACGTTTGTTCCTAGAGGTCACCGGAAGGAGTACATTCATGGATGGTCTGAGGTCAGTTAGAAACTTTATGTGGACTTCTTCTCAACTGGAGAACAAGAAATAGCAGACGAACTGCTGCATAGTCCTGATGCCACATGTCACCAGGAATAACTGGACACTGTTGGAAAACTTTACTTCAGTCAATCACAAATGCTTGGCTGCTGCTACGTAACATGGGAGGTGCAAATCGAATAACACGGAACAACGACCGCGTAAAATCTAATACAGTTGCTGCACATATCGTCTCAACATGTAAACCACCTATCTCCCGACCTCGCACCATTCAAGTGAAGCGAGAACTGAAAACCATGATGGCATAATGTTCACACCATAGTCCACATTCACTGCCATTCACTCATGAAGACATTTCAACTGCTTTACAAACCATTAAATCAGGAAAAGTTCCGGGTTTTGCTGGTAAACACACAGAATTCCTTCTGTACTGTGGTAAATATGCAAAAAACATGGGTAGCTCAGTTTTCCTGCAGAATACTCGAAACAGGATCCATTCTACGACTTGTGGAACAGACGACGATCATTAGTATCTTAAAACCAGATAAACCCAACAACAAATCTCAAAGTTATTGTGCTATTGTCCTTCTGAGTATGATACAAAAATTATCCGAGAAGCTGCGTCATAACAAAAGCCGTATCAGGATACTTGGAATGATTCCTGTTGACCAGGCCGGCTTCTGACCAAACCATAGACGTGCGGGACAAATACTTTAATTGGCAAGTTACATAGAAGCTGCATTCCAGAACAACCAAAGATCTCTGCTATACTTATTGATCTGTCTGCAGCTTTTAAAAAATGGTTCAAATGGCTCTGAGCACTATGGGACTTAACTTCTGATGTCGTCAGTCCCTTAGAACTTAGAACTACTTGAACCTAACTAACCTAAGGACATCACACACATCCATGCCCGAGGCAGGATTGGAACCTGCGACCATAGCGGTCGCGCGGTTCCAGACTGTACCGCCTAGAACCGCTCTGCCACCCCGGCCGGCTGCAGCTTTTAATAGCGTGTGTATGTAGGGTATCGTCTATCAGCTGATCCATGTAAAACCTTGCAGAAGAATAGCACAACTTCTTAACAATTAGTTGACTGACAGACCATTCCAGGTAATTACAGGCAACACCACTAGCGACCGAAAGACCTCAACAATGGCCTACCTCAAGGCTCAGTCCTAGCTTGTATAATGCGGACATGTCAGCCCTAGCTTGTATAATGCGGACATGTCAGCTACTTAGTTCAGAAATTTTGGTTGTGCTGAGGACTGGGTGACAGAAACACAGCACAAACAAATCGAGGCCACCGAATATACAGGGTGCTCCATTGATCGTGACCGGGCCAAATATCTCACGAAATAAGCGTCAAACGAAAAAACTACAAAGAACGAAACTTGTCTAGCTTGAAGGGGGAAACCAGATGGCGCTATGGTTGGCCTGCTAGATGGCGCTGCCATAGGTCAAACGCATATCAAATGCGTTTTTTTTTAAATAGGAACCCCATTTTTTATTATTATTCGTGTAGTACATAAAGAAATTTGAATGTCTTACTTGGACCACTTTTTTCGCTTTGCGATAGATGGCGCTGTAATAGTCACAAACTTATAAGTACGTGGTATCACGTAACTTTCCGCCAATGCGAACGGTATTTGCTTCGTATTACATTACCCGTGTTAAAATGGGCCGTTTACCAATTGCGGAAAAGGTCGATATCGTGTTGATGTATGGCTATTGTGATCAAAATGCCCAACGGACAATTAATGTCAGGAAAACTTCAATTTCTTGTATTATGTTTAATGGAAACAAGCAAAGTGCGAAATATTCTTCAAATTCATAAATAAACTTATTCGGCCTCTAACTGCCATTCTGGCTGCTTCTATACAAAAGCATACTCATACAGACATACGTCACCTGAATCGTGGTTTCAACATAACTTTCCTACCGTTCGTTTGTACAAGGTTTTACGTAAAATGAAAAATTAAATTTTAACGTATGTCCCACATACACTCTCTCAATCATTCTCACGCTGCGAGCTAACATCCCAAAGATATTCGGGCTCACAGGCGGTTCCTCTTCGTCGAAATGTCTTGGCTCGAACTAGTCTAGGGGTTGAACCGCACGTGTCGCATTACACGCCCTAAATTAAGATACTTGTGACCCTTTGGTCAAATTGACTGGCGGATGGCAAGTTTGTGAAATACAGAGATAACATAACATATAATAACAGTAATAATAATATCGGGAACTAAATTAATGACACATAAATGATGTAAGCCACACAGTTGCGGTTTGGTTAGAATAATGTTTATTCAGAAAGCAAACTAATAACGAAAGTGGCCGTATTTAGAGCTACTGTTACACTCGAGTGCATATCCATTTGACACAGTTCGATCATTTACAATCTCATAGCGAATTACAAGTCCAATACTCCACCTCATTAACTATCCTTTCTTTCAGGAGTGCTAGTTCTGCAAGGTTCGCAGGAGAGCTTTAGTAAAGTTTGGAAGGTAGGAGACGAGATACTGGCAGAAGTAAAGCTGTGAGGACGGGGCGTGAGTCGTGCTTGGGTAGCTCAGTTGGTAGAGGACTTGCCCGCGAACGGCAAAGGTCCCAAGTTCGAGTCTCGGTCCGGCACACAGTTTTAATCTGCCAGGAAGTTTCATATCAGCGCACACTCCGCTGCAGAGTGAAAATCTCATTCTGGAACTATGCGAAAAGTCAGAGTTTACACCAGGCGCGTGGCTGCTCACCGCTCAGAGACTAAGTCCCGCAATTCCACACAACGCGAAATTTTCTAATTCGTTTCACTTCCTAGCTGCCTAAAGACCGACTGTCCGCTTTCGCGTCTCCATCCGAACTGTCCCCTTTGGTATCTCGACCAGAATTGCCCTCTGTCCGTCTCCGACCGCGTTTCCCGCGCGCCGAACGCTCACCTGAGTAGTGCAATTCCCTTTCCTGAAGCCGTCCATCTGATTGGCTACAGCTTATTCTACATTACTTTACATTTTAACACATTTAAATAATCAAAGCTTGGCCACTTTCACGTTCTAAATAAAGTAACAATAATATCCGTTACATAATAAACGTTAAATTCTTTCACATGAGACCAATAAAATATCCTTCTTCACTTTGAATGTCACCACCAGTAGCCTTGCACCAATGTGCTTTCTGATAAATAAATGAAGAACGAAAGCAGCTATTAAGCACTAAACTGTACAACAAATATTCTATTACCAAATGATTCAAATAGGCGTCATGACGTCATCGATCAATGTGTTTTGTGTGGAGAAAATGATGATCTGATGCTTAACTGGAAATACTGATAATTTAAATTTACTGTATCTTTTAAACAAATAAAGTTACAGAGTTGGTATTTACAACGTTTGTTATTTTAATGATGCGCTTCTATATGAAACGTCGATCGTTAAGATCGACCAAAGCGTTCAGATTTAGGTCTTTGTTACAAAACTTGTTAATTTCACTTTAATAGTAAATCCTAAACTACTATAGATATGATGAATATCTTATTGGGATCATCATGAAAATTTATGAAGGATGGCAGATAAAATTACTGTGGCCTGATTCCCTGCACTACTACAGAATTAACTAGTTTTTATAAATGTTTCCCTTTATGGCTGATCTTAGGTGCGCCATATTTAACACTGCTATGTTTCCTTGGCCACAAAAGCCTTCTACTGGGTTTACCTATGACATAGGTTCTCGTCTGTCTCACTCGCACACTTAGGCCTCTCGCTTAGGCCTCAATAGACAATAGAGGCTTGTGATTTTCCCCATCTCGTGGTGAATCTGCGCCCTTTGTGGCATCAGGTCCTGGACGATAGGATTCGTTTCACAATTCCTGGCAATGATATCCTTTTTTTATCAAATTGCGCTCTTAACTGTAACCGCCAACTTAAATGATAGAGAAATGCTCGTTGACTCACGACACACTCACACAATTAAATATAATCAAATAATAATTTTGACTGATTTTTGTATTACGTAATGCAAAATTTTAATCAGAAAATTCTAATTAATTGATTTTTATGCACTGACAACTTTGTAATGGCTTCAAATGATAACGAAAGTCTATCTGTTATCGTTCATAGCTTGGTTTTAAAAAACAAGCGTAGGTTTTAGGACTTAAGGTAATTCTCTTTATCTCCGGAACTATAATAAATGAAAATCTGAAATCTTGACAGCATCATTCCGTTAATAACAAAAGGCTTTTTACCAAATTTTAAGAAAATCGGACAATAACTAAAATGGATTATTTAGATTCGTAGAGGGTATGAATCTTCGTATCGACTGAATGTTACACTATCCAGTTCTCACTGCAGGCTGCCGTCAGCTGTGCTGTGAACAGAGTGAAAAAAAAAAATAATAATAATAAGCCATCCTGCAGCCACCGTACTAGACGGCTGCATGCCTTACTGCAACGAATGTTATCTTGTAATAACTTTCTGCGTTACAAGTTCCTCCCTCCTACATTTGAAATATAAGCATCGTAAAAGAAAAGAAAATGCTAGAAGGCTGATTAATGTAAAATCAATTACTCCTCAGAAGAATAACATTCTCTCAATCCCATAAAACGAATACCCTTAAAACAATTTGGATGAATTTTGTTTAAAATTTTGTGAGATTTTTCATACAGCTTTCGTTAGGTCTTACTTCAATAGTTCACTTGAAGACTACAAATAACATGCACCAGAGTTGTACTCATCAGGATAAGAGCAGCTACGACCGAAAGGCCATTGCTACAAACCACGACGAGAATATAAAATTATTGTTCAGATAGTGGAACCGAACTCTGATTCACTGGTTTGTTAACATGTTGCTGCTAAAATCCAACATAGGCATTAAGGCGACGAATGTGGTACTACAATTTGTAACGTGGCTGCACACGTCAAGAATGTCCTCTGTGGTTCAAAATGGTTCAAATGGCTCTGAGCACTATGGGACTCAACTGCTGAGGTCATTAGTCCCCTAGAACTTAGAACTAGTTAAACCTAACTAACCTAAGGACATCACAAACATCCATGCCCGCGGCAGGATTCGAACCTGCGACCGTAGCGGTCTTGCGGTTCCAGACTGCAGCGCCTTTAACCGCACGGCCACTTCGGCCGGCTCCTCTGTGGTACTTAGCCATTTTTCGTGGGAACAGTTTTGTTTTGTCGGCCGTATCGAGTAGAGTTGTTCATCGTGGAAGAGACCCTATAATTCTGGACGTACTTTAAGGCTGTCACCAGCACCAAAGTTAGTATCCAGCCATTATGACAAGTAACGAAAACTGAGAGTGGAAAAGCAAAATCAGAAATGCTGAACTCTGTTTTCAAATGTTCCTTTCCAGAAGAAGAGACAGGAATACTGCTCTACTTTAACTGTGGCACTACTACAAAGATAGATGATGACGGCGACAAACAAATGGATTCACTAAAGCTGTACAAAGACGCACGCCCTGATAGAATCACTGTCAGATTCTATACATAATCTGTCACTGAGTTAGTCCTTCTTTGGCAATAACACACCATAGTTTTCTCGGAGTAAAACTGCCCATTAGTTGTGAGAAAGCGCAAGGCACACCATTTGCAAGATGGGTAGCAGACGTTATTCACAAAACTACCGTCCAGACTCATTTTTGTCCATCTGCTGATGAGTCTTGGAACATATTCTGAGTTCAAATGAAATGAGGTACCTCGAACAGAATGATTTTCTCCGAGTCTTTCAGTGCGGGTTCCGAAAACATCGGTCATGCGAAATACAGGGTGGTTAAAATTAAACTTTCGGTACTTGAGCCAGTGTGGACGAATAATTATTTGTCGTACGGGTACCGAACTTCATAGGAATGATGTTCAGACTGTGCGCTGCAGTCTTTGCGTTGTTAGTAGTGTTGGTGTCATGATTGCCCGCTTAGGCCCCGGTTCTGGTACGTCGACGTAGGGTTGAAACACAGCCATAAGTGTGCAGTACAGCTGCAGACAGTCAGCGTGGGCCTGGACGAGATGAGCGTGGCTTTATTCGTAAAGCTGTTTTATCAAAACAGCAGTAATAGTGCTGCTGCCCTTCGCGAATATCGACACATTAAAGGAATACGGAGAGGTCCTCTTCCCGTACCGGGACTGAAGAACATTATTCGGAAGTTCGAAGTAACTGGCGATTTGGGAATTGCTTCTGGGAGAGCAATATTTTCCAAGCATTCAAAAAATGTTCAAATGTGTGTGAAATCTTATGGGACTTAACTGCTGCTAAGGTCATCAGTCCCTAAGTTTACACACTACTTAACCTAAATCATCCCAAGGACAAACACACATATACCCATGCCCGAGGGATTCGAACCTCCGCCGGCATCAGCCGCACAGTCCATGACTGCACCGCCTGAGACCGCTCGGCTAATCCCACGCGGCTCCAAGCATTCGATTCGATACATAATACAATATTATTGGCATGTCTTTCCGGTTTATTCATTTTTTTAAACTTCTTTTTCAATCATTTGATTAGGTTCGTAATTTCTCAGTTCAGTTGCCTGACTTGTTTCATCGTAATGTTTGGATTGGTGGAGTTTATGTTGTTATATCTGGTGCAAACGTACCAGGTGTACCGATATGAAATGAGCGTTTTTTTGTGCAAATGAAACACTAATTTTGAATCGAAAAGTAAAAGCATTTTATTCAAAGTACTGACCATTGCTTTCTATACATTTTGACCACCTTTCTGGCAATTTGTGGACACCACGCGGATAGAAATGTTCGTCTTTTGAAGCGAACCAATCAGACACCCAGTTTTCGACTTCTTCGTAGGAATCGAAGTGTTGCTCACCCAATGCGTGTCCCATTGATGGAAGCAAATGGTAGTCGGAAAGGGCCAAGTCTGGTGAATACGGCGGGTGGGATAGCAGCTCCCAGCCAAGTGTTTTGATTGTATTCTGAACCAGTTTTACTTTGTGTGCAGGTGCATTGTCGTGTAAAAAAATTACTTTGCCATGTCTTCTGGCCCATTCTGGTCTTTTTTTGATCAATGCATAGTTCAAATTGATCATTTGTTTTCTGTAGCGATTAGCATTCATAGTTTCACCGGGTTTTAGAAGCTCATGATACACGACACCTTTCTGATCCCACCAAACACAGAACATTGTCTTCTTGCCGAATCGATCTGGTTTTGCAGTCGATGTTGATGGTTGTCCCGGATTAACCCATGATTTTTCCCGTTTAGGATACTTAAAATAAATCCATTTTTGATCGCCAGTAACAATTCAATGCGAAATTGATTTTCTTTCATGACTTTGAAGCAAAATTTGACAAATGGTTTTTCGGTTTTCCATCTGTCTTTCATTCAATTCATGTGGCAACCATTTTCCACACTTTTGGATCTTTCCCATTGCTTTCAAACGGTCGGAAATTGTTTGTTGTGCAACAGTTAGCATTGTTGCCATTTGCTTCTGACTCAAAGTATCATCTTCATCCAATATTGCTTGCAATTCGGTGTCTTCGAACTTTTTTGGTGGTCTTCCAAGTTCTTCATTTCTTACATCAAAATCATTATTTCTGAACCGTTGAAACCATCTTTTGCATGTTGCTTCTGACAGAGCATGATCACCATATGCCTCGACAAGCATTCGATGCGACTCTGCAGCACTTTTTTTCAAATGAAAACAAAAAATTAATGCTTTTCGCAGATCATCACTTTATGGTACAAAATTCGACATTGTTAACACAATGAAAACATATGATGTTGTTTGTTCCGTGACTTGACGTATACTAAATATCTTTGCAGCATATAAACCAAACATAAAAAAATTAGGGCTCGTTCACAACAAATGTTCCCTATCGACAAATTTGTATCTTAACGCTCATTTCATACCGGTACACTTGGCAAGGCAACATATCTTTCCGTTTCCTCTATCTTTTCTTAATTTGACAAGACGGTTAATTAAAAAGATAAAGTTTTTTTCTGCGTAAGTCCGATGTCACGTTTACAAATTTAAATTTAATGGAAGGAGTCCGATTCCTTGCCTAGCTGCTGTTTCTGTTGTGAAATGGTAGGCAAGCTCTCACAAGCACTTAACTTGATCTTATGATTGGGATACGTGAAGGGGTTTGTTACATTAAACTTATTTATGCCAGTACTTGGAATAATGACAGTTTTTGTTTTATTATTGTGGCTGCACATATTTTTTTAGCCTCTAAATATTACAACGTTTACCCGCCACCATCAAACAATTTATGTGGGTAGTTAATTGATCTAGACAGCGTCTACTTTTATTTTATCTACTACCTACTGTGGTACACTTTTGTAAGTAATTATTACCCAACTATCCCATATTATTGTTGCTGGACAGCAGTCGATGCCTTGATAGCCAGACAGGGACCGAACCTTTATTAGACTCGCGTAAATAGAGGAGTATAGTTAGAAAGTAGGGCGCGCTGCGGCGCCGGTGGCGTATTTCACGGTTTGGGGTTCATTGTGAGGAGGCTCGTAACCGCGACAAAGTGAGCGCATCCCGGACAATGAGAGCTGATAACACGGCGTGGGCCTTTAACCTGGCCTCTGATATTGTGCTCGCCGGCTTAGGGCCGGGCCAATACCGCACCCAATAACAGCCCCCTGACTTACGCGCGCGCGCGCACGCACACACGGACGCACGCCCGCCCCCGCCGCCCTCGCCAGATGCCTGCCGCCATATTGCGTGCGGCGGCCCGGGCTGCAGGGCTGCGATTGTCTGCTCCGGCTCCGGCGCACAGCGCGCTGGCTTTCATCAGGTCTGATGACCGTTCGTTCACCGTAAACCCAGTCGTAATTCAGAAGAAACGACGCTAAGTAGACACTGGCGACAGAGAATCGACGGCGGGCGTAGTGCCTGTTTTCGGACGCGGATGTTATTTGATATTACGTGGCGGTATAGCTGTGGCTGTTCGCTAACAGAGACTGTTGCAGTAAACAACAAACTTTTTATACCAGTCGACCAGTATTACTCCTTCAACACTGACCTCCTCCTTTCCTAGTTTTAGTGCGGGTTTGGGACGGGGACGCATAGTAACCTCAGGTTTTTCGCAGTAATGTCTCCAAAAAGATGAATAAATATTCAGTCAGATCCTGATAAAATTCCAAAGTGGTGCAAAGGTTGGCAGTTCATTTAAATGTTCAGAAATGAAAACTGAGCACGTGAAAAACGAAAAAGTCTATTATCCTATGATTACAGTATTAATGAGTCACAGCTGCAATCAGTCAGCTACATCTACATCTACACTCAGCGAAACACTGTGAAGTACATGGCACAGGGTACGTCCCACTGTTCCACTGTTTCCCATTCCATTCAAAATTGGTTCAAATGGCTCTGAGCACTATGGGACTTAACATCTATGGTCATCAGTCCCCTAGAACCTAGAACTACTTAAACCTAACTAACCTAAGGACAGCACACAACACCCAGCCATCACGAGGCAGAGAAAATCCCTGACCCCGCCGGGAATCGAACCCGGGAACCCGGGCGTGGGAAGCGAGAACGCTACCGCACGACCACGAGATGCGGGCATAGCATTCCATTCAAGTATGGATCGCAGAATTAACGGTTGTTTAAATGCCTCTGTGCATGCGGTAATTAAATTAATCTTGTGCTCACGATCCCTATCGGAGCAATCCGTAATGGGTTGTAGTATATTCCTAGAGTCGTCATTCAAACCCATTTCTCGAAACTTTGCTAGTAGAAAAATGGTTCAAATGGCTCTGAGCACTATGGGACTTAACATCGGTGGTCATCAGTCCCCTAGAACTTAGAACTACTTAAACCTAACTAACCTAAGGACATCACACACATCCATGCCCGAGGCAGGATTCCAACCTGCGACCGTAGCAGTCGCGCGGTTCCGGACTGAGCGCCTAGAACCGCTAGACCACCGCGGCCGGCTTTGTTAGTAGACTTCCCAGGGATAAGTAGGAGACGAGGTGCCGGCGGAATTAAAGCTGTGAGGACGGGTCGTGAGTCGTGCTTGGGTAGCTCAGTTGGTAGAGCACTTGCACACGAAAGGTAAAGGTCCCGAGTTCGAGTCTGGGTTCGGCACACAGTTTTAATCTGCCAGGAAGTTTCCTCGGGGCCGGCCGGAGTGGCCGAGCGGTTCTAAGCGCTACAGTCTGGAACCGCGCGACCGCTACGGTCGCAGGTTCGAATCCTACCTCGAGCATGGATGTGTGTGATGTCCTTAGGTTATTTAGGTTTAAGTAGTTCTAAGTTCTAGGGGACTGATGACCTCAGCAGTTAAGTCCCATAGTGCTCAGAGCCATTTGAACCAAGTTTCCTCGGGATAGTTTCCGTCTGTCTTCAAGAGTCTGCCAATTCAGTTCTTTCATCAGCTCTGTGAAATTCTTCCGTGGGCCAAACAAACCTGTGACCATTCGTGCTGCCCATCCTTATAAGCGTTGAATATTCCTCCTGATCCTATCTGGCATGGGTCCCACACGCTTCAGCACGAGAGATTCGGAAGCACGAGTGATTTGGAAGCAATGTCCTTTGTAGACTGATTGTAAATACCAAGTCTTCTACCAATAAAAAGACCGTTAGGGCGCTTGAACTGGCCTCCCGCAACTGACTCAATTACAAGCGTCGCAGCTTGGTGCACTACTTCAACTGACCTCCTGCTATCAGTTACAGACTGCGGGCATGCCTTGTGACGTACATCCTTCATGTTACGGCAGTGTTGCGACTACTTTACTATACAATCCATGTACAATCAGTCTGCAAACGATATTTCTTACAAAACTCTCGTGCGATCTATTCTAGAATATTGCTCAACTGTGTGGGTTGTATAGCAGAAAGGACTGTCAGGAATATTAAACGTGTGAAAAGAAGGGCGGTACGAATGGGTGCATGTTTGCTTGATCCTGGGAGAGCGTCACGGAGGTGCTGCAAAACCTGAAGTGACAGACGTTTGAAGACAGACGCCTAACTGCTTCACCAAAGCATGCCTTAAAGGTTTCAAGAACTATCACAAGTGAGGAATTCTCGAATATACTACAGCCCCGTACGTACAGGGGTTTGTTCGTAAAATGGAAACTCAGCGAGAAAGGTGTGCTTGAGCATACACAGAAGAGCCAAAGAAACTGGTGCACCTGCCTAATATCGTGTAGGGCCCCCGCAAGCACGCAGAAGCGCCGCAACACGATGTAGCATAGACTCGACTCATTTCTGAAGTAGTGTTGAAGGCAACTGACACCATGAATCTTGTAGGGCAGCCCATAAATCCGTAGGAGTACGAGGGGTTGCAGATCTCTTCTGAAAAGCACGTTGCAAGGCATTCTAGATATGCTCAATAATGTACACGTCTGGCGAGTGTGGTGGCCAACGGCGGTGTTTAAACTCAGAAGAGTATTCCTGGAGCCACTCTGTAGCAATTATGCACGTGTGGGGTGTCGCATTGTCCTGCTGGAATTGCCAAAGTCCGTTGGAATGCACAATGGACATGAATGGATGCTGGTGAACAGACAAGGTGCTTATGTACGTGTCTCTTGTCAGAGTCGTATCTAGATGTATCTAACTGCACACGCCCCACACCATTACAGAGCCTCCACCACCTTGAACAGTCCCCTGCTGACATGCAGGGTCCATGGATTAATGAGTTTAGCTCCATACCTGTAAACGTCCAAGCGTTCGATACAATCTGAAACGAGACTCGTCCGACCAGGCAATGTTTCCAGCCATCAACAGTCCAATATCGGTGTTGACGGGCCCAGGTGAGGCGTAAAGGTTTGTGTCCTGCAGTCATCAAGGGTGCACGAGTGGCCCTTCGGCTCCTAAGGACCATATCGATGATGCTCTGTTGAATGGTTCACACGCTGACGCTTGTTGATGGTCCAGCACTGATATCTGCAGCAATTTGCGGAAGAGTGGCACTCCTGTCACGCTGAACGATTATCTTCAGTGGTCTTGATGTTTTATCGGATTCCTGATATTCACGGCACATTCGTGAAATGGTCGTACGGGGAAATTCCCACTTCATTGCTACCTCGGACATACTGTGTCCCGTCGGTCGTGCGCCGACTGTAACACCACGTTCAGACTTAAATCATGATAACCTGCCATTCTAGCAGCAGCAACCGATCTAAAAACTGCGCCAGACACTTGATGTCTGATGCAGGGTGTTACAAAAAGGTACGGCCAAACTTTCAGGAAACATCCCTCACACACAAAGAAAGCAAATATGTTATGTGGACATGTGTCCGGAAACGCTTACTTTCCATGTTAGAGCTCATTTTATTACTTCTCTTCAAATCACATTAATCATGGAATGAAAACACACAGCAACAGAACGTACTAGCGTGACTTCAAACACTTTGTTACAGGAAATGTTCAGAATGTCGTCCGTTATCGAGGATACATGCATCCACCCTCTGTCGCATGGAATACCTGATGCGCTGATGCAGCCCTGGAGAATGGCGTATTGTATCACAGCCGTCCACAATACCAGCACGAAGAGTCTCTACATTTGGTAACGGGGTTGCGTAGACAAGAGCTTTCAAATGCCCCCATAAATGGAAGTCAAGAGGGTTGAGGTCAGGAGAGCGTGGAGGTCATGGAATTGGTCCGCCTCTACCAATCCATCGGTCACCGAATCTGTTGTTGAGAAGCGTACGAACACTTCGACTGAAATGTGCAGGAGCTCCATCGTGCATGAACCACATGTTGTGTCGTACTTGTAAAGGCACATGTTCTAGCAGCACAGGTAGAGTATCCCGTATGAAATCATGATAACATGCTCCATTGAGCGTAGGTGGAAGCGTAGGTGACGAAACTAAAATGAGCTCTAACATGGAAATTAAGCGTTTCCGGACACATGTCCACATAACATCTTCTCTTTATTTGTGTGTGAGGAATGTTTCCTAAAAGTTTGGCCGTACCTTTTTGTAACACCCTGTATAGGCGTTGCCGACGGTAGTTCCGTATTCTGCCTGTTTACACATCTCTGTATTTGAATACATATGCCCATACCGGTTTATTTGGCCCTTCAGTGTATATGCAGATGCTAGCCAAGCCTGCAGGTTGCACTGTAGTATTTGAACACGAACGGCAACTGTGCTTTGTCCTCAATACGTCACAATTGTCAGTCACGGTCATGAAAACTAAGACGACAGCTGCAAAAGTCACTGCAGAACTGAGTGGCACACTCGCGAACGCTGTCAACATCAAAACAACAGGAAGGGAGCTCCGTAAACTGGGAATTACTAGGCGAGCTGGAATTCCCAAACCACTCATCAGTGATGCAAATGCTCGCAAAAAGAAAAATTAGAGCCAAAGCCACAAAACGTGGACTTTGGAGCAATGGAAGGATGTCCTTTTGTCGGATATATCTTGTTTCATATTGTGTACAACGTCTGGCCGAGTTTACGTCACAAGAGTGAAACATGGAGGCGGTTTTGTGATTATTTGGGCTGTAGCGGCAACACCGTTTAGGATAGGGAAAGTTAGTTTTGTGCAATATTCTGAGCACAAGTTGCCACTACAGGGCAGCTAAGTCGTTATGTTCCGTGCGCCTCATGGTTGCTCTGAAAGGCTCTATTATTGCCAATATGTGGTCTATGTGGCTGATCAGTTCCATCCCATGATACAGTGTTTGTTCCTCGATAGTGAGACAGTGATGCAAGACGACAGGACCCTGTTCACACAGCCCACGTCGTCCAGGACTGGTTTTGTGAGCACGAGGATGCATTGTCGCATCTCCGGTGGCCAACGGTCACCAGATCTCCATATTACTGAGCCTTTGTCGTCTATATTTGGGGAGAAAGGTGCGTGATCGATATCTACCTCTGTGTTAGTTATCTGAATTTGTCAGTATTTTGCAGGAATAAAGGTATGAGTTTCCCTTGAAAATCAAACAGTACCTGTACTGATTCATTTCGAGACGACTGGAATCTGTTTTGATTGCCAACTGCTTTTCTACTCCGTATTAGGCATCATAATGAATTGTGCTTTGGTGCTTCCATGTTTTTGTCCATCTCCTGTTTTTCTCCCTCAGGGACCGCAAAGAAGATATTTGACAAACTGCAGTGTGAACAGAGTCACTTATGCAATCATTCCACCGGCGCTTCATGCGTGAATGTAACGGGGTGAAGTTATGATAGCCGGCCGCTGTGACCGAACGGTTCTAAGCGCTTCAGTCAGGAACCACGCGACCGCTACGGTCGCAGGTTCGAATCCTGCCTCGGGCACGGATGTGTGTGATGTCCTTAGGTTAGTTAAGTTTAAGTAGTTCTAAGTTCTAGGGGACTGATGACCTCAGATGTTAAGTCCCATAGTGCTCAGAGCCATTTCTGAAGTCATGATAATTGGTACAGTGGTAAGTACCTTCTGCCATGCTGTGCACAGTAGTTTGCTGAGTATGGATGTAGACGTAGATTTAGACGTGCAAAAGATGAACCTGAACTCATCCGACAACGTTGCCAAGGTTGTTCAGGAATATTTTCCGTGTATAGTGGTACCCAGGACCCGTAGTCTCCGATGACTCTTTACGCAGCTATAATGTAATAATGATCTGTACGGTTTGTTACCCCATTTACCTTTCTTTCTCTGGAAATACCATCACAACAGTGGAAAAGCCTGTAATATACAATCATCAAAACGTGCAACACAAAACATGTATGCAAAATTACTGCTGTCGCTGCAGGAACAGCTCATCATAGGACCGTTTTGCCTCTCTTCCGTTGTATTTAGTGAATCCATACACGAGCTACATATCGGCCAGCTCTTCATCGGTAAACTGTTAGCGCGCGACTACACTGCTGGAACATAACAAACGAGTAGTACTGAATGCAAACTTCGGAGTAAGTGGGCATTACTTTTGTCAATAGCAAGTACCGTGTGTGAATGGGGCAAGTTCGTTTCCACATAAGACACACAGCACATACGTTTCGACAATTGCACAGTATGTTTCGTTTCAGCTTAGTTTCAGTCTATAGGTGTGTTCTGCTCATGTGCTGGAAGAACGTGTTACTGGAATATAGTTAGTACGTGTGGTCATTGTAATTCCTGTGATTCAATATGCCTTGCAAACGCGTAACAGTGCTGACTGTGGTGTCCAACGCTAGACACCACACTTGCTAGGTGGTAGCCTTTAAATCGGCCGCGGTCCGTTAGTATACGTCGGACCCGCGTGTCGCCACTATCAGTGATTGCAGACCGAGCGCCGCCACACGGCAGGTCTAGAGAGACTTCCTAGCACTCGCCCCAGTTGGACAACAGACTTTGCTAGCGATGGTTCACTGACAAAATATGCTCTCATTTGCCGAGACGATAGTTAGCATAGCCTTCAGCTACGTCATTTGCTACGACCTAGCAAGGCTCCATTACCAGTTACTATTGATACTGTAAAACATGTACCGTCAAGAGCGACGTTCACCATTTACGGATTAAAGTTAAGTATTCCAACAGCTACGTCCTTTTTTGCTACAGTCTAATTTCCTTGTCCTGTTCCAGACCTCACGCCAGTCTGCGTGAGCTAAAACGCGTGCCTTTCGGCTTCCTCTCAAAACCGGTGTTGGCTCTCCTGCCAACCCACAACACTGACAATTATTGCTACATTTGCAGACAGGCTACAATGAAATCGCAGAGGAGGTCAGTAACGCCATATATTAGGAAGACGTACGGACTCTGGCTGTGAAATTGGGGATCAGGACTTGCCCTGGGTTGCTCATGTATGTTGGATGTCCTGTCTCTCAAGTCATCATTCACGGAAGAATCGTAAAAGACCTTCCATCGGCTTTGCTATACCCATGGTCTGGCGAGAAGTAAGAAATCGTGTGAATGATTGTTCCTTTTGTATGATAATTCCATTAACATACGGTGTTAGCAAGAAGAAAAAGTCTTCCTTGACATATCCTAAGCACTGTCTGCCATGCGACCAGTGCCTCGCGGAGAGGGACTGCCTGTTCCTGTCCCCCGTAACTGTAACAGTGACGAGGGCGGTGGTGAACTAGTGCTGCACCATCTCCTTCAAAATCCAGTTTTCGAAAGATCCTGATTTTGTAACGATTAGTGAACAGAGATCCACAAGATAACACAGTGTGAACTGATCTAACGAGGGATCTGCAATTGCCGAAAGGTGCAGCTGAACAGTTGGCGAAGAGACCACAACAGTAGAATTGTCTACATCTACATCTACATCCATACTCCGCAAGCCACCTGACGGTGTGTGGCGGAGGGTACCTTGAGTACCTCTATCGGTTCTCCCTTCTATTCCAGTCTCGTATTGTACGTGGAAAGAAGGATTGTCGGTATGCCTCTGTGTGGGCTCTAATCTCTCTGATTTTATCCTCATGGTCTCTTCGTGAGATATACGTAGGAGGGAACAATATACTGCTTGACTCCTCCGTGAAGGTATGTTCTCGAAACTTTAACAAAAGCCCGTACCGAGCTACTGAGCGTCTCGCCTGCAGAGTCTTCCACTGGAGTTTATCTATCGTCTCCGTAACGCTTTCGCGATTACTAAATGATCCTGTAACGAAGCGCGCTGCTCTCCGTTGGATCTTCTCTGTCTCTTCTATCAGCCCTATCTGGTACGAATCCCACACTGCTGAGCAGTATTCAAGCAGTGGGCGAACAAGCGTACTGTAACCTACTTCCTTTGTTTTCGGATTGCATTTCCTTAGGATTCTTCCAATGAATCTGAGTCTGGCATCTGCGTTACCGACGATCAACTTTATACAATCATTCCATTTTAAATCACTCCTAATGCGTACTCCCAGATAATTTATGGAATTAACTGCTTCCAGTAGCTGACCTGGTATATTGTAGCTAAATGATAAGGGATATTTCTTTCTATGTATTCGCAGTACATTACACTTGTCTACATTGAGATTCAATTGCCAATCCCTGCACCATGCGTCAATTCGCTGCAGATCCTCCTGCATTTCAGTACAATTTTCCATTGTTACAACCTCTCGATATACCACAGCATCATCCGCAAAAAGTCTCAGTGAACTTGCGATGTCATCCACAAGGTCATTTATGTATATTGTGAATAGCAACGGTCCTACGACACTCCCCTGCGGCACACCTGGCTGGCTGAATCATAATTAATAATAGCCATGACAGCTATGCCACCATGTTGAATAACGCTTTTCGTGCAGACACGGGACGTTGTGTTACGACTCTTGATAAGACGGCAAATGTAACTGCGTTCTGTAAGCGCCATATACTATTCCATCCATTTTTCTAAAGTTAAAAGAACTTGGTATTTTGTAATGATGTACAGGAACTAATAGCAGCTATGGACGTTGACTATAAAAGTAATAAGTGGTGGTTGCTCATCGACTCCTTGAAATAAGGTCTCAAGTGTGTGCTGCTGCATAATGGCAATCTGTTATCATCGATTCCGACTGGGTATGCACCTTACATTAAAGAAACATATGATAACATGAAACAACTTTTGTTGGTATGACAAGATTAAGTGGCAGATTTCCGGAAATCTGAGGGTCATACACATATTACGTCGACTAAAGCACGGTTACGCCAAATTCTGTTGCTCCCTGTGCCCCTGGGCTATCAGTGCCAGAGCATTACAAAAAGATAAGCAGAGCGGGGTAGCCGCGCGGTCTCGGGCGTCTTGTCACGGTCCGCGCGGCTCCCCCTGTACGAGGTTCGAGTCCTCCCTCGGGCATGAGTGTGTGTGTCGTCCTGAGCGAGAGTTAATTTAAGTTAGGTTAAATAGTGTGTAAGCTTAGGGACCGATGACCTCAGCAGTTTGGTCCCATAAGACCTTACGAGAAATTTCCAAATTTACAAAAAGAAAAATTGGCCTAACTGTCAATTACCTGAACCAGGCTCTCAAAGTGTTATGCAAGAAGAACTTGTCGAATCCAAGGACATAATTCTCGCCGCTCTTCATGTAAAATTGGGCCTAATAAAACACTTCGTTAAGGCCACGGACAAAAGTGGGGAAGCATTTCTCTATTTGCGCAAGAAATTCCCACGTCTTAGTCAAGCGAAAACAAAAAGAGTGCATTTTCGTGACTCACCAGATACGCAAACTGTACAAAGATGAGCATTTCAACACCATCCTGACACTTGATGAAAAGTTAGCTTGGGATGTCTTTGTTCAAGTGTCAACAAACTTTCTAGGAAATAAGGGGGCAGAAGGCTTTAAGGATCTTGTGGCAAAACATCTGGATTGCTACAATACGCTGGAGGCACAGAGATCGCTTCCACCAGCAAATTTCGGACATGGAAATGAGATGCCAGAAAATTGGAGTGTATGAATGTTAGCCGATTACTACTGGACACTAATTAGAGAATCCAAGCAAAAAACTACAGACGCCAGGCAAAGCTGTTGGCCTTCTTCTGAAGGTAACATCAAAGTGAATACATGCGAAACCTTATACAGGTAATAAAGTAATCATAACTTCAAAACGGGAGTTAATTTTGCATTTTCATTAACATTTTCGTTATCAGCACAACCGAAAACGTAAAGGTTAGTTGTTTTCATGCCTCTTACAGAAAAGAAGTAAAATTTTATTGGCTAGTGTTATCTGTTGCATCCTCCATTCCTAATGACCTCGTCTTTGACAGGACTTTGAACTCTATACAACTTTCCCTTACTACGAAACAATAATTTATTTATCAGAATCGTAATTCAAATTTCACTAGCTGTGGCTGTTACTAGTAATCGCACTTGATACGATACTAATGTGCATGGTGTTATCTTTTCACCTCAAAACTGTCTCGTAAGATTAATCTTATCTGTAAAAAAAGACACATAGGGTTAAAGATCCGTCTGAAATTTATGCCGTAGCTGCACTGCACTTCTAAGAGGTGACCTGGGAAAACTGTACAGAAATGATTTTCAGCTGTCAACATCAGTATATCAAGACGGTCATGGATCGAGTTATACCATCTACGCTAAATTACGTACGTGCTTTTATGCAACTAATCTAGAAACTGGCTAAGTTAAACTATCACAATTCGAGGATTTTCGCCTATTTTCGAGTAAAGATACTCAACACATACAAATATGATACTAAAATAATACACACATCAAAAAAAAATTTTTTGCATCACCCCGGTTCCCAGAACTCCTGAAGATAGGCGTTGACTGTGGATATTGTATCACCGACACAGTCCCTTTGACTGTTCAGACATTGCATGGGGGCTTAGTTAAATAAATAGAATGCAAATAATTTTACTGTCTGTCCGGTTACGCAGTCTCTCGTAAACGGTTGGCCCTGACTAGTATTATTACGCAATCTGACTGCATGAAACAACAACAAAGAATGAAATGAAAATTTCAGTTAATACAATTAATTAATTAAGTCCCCAGCAACTATAAAACCTACGAAGCCAACAAAGCACAAGTGTAGCTGTTCTGTGTGTGGAAGTGTGACTCAACGTATACATCTGGCACGGTTCTTCTTCAACAAGACAAGAATTTTTAAATACCAATTATATTGACGTGATAAAAGAAAATTAGAAATACTATAATTGCGCAAGAAAACCAAAATTACACTCTAATACAAGAACACAAGCCAGATGCTTTGTTGACTGAACCTGTAATGATGCATTATTTGAGACACACAAATAATAAAAGAACATAGCGTTTTATTACCTTCATATATATTGACGAAATGCACTCTGATCATTACAATATCTCCATTAGAATAACATCTGCTATCTCTCCCATCAAATAACTGCATAAAACATGGAACAAACACTCCCTACTACCACATATCCACTCCGACTTCACGACAAGCAGTGTCCACCACAACTTCTCGGCAAGAACTGCCTGCCGCTACTTCTCAATAATCACTGCCAGTGGAGGCGGCGGAACAATGCTCTCTGGCGCGATCTCTGGCGCTGTGGCTCAGTGTAGCCACCTTTCAACATGTCACTAAACCCGCCCAAAGATGTACACAACCATGCACGAGCAGCCCCTATTAGACGGAGGGGGTCCGACAGCCGATCAGGTCCAGTCATTCCACCAGGAAGGAGGTCCCCGGCTCGTGTTGTCTGTAGTTCAACCATGCCTAGACGGTCAATATCGTGGATCAATCGCGTCCGTACTGTTACGTTGTGCCAGGAAGAGCTCTCAACAAGGAAAGTGTCCAGGCGTCTCGGAGTGAACCAAAGCGATGTTGTTCGGACACGAAGGAGATATAGAGAGACAGCAACTGTCGATGGCATGCCTCACTCAGGCCGCCCAAGGGATACTGCAGTGGATGACCGCTACCTACGGATTGTGGCTCGAAGGAACGCTGACGGCAATGCCACCATGTTGAATAATACTTTACGTGCAGCCACGGGACGTTGTGTTACGACTCAAACTGTACACAATGGGCTGCATGATGCGCAACTTCACTCCCGACGTCCATGACAAGATCCATCTTTGCAACACGACACCATGCAGAGCGGGCCCAACAACATGCCGAATGGACCGCTCACGATCGGCATCACGTTCATTTCACCGATGAGTGTCACTTATGCCTTCAACCAGACAATCGTCAGAGCCGTTTTTGGAGGCAACTCGGTCACGCTGAATGTCTTAGACACACTGTCTAGTGAGTGCAGCAAGGTGGAGGTACCCTGCTGTTTTGGGGTGGCATTACGTGGGGCCGATGTACACCGCTGGTGGTCATGGAAGGCGCCGTAACGGCTGTACAATAGGTGAATGCCATCCTCTGACCGATAGTGCAACCATATCGGCAGCATAGTGGCGAGGCATTCGTCTATAACGACATCGCTCGACTAGAGTGGCCAGCATGTTCTCCGAACATAAACCCTATAGAACATGCCTGGGATATATTGAAAAGGGCTGTTTACGGACGACGCGACCAACCAACCACCCTGAGGTTCAAAAATAGCTCTGAGCACTATGGGACTTAACTTCTGATGTCATCAGTCCCCTAGAACTTAGAACTACTTAAACCTAACTAACCTAAGGACAACACACACATCCATGCCCGAAGCAGGATTCGAACCTGCGACCGTAGCAGTCGCACGGTTCCAGACTGTAGCGCCTAGAACCGCTCGGCCACTCTGGCTGGCCCACTCTGAGGTATCTACGACGAATCGCCGTTGAGAAGTGGGACAATCTGGATCAACAGTGCCTTGATAAACTTGTGGATAGTATCCCACGACAAATGCAGGCATGCATCAATGCAAGAGGACATGCTCCTGGGTATTAGAGGTACCGGTGTGTACAACAGTCTGGACCACCGCCTCTACAGGTCTCGCTGTATGGTAGTACAACATGCAATGTGTGGTTTTTATGAGAAATAAAACGGGGGGAAATGATGTTTATGTTGATCTCTATTCTAATTTTCTGTACAGGTTGCGGAACTCTCGGAACCGAGGTGATGCAAAACATTTTTTGATGTGTGTATAATACAACGGATTATGCGGGAGTAAAGATTGTAATTGCTTTATATGAGTGCATTGCGACAAATTATCAGTATGCAGATAGGATAATTTTATTATTATTATTTCTTTCCTTTCTCAGACGTTATGTCTGGTTAAAAATGGAAAGTGACGCGGACCTTGATCAAGCGTGACTTCCTTCTAACTGTACGGTAGATGTTACATCGCATTTAGGAACTTTCGGGTAATTGAAAATGTATCAATAATTACAGATTTCTGTAGCTGTATATATACGTTTGGATGTAGCTGTATTGCATTGATGTACTGGTGGATATTGTGTGGTATGACTCCTGTAGTTGATAGTATAAGTGGTACAATGTCAACTTTATCCTGATGCCACATGTCCTTTACTTCCTCAGCCAGTTGGATGTATTTTTCAATTTTTTCACCTCTTTTCTTTTGTATATTTGTTGTATTGGGTATGGATATTTCGATTAGTTGTGTTAATTTCTTCTTTTTATTGGTGAGTATGATGTCAGGTTTGTTATGTGGTGTTGTTTTATCTGTTGTAATGGTTCTGTTCCAGTATAATTTGTATTCATCATTCTCCAGTACATTTTGTGATGCATACTTGTATGTGGGAACGTGTTGTTTTATTAGTTTATATTGTATGGCAAGTTGTTGGTGAATTATTTTTGCTACATTGTCATGTCTTCTGGGGTATTCTGTTATTGCTAATATTGTACATCCGCTTGTGATGTGATCTACGGTTTCTATTTGTTGTTTGCAAAGTCTGCATTTATCTGTTGTGGTATTGGGATCTTTAATAATATGCTTGCTGTAATATCTGGTGTTTATTGTTTGATCCTGTATTGCAATCATGAATCCTTCCGTCTCACTGTATATATTGCCTTTTCTTAGCCATGCGTTGGATGCGTCTTGATCGATGTGTGGCTGTGTTAGAGTATACGGTTGCTTGCCATGTAGTGTTTTCTTTTTCCAATTTACTTTCTTCGTATCTGTTGATGTTATGTGATCTAAAGGGTTGTAGAAGTGGTTATGAAGTTGCAGTGGTGTAGCCGATGTATTTATATGAGTGATTGCTTTGTGTGTTTTGCTAGTTTCTGCTCGTTCTAGAAAGAATTTTCTTAAATTGTCTACTTGTCCATAATGTAGGTTTTTATGTCGATAAATCCCCTTCCTCCTTCCTTTCTGCTTAATGTGAATCTTTCTGTTGCTGAATGTATGTGATGTATTCTATATTTGTGGCATTGTGATCGTGTAAGTGTATTGAGTGCTTCTAGGTCTGTGTCACTCCATTTCACTACTCCAAATGAGTAGGTCAATATTGGTATAGCATAAGTATTTATAGCTTTTGTCTTGTTTCTTGCTGTCAATTCTGTTTTCAGTATTTTTGTTAGTCTTTGTCTATATTTTACTTTTAGTTCTTCTTTAATATTTGTATTATCTGTTCCTATTTTTTGTCTGTATCCTAGATATTTATAGGCATCTGTTTTTTCCATCGCTTCTATGCAGTCGCTGTGGTTATCCAATATGTAATCTTCTTGTTTAGTGTGTTTTCCCTTGACTATGCTATTTTTCTTACATTTGTCTGTTCCAAAAGCCATATTTATATCATTGCTGAATACTTCTGTTATCTTTAGTAATTGGTTGAGTTGTTGATTTGATGCTGCCAGTAGTTTTAGTTCATCCATGTATAGCAAATGTGTGATTTTGTGTGGGTATGTTCCAGTAATATTGTATCCATAACTTGTATTATTTAGCATGTTGGATAGTGGGTTCAAAGCAAGACAGAACCAGAAAGGACCTAATGAGTCTCCTTGGTGTATTCCACGCTTAATCTGTATTGGCTGTGATGTGATATTATTTGAATTTGTTTGGATATTAAGTGTGGTTTTCCAATTTTTCATTACTATGTTTAGGAACTGTATCAATTTAGGATCTACTTTGTATATTTCCAATATTTGTAGTAACCATGAGTGGGGTACACTATCAAAAGCTTTTTGGTTTATTATTATTATTATTATTATTATTATTATTATTATTATTACAATCATCTTTCTTTCCAAAATTTATATAAAACTAGCGACTCGACGAGGTTTCGCACTGCTAGCATTAATTATCTACGGCTGGACGACTTGCTCGCATAGCCGTGATGAATTGCGTACACACATCCTCGTTGTGGATGAGTCCGTCTATTACTGAAAAGCGTATTAAAAACACTAGAGTTGTTCCTGAGATTAGCCTCACATACAGACAAAAGAAAAGAAAAAAAAGAAATGGCGGGTAACATTCGTTTATTAATACACATGAGGTGACAGAAGTCATGGGATAACTCCTAATATCGAGCAACTCGACATGGCATGGACTCAACAACTCGTTGGAAGTCCCCTGAAGAAAAATTGAGCCATGCCACCTCTATAGCCGTCCCCAATTTCGAAAGTGTTGTCGGGTCAGAGTTTTGTGTACGAGCTGCCCTCTCGATTATGTCCCATAAATGTTCGATGGGATTCATGTCGGACAATCTGGGTAGCTAAACTATTCGCTCGAGTTGTTCAGAATGTTCTTCAAACCAATCGCGTCATCCATAAAAAGTCCATTGTTGTTTGGGAACATGAACACCATGAATGGCTGCAGTGATCTCCAAGTAGCCGAACATGACCATTTCCAGTCAATTATTCGTTCAGTTGGATCAGAGGACCTAGGCCATTGCATATAAACACATTCCATGCCATTATGGAGCCACCACGAACTTGCACAATGTCTTGTTGACAACATGTGTTCATGGCTTCGTGCGGTCTGTGCCACACTGGCTCCTACCAACTGAAATGGGGACTCATCTGACCAGGCAATCGTTTCTAGAACTCAAGGGTCCAACCGATATGGCCACGAGTCCAGGAGAGACTCTGCAGACAATGTCGTACTGCCGGCCGAGGTGGCCGAGCGGTTCTAGGCGCTACAGTCTGGAACCGCGCGACCGCTACGGTCGCAGGTTCGAATCCTGCCTCGGGCATGGATGTGTGTGATGTCCTTAGGTTAGTTAGGTTTAAGTAGTTCTAAGTTCTAGGGGACTGATGTTAAGTTAAGTCCCATAGTGCTCAGAGCCATTTTTTGATGTCGTACTGTTGACAAAGAGAGTCGGGTCAGTCGTACGTTGCCGCAGCCCATTAACACCAAATTTCGCCGCATTGTCCTAACGGATACGTTCGTCGTAAGTCCCACATTGATTTCTGCAGTTATTTGACGCAGTGTTACTTGTCTGTTAACACTGACAACTGTACGCAAACGCCGCTATTCTATGTGGTTAAGGGGCTCCGGAACGCCCTATACTTGCAATGTTAAAATAACGCTTATAAAATACATCTTTCCTCACAAAGTATTTGAGGTAGGAGGTTGAACTTTTTACAGATTATTTATTGGAATATGGGCTACAACTTAATACAGGGATTTTACAAAATTTTAGTTCAGTTATTAAAGATGATTTTTTTTCAATTGTAATGAAAATTCACAACATTTTTTTGCAATTTTTTATTTATATATTCAAAAATATACAGTTTTTTGGAAAAAGGCTGTGTTAAATTATGCAGAAGGTACTGTGTAACATTTACTGAAAGTTTGAAACAAATATGTTTGGAAGATCCTTAGAAAACATGTAATTAGTATTAGAAAATAAAAGTTTTGGGAATCGAGCGACAAAGATTGGATTAACTTTTTAGTGCATTCCAGGTCCATAGGATGGATTATCTTCATCCTCTGCAAACTCCTCCTCCAGCTTCCTCTTGTTCCTCCTCCTGTGTACTCTTGCTTGTATTTGTAGACTCTTTACATCCCTGCCCGCAGCCCGAAGGCGTTCCTTGTCTAAAGCAAGCATCGCTCGTACCATGTTAGAACCTATCTTCATTCCCACATTTCTAAATACCTTGCACCTTACAATGTTGCCAACATTGAAAGTCGCAACAGCATCATACACACCAAAGTGAAGTGTTTCTATTCCAACTAATACAGTCTTGGGGATTCTCGACCATATAACACTATTTCACTTTCATTGGGGTTTTGAGTTTTTCCGTGAATACACTTTTTCAACAGTTCAGGTGCTGCTAAGTCTCTGAAAATAGGTTAGCCACAACACATACTTTATCTCACATCACTAAAATGTACCTGATGAACACGGACGTTAATAATAACACCATTTGACAGCAGTTTAACAGCGCCACAGTGGGTCACGCCCATGTAGAACACATTTCAAAAAAAAAATTAAAAATAGTTGTAGTCTTTGGAATCGAATAAATTATATATCTATTAAAAGGTAATAGTCTGCAGATTCAGAAAACGCAAAAAAGTAAAAATTGAACTTTTCATGATTTTGAGCCTTTCCGGAGCCCCTTAAGTGAAGGCCATCCGTAGTGAGAGGTAATGCCTGAAATTTTGTATTCGCAGCACATTCTTGACACTGCGCATCTCGGAATATTGAATTCCATAACAATTTCCAAAACTGAATGTCCCATGCGTCTAGCTCCAACTTCCATTCCACGATCAGAGTCTGTTAATTTTCGTCATGCGGCCGTACTCACGTATGAATCCTTTTCACAATAATCACCTGAGTACAAATGACAACTCAGCCAATGCATTGCCCTTTTATACCTTGTGTACGCGATACTACTGTTATCTGTATCTGTGCATATCGCTGTTCCTTGACTTTATCACCTCAGTGTATATATAGATTAAATCTCTTAAAATCTATGACATAATTGACTTGCTGTTAACAAACTAAACCCGTGTTGATCAGTGTTAAGACACCAAACTCGCAATTATGAAGATCACAGAGTAAGTCCTTGCCCGGAAATACAGTTTTAGGTTGCCCATGGTTTACCAAAGTCGCTTAATGAAAATGCTGATATCGTCCCTTTGGCAAGAAGACGTCCGACTTCCTACCCCATCCGTCTCCAACCAGAGCTTGTGCTCCATCTCTAACGCTGCGATTGTGACTGGATGTTAAACCCTGTTTTCACCCATTTCGTATTTACCGGTCCGGTAACACAGTCAATTATTTGCTTCCTCTTTCCTAAAACTACCTCATATATGGAAGTCGCGATTGTTCTTGAAACGTAACTGCACTCCATGTCTTATTATTCCTCTGTCACACATGAAGCTGCTGATGCTGCTTTAAAGAATTCAGCAGCTAAAATACTTAAGCAGAAAGGGGTGTTAGAACATGGAAATGTGATTAGCAATGGTAACACACTACATACCGTAAACGTCCCCCGTCGCTCACATAGAAATTGTTACATTCATGCCATTGAGACTTTTATAAACACGAAATGAATTTCAATAGGAAGCATCAGTCACTAGTAATTCCGTGCAGTTCTACGCGCTGCAGTCCGGAACCGCGGGACTGCTACGGTCGCAGGTTCGAATCCTGCCTCGGGCATGGATGTGTGTGATGTCCTTAGGTTAGTTAGGTTTAAGTAGTTCTAAGTTCTAGGGGACTGATGACCTCAGATGTTAAGTCCCATAGTGCTCAGAGCCATTTGAACCATTTGAATCGCTAGTAATTCGTAACACAAGGATTCAAACTCAACCCGGCCGCTGTGGCCGAGCGGTTCTAGGCGCTTCAGTCCGGAACCTCGCGGATGCTACGGTCGCAGGTTCGAATCCTGCCTCGGGCATGGATGTGTGTGATGTCCTTAGGTTAGTTAGGTTTACGTAGTTCTAAATCTAGCGGACTGATGACCTCATATGTTAAGTCCCATAGTGCTTAAAGCCATCAACCTCTACATGAAAAACAATTTAAATCAAGGCGCAGTTAGATCGGACGGAAGGTCATAAAAACTATGGACATCTGTGACAATGACTGGATTAATAAATGAACGTCAAACACAAGTAACGGTGCCAAGTATCATCCATGGATGGAACATTAGATGCAGAAAGATACGTGGTGTAGCATTAGTCGGAACGCCATTGACGAGATGGACACCTGCTGGACTAGGGCAAGCTCATAAAATATCACTAACACCGGCCATCAAATTCTTATCACATGTATTGGTAGACACACTGCTTGTCGTAGCTACGGTAACGGCAAGTGTAAATTGTTACAAATCTGAAGCCGGTGTCACGAGACACGACGACATTTACGTACCTCTATAGTATTTTCTTTATCGCATAATGGCGAGAAGCAAATACAAAATTATAGCGTCATTTGAATTCTGAGATAAAGATAAGCTGAAACGTATTTACATATAATCATACAGACTATTCAGATTCAAGAATATTGGCTTGACCTGACGAAATGTTGTGTAAACTGACTACGACATTATGAGATGTAGTAAGTACTTGATACTCTTGCTTTTACTGTGCTACTTTTGTTTCCTCCCACTTTTCATAGACTAGGGGTTGTGAAGCAGCTGAATGGGTTGAAAATAAATAAATATCCAGGTCCTGATGGGATTTCAATTCGGTTTTACAGAGAGTACTCTACTGCATTGGCTCCTTACTTAGCTTGCATTTATCGCGAATCTCTTGCCCAACGTAAAGTCCCGAGCGACTGGAAAAAAGCGCAGGTGACGCCTGTATATCAGAAGGGTAGAAGGACGTATCCTCAAAAGACCAATATCCTTAACATCGGTTTGTTGCAGGATTCTCAAACATATTCTCAGTTCGAATATAATGAATTTCCTTGAGACAGAGAAGTTGCCGTCCATGCATCAGCACGGCTTTAGAAAGCATCGCTCCTGCGAAGCGCAACTCGCCCTTTTTTCACATGATATCTTGCGAACCATGGATGAAGGGTATCAGACGGATGCCATATTCCTTGACTTCCGGAAAGCGTTTGACTCGGTGCCCCACTGCAGACTCCTAACTAAGGTACGAGCATATGGGATTGGTTCCCAAGTGTATGTGAGTGGCTCCAAGACTTCTTAAGTAATGGAACCCAGTACGTTGTCCTCGATGGTGAGTGTTCATCGGAGGTGAGGGTATTATCTGGAGTGCCCCAGGGAAGTGTGGTAGGCCCGCTGTGGTTTTCTATCTACATAAATGATCATTTGGATAGAGTGGATAGCAATGTGTGGCTGTTTGCTGATGATGCTGTGGTGTACGGAAAGGTATCGTCGTTGAGAGACTGTAGGAGGATACAAGATGACTTGGACAGGATTTGTGATTGGTGTAAAGAATGGCAGCTAACTCTAAATATAGATATATGTAAATTAATGCAGATGAATAGGAAAAAGAATCCTGTAATGTTTGAATACTCCATCAGTAGTGTAGCGCTCGACACAGTCACGTCGATTAAATATTTGGGCGTAACATTGCAGAGCGATATGAAGTGGGACAAGCATGTAATGGCAGTTGTGGGGAAGGCGGATAGTCGTCTTCGGTTCATTGGTAGAATTTTGGGAAGATGTGGTTCATCTGTAAAGGAGACCGCTTATAAAACACTAATACGACCTATTCTTGAGTACTGCTCGAGCGTTTGGGATCCCTATCAGGTCGGATTGAGGGACGACGTAGAAGCAATTCAGAGGCGGGCTGCTAGATTTGTTACTGGTAGGTTTGATCATCACGCGAGTGTTACGGAAATGCTTCAGGAACTCGGGTGGGAGTCGCTAGAGGAAAGGAGGCGTTCTTTTCGTGAATCGCTACTGAGGAAATTTAGAGAACCAGCATTTGAGGCTGACTGCAGTACAATTTTACTGCCGCCAACTTACATTTCGCGGAAAGACCACAAAGATAAGATAAGAGAGATTAGGGATCGTACAGAGGCATATAGGCAGTCATTTTTCCCTCGTTGTGTTTGGGAGTGGAACAGGGAGAGAAGATGCTAGTTGTGGTACGACGTACCCTCCGCCACACACCGTATGGTGGATTGCGGAGTATGTATGTAGATGTAGATGTAGACTTTTAAAACTGTAACCTAGTGATATACTTATAATCGCTTCTCAGAAGTTCACAATACACGCCCGCAGTAATGTCTTCCCTGTCATTTTATTGTCTGAGCGACACGAAATGAGCCGTTTCTTTTACGATTCCACTATCTCTAAGAACTCCGTGTCGTCTGCTGCAACCTGCTTACATTGTCCGGTTTTAACGACAGGTATTTTCGTTGAAAAGTAACAATAGTAACGAATTACCATAAGTTGACTTAATATAGTTTTTCTTCTTACTTTCCGTTCATCGCCTGACTCACAATTCTACAGAAATACTTAGAGTCACTAGATGCATACCTGTGGTGTCCGTTCTAACAGATATGTCCAAAAGAACAGACACGACACTATTCGTTGGTTCAGCGGCCGCAAACATCAAATTTCGAAGGAAAGATGGACGCTAGCAGCAGTCATGAACAGAAATGATACGATGCTGAGAGATGAAAACTTATGCCAGACTGGTACTCAAACCCGGATCTCCTGCTTATCGCATGCGAGTCCCTTAACCGCCATTGGCATTCTTTACACACTTCCTATCTGACTCAAATTCTCAGCTGTCACACGCTAGCAGCGTCGACTGTCCATTCTCCTACTTGCTTGTAGCGAGTTCTGTATCCCCGTACGAGGCTCGCGCCCTGCTGTGCATCTGCGCTGAACTTACCAAGGCAGTCATAAGAGGATCCGTACATATACAGGGTGAGTCAGGAGGGGTGATAGTATTAGTTTTTCTGAACAAAAAACCTCAGTTGGGCATTTGCCCTATTCCGAACGATTTCTGAGATATAACACATTTAATGTACATTGTGTTTTATTTTCTGTATTTTCAAACATTTTAATTGTTTACAATGTAACACAGTACTGTAGAGGAAGCTGAGAGGTACAATGTGATACGGGACATTTGCGGTCTACCAAATTGGAAAACTACCTCTAATTGGCCTACAAAAACTATCCAAGTTACAGCGCAAGCGCATTGCGCGAGATTTTGAATATTCTCGCGCTCTCTTCTCAAAAACTATTAGTGCGAGAGAAAAACCTGAATAGACCATTTTCTGTAGGAAACTTTGTGCTGTGACACATTTTCGCCGTAGGGAGTGGTTTTCGAGTTACTCAAAAGAAAATGTATAAAGGTGATATTAAATGTGTTCTATCTCGGAAATCATTCAGAATAAGGCATATGTCCATGTAGTTTTTTGTTCAGAATCTCTAATATTAGAGAGAGAGAGAGAGAGAGAGTCGTTGTAAGGTGCCAGGATTTGGGCAGTTACATGTTAGCTTGTCAACATTAGCATTAATAATACTTTATTGACTTTCGATGAATATGAGGCACTCTCGAGTAGTATTCCACACATGTTTGCATGATTAAGTTACTAACTTAAAGTGTTGGTGAAAAGTGTCTAAGTTGAGAATAGTAGAATATAAAGTATGCAGCTGGCCGTAGCGATATGACCGACACGACCATTGGGTAAAATCACAAAAATGGCGTTGGAGGGATTTCGGCGATGTCAGAGCGTTCGACATTGGCCGAAACTGAGTATTCTTCAGCAGCGTTTTCGGGAGAATTGTGGAGAAAGAGGACTTCGCCTTCATCCATCGAGCGGTACGGACTTGGAGACGGCGTCTTAACCATCGTCTTCGAAGGGAGCGGACTTCAACTTGGACGTCTGCGAGTTAGGACGCATCCCGCGAGTTCTAAGACGCGAATTGTTCCTCTGTGCAGAATAGTGAAGAGAGGGAGTTTTCTCGTATTCGAGTTACGGGTTTTCTCAAAAGAAAGTTGGCATGTGACTTCTAACTTGCAGGATTTGTGCTGTCCTGTGGGTGAAGGTGAAAGTTTGAGAATCAACTTTCAATTGAGATTACCTCAGACTGGGAGTGCTGTGATTCGGAGACGGCAGAGTCATCCGAATTATCGGTATCTTCACCAGAAGGCCAGTTTGAGTGATTACCTTCAGTACAGGTGTAGGATTGCGCATTTTATTGGTCTACACGATTAGGTACAACGCGGGAGATAAACGGTCTGTATCGCAGCATTGCACCAACCCGCGTTCCATGCAGAGTTCTGCGCTTAGAGCTCTTTGTGTGCTCAGAAGCGAGATTTTCACCAACGCTTAACCACTTCCAACAACTTGTCTAGTATTCTTGATCCTGTAGTTATCCTTTCAAGGTGCCGAGTATTCATCAACGTAGCTACCGGTAATTGGGGCGCGTAATTGCAAATTAGTTAGTGTGTCATTCTCAGGAATGTATGGGTGGTCAAAGAAAATTCACATTTTTGTAATTTTTGTCAATTATGGGAAATATCAAAATTAAATTCCAGTATTACAATCGAATTATCGACTTCATTGTAGCTAGCATTCAACCTGTCCCAGCAAGCTTTACATGTACCCTAGTCACTGCACAACTTGCCCAGACAGGGAGGAAAGAAGATTTGCGCGACGATGTAACCAGGACACTAAAATGGTTTACTGCATACGGTGTGGCTTCCGGCAGCTGTCTCAACGTCACCAAATCGGTCGCCATGGCCATAGGAGACGGGTTGACCCCAGCGTGTGTCGACCCCCTACAGCTTCGTGGCACTGTCAAATGTCTCGGAGTAGAGTTTCACGGCGACATACGGCGCACTGCGGCCCTTAACTACCGCCGCTTATTAGAACAAATTCGGGTCCAGATCTCGAATATTCGTCTGCGGACCCTCGACATTCTTCAGAGGACAAACTTCGTCAATGTTTACCTCGCATCGCGCCTTCCACACACAGCGCGTGACCTTCCAATACCGTTACTGATGGTACGACGTCTATTACCG
Source organism: Schistocerca cancellata (assembly GCF_023864275.1). NCBI lineage: Eukaryota > Metazoa > Arthropoda > Insecta > Orthoptera > Acrididae > Schistocerca > Schistocerca cancellata. Next base: position 737,327,812 of record NC_064629.1, read on the forward strand.
GAATTGGGAGCCTACGTCAGTACAGGCATGCTCTTCAAAGTCAGTAATGAGTCGCTGACCCTTCCCCCAGAAAGGGGAGCTCTTGGCCTAGACCATGTAAACGACAGAGCGGTGGCCCTGTTTGTCAGCTCGCACATCAAAAATGGCTGTAAGCACTATGGGACTTAACATCTGAGGTCATCAGTCCCCTAGACTTAGAAGTACTTAAACCCAACTGACCTAAGGACATCACACACATCCATGCCCGAGGCAGGATTCGAACCTGCGACCGTAACAGCAGCGCGGTTCCGGACTGAAGTGTCTAGAACTGCTCGGTCACAGTGGCCGGCAGCTCGCACATCAAGCCGTGGCGCCACCACTCGGAAAGTTAGACAGGTTTGCTGCTGGACTCCTTAGCTCAGTCCTCCCTTATGCCCCCGCTCACGACCCAAGGCATACCCCCACCCTTCTACAACTTCGGGCACTTTTGCATTGAACACAGTTATGTCCATCTCGCAGTACCACAGACGAAACAGAAGTCGGCGCGGGATATAATATTGCGTCCTACAGCAAACATCGAAGGGGCCAAAAACACTCAGGTTAGCTGGAAAGTGGTGTGGCGGACGATACAAACGGTTACACTGGATACAGACGTGCGATCCACATGGTACATCACAGCAGTATTTTCTACGACTGACTCCGGAACACATCACACCTCGGCTTCTACTATTTCCGGATGAACAGTATTTCCCGCGCACCAAAACCAACGCAGTCACGTGGGTCCGTGGGCATCCAGTGCAATACTTATTTCACGATGGACCTAAAGATATACTGAACTTTTGGAACCACCTACAAGAACGTCATTGCAAGATTGTACGGAACCCAAAATATGGACAATATTTGTTGCTTAAAGAGTGCCCTACGCGACCTTGCGCGCAGCCTGATCATCAACGGGAGGGAGAAGATACCCATTGACTGAGCTGACAAGAACGTGTCCGATTATCTGTGGAATAACATACGACATGCGTGAAGAAGTACCTGGATGATGACGCCTAAGGAGAGTAGCGACACACCCTTCTGCATAATGTACGAAGCACATTTTTCGTTTCCCCATATGTATTACCTCGGTATAGGAGAATACCGAGATATACCGAGACATTTGTTTTGTTTACTCAGAGGACGATGCGGTGCTAGGTACATTTATTTCCGCTGTGGTGTACAGGAAATACAAATTACAAACATATTAAAAAATAAATAAACAAAAATGTAAAAAATTTAAAAATACAACAAATTCCCACAATTAAAAAAAATAGAAAAAATGGTAAGGTGACTGCTCGCGATAAGCGGGAAATCCGGGGTCGAGTCCCTGTCTGACACAAATTTTCATCGCCGTCATTGCATTACACAGCTGATGGATTTCCATATTCGCAACTGTAAATATATTTCATGTATTGCTGTAATCAGTCGAGATCCAAAATATACTGAGATAAGAAAATCATAGATACAGAAAACATTTTTGAAGAAATACACACTACTACTCAAGAAAATACTAAAATTATGACTTTAATTTATTCTTTAGGGTGCACAGTTTCGCTATGGTGTTGTTTCTTGAATTTTCTATGCGGACAAAACTGGATCTCAGTTCATTTTCAAAACGCGAAAGGTCATTTCTCCGAGAGGAGAGAAGGACGTTTATCTTGCTACTACAGAAGTAAAAGAGTTCTGCTGCGACCGTAATGGTTTGCAGCAGTGCAATGGCGAATCCGATTCCACCATTTGTAATCATTAAGAGCGTTAGACAGAAACCCTCATATTCAAAAGGGTTGCCAACTGGATCATCGATTCAGATGTCTGAATCCGGATACATGGTCAGTGATGTATTTTCTTCCTTCCTGGACCAGCTGAACAACACTAACCTCAAGGGAACATTTTACTTGTTTTGGATGGTTACACTTCCCATGGTAAAGATCCCAACGTGCTGGACAAAGCATCACAGTTAGGGATTGAGATGCAGTGTCTTTCTCCGCACAGAACACATAAGCGTCAGCCTCTTGATGTAATTTATTTCTAAATCCTGAAATACTTTTACGGCGAGGCGCGCCGAAGCTTCATCCGTCATCGCCCGTCTAACGAGTAGGTTCAGAATATAGGGGACCTACCCATATAATCCAGATGTATTGGCTGGCGATGTCTCTGAATATGAATTGCTCACTACACCACACGATAATGATCAAGTTATAGTATGAGATGACATTGCTGTGGATAATGACTCCGTCTGTCCATCATCTACTCAGTCGTCATTTGAGGAAATATCGCCGTATCACCAGCGCCACTTGTACAAAGTAATGTTTCTGAAAGAAATATGTCTAGAAAACAAGAATCTGTCGTTCCCACATCCGAAAATTAACCAAGACAACTTCGGGAAAGCCGGCCGCGGTGGCCGAGCGGTTCTAGGCGCTCAGTCCGGAACCGCGCGATTGCTACGGTCGCAGGTTCGAATCCTGCCTCGGGCATGGATGTGTGTGATGTCCTTAGGTTAGTTAGGTTTAAGTAGTTCTAAGTTCTAGGGGACTAATGACCTCAGAAGTTGAGTCCCATAGTGCTCAGAGCCATTTGAACCATTTTGAACTTCGGGAAAAAGCATCCACACAGCAATCAAAGCGACGTTCAGGGAAGAGTTTAGCATGCTCGTCTGCAAATCTCAAGGACAAAGATAACTACTGTGGTGAATGAGACGGTTTTTATTATGATGATACTGCTGGACAAAATTTGGTCAAATGTGTGGGCCTGTGCAGCAGAAAGTTCCATGAGACTTGTGTTGAAAACGGTGATGAACTCAATTTGACAAGCGAAAATTGTTCATAATCACTTTGTATGATTCATACAGATTTTATAATTTAAATAGGTGATTATAATTTCTTGATCTTTTGCAAAATTCATTTTCTTAAGTTTTATTGTTATTTGTTTCTTTTGTTTCCCATTTTGTCTGTCGCATACAATCATGTGTCAAGATCATCCAAACTTTAGGGAGAAGTAGAAATTTTGCTTTATATTCTAATAATGAAAATTATGAATAATAATTACACGAGCTATACTAATTAAATATTTCGTTCTGTCACAGTAAACAAGTTAAAGTCTAACAAATACCTGAAAAAATGTTGTTATTGTTTGGTCTTCAGTTCTGAGACTGGTTTGATGCAGCTCTGCATGCTACAAGCCTCTTCTTCTCCGAATAACTAATGCAACCGACATCCCTCTGAATGTGCTCAGTGTATTCACCTCTTGGTCTCCCTCTACGATTTTTACCCTCCGCGCTGCCCTCCAATACAAAATTGGTGATCCCTTTATGACCCAGAACATGTCCTACCAACCGATCCCTTCTTCTAGTCAAGTTGTGCCACAAATTACTCTTCTCCCCAGTTGTATTCAATACTTCCTCATTAGTTATGTGACCTACCCATCTACATCTACATCTACATGTACATCTACATGCAATTCACATTTAAGTGCTTGGCAGAGGGTTCATCGAACAACAATCATACTATCTCTCTACAATTCCACTCCCGAACAGCGCGCGGGAAAAACGAACACCTAAACCTTTCTGTTCGAGCTCTGATTTCTCTTATTTTAGTTTGATGATCATTCCTACCTAAATAGATTGGGCTCAACAAAATATTTTCGCATTCGGAAGAGAAAGTTGGCGACTGAAATTTCGTAAATAGATCTCGCCGCGACGAAAAACGTCTTTGCTTTTATGACTTCCATCCCAACTCGCGTATCATATCTGCCACACTCTCTCCCCTATTACGTGATAATACAAAACGAGCTGCCCCTTTTTGCACCCTTTCGATGTCCTCCGTCAATCCCACCTGGTAAGGATCCCACACCGCGCAGCAGTATTCTAACAGAGGAAGAACGAGTGTAGTGTAAGCTGTCTCTTTAGTGCCCTTGTTGCATCTTCTAAGTGTCCTGCCAAAGAAACGCAACCTTTGGCTCGCTTTCCCCACAATATTATTTATGTGGTCTTTCCAACTGAAGTTGTTCGTAATTTTAACACCCAGGTACTTAGTTGAATTGGCAGCCTTGAGTATTGTACTATTTATCGAGTAATCCAATTCCAACGGATTTCTTTTGTAACTCATGTGGATCACCTCACACTTTTCGTTATTTAGCGTCAACTGCCAATCTTCAGCATTCTTCTGTAGCACCACATCTCGAAAGCTTCTATTCTCTTCTTGTCTAAACAACTTATCGACCACGTTCCACTTCCATACATGGCTACACTCCATGCAAATACTCACAGAAACGACTTCCTGACACTTAAATCTACACTCGATATTAACAAATTTCTCTTCTTCAGAAACGCTTTCCTTACCATTGCCAGTCTACATTTTATATCCTCTCTACTTCGACCATCATCAGTTATTTTACTCCCCAAATAGCAAAACTCATTTGCTACTTTAAGTTTCTCATTTCCTAATCTAATTCCCTCAGCATCATCCGATTTAATTCGACTACATTCCATTATCCTCGTTTTGCTTTTGATGATGTTCATCTCATATCCTCCTTTAAAGACACTGTCCATTCCGTTCAACTGCTCTTTTAGGTCCTTTGCTGTCTCTGACAGAATTACAATGTCATCGGCGAACCACAAAGTTTTTATTTCTTCTCCATGGATTTTAATTCCTATTCCGAAATTTTCTTTTGTTTCCTTTACTGCTTGCTCAATATACAGATTGAATAACATCCGGGATAGGCTACAACTTTGTCTCACTCCTTTCCCAACCACTGCTTCCCTTTCATGCCCCTCGACTCTTATAACTGGCATCTGGTTTCTGTACAAATTGTGAATAGCCTTTTGATCCCTGTATTTGACCCCTGCCACCTTCAGAATTTGAAAGAGAGTATTCCAGTCAACATTGTCAAAAGCTTTCTCTAAGTCTACAAATACTAGAAACGTATGTTTGCCTTTCCTTAATCTTTCTTCCAAGATAAGTCGTAGGGTCAGTACTGCTTCACGTGTTCCAACATTTGTACGAAATCCAAACTGATCTTCTCCGAGGTCGACTTCTACCAGTTTTTCCATTCGTCTGAAAAGAATTCGTGTTAATATTTGGCAGCCGTGCCTTATTAAACTAATAGTTCGGTAATTTTCACATCTTTCAACGTCTGCTTTCTTTGGGATTGGAATTATTATATTCTTCGTGAAGTCCGAGGGTATTTTGCCTGTATCACGTCTTGTTCACCAGATGATAGAGTTTTGTCAGGGCTGGCTCTCCCAAAGCTATCTGTAGTTCTAATGGAATGTTGTCTACTCCCGGTGCCTTGTTTAGACTCAGATCTTTCAGTACTATGTCAAACTCTTGACGCAGTATGATATCTCCCATTTCATCTTCATCTACCTCCTCTTCCGTTTCTATAATGTTGTCCTCAAGTACATCGCCTTTGTGTAGACCCTCTATATACTACTTCCACCTTTCTGCTTTCTCTTCTTTGCTTAGAACTGGGTTTGCATCTGAGCTCGTGATATTCATACAAGTGGTTCTCTTTTCTCCAAAGGTGTCGTTAATTTTCCTGTAGGCAGTATCTATCTTACCCCTCGTGATTTATGCCTCTACATCCTTACATTTGTCCTCTAGCCATACCTCCTTAGCCATTATGCACTTCAGGTCGATCTCTTTTTTAGACGTGCCTTCTTCATTTATTGCATTTTTATATTTTCTCCTTCCATCAGTTTAATTCAATATTTCTTCTGTTAGCCAAGGATTTGTACTAGCCCTCGTCTTTTTACCTACTTGATCCTCTGCTGCCTTCACTACTTCATCCCTCAAAGCTACCCATTCTTCTTCTACTGTATTTCTTTCACCCGTTCTTATCAATCGTTCCCTAATGCTCTATCTGAAACTCTCTACAACCTCTGGTCCTTCAGTTTACCCAGATCCCATCTCCTTAAATTCCCACGTTTTTGCAGTTTCTTCAGTTTTAATCTACAGTTCACAACCAATAGATTGTGGTCAGAGTCCACATCTGCCCCTGGAAATGTCTTACAATTTAAAGCCTGGTTTCTAAATCTCTGTCTTACCATTATATAATCTATTTGAAACCTTCCAGTTTCTCCAGGATTGTTCCATGTATACAGCCTTCTTTCATGATTCTTGAACCAAGTGTTAGCTATGATTAAGTTGTGCTCTGTTCAAAATTCTACCAGGCGGCTTCCTCTTTCATTTCTTACCCCCATTCCATATTTACCTACTACGTTTCCTTCTCTTCCTTTTCCTACTATCGAATTCCAGTCACCCATGACTATTAAATTTTCGTCTCCCTTCACTATCTGAATAATTTCTTTTATCTCATCATACATTTCTTCAGTCTCATCTGCGGAGCTAGTTGGCATATAAACTTGTACTGCTGTGGTAGGCGTGGGCTTGGCCACAATAATGCGTTCACTATGCTGTTTGTAGTAGCTTACCCGCACTCCTATTTTTTTTATCCATTATTAAACCTACTCCTGCATTACCCATATTTGATTTTGTATTTAGATCCCTGTATTCACCTGACCAGAAGTCTTGTTCCTCCTGCCACAGTACTTCACTAATTCCCACTATATCTAACTTTAACCTATCAATTTCCCTTTTTAAATTTTCTAATCTACCTGCCCGATTAAGGGATTTGATATTCCACGCTCCTGTCCGTAGAACGCCAGTTTTCTTTCTCCTGATAACGAAATCCTCCTGAGTAGTCTCCGCCCGGAGATCCGAATGAGGGACTATTTTACCTCTGGAACATTTTACCCAAGAGGACGCCATCATCATTTAGCCATACAGCAAAGCTGCATGCCCTCGGTAAAAATTACGGCTGTAGTTTCCCCTTGCTTTCAGCCGTTCGCAGTACCAGCACAGCAAGGCCGTTTTGGTTAGTGTTACAAGGCCAGATCAGTCTATCATCCAAACTGTTGCCCCTGCAACTACTGAAAAGACTGCTGCCCTTCTAAATTTTTTGAACTGTGGTCATACAATTTCCGTTTCTCTCCTAGGGTGTCGAGTTACCCCAAAATTACCCTACGTGTGTCTGTGTTTTGGGAGCGCCAGAAAAACTTGAGTGTCATTTCAATACTGAAGGACACATTACACGCTGCAGTAAAATTAATTGTTTGTTGGGAGACATAAACTTTACATACAAACCAGACGAGTGGAGATTCTTTATAGATGGCTCGAAAACGAGCCTGAAGGTAGTACTGTTGCACAATAGCATAGAAAAGCCATCCATCCCTGTCTCACATGCTGCCTTAGCTAAAGAAAGTTATACCATGTTGAAAACCTCTGTAAACTGTGTTAATTTCAATAGTCGTGAACGGCTTGTATGAAGAGATTTAAATGTCATTGTGATTCTGTTGGGTTTGCAGGGAGGTTACATTACGTATTGCTGCTACCTGTGTGAGTGGGACACTTCACACAGAACGAATGGCCCCCACGAACAACAGTATTGTCTGGATCAAAAAATGTTTCAGAAGAAACTCTAGTGAATCCGAACCAAATTGTTCTCGTCCATTGCACATTAAACTGGGGCTCATGACGTCATTTTCTAAGACTGTGCATATGAATGAAGCGGCATTTCAGTATCTGTATAAGAAGTTTCCACGACTCAAGCCCAGAGAAGATCGCGATGGGGATATTCATTATTCGACAGATTCGCCAGCAGTTGAGGGGGAATACACTTTGAGATCACTCTAACCCCTGATCAGCAGCATGCTTGGCATTGTCTTCGTAATGTGGCAACATTCTTCGTGGGAAACAAGAGAACCAAAAATTACAGGAACCTTGTCGACGTACTCAATCAAGCATATAAGGTCATTGGCTGCAACATGACGCCGAAGATGTACTTCCTTTACGCCCACCGCGATGTGTTCCCGAGAACTGTAGTACATTCAGTGAACGATTCCACCAGGACATTTCTCTCATGGAAATGAAATGAGCGTATGGCGTCGTTGGCCGGGAGGCCCCATTCGGGGAAGTTCGGCCGCCAAGTGCAAGTCTGATTTTAGTCGACGCCACACTGGGCGACTTGCGCGCCGGTGATGAAGATGAAATGATGATGAGGACAACACAACACCCAGTCCACGAGCGGAGAAAATCTCCAACCCGACTGGGAATCGAACCTGGGCCCGTTGCACCTGAGGTAAGCACGTTATTACCTAGCTAAGCAGGCACAAGCAGAACATAGGCCGATGGACTACTGCTATGTTGGCTAATTTCTGCTGGATGCTACAGACAGATACTCCAGACATCATCCACAAGAGAAAGGCAAAGACACGGCGCAAATGAACTAGATAAATTCGTTTAATGTATATATCCTGTTGAGTACGGTAGCAATAAATGGGAAATGTGAAGTCCCAGCTTACTTGTACCCCTGAGCTAGGAGCCGGCCGCGGTGGCCGTGCGGTTCTAGGCACTTCAGTCCGGAACCGCGTGACTGCTACGGTCGCAGGTTCGAATCCTGCCTCGGGCATGGATGTGTGTGATGTCCTTAGGTTAGTTAGGTTTAAGTAGTTCTAAGTTCTAGGCGACTGATGACCTCAGTAGTTAAGTCACATAGTGCTCAGAGCCATTTGAACCATTTTGAACCCGAGCTAGGAAACAATTTTAACTGTGAAATTCGCGTTCAGAGCATATAAATCTATAAGAACCGTTTACTTTGGTTTTCGCAACACTTCCACTGTGGGCCATTGTTATATTTACTTGTAAAAGTTTAATTTTCATTTGTGTGCGTTACATATGCGATTATGAATTAAAATTGGTTCAAACAAGGTATTTTGCCTAATTCAAAGGATATGTGATGAATATAAACAACTTCATGATGTTTTTGGAGAAATTTATTAAAAGTTACACAATAGATGCCATTTGTGACGTGACATCAGGTGGCGGCGTACACATCAGATTGTTTAACACGCTTCTTGTTTGTGAGTCGCAAACCCCTAAAAGTTTATAAAATTCAAGTGGTTCAAATGGCTCTAAGCACTATGGGACTTAACATCTGAGGTTATCATTCCCCTAGACTTAGAACTACTTAAACCTAACTAACCTAAGGACATCACACACATCCATGCCCGAGGCAGGATTCGAACCTGCGACCGTAGCAGCCGCGTGGTTCCGGACTGAAGCGCCTAGAACCGCTCTGCCACAGCGGCCGACCAAAATTTTATAACATGAATGGTACGTATGCGCTGGTTCAAATTCAAATAGAATGGAGACTCTAAAATATATATAAAAGTATTCAGACTTAGTGTACTTACTGATGAGCAAAACATTACGACCGCCGTCTGGGTCGCACGCACTGTAAAGTAGGAAAGGCGGCTATCTGTGGCAGACCTCAAGGCAGAGTACGATACTGGTGTAGCTAAAATTATTTCGGCCCACATCGTTCAAGGCACATTTTTTAATATGGGGCTCCGCAGCAAACTAGTCCTACATGTTCGCATGTTGCCACAATGACGTCGTCATTTACGATTGCAGTGAGGACTGGATTTTAGAGGTGGCACCATGGGTCAATGGCTGTGTCTCGATTGGTCAGCTAAATCGCATTTCTTGTTACACCAGGTTGTTGGTCGTGTCTGTATTCGCCGCCATCCAGGTGAAAGGCTGTTCGAAATATGCACGGTATGTGGACGCAGGCCAGCGGGGGCAGTATTATGCTATGGGGGACATTCTTCTGGGTTTCCATGAGACCTGTGGTAGTAATCTAAGGCTGTAGCTGTAGACCACGCGAACGTTATTGCGGACCACCTGTATACCTCCATGCCAGCCGTCCGCTGTGACAGAGCGGTTCTAGGCGCTTCAGTCCGGAACCGCGCTGCTGCTACGGTCGGAGGTTCGAATCCTGCCTCGGGCTTGGATGTGTGTGAGTCCTTAGGTTAGTTAGGTTTAAGTAGTTATAAGTCTATGGGACTGATGACCTCAGGTACTAAGTCCCATAGTGCTTAGAGCCATTTGAACCATTTTGAACCTCCATGCTTGATGTCTCCCCCGATGGCGATGGCGTCTTCCAGCACAATAACTGTCGCCTTCAGAAGGCAATAATCGTGCTACAATCGTTTGCGGAACATGATGCTGAATTCTGGTTGATGTTTCGGCCACCAGTTTCGTCTGATGTGAACCCGATGGAATTTTTCAGCGAAGCTATCGGGCTCCAGGTCCGTTCCCACAAACCGCTGGTCCGCAATTTACGGGAACTGCATGACATGTGCGTAGGCAGCTGGTGCCATATCTGCCTGGAAACCTACGAAGGATTTGTCAAATCTATGCCACGCATAACTACTGCTTTATTGCGTCCCAAAGGTGGGCCAACACCCTATTAAGCAAGCAGCCATAATGTTTTTGGTGATCAGTGTATTTCCATCACCTGAGACAAAGAGCTGGGGTATCAAAAATAAAACTGTGTATCTGCCGGTATGTTTTGGGAGCTCTGAAGAATAAGCTGCAGAGCTCCAAATACATGTCTTATGTATCTTCTGAGATTCTTGGATCACCCTGAACAGTTAGTGTCTCCGCTTCCAATTCCTGCATATTCAGGGCTATTTGCCAAGAAGTGCTGTGCTTAGAGTAACAGTGCAGTGAAATAATCCATTTGAAACTATATAAATAAAGTTTTTCCATTAAAAAACACGCACATTGCGGATAGATCTACTTCATTTCGGGCAAAAAATGTTTAAATAATGCTTACTGTTTTAAACAGTAATAATGAGGCCAAAATTCCAACGAGCCGTGTTTGGGAAATGTAGGACAATATTAGGTGAAGTCTCGAGAGAGAGGTGTTTCACATAAATGAAAATACGAAAAATCTCTTTCATTTCATGCAAACGTTGTCAAAACACAAAAATCATATATGTGTGGAGTTCATTTCACAGCCATTGTTTTATTATCTTGTCGTTTTACGTACACAAATGATTTTCGTCATGTAAGTCGGAATCATAAATACCAATAGACTATTACTGTTGTTGGTCCACATAAATCTCAGATGCCGCTATTAGTTACATTAAAATGGGGCTACTTGGACACCCTTTAAGTGTGGTTTTGGTCTGGGTCACAGGATTCTCATTATGAGTATTTTATTAAAAAATGCTATGTAACAACCCAGCTGGTAGGTTAGCTTTCTTCATAGCAAAATTGGAAAATATTGAAAAAAAAAAGAAAAACATGGTGGTCCAAGTAATCCCGTATTTGGGGCTACTTGAAGACCTTGCTTTATTTCGTATGAAAACGGGTTATAACCTTTGAGGCTGTCATGTTACCCCATAAGCAAGTAAAAAATGTTTCTGTGCTCATTTTAATTCTTCTCAGAAATTGTTTGATGAACATTAAAGCCTTACATTTGTTGAACAAACAAAAATAGCAAAGAATGATTAAAAACTCTGGAAATAAATCAAAAGAAAGTGGTCATACATAAATGTCACATGAAATGAAAAACAACACACTAACACGAAATGATTAAGTTACTGAAAATAAGTGAAAAAGCTATAAACTTCTAGTAATATTAGGAAGCCATTCAAAGAACTAATATCTAAGAGATATTAAAAGCAATTCCCAACTCTTTGTCCTTTCACTAGCGTCCACAATTTCATCATCTGAATCCTCACAACGGGGACAGTTGTAGTACGGATCAGTATTTCCAGTATTGCATGGGCCAAAAATCCAATCGCGGCATTTTACACATTCAGATCAATCAGATTTTCATCTATAATCTATTCAGTTTATACAGCAAATACTGCAACTAGATGCGTCTACAGTTGTTCTGCGACTTACACTAACTGGTCTGTTTTTGCGAAGATTTTGGGTACTCGGGGATGAAAGTCCTTTTTGCAGTATGATGCCGATGCTGACACAGAAAAACTCACAGCAGGTTCCATTTCAATGTCCTGCACATGTGTAGTTGATACATTTGTTCCTGGTGCTACCTTGTTTCCTCTCTTTCGAGTCTTCTTCTCACAACTTCCACGATTTTCCTTCAAGAACTGTGCCAAACTTTCACCTAAATTTCTTTCATCATTGTCACTCTCTAATCCATCAGGAATTCTTTTCAACACATCAGTAGGGTTTGTTGGATGCAGGCCGGTAGCTTTAAAAACTACACTAAATTTTTGTTCACATTTTCACAAATTCCAATCCATAGTCTATTTAACAAGACAGGAAACCGTTCTTGTTGAATACAACCAAGGCATCTACTCTCTTTTCTCCATTGGTCCAAGATTTCTTTCCGTTTCCTTTTCATTTGGTGGGAATAAAGCGACATAAATTTTACTGTTTCCGCTTGCCTCAACCACTTGACGAGAAAAGTGAGTACCAAGATTGTCTCCAAATACGAGGGGTATTAAATATCTAACACAATACTTTTTTTTCCTGTAAGCGGGTTGGTTTCATTCAGGATTCCAATACGCTATATTGGTCCTCACTCTTTTGGTTATAAAACTATATTTTTGAACACAATCTCCGTTCAATGCGAGGGCCTTACGCCACCTTCGTGGACGGGGGAGGGGAGGAGAGGCTGTATGCCCGCATGGTACCTCTCTACTGACCGACGGTGGAGCCAGCGTCTTGCTCCATCAATAACCTCCCCATCATCCATGCACTGCTTCCCACGGAGTGCATCCTTCATTGGGCCAAAGAGATGGATGTCGGAAGGTGCGAGATCCGGACTGTAGGGTGGATGAGGAAGAACAGTCCAATGAAGTTTTGTGATCCCCTCCCGAGTGCGCAGACTTGTGTTAGGCCTTGTATTGTCATGAAGAAGGAGAAGTTCGTTTGCATTTATGAGAAGACGAACCCACCGATGTCGTTTCTTTAATTTTCTGAGGGTAGTGCAATACACTTTAGAGTTGATCGTTGCACCATGAGGGAGGGCATCAAACTCACTGTGCTTTTGTTCACCGCCAGGTCTCCGTAGACATTCTGCAAGGTCCTATGCCATTCTGAAGGCTACGTATAGCGCTGCCACCTATCGGAACTCCATGAAATTATAGGGTCTGAAGCGGGAATATTCTACGACGTCCCACAATAAATTCCGCATTTTTTCAACTGAAATTGCCCGAGAACGGAAATGTCTTGTATTACTTATTGAACGCCCTACTTAATACCACTGTGTCTTCAGGATCACGAGTGGCTTCAACATGTGGCAATAAAATTTCAAAGAACCACGCTTCGAAGAGGTTGATATCAACTCAACCACTTGGACTGCTGGCATATTTTGCACCAGCTGGTCCGCCTTCAGCCCAGTTGTCGTACACATTCTGTGCCTTGTACACAATCATAGGAGGAAGTAGATCTCTATTTGCGTTCCCGTATACCACGAGGCTAATTGAAGCTCGGAAATGCCCTTGTACCCTTTCTACGTTTCTCGTGTTTCTGGGAAACATCCAGGATCATCTGTAACGTTGATCTCATCACAATAGCAGAAATCTGTGCTTTTCACTTCCTGATGAGCAAGTTCAGCATTACTGAATAAGTTCAAAACCACATTACGATTTACAGATGGTCTGAACTGCTTTATATTGGAAGCAATTGTAATTGACAGGTTGTTTCGAGCTATGAATGGATAAAGGAAACCCGGACTGGGTGTTTTATCTTTCAAGACAGCTACTACTGTCTCCTTTTTATCGAGGCTTTTGACAACATCCCTGAAACCTCTCTGTGCCAGCGGAAATCCACAATTTGCCACCGTACCAAGAGTTTCCGCAATGATGGCTTCTTCATTTCTTCTAAGCACTATGGGACTTAACACCTGAGGTCATCAATCCCCTAGACTTAGAACTACTTAAACCTAACAAGCCTAAGGACATCACACACATCCATGCCCGAGGCAGGATTCGAACCTGCAACCGTAGCAGCAGCGCGGTTCCGGACTGAAGCGTCCAGAAACTCTCGGCCACAGCGGCCGGCACGGTAGAGATCAGACTACGGCAAGAGCGAAGAAGAATAAAAAGAAACACATAAATTTGATTTCAAATCTGTAGTAACTTTAAGATCCATGTGAATTCCTTGGGAATAAACGTTTACCGAATCCATAATTCTCAGAAATTCATACTCTACCAAGTGGAACGTACAAAACAGACATACAATTAATAGCATGTAAAGACTGACAATACAGTCAGTCATGCTTATTAAAGGAAAACATGCATTTGATTTCTCTTTCCGTCCAGAGAGTGACGTTATTCCGTTTAATTTCTAAGAGGTTGTATATTCCAAAACAATAAACAGACACGAAGAAATGATTGTTGTTAACAGTTAACGAAGCTTACAAACGTATCGGTCTTACGCGTAGATCTTTTCTTCTGTACGCCTACAGTTTAACAAAATTCATGGGAATGTTTTTCCCTATAAAATTATGACTTTTGATCATAGCTTATGTCCAGACAGATGTAAAATTATAGCTTACGTTAGTAATGAAATTTATAGGCTATATACCAGTTTTTGAAATACAAGCAATTATAAATTTTGCAAGTAGACAACACCAAAATAAAGCTAGTTTTGCGAGGAAGGAATGAATTTTGAGCAAATTGTTCGAAGATTCGCGGTGCAGACTAGAATAATGGAAAGTTAGCGTAAAAGGCGAGGGATAAATAACAGTGCAATAAAAAGGGAAATGGGAGGCCGAAAATTTCGTCGTAGAGACTTAAATCAGAGCCGTAATTAAATTAGACGCCAGAGAGGGGGAAAAAAGGTGTAATTTGGGAAATGTAGGTTTAGCGCCGAAACACTTATTAATTGTTGGGTGCGGCGACACCTGCGCCCCTGCGTCGGTGATCAATAGCTTTAATTTAGGGTGGCGCACTTATTACGGGGCTCGGCCATTCATCTGTCTTCATTGCTATGCGCCGCGCCAACCCGAAAACAATGGCGCTCGCGTCTGCCCTAAATAGCCGGCGCCGGCACGATGAATATTTCGCCAATGCTCTTTAAAACTCGTTCTGTTATTAATTCGACGCTCGTAAATCCCTGCGAAATGCAGCTAAGCGCTTTATGAGCCTGCTAATTGCAAGAATGCGAGTATGATGAGCTACGCTTGTTGCCTGAGGAACAGAAGTGCGCACCTGTACTCGCCTACTAAAATCTCTGTCTCCTGTCGTTTTTTTTCCTTTTTTTCTTTACATTAGTTTTCCGAAAGTAATGGGTTTGCATTTTTGAACGTCAGGGAAAATACAGGGTGCGTCAAAAAAATGTATACACACTTTGAAGCGTTATAGAAAATTTATTTCCCGTTCTACAATGTTAAATTTCTGGGAATGGAAAGCTTAAAGTCCATTTGGATAAATAAATGTACTTTGCAAATGTGATTAATGTTCAAACTGGTGGCCTTCAGTATGAATACATTTCTGAGTACGAGTCACCACTGATTCCGTACATCGTACCAAAGTGTCCAATGGAATTTCTGCGCACACCGCCTGAATCTCATTCCAAAGTGTGTCCAGGTTACGTGGTTTACGTTTATACACCTCATCTTTTACTGTGCCCCATAAGAAGAAATCCAGCGGCGTGAGGTCTGGAGAGCGTGCAGGAAACTCGATTGGTCCCCTGCGTTCTATCCACTGGCCTGGCACATTGTGAACCAGGTATGCTCGTACGTCCTTATGATAGTGCGGCGGGGCGCCATCTTGTTGGAAATAAAACCCATCATTGCCGTATAATGCACGAATGGCAGGGAATATGGAGTCAGCAAGCATTGTTATGTACGTTTCTCCAGTAACAGTACCTTCAAAGCGGAAAGGCCCAATGAGTCCCCTTGCAGACAAACCACACCACACATTTACACCAGGCAAATTCACAGCCTTTTCAACTGTAACGTGAGGATTATCTTCAGCCCAGTACACACAATTGTGCCTATTGACAGTTCCATTGAGTTTGAATTGGGCTTCATCCGACCAAATTATGCTACCCATAAATCCCGGTTCACGTCTCACCATCTCCTGAACCCATTCACAAAATTCTAACCTTCGGTCTGGTTCGTCGTCACTTAGCTGTTGCACCAGCCTTGGAATGTACACACGAAACTTGCCTTTCTTCAGAACGCGTAGCACACTACTAGCACTTACATTACTCTCACGTGCCGCTTGCCTTGAAGATTTTTGAGGTGAACGCTGAAACAGTTCCAAGACCGCAGTTGTGGAATCATCACTTGTAGCTGTATGAGGTCGCCCTGATCGACCTTTATGCACATCACACACTGTTCCATGAATTTCGAATTTGTCTCGTAGACGTATAATTGTTAACCTTGAAGGTGGTTCTGTACCATACTCACTTCTCCACTGTCTTAGAACCGCAGCTACATTCACAAACTTCCAGTACCACTTAATTATCTGCTTCCGCACTTCAAAGCTCAAACGCACGTCCGCCATGTTGTAGTTACTTCCTTGCCACTGCTGCCACCTGTTGAAGAAACATACATTACTTTCTCACAGATATTTAACCTTGTAGAACAGGAAATAAATTGTCTATGACAGTTCAAAGTGTATATACATTTTTTTGACGCACTCTGTATTACTAATCATTACCTACTCAGAGAAATATTTGTAAACTATCGAGGGAAACGTGCACTGCACCTTTCGAGGACGTAAGTGTGGCACACTGCAGAGGCATTTGAAAAGTAAATGTTCTTAAATATGTTTTGTCAAGTAATGAGATTATTGGAGAAACTTGGCTTTGATGCGATCCTAAATCTTTGTAGTGCACGGTAGCAATCAGCCACAATTTGGTTTTGATTTACTTTATTGAAAAAAGATATCGTTACAGATTTCGAATTGATACACTCATGGTCAGACGCCGTGCATGTTTTTATCAAAACGCATGGACTGTGGGTTTCAGATGAGTTGTCCTAAGATCAATAAAATATTTACAGTTTCAAATGTGTGACACTTGTTGAATAGACTCATGCTAGAAGTGAAGTGACCTCCTGGAACATTTGTTTTCATCGTCTTTCTCGAACGAATAATACTCATGCTGTTCTTCATATTGTCACATATACCTGCAGTGGTCTTCATTATTCAAGTTTGTTGAGGGATTCATCAGTCATAAGTCGATACACATTTTTGTGATTGTATATGGAAGTGAATGATCTTTGTTTTCCGCAGTTATTAATTTTGTAATCGCTTATGGAGCTCTTGAGTATTTGAGGCTGTGAATACGAATTCCGAAGTGTTTTGCGCCTGTAAAAGTACTTCAATCTTGCAATTTTGGTCTCTGTAGACACAGAGTCTGGAGAAAAAATAAAAATCACAAATTACTAGTTTAATTACATTCGTATAGTTGCAGAAATAACTACACTGAATATACAGGACGTATTATAAAGCCACCTTAAGCCACGATATTATTCGAAACGATATTACAGCATCAACGATTATCTTCTCTGGTAAGTTACTAACTGTTTCTCATTTTCCTCTCGATTGCTGTCGTTTGTTTGATTCATGTTTTTTACGATTTAACGCGAGTTTCTCGCAAAATGTAAGCGCTCTTCTTCGGCTTCATGTTGCTCATAAACCGGGCAAAACGTGATAAGCAAAATATGTGTTATGAAGGAGTCATAGGGCCAGAAATGTATAGAGAAATCAAAATGTTACTGAAAGCTAAGTTCATCACACTTTTCGCGTCGTTCGAAAATCCTTACAATTCTCCGCTGACGTAAAACCATCTGGAGACCCAGTGTCGTGAATCACCCAATGGAAATGTATGGTTTAGAAGGATTGATAATTTTCTTCGCAAAATATGAGTGTCGTTTCAGGCGTAAGTACTCGGTGCAGATGAATAAACGTGGGATCTACTTTTATCTGTTTTTTGAATACAGTCAAAGATAGAGAACTGAAATCTAGTGATACCGTATACGCTGCTTCTCTCGAAAAAGCAACAATTTGTCCGCCAAGCTTATCATCCCTAATAGGTGTGCTAGTTAGTTAGTTATGGGGAAACCTCTTTACATTAGACAACACTTCTGCTATATATCAGGTTTTTTATGTCCATGCGTAAATTGTCAAAGTGTTCTATAGCTACATATTTCACTTCTTTCTGTGCCAAAGTTTGATTTATTAACGGGTAATGCAGATCAGTGTCCCTTCTAGTGCTGTAGATGTGAATATCTGGCTGGCTGGCTCTGAGCACTATGGGACTTAACTTCGGAGGTCATCAATCCCCTAGAACTTAAAACTACTCAAACCTAACTAACCTAAGGACAACACATACATCCATGCCCGAGGCAGGATTCGAACCTGCGACCGTAGCGGTCGCGCGGTTCCAGATTGTAGCGCCTAGAACCGCTTGGCCACTCCGGCCGTCATGAATATCTCTATTACTCTTACTCAGATGAACTGTTGATAAAAAAAACTGCTTAAGTAAAAAAAATCAATGCAAGCCAATGGCTAATACATCGAGCTGAAACTAGGCGGTAGTTTGAGGTGCTCTAATGAACACTTGACAGTCGATTCACAGCAAAGAAAATCAAACGGCATTCAGAATAAAAACACTTCGGCTGTCACAATTTTATCAGTAAACTTTCAAAGTATTCGAAATAAAGTTTCCAATTTTACTGCCCTCCAGGAAATTCTCGCGCTCAAATTATTCCTGGGACTGAGAGCTGGCTGAAACCCGAAGTGAAAAGCTCTGAGATATTCAGCGAGTCGTGGAACATATATCGGAAAGACGGAGGCGGAGTTTTGATTGCAGTTGACAAAAATATTGTCTCCATCGAGGTCGAAGTTGAGCGTGACAGTGAAGTCGTCTGGTCGCGTATAACAGGTACAGCTGAAACTAAGTCAATTGTTGGATGTTTTTACCAGCCACTCAGTTCCGCTGTGGCAGTTCTAGAATCATTCAAAGAAAGTCTACGGTCAATACCTCGTAAATACCCAGATCATGCAATACTAGATGGAGGCGACTTTGACCTGCATAGTGTAGACTGGGATGTCTATGGATTCATCGCGGGGGGTACAGACAGACAGTCATGCGAAATAATTTTGACTACGTTTTATTTGCGAGTAGAACAGGAGGGAAAATGAGTAGTAGTGGTACAGGGTACCTTCCGCCACGCACCGTATGGTGGCTTGCGGAGTATCTATGTAGATGTAGATGAAAGAGATGCCTGGAAGGTGTGTGTGTGTGTGTGAGAACCCCAGACGCGATTCTAATTACTTTCTTATAAGTAATGATTACTTCTTGCTTAAGCGTGGAGTTACCCCCGAATGTTATCCCATATGACATAAGTACATCATTGAATGAAAATACACAAAATATATTAACTTACTGACTTCTATATCCTCAAAGATGCCAATTATTTTCATGCCAAAAGTAGCCAAACCTAAACGTTTTAGTGGGTCTGCTATATGATTTCTCCAGTTTAAGTATTCATCAATATGCATGCCTAAGAACTTACTACTCTCTACCATGTTTATCATTTCTTGTTTTTTATGCTATTATAATAAGACACTGCAAATAAACTGTAGATTTCCCCACAGAATACGGGCACACTGTCTCAAACGATCAAAAGCCGCACGCCGTCACCTACCCTCCCTTTGTGGCCCAAATGTAATGGTATAAATTCTTTCAGTACTGGGATTCGAACGAGATTTCTTCACGTCGAGAATAACTACGATTTTCTCCGTCAATGATCTTTAGTACTAAGAAGAGTTTTGTCATTTTCTTTCCTTTTATGGTCGCCCTAAGCCAGTCAGACATGCCAGGCGACTGCAACAGCTACTGCAAAAAGTAGGTTAAATTCACTAGCCAAAGGATGACAAAACTATTTCTTTTCAGAGGTTACCCGTGTCTCAAGCTGCTGAGTTATTATACGAAGAGTATTTATGTTTAACTAATGGAAATGCGAAGTCATTTATCTATCAGAGCTCCGTTACTCTATCTATTTAAGCCCCTTAAATCAAAATAACATTTTTTTAAAAATTGTCTGTTGTAGTCATTCCTATAAAGAAATCAAACAATAACGTTTCGTAATAGATAATTCAGTTTCTACACTTATAGTTCACTCTGGATTTTCCCTTGTTCCGTTTTCCAGTATCATTTTGTTTAATTCAAATCGCAATATGTATTCATTTAACACAATCAGTAACTTCATAGTCCAAAATATTACACATTTTAACGATAGCTTGCAGTATCAGAACTCCAAATACCAAACTAAGTTTAATTAAAGTTTTAGATTCGAACCGTAGCACTACAGAATGCAAGGACAGTACCTCAACAAACAGGCTACCTCGCTCGATGTTAAGGTGAATGTGATAGAGGTCCTGTGACGTGTTCGACACGCAATTTAAACATAACAGAGTCCTTGTATATGCAGAAACAGATAGTGGCAGTTTAAAATCACGGAGCAATGTTATAACCACTTCTACAGTACAATATTGTACATAACAACATAATACTCTTTCCATAAATGAGACGCTCAAAATTTTATCTTCCATGACTACAACAGCCTGTATAGGAATGTGCCATGGACGTTTTAACACAATCTGACTTTCCCAGAAGAGAAGTCACAGGTTCAGCGGCTGTGACGATCTTATCAATCATGCGTAAGCACTTATCTATCAGTCTCGTAAAGTAGGTTCTTAACATGATCGCAAATGATTAGTCTATCGGTGCCATGCTTAGGGACCAAGCTGACCACGTATCACGACTATCACGTTCAATCCATCGTTATCCAAACTGTAAGTCAATATGATTCCTAGTATCAAGTGCAAATGTGAAACTATGTAAGCTGACGATTTCCCAGCGCTACATATTCTAGTCTGAAAACCTGAACTCAAGTCATTATGGCATTTTCCAGCATTTTTAAAGTATCTATGTTTAGACAGTATCTCTTTCTCGTTACAATATGAATTTGCAGTGCTTCTTCAACAGCAAAAAAGTCACAGAAAAACGAAGGTTAATCCATATTCCAAGATACTCATTAAAATTACATAGCCTTTAAGCATTTTTGCTACTGTATAGGTACGCAACGCTCTATGTAGATTTGTCATTACAAATCCACAAAAATAATATTCAAAATACTGATTATTCGTTACAGAAATTTAGCAGGTTTACGAAAACAGAACGTGAAGTAATTAACTAATGTGTGTGTGAGTGAAGAACAAGTAAAAACAAGATTAGGTTTTAAATCTTGTCAACGAAGAAGTTATTTAGACGGAGTACAAGTTTGTGATGGTCAAGGAGGGGAAGAAAGTCAGCTCTGCCGTTCTAAAAGAAACCACCTCAGAATGTGCCTTAATGATATCTGGGAAGTACAGAACACCTAAATCAAGATGTCTGTCCTGCGAAAGTTTCTTCTAATTCGGGTATATTATGTCAATGACTGCTCCAACCTGCTTGGAGTGTATAAATATTATGTATTTGCAGATCAGTAATATTTCATATCGATTAGGCGGATTTCGATAATTTGCATTTCGAGACCAGTTTATGAGTAAAATACTGGTTTTCTGCTCATTGTTCATGGTGGCAGAACAGCTACCGTAGTTATAATGCCCCGCCTTTTATGGGTGATATGGATGCAGATGTTGTCCTCGTAAAACTCTCAAGACAGTTGTTTCATTTAATTTATAGAATAAAACACAGCTTCAGTTGCTAGTAATGTTCTATTTATTCCACTTTCGTGTGTTGCTGTCCAGGAGGGCGCTGTGGTTGTCGGTCCTATACTCTAATGCGTTTGTTTGACGTGAGTGTGATCCCCAGTGACTGACTGAACCGACCACCACACATATATGTTGTCGCAATAATTTGGTAGCACCTGAAGCTGAAGCTTTAAGCTTAGAAACCAGTCGTGGAATATATGTGGAAAATTATTAGCAACTGATGCGGCTTTTTATTCTATAAATATATTCCTCAGTTGTGGATGTTCACTTGACCAAATACTTTGTACCAAGTGAGTTTAGATCTTGAGCGAGGCGCCGTCATCTGAAGGCGGCATTTTACCAATCGCTCTGAGCACGAACTTCTCAAGATTCGGTATTCTAGTGTATTTCTCACACTCATTATGCTCCAGCCTAGCAATAAAGGATCTGGTTTTTGTTTAACGCTGGCCGGAGTGGCCGTGCGGTTCTAGGAGCTACAGTCTGGAACCGAGCGACCGCTGCGGTCGCAGGTTCGAATCCTGCCTTGGGCATGGATGTGTGTGATGTCCTTAGGTTAGTTAGGTTTAATTAGTTCTAAGTTCTAGGCGACTGATAACCTCAGAAGTTAAGTCGCATAGTGCTCAGAGCCATTTTTTTAACGCTTACGTGCAGATACGTGGCCTGTGTAAGAAGGTCGCCGTCCGCTTTTGACCAGTTTAGTTGTTTTGTTGTGCTGTTCCCCCACTGCACGTCGCTGCTGCACACACGAGAAACCTGTAGGAAAACACTGAATGCGTAAGCCCATCCACACTGTATTATTGCTTACTTGTAACTAGCACCACCCCCAACAAAACTCGAGACAGGACGTGTCAGTACGAAACTGAATACTCAGGCGAAGAGGCAAGAGTGTTTCTGTCTTCTCAACAGCGAGTGCCATGAGTCAACGGAAAAGTTTTAATCATAGTACGACACACATTCCGTGTTACGCGCATTTGCATTGGTGTGCAGCCTTTATCATTGTTATAAAGACGCTAAGGTAACAGAGGTAATAAAACGGACGAACTACTATGTCGCAAACCACTGTACGCCAAGAACTCAAAAGACTCAGTAAGCAATCATAATCAGTTTCGGGATACTGATACGTAGAGTCCGGACTCATCTTGAAGTTCCCGCACGGCAATATATCACCGAATTCCTTAACATTCAATGACCACTGTGTCGACCGCATTGTATACATTCTTTGGTCACTAAAGTCAGCGGGTCATGTTATATTAGATTTTGTATGTGGGATCGGATGACAAACGGAATCTACGGAGGAAATAATATCACAAGAAACGCTTTAATTGAAACTTCCTGGCAGATTAAAACTGTGTGCCGGACCGTGACTCGAACGCGGGAACTAGGTACTGGCAGAAGTAAAGCTGTGAGGACGGGTCGTGAGTCGTGCCCGCGAAAGGCAAAGGTCCCGAGTTCGAGTCTCGGTCCGGCACATAGTTGTAATCTGCTAGGAAGTTTCATATCAGCGCACACTCCGCTGCAGAGTGAAAATCTCATTCTGGAACGCATTAATTGTTCGTATCACAAGTAGTACTAAGTTTATAAAAGTGCGCCAAGACGTAGTCTAATAAATTCACATAACTTTATTTCTTTTGTAACAATGTCCATTGTGAGTCATTACTGAAATCCTTCAGGAATCTCGTCTACAACAAAAGCTCATAAACTTCATCGGACTCACTCTTAAGAATATCAGATCAAAAGATAAATTTGGAGGTGAATTGTCTGAACTATTCGAAATCCTATCTGGCCTTCAACAGGTGAATGGAGTTTCACCTTTACTGCTTAACTGTGCATTGGAGAAAGTCATGAGAATATAAAATAAGACTGCCAACCAAACATTAAAACTGGAAAAAAATACCAAACTTAATTACTTACCATTCGTAGACGAACTTGACTCCTGGCAAACAATTTGAAAAAGGCTAAACTTCTAATAGAAATGCTTGCAAAAATAGCAGCAAAATTTGTATTACAAATTTCGTTCGAGAAAACGGATATGACGCCATCCTTCAAGGTCGAAAACACCAGCGGTTCGACTGGATGATAACAAATAAATTAAGACTAAAAGTGAATTCAAATATCGTGGTAAGACCATAGCCTGTAACTCAACCAAAAAGTGGCTGAATAGAAAGCGGGACAACTAAACTGAAACCAGCACAATGGAAAACCTGGCCAACCTAACAGAAGAAATCTCTCTCAATGAACGACAGTTTCAGACACAACTACTCCGTTGTTAAACTGGAAGCAACATGCGCAAGTGGAATACTATTTGCGCTGAACACCAGATCAACAGCAGATAAACTACGTAAGGCAGACAGAAGAATGATTCGAACAAAAAGTACGGAATAGATGAACAACGTACATTGGTGCCTAGTGAAGTGTTGTATGGGGAAAGCGAGTCAGTAACAGACGGAATGTGCCATACGCCTAGATCACCTGAAACTAAGCTACTGAAACAACTATTCAAAAGCAAGGACAAGTGATCTAAATAGATCCAGGATGATTTAGCTGAGTTAAATGTAACAATACAGGATTTTGAAAAATTTCTTACCCTTCGGGACGTTCCCATACAGCCATTTCAATAGTTGAATATCAGTTATGACGAAACGTACGTGAAGACAACACAACACCCAGTCCCCGAGCGGAGGAAATCTCAGATCTAGTTGAAAATCGAACCCGGTACTTTTCCGTTAGCAATGCGGCGCGATGACCGTGCAGTTACGGAGGCGAAAAGTGCAAGAAATTGAATGTGCAGTAGAACAGAAACACGAGACATAAACCAAAACCGCGTAAACAAAAACAATACGTCATAACTGAGGAAGGATGGGCTGTCATGTCGGAAACAATGAAAAAGCTTTGGGAGCAGAAGAAGAAACTGAATAGCTGAATCTCTACTTGGAAGACTTAAGTGAATATACAGTAGACTGATTCAAATGCTCCAATGAAAAAAAAACTGTTGTGAACTGTCTTATATTCATCTATAAATTGTTGCAGTAAGTTAACCTTACGTGCTGAATCATTTTTGCGGCGTTTGTTTTACGTGTAATATTGCAACGCCTCACTGAAGACTGGGCAGGTGTTTCTGTAGCACTTTAATTGAAAGCGGCCTGCAATATCACCTCCTTAAACAGTCTGTACGCCTCAGTAAAATGAAAATCGTGTAAGAAAACGACGTGTCATTACACAAAGTTACAGGTTACAATGTAGCTTAGCGCTGCGCTGCGGAAGCTGGGCCAACTCAGAAGCGCTAGCAGAGCAGTAGCAATGCCAGTCGGAGATCGTGCGATAGAAATAACAAATTGGGCTGAACGAATGAATAATATTATCAGCAGTATTATCACTGGGAACTGCTGCCTCCTGCTCGCATACAGATCGGCGAGCGGGGCGGTCGCGCCGGCTACCCGTAGCGGCGGCTGTATTATCAGCTCCCATAACAAGATAGTTCTCTGGCTGCGCGGAAACCGTGACCATTATATCGTGCTTTATAGCCAGCGACCCAGCCACCACTGTCATTCCCCCGTTTCCATTAAACGAACGTTATGAAATGAATTGCCCGCAATAAATTGTGCCTCCCCCGACGGGCGGGATGCGCGCGCAGCTCCGCCTGCGCGTATCGCAATGCGCGGCGCTCGTGCTCGCCTCGCCGCTTGTCCCGTGATAAAACCGGATAACCGCTCCACCTACAATAAATGGGACAGCTTTAGAATCTTCTCTCGGAATGGCCTCCGCGCAGAGCTGCAGCCGCTTCCAAATCTTACTTGTCTGAAGGGAAGGCACTGTTTGTAAATACGATTCGAGCTGTTTTATTCCGGCTCGATTTCGGAGTGTCGCCCGTTCCCGCTGTTACGGTTACTGAATAAACGGAAATGAACGTACTGTTCCAAATGACGATTTTATCGCTTTTAATTAGTGCACTGCCTCTCTGTACAAACTGAAATCTTCGGAAATATGCTTCTTTCCCATTTCAGCTGTGGATGTTTTCACAGGACTGACCACTTCTCCCTTTCCTGTGCGCCATCATTGTTTACACTGTTTCAAGTCCGAATCAAATTTTTCATCAAAACTTTCCCGCATTAGTAAATTGACCCAGATGCTTCTGTGATCATTTTATGAAAACAAAGAAGTGAGATCTGCGTTAACGTCCGTCGACGTAAAAATCATTAGAGACTGGGTGCAATCCCGTACTGAATACATATGTGGAAGGAAATCAGTCATAATCTTGTTAATTAAAGGAACCACCCCGCTGTTCTCTTGAAGCACTTTAGATAAACTGCGGAAAATATAAACATGAATAGCCGCACTGTAAATTTACTTTTGTTCCTCCTGACTAAGTATCAGGTCCAATTTTTATTGTTTTATAAGCTGACGAGACCAATGGAAATTTCTGCAAAAGTTTTCATGTTGTGCGATTATTCCTCCCCCAGCTGTACCTAAATTAATCTATTTTGTTACGTGATTCACAATAGTCAATACAACGAAAAAAACAGCCGAAGCTGCAAATTTCGCTTTTGTATACTTGATGACTAGCTTCGGGTAGAGACACACTTTCAAACCATCCACATACTGAAAATAGTATTTCCCAAAATATAAAAAAACATGTGAAGATAACAAACAAATACCTATAACAAAGTTCAGATGAACAGTCACGGAGCATATAGATAACGATCATCATTTGAAAATGGGTCACGATCGGAAGCTAGTCATCAAGTAAATAAAAGTGAAACTTGCAAGTTTCAAAATGGCGTTTCCCAAAATATAAAAGTTATAAGTGGGTTAACTGAAAAGTAATGTCTCCTTCTTCGTAACTCTTCAGCAGTTGGCAGCATTGATATGCGGCAGGTAGTGGCTTGTTCTGTAGCCTCTGCTCTACAGCTCCAGTTGGCGGGGAGCCTTAGCATTGAACGGTTGTGCTGTTACAGTGTTAAGTATGGAACCTTGCGCAGACGGTCGGTCGGTGCGATTTAAGCAACGTGACAGCAGAAGGTGTCGCCCCAAAGGAGATTCGTCAGAGAATGAAAGCAGTTTACAGTGATTGTGTTGATATGACTATTGTGCGTCGGTGGGCGAGTAAGTTTAAAGATATTGAGGCGGGAACATCTGACGTGCGTGACAAACAAAGAGTTGGACGTCCTATGACGGCAACCACCGAGTTTCACAAGCAAAATGTTGACAAATTGATTCAGGACGATCGTCGCATTACTCAGAGAGAAACTGCAAGCACAATCGGCATTTCACAAGAACGTGTGGGTCACATTATTGCTTTGCTTGGCTATCGGAAGATCTGTGCACGATGGGTACCCCGGATACTGACTCCTGAAATGAGAGCACACAGACTTGAAATTTTCCAGGGACCCCCCTCGCGTTACGAGGATGAAGGTGAGGCCTTTCTCCATGCAGTTAAGACAGGAGACGAAACATTTACTCCATTACGATCCGGAGACGAAACGTCAGTCTATGGAATATCAACACAAAGACTCGCCCTAGAAAAAGAAATTCAAGACTCAGCCCTCAGCTGGAAAAACCATGGCCACAGTATTCTGGGACACAGACGGTGTTATCCATGTTGATTTCCTTGATCGTGGAACAACAATAAATTCAGAGCGTTAATTAGAACGCTGTTGTTGTTGTTGTGGTCTTCAGTCCTGAGACTGGTTTGATGCAGCTCTCCATGCTACTCTATCCTGTGCAAGCTTCTTCATCTCCCAGTATCTACTGCAACCTACATCCTTCTGAATCTGCTTAGTGTATTCATCTCTTGGTCTCCCTCTACGATTTTTACCCTCCACACTGCCCTCCAATGCTAAATTTGTGATCCCTTGATGCCTCAAAACATGTCCTACCAACCGATCCCTTCTTCTAGTCAAGTTGTGCCACAAACTTCTCTTCTCCCCAATCCTATTCAATACCTCCTCATTAGTTACGTGATCTACCCACCTTATCTTCAGCATTCTTCTGTAGCACCACATTTCGGAAGCTTCTATTCTCTTCTTGTCCAAACTAGTTATCGTCCATGTTTCACTTCCATACATGGCTACACTCCATACAAATACTTTCAGAAACGACTTTCTGACACTTAAATCTATACTCGATGTTAACAAATTCCTCTTCTTGAGAAACGCTTTCCTTGCCACTGCCAGTCTACATTTTATATCCTCTCTACTTCGACCATCATCGGTTATTTTACTCCCTAAATAGCAAAACTCCTTTACTACTTTAAGTGTCTCATTTCCTAATCTAATTCCCTCAGCATCACCCGACTTAATTTGACTACATTCCATTATCCTCGTTTTGCTTTTGTTGATGTTCATCGTATATCCTCCTTTCAAGCCACTGTCCATTCCGTTCAACTGCTCTTCCAAGTCCTTTGCTGTCTCTGACAGAATTACAATGTCATCGGCGAACCTCAAAGTTTTTATTTCTTCTCCATGAATTTTAATACCTACTCCGAATTTTTCTTTTGTTTCCTTTACTGCTTGCTCAATATACAGATTGAATAACATCGGAGAGAGGCTACAACCCTGTCTTACTCCTTTCCCAACCACTGCTTCCCTTTCATGCCCCTCGACTCTTATAACTGCCATCTGGTTTCTGTACAAACTGTAAATAGCCTTTCGCTCCCTGTATTTTACCCCTGCCACCATCAGAATTTGAAAGAGAGTATTCCAGTTAACATTGTCAAAAGCTTTCTCTAAGTCTACAAATGCTAGAAATGTAGGTTTGCCTTTTCTTAATCTTTCTTCTAAGATAAGTCGTAAGGTCAGTATTGCCTCACGTGTTCCAACATTTCTACGGAATCCAAACTGATCTTCCCCGAGGTCGGCTTCTACCAGTTTTTCCATTCGTCTGTAAAGAATTCGCGTTAGTATTTTGCAGCTGTGACTTATTAAACTGATAGTTCGGTAATTTTCACATCTGTCAACACCTGCTTTCTTTGGGATTGGAATTATTATATTCTTCTTGAAGTCTGAGGGTATTTCGCCTGTCTCATACATCGTGCTCACCAGATGGTAGAGTTTTTTCATGACTGGCTCTCCCGAGGCCATCAGTAGTTCAAATGGAATGTTGTCTACTCCCGGGGCCTTGTTTCGACTCAGGTCTTTCAGTGCTCTATCAAACTCTTCACTCAGTATCTTATCTCCCATTTCGTCTTCATCTACATCCGTTTCCATTTCCATAATATTGTCCTCAAGTACATCGCCCTTGTATAGACCCTCTATATACTCCTTCCACCTTTCTGCCTTCCCTTCTTTGCTTAGAACTGGGTTGCCATCTGAGCTCTTGATATTCATACAAGTGGTTCTCTTCTCTCCAAAGGTCTCTTTAATTTTCCTGTAGGCAGTATCTATCTTACCCCTAGTGAGACAAGCCTCTACATCCTTACATTTGTCCTCTAGCCATCCCTGCTTAGCCATTTTGCACTTCCTGTCGATCTCATTTTTGAGACGTTTGTATTCCTTTTTGCCTGCTTCATTTACTGCATTTTTATATTTTCTCCTTTCATCAATTAAATTCAATATTTCTTCTGTTACCCAAGGATTTCTATTAGCCCTCGTCTTTTTACCTACTTGATCCTCTGCTGCCTTCACTACTTCATCCCTCAGAGCTACCCATTCTTCTTCTACTGTATTTCTTTCCCCCATTCCTGTCAATTGTTCCCTTATGCTCTCCCTGAAACTCTCTACAACCTCTGGTTCTTTCAGTTTATCCAGGTCCCATCTCCTTAAATTCCCACCTTTTTGCAGTTTCTTCAGTTTCAATCTGCAGTTCATAACCAATAGATTGTGGTCAGAATCCACATCTGCCCCAGGAAATGTCTTACAATTTAAAACCTGATTCCTAAATCTCTGTCTTACCATTATATAATCTATCTGATACCTTTTAGTATCTCCAGGATTCTTCCAGGTATACAACCTTCTTTTATGATTCTTGAACCAAGTGTTGGCTATGATTAAGTTATGCTCTGTGCAAAATTCTACAAGGCGGCTTCCTCTTTCATTCCTTCCCCCCAATCCATATTCACCTACTATGTTTCCTTCTCTCCCTTTTCCTACTGACGAATTCCAGTCACCCATGACTATTAAATTTTCGTCTCCCTTCACTACCTGAATAATTTCTTTTATCTCGTCATACATTTCATCTATTTCTTCATCATCTGCAGAGGTAGTTGGCATATAAACTTGTACTACTGTAGTAGGCATGGGCTTTGTGTCTATCTTGGCCACAATAATGCGTTCACTATGCTGTTTGTAGTAGCTAACCCACACTCCTATTTTTTTATTGATTATTAAACCTAACGGCTGAAAGCAAGGGGAAACTACAGCCGTAATTTTTCCTAACGGCTGAAAGCAAGGGGAAACTACAGCCGTAATTTTTCCCGAGGACATGCAGCTCTACTGTATGATTAAATGATGATGGCGTCCTCTTGGGTAAAATATTCCGGAGGTAAAATAGTCCCCCATTCGGATCTCCGGGCGGGGACTACTCAGGAGGACGTCGTTATCAGGAGAAAGAAAACTGGCGTTCTACGGATCGGAGCGTGGAATGTCAGATCCCTTAATCGGGCAGGTAGGTTAGAAAATTTAAAAAGGGAAATGGATAGGTTAAAGTTAGATATAGTGGGAATTAGTGAAGTTCGGTGGCAGGAGGAACAAGACTTTTGGTCAGGTGATTACAGGGTTATAAATACAAAATCAAATAGGGGTAATGCAGGAGTAGGTTTAATAATGAATAAAAAAATAGCAGTGCGGGTTAGCTACTACAAACAGCATAGTGAACGCATTATTGTGGCCAAGATAGACACAAAGCCCATGCCGACTACAATAGTACAAGTTTATATGCCAACTACCTCTGCAGATGATGAAGAAATAGATGAAATGTATGACGAGATAAAAGAAATTATTCAGGTAGTGAAAGGAGACGAAAATTTAATAGTCATGGGTGACTGGAATTCGTCAGTAGGAAAAGGGAGAGAAGGAAACATAGTAGGTGAATATGGATTGGGGGGAAGGAATGAAAGAGGAAGCCGCCTTGTAGAATTTTGCACAGAGCATAACTTAATCATAGCCAACACTTGGTTCAAGAATCATAAAAGAAGGTTGTATACCTGGAAGAATCCTGGAGATACTAGTAGGTATCAGATAGATTATATAATGGTAAGACAGAGATTTAGGAACCAGGTTTTAAATTGTAAGACATTTCCTGGGGCAGATGTGGATTCTGACCACAATCTATTGGTTATGAACTGCAGATTGAAACTGAAGAAACTGCAAAAAGGTGGGAATTTAAGGAGATGGGACCTGGATAAACTGAAAGAACCAGAGGTTGTAGAGAGTTTCAGGGAGAGCATAAGGGAACAATTGACAGGAATGGGGGAAAGAAATACAGTAGAAGAAGAATGGGTAGCTCTGAGGGATGAAGTAGTGAAGGCAGCAGAGGATCAAGTAGGTAAAAAGACGAGGGCTAATAGAAATCCTTGGGTAACAGAAGAAATATTGAATTTAATTGATGAAAGGAGAAAATACAAAAATGCAGGAAATGAAGCAGGCAAAAAGGAATACAGACGTCTCAAAAATGATATCGACAGGAAGTGCAAAATGGCTAAGCAGGGATGGCTAGAGGACAAATGTAAGGATGTAGAGGCTTGTCTCACTAGGGGTAAGATAGATACTGCCTACAGGAAAATTAAAGAGACCTTTGGAGAGAAGAGAACCACTTGTATGAATATCAAGAGCTCAGATGGCAACCCAATTCTAAGCAAAGAAGGGAAGGCAGAAAGGTGGAAGGAGTATATAGAGGGTTTATACAAGGGCGATGTACTTGAGGACAATATTATGGAAATGGAAGAGGATGTAGATGAAGACGAAATGGGAGATAAGATACTGCGTGAAGAGTTTGACAGAGCACTGAAAGACCTGAGTCGAAACAAGGCCCCGGGAGTAGACAACATTCCATTTGAACTACTGATGGCCTCGGGAGAGCCAGTCATGACAAAACTCTACCATCTAGTGAGCACGATGTATGAGACAGGCGAAATACCCTCAGACTTCAAGAAGAATATAATAATTCCAATCCCAAAGAAAGCAGGTGTTGACAGATGTGAAAATTACCGAACTATCAGTTTAATAAGTCACAGCTGCAAAATACTAACGCGAATTCTTTACAGACGAATGGAAAAACTGGTAGAAGCTGACCTCGGGGAAGATCAGTTTGGATTCCGTAGAAATGTTGGAACACGTGAGGCAATACTGACCTTACGACTTATCTTAGAAGAAAGATTAAGAAAAGGCAAACCTACATTTCTAGCATTTGTAGACTTAGAGAAAGCTTTTGACAATGTTAACTGGAATACTCTCTTTCAAATTCTGAAGGTGGCAGGGGTAAAATACAGGGAGCGAAAGGCTATTTACAGTTTGTACAGAAACCAGATGGCAGTTATAAGAGTCGAGGGGCATGAAAGGGAAGCAGTGGTTGGGAAAGGAGTAAGACAGGGTTGTAGCCTCTCCCCGATGTTATTCAATCTGTATATTGAGCAAGCAGTAAAGGAAACAAAAGAAAAATTCGGAGTAGGTATTAAAATTCATGGAGAAGAAGTAAAAACTTTGAGGTTCGCCGATGACATTGTAATTCTGTCAGAGACAGCAAAGGACTTGGAAGAGCAGTTGAACGGAATGGACAGTGTCTTGAAAGGAGGATATAAGATGAACATTAACAAAAGCAAAACGAGGATAATGGAATGTAGTCAAATTAAGTCGGGTGATGCTGAGGGAATTAGATTAGGAAATGAGACACTTAAAGTAGTAAAGGAGTTTTGCTATTTAGGGAGTAAAATAACCGATGATGGTCGAAGTAGAGAGGACATAAAATGTAGACTGGCAATGGCAAGGAAAGCGTTTCTCAAGAAGAGGAATTTGTTAACATCGAGTATAGATTTAAGTGTCAGGAAGTCGTTTCTGAAAGTATTTGTGTGGAGTGTAGCCATGTATGGAAGTGAAACATGGACGATAACTAGTTTGGACAAGAAGAGAATAGAAGCTTTCGAAATGTGGTGCTACAGAAGAATGCTGAAGATAAGGTGGGTAGATCACGTAACTAATGAGGAGGTATTGAATAGGATTGGGGAGAAGAGAAGTTTGTGGCATAACTTGACTAGAAGAAGGGATCGGTTGGTAGGACATGTTTTGAGGCATCAAGGGATCACAAATTTAGCATTGGAGGGCAGTGTGGAGGGTAAAAATCGTAGAGGGAGACCAAGAGATGAATACACTAAGCAGATTCAGAAGGATGTAGGTTGCAGTAGATACTGGGAGATGAAGAAGCTTGCACAGGATAGAGTAGCATGGAGAGCTGCATCAAACCAGTCTCAGGACTGAAGACCACAACAACAACATATTAAACCTACTCCTGCATTACCCCTATTTGATTTTGTATTTATAACCCTGTAATCACCTGACCAAAAGTCTTGTTCCTCCTGCCACCGAACTTCACTAATTCCCACTATATCTAACTTTAACCTATCCTTTTCCCTTTTTAAATTTTCTAACCTACCTGCCCGATTAAGGGATCTGACATTCCACGCTCCGATCCGTAGAACGCCAGTTTTCTTTCTCCTGATAACGACGTCCTCCTGAGTAGTCCCCGCCCGGAGATCCGAATGGGGGACTATTTTACCTCCGGAATATTTTACCCAAGAGGACGCCATCATCATTTAATCATACAGTAGAGCTGCATGTCCTCGGGAAAAAATTACGGCCGTAGTTTCCCCTTGCTTTCAGCCGTTCGCAGTACCAGCACAGCAAGGTCGTTTTGGTTAATGTTACAAGGCCAGATCAGTCAATCATCCAGACTGTTGCCCCTGCAACTACTGAAAAGGCTGCTGCCCCTCTTCAGGAACCACATGTTTGTCTGGCCTCTCAACAGATACCCCTCCGTTGTGGTTGCACCTACGGTACGGCTATCTGTATCGCTGAGGCACGCAAGCCTCCCCACCAACGGCAAGGTCCATGGTTCATGGGGGGCTATAAACTCTGAATCGACGGCTAACAAGGATCCGAAAGGAAAAGGGAACCGTTTTCCTGAAGCATGACAATGCCAAACCACACACTTCACGTGCCACCACATCAGAACTTCAGAGACTGAATCTCACCACCGTACGGCATCCTCTATACAGTCCACATTTAGCACCGCCTGAGTTCCATCTGTTCCCGATAATGAAAGACGATCTGTGGGGAAATCATTATGCTTGTGCCGAAGACGGTGAGAGAACTGTGAGAATGTGGTTGCGGAAGCAGAGTGTCGACTTCTTCCGTGACGGCTTCAAAAAACTTGTTCATCGTTGGCAGAAATGTATCCAATAGGCTGTTGATTATGTGGAAAAGTGAATATGGATAAATGAATATTGGTAATTAAAGATCATATTCTAAGGATTATTTCCGCATTTGATTTATTAAAACAATCCCATCCAAACCCAATTAACGAAGGTGGATGCATTACTTTTCATTCAACCCTCGTATAAGAGTTATATGTAACGTCTGTAACTATTCATTTGCATTTTTAAACGTATATGTTTATTATCTTGACATGGTTCTTATATTTTGAGTAGTACCATTATTACTTGCAAATGGGTCCCGATCCATAACTAGTCATTAAGTAAAATAAGTAAAATTTGTAACTCAGGTTTTTTTTTCGTTGTATTAATTACCCCAAGTTGCTGCCCTGCAATTACTTCAACATGCTGGAATTTCGTATTCATAATACTGGTTGTGCTGATTTCATTAGCGCGTTGTTGCGATCGGTCAGCAGCTCACCTGAGTATCTACATCTTTACTGCCACCTCAGCTTCACTCCTCATTTAAGACGAAGAGGACGACAGACGAAATCTGTCTGCATCAGGATTGGTTGGTGTCCACACTAAAACGAAGGCAAACGCCATTCTGCAGACGCATATTAACTTGTGAATATTCTGTAACACAACTGGAAAAGTTTAATGATAGGTGGGTTACATGAAAGCATTTGGAGTCGCCCACATTATTTCGCATAATATTTCGTCTGGTTCAACCAGTTACAGTAAATACAATATGCAGTGCAGCAACTGCCTCTCGAAATTAATAAATGATTGGTTTTACATTAAAAGACAAAAGGAAAAATGAAGACGAACTGACAAGGAGAGGAAAGAAAGATATGAAAGTTATCAGGCTAGTTTCCTCAAATTCCTTTTTCACTATCAGTCTTTTTTCATAAATTTTATTATGATTCATTTAACAGAATATCGCAAAGTTTCGTTATTTTTCGTTAATTAGTAGACAAGCGACGAGATATACCGTCCTTTCTTGATATTAGTAACCAGCGAGAGATGTCTACGTCGCGAAACAGCCCCTTGATAGTGATTTCATCTCGAAAAGACATTCATATAGCTTACTTTTTCGTCGACATTTTGTACCTCATATCTGCAGCATTCTTTTGCCTGTCATTTAGGAAAGAAACAAGGAGCGGTAGGTTCCATATATCGTCGATGGCGTGGCGATAAGAGACATACTTCTAGCTCTTTAGGACAAGGCCAGTGATGGAATCGGCAGTGGCCTCATCAAAGGAATTGGTTTTGGGGAGTTGTGGTCAATCTAAATCAGGATGAATAGATGGAGATTTGAGCACCGATCCTTCTGAATGTAAGACCAAGGCCTGCATCACAGCTCTTCGTTCGGTCTCAGCTTTTACTACATCCGTTTGAGCTGATATAAGCAATACTAAATTTTGAAACAAAAACTCAGCATGCACTGCAGTTATACAGAAATATATCAGAAATTTGGAAAATAATGAACTGCTGACTATTCCATGAGAAAAGCATGGCAAGTTAAGCACTTAAAGATTATATTTTACATGGAGTTAAAACAGCCTTCGAGCTGTCCCCTGTTCTCATTAAAGGCTATCAATCGAAACAAAAGGAAATAATAATATGTGTATCGTAAACACAGATAAATCAAGATTCTTTTGTCATTATCTCATTTATTTTACCATTAATGAATAAGTCTCAGTCATACTTGCAACTTCCTAGCGGCCGATTAGAAGTATTCACTCTCTAATCCGCCATAGACACTGTCCAATCAAAAATATGCTGACACTTATCAGTGGACATTGATATGGGATGTGTTCATCCTTCGCCTTTATGATACCTTGAACGCCGTTACATGTGTACCAGCTCGATGCAGCTACTTGTTTGTTTTGGTTTCATTTTGCCACAAAAAATGGCACTAAGATTATACATGATGATAACAAGTGCGTGTTATATTTTTTTGTAGCAAAATGAAGCCAAAACAAACAACTAGCTACATCCAGTTGGTACACATGTAATAAGATATCGCTGTTTTCCACCTGCAGATGAGTATTAACGCTCGAAACGGGTCGTAGGAGAAAATAAAAAGTGATGATTCCTTTCGCTAATTTCAAGGGTCCTCGGATCTGATCTAAACAGCTAAAAAATTTATTGGTGTGGCCGTTTTCCAGAGTAACTGTAAAAATATTCGTTTATGAACTGAACTCCTTGCGAAATACTCGTTTACTATCACTAAATACTAAATACTTAAGCTGTTACACCCAGCTGGTGTCCTAGATGAAACTGGACTGAACCTCAACTGCTTCTTCAGTTCAGTTAGAAAGCACAGTCTAGGTTTAAAACTAATTTCTCTAGAGTTCCGTATGCATTCATGTAGGTTGAGAACAGGTTTATATATTTTCAAGTTATCAATGTCAGTTTGGTAACTTATTTTGGGATTTTATACTTGTTTTAAAAAATCCCTGAGTTACATAAATTTGTGTGTATGCATACTCTCCACACCCCTCTGTACAAGCATCCTGTCACATGTAGCGGTCAGTTCCGCATTTCGTGTGGGTGTCTGATATTTTTGATCAGATACTGCACGGACTCCTTGTGAAACACACCAGTTGACACCGCAGGATTCAAAAATTTCATATTAAGTATGATGATATCAAATAATGTCAGATTTGTGATATCGTTTCCATATGACTTTTAAATACGACAGTACAATATCACTATTAGGGTAATAATTATGTTCAGACTGGCTGCGGACACTGTAGACTATAGAATATTTTGAGAGAGAAGAAAATAATGCAACAATTGAACGCTACTGGGTGGTAGTAAAATAAGTTATTGACGAGAGAATGAATATTATTTCAAACTTCAACGGTCACTGATCCGTTTCACGCTCTCATGGAGATACAGGTGCGCCTGCATTCTCTGCAACCAGCGCTACATCACAGCGACACACATTGCCGCCTCAGATTAGGGTCTGAATTGCTCGCATCCATGAAATTCCTGAAAAGAATTTATGACATCTGCTGCTAAGAAAGTCTACAGTGACTTACGAAAGCTTCGATAAATCTGTTTTTAAAGAGCATCTGATGGTTTCTCATATTTGGCGATCACTGGATGACATCATAACTGATGCTGCACACTCGGACTTTCATTCACGAGGACGACGGTTCAAACCCGCGTCAGGCCATTCTGATTTAGGTTTTCCATGGTTTCTCTAAATTCCGGGATGATTCCTTTGAAAGTGCACAGTCGACTTCCTTCCCTATCCTTCCCTAATCGGATGGGACTGATGACTTCGCTGTTTGATTCCCTCCTCCAAATCAACCAACCAACACCACGGATGCTGGGTAGTGTGCTGTCCTTTGTACAGCCGAAGAAGACGACTGGAAAAATAAGATGTAAATAATACGATGGCACAGAATTCTCCCATAGCTGTAAACCAGCAAACGCCATTTCCTTTTTTCTAAATTAATGTGTGTTTTAGGCAGTTAGAAAATAACAACACTAAAACCAACTTTAGTTTTAAACTGTAATACCACTTAAAGTATAAAACCTGTATTTAAGATTTAAAAAAGTGTCAGCTTATCTGACTATTGTACGGAGGACCCGGGTTCGATTCCCGGTCCTGACAGGAATTTTTTCTTGGTGGAAGGACCGGAAAGGGTGTACTCAGCATCGCGACGCCAGCGGAGGGCGTGCTTTAGTGAGAAGTTACGGCTCCTAGGACTGGGAAGCTGACTGCGGCCGAGCGAGCGGTGCGCTGAACCCACGCCCCTGCATACCACATTCAATGACGTCATTGGCAAAGGGTGACATGGCGGTCAGTCAGCACCGAATGGCCCGACTGGGCCAGCAGTCGGAGCTTAAGCTTTAGCTTTTTAGACAGTCACGATAAAAAAAAGGATCTTATCTCTGTGATGAATGCATCAAAATGACTAATAGTGGAAATTAACTAACAGCACGTACAATAAATATATTACAACCTGTTTGGACCATGTTTTCTTTCTTAAGATATACTGAGGATGTAGATTCCCACAAGAACAGTTTGCTGAAAGAATGATAATGAAGAAGAAGAATGACAAGGTGAGAGTGATTACGACAAGCACGGAGTCATTCACTCACACATTTTTCCCGAATGGGACAGGAAAGGTATCTATTAATAACGCTTCGAATGAGCTTCCATCAAACACTGTACACTGAATTGCGGAATGTATACATGGCGGTAGAACTATAGCAAGCTCGCAGTGGATAGAGTTGTTACTTTGTCGAAATTAATTAATAGCACCGACAATAAATATATTACAGCCTTAATTATTTTCAGCCATAATCGCTAAGTTTTTGAATCGTGACTGTGTGGGATGATTATTTATTTCAAGTTTCTGCCACCAGTCACTCTTTATTTCATGCTTAATCTAACATAATGCAACGCGTTTCGAACATGTTCTGTTTATCTTCAGTCGTTTATACAAATGGTTCAAATGGCTCTGAGCACTATGGGACTTAACTTCTAAGGTCATCAGTCCCCTAGAACTTAGAACTACTTAAACCTAACTAACCTAAGGACATCACACACATCCATGCCCGAGGCAGGAATCGAACCTGTGACCGTAGCGGACGCGCGGTTCCAGACTGTAGCGCCTAGAACCGCTCGGCCATCCCGACCGGCGTTTATACATACATATAGAGAAATGTTACTTAAAAATAAACAGCTATTTTAAGACTGTTTATTTTTAAGCAACGTTCCTCTAAATGTATGTATGTATAAACGGCTAAAGATGAACAGAACATGTTCGAAACGCGTTGCATTATGTTAGATTAAGCATAGAATAAAAAGTGACTGGTAGCAGAAACTTGAAATAAATAATATTACAGCCTGTTTGGACCGTGTTTTCTTTCCTTCTAGGCACTACAGAACTATCGTCCTACATTACGTAATACAGAGTCCATTAAGATGACTCGAAACGTTTATGCAAAAGAGAAATTTGTTAACATGGAACGTAAATTTGAGTGTCAGCAAGTCTTTTCTGAATGTATTTGTCTGGGCTGTATAACCTGGTATGGCAGTGAATGCGGACAATAAACAGATCAGACAACAAGACAATAGCAGATTTAGAAATGTGTATGCTTCAGAAGAATGTTAAAGATTAGATGAGTAGACCGGGCTATTGATGAGGAAGTAGTATATCCAGTTGCCGAGAAAACAAATGTATGGCACAATTTGACAGCAAGAAGGAGTCGGTTGATAGAACATGTCCTAAAGAATCAAGGAATGGTCAATTTGGTAATGGAGGAAAGTGTATTGCAAAAAT
Source organism: Schistocerca cancellata (assembly GCF_023864275.1). Classification (NCBI taxonomy): domain Eukaryota; kingdom Metazoa; phylum Arthropoda; class Insecta; order Orthoptera; family Acrididae; genus Schistocerca; species Schistocerca cancellata. Next base: position 737,367,059 of record NC_064629.1, read on the forward strand.
TGTAGAGCGGGACAAGGGCTTAACTACACTACTGGCCATTAAAATTGCTACACCAAGAAGAAATGCAGATGATAAACGGGTATTCATTGGACACATATATATTATACTAGAACTGACATGTGATTACATTTTCACGCAGTTTGGGTGCATACATCCTCAGAAGTCAGTACCCAGAACAACCACCTCTGGCCGTAATAACGGCCTTGATACGCCTGGGCATTGAGTCAAACAGAGCTTTGATGGCCTCTACAGGTACAGCTGCCCATGAAGCTTCAACACGATACCACAGTTCATCAAGAGTAGTGAGGGCGCATTGCGACGAGCCAGTTGCTCGACCACCATTGACCAGACGTATTCAATTGGTGAGAGGTCTGGAGAATGTGCTGGCCAGGGCAGCAGTCGAACATTTTCTGTATCCACAAAGGCCCGTACACGACCTGCAACATGCGGTCGTGCATTATCCTGCTGAAATGTTGGGTTCGCAGGGATCGAATGAAGGGTAGAGCCACAGGTCGGAACACATCTGAAATGTAACGTCCACTGTTCAAAGTGCCAACAATGCGAACAAGTGGTGACCGAGACGTGTAACCATACCATCACGCCGGGTGACACGCCAGTATAGCGATGACGGATACACGCTTCCAATGTGCGTTCGCCGCGATGTCGCCAAACACGGATGCGACCATCATGATGCTGTAAACAGAACCTGGATTCATCCGAAAAAATGACGTTTTGCCATTCGTGCACCCAGGATCGTCGTTGAGTACACCATCGCAGGCGCTTCTGTCTGTGATGCAGCGTCAAGGGTAACCGCAGCTATGGTCTCCGAGCTGATAGTTCATGCTGCTGCAAACGTCGTCGAACTGTTCGTGCAGGTGGTTGTTGTCTTGCAAACGTCCCCATCTGTTGACTTAGGGATCGAGACGTGGCTGCACAATCCGTTACAGCCATGCGGATAAGATGCCTGTCATCTCGACTGCTAGTGATACGAGGTCGTTGGGATCCAGCACGGCGTTCCGTATTACCCTCCTGAAGCCACCGATTCCATATTCTGCTAACAGTCATTGGATCTCGACCAACGCGAGCAGCAATGCCGCGATACGATAAACCGCAGTCGCGATTGGCTACAATCCGACCTTTATCAAAGTCGGAAACGTCATGGTACGCATTTCTCCTCCTTACACGAGGCATCACAACAACGTTTCACCAGACAACACCGGTCAGCTGCTGTTTGTGTATGAGAAATCGGTTGGAAACTTTCCTCATGTCAGCACGTTGTAGGTGTCGCCACCGGCGCCAACCTTGTGTGAATGCTCTGAAAAGCTAATCATTTGCATATCACAGCATCTTCTTCCTGTCGGCTAAATTTTACGTATGTAGCACGTCATCTTCGTGGTGTAGCAATTTTAATGGCCAGTAGTGTACATTAAGCAGGTTCAAATGGATGTAGGCTGCAGTAGGTATGCAGAGATGAAGATGCTTGCGGGGGATAGGCTAAGCTAGGCTGGAGAGCTGCATCAAACCAGTCTTCGGACAGAAAAAAGGTCGACACAACAACATTTATTCTCTATTAGGCTACATTAACTAAAGTAGAAGTCCATAAGTTGAGTAAAACTGAAACAGTTTTGCACACTTAAGAAGTGCGGAATAGGTTCTTAGAGGTAATCATTGTTTCAGTCTGCCGAGCTAAAGGGATCTCTGTAAAGACATAAAACTTCTGATGGCAGTCTCAAATAGAGGCTCCACATTGCGTCATTATTTTCCATTTGCAGGTAGTTCGCGATAAGTTACTGCGCACCATTTCACGACTTCGGCGACACTCGGAGACACACGCGAGCAGCAATTTGCTAATAAGACCGTTTGGGGCGCCGGCAAACACGTGCCGGGGTTGGGCGTCACGTGCAGGCAGGCGCTGCACTGGCCTCCGCTATCTTCCCCGCGCCACTGTTCGCAACACTCATTCTGTCGTGATGGCGAGATATCATCCCTCACAGCCGCCAGATAAAATTTACGATTTCCTTAATGCGCCACGAAATTGCTCTCTTTCTTCCGACAAACAGGCGGCTCGGAGAACGAGACCATTCTTCAGAAATGCGTATTCCGACAAAATTTGACCAGAAACGCTTGTCAACTACTCGATGTGAATGTAGGGGAGCCTTATGCGATATGACAGTTTATTTGCTTGCACGAGGGTTAGAGAACCTTGCATGACGCTTGTATTACGTAACATTTGCTGTCTTGAACATCGAAAGAGGTGAAGAAAGATGTTAATACGATTTCAGTTAATGCTAATGAATTACCATTTCTCTTACAGTAACTAACGTTTAGTAGAAAAGAAGAAAAATACAGCTACAGCAATGGTTCGTAAATTTAACATAAATTTAAATACATAACGTAAATTAAAGATAAATCAACATCATTATATACGGATGCATGCGGATAAGTTTCTAAAATATCACTTTTCCTATACGAATTCAGTTTAGAACTCAGAGGATTATTTCATAAATCGTAAAATACTAACATTTTAGGCGACGGAGTAAAAACTACATTTAAGTGATTCCTCTCCCTTAAAAGACAGCATATTGAAAAGAAAATTAAAAGATTCTTGCCTGTGTCAGTATGAAGATGAAGTAACTCACTGGTTCTTCGCGTTAATCCCTTCTAGTACAGGGTCCACTGTACTCAAGATGCGGTAAATTTATTTTATTTAATTTTGGGGATGCCGGCCGCTGTGGCCGAGCGGTTCTAGGCGCTTCAGTCTGGAACGGCGCGACCGCTACGGTCGCCGATTCGAATCCTGCCTCAGGCATCGATGTGTGTGATGTCCTTAGCTTAGTTAGGCTTAAGTAGTTGTAAGTTTTAGGGGACTGATGACCTCAGACGTTAAGTTCCATAGTGCTCAGAGCCATTTGCACCATTTAATTTTGGGGCCGGATGTCCTTTCTGTCTCCGCAGTCGTCAGTTACCGGTAATTTCCAAGAACGCTTGGAAGCGATATATATCGAAGGCGCGACTGTCACGGAGCCAGATATCGATTTTATTTGCAGCGATGACATATTCTGCGGCAAAGAATCTCGCTCCGAGTGACTGTTTCAATACGCATTAAAGTAATCTCTTGTGTCGAGTTAATAACAAAATAAAATAATAAAATGTCAGTACAATGTAACTGTATCTATTGTAAATCGTTTCAATGGTTTATTCGCGAATTTCGGGAACATTTTGATGTACTAAAAAGTGTGGACATATTTTTAATTGCTTCTGCAAATTACAGCGGCATAATTAATTCTGAGAGACGACTTCACTTACGTCTATCGTATGCTTCTACACACCATATATACCATAAACAATCGTTTCACAGCGTGTTTATACAAGACCGCCGCTTCGAAAAGAAAAAAAAAACCTGCCAGATTTTTGCGACCGTTTCTGATAGACAGTAATCACATAGAGATGACTAAAGCAAGCAATGTTTCGACTAGTATTACTCTCATGTGGCGTGATTTGATTCCTAGATTGAGTACTGTGCAAAATTGTTTGGACTCCCATTGGGAATACCGTTTGGTGCCAACCCACGGCACCAGAAACTGCATGAGTTGTGATGGATAGATGGGGTCAAACTTGGTTCAAAAATAGCGATTTTGACTTTCCATTAGAGTTATATTGTAAAAAATGTCTGAAAAGAACAAATATAAGAAAAAACACGTGGTTCGATAGTTGCAAAATGGTAATGGAGCAGAGAATTTCCTTGTGAGACTTTGCCAATTTTCTTAAGAAGTATAGCTACGTCAAAAAAAGTCTCCTCCAGGCAGCATACACATCACGCGGAATTGTACAAGAGGAAGATTGCAATGACGAGTGAGTTAAGTGAAATTACATTTAATGTCACCACTGGACGTCATTCATGTATGGTCGTTGTTATTGCCAACGCTATAAACAGATCCGTATCTTTCATTTTTTGTCGTTGCAGTTGTCATCACTGTAAACAAAATCGATATCTGACACCGTGACAGTCATTATATATATATATATATAATTAGTAGTTCCAAAATAGCAATTAATTATTAAAGTTTTATTACATGGATTCGAAGTGTACTATATTATAATTTTTAATACTGCAACATGCACAAGCATCTGAAACGTGAAATACACACAAGTTAACAAAACGTGGTAGATCAGTAATTTATACTAACACATGTTAAATTTACACTAACATAATTTTAAAAATAGGTATAATCTCCTTTTTTCTGTTCTTCTGTTCAGTGTCTTGTTGTTGGCAGAAGGCAGTCAGTGAATCTCTTTAGGAGATGCGAACCTCCCCAGGGGGATAGGCAGCTTTAGTGGAAGTGAGGCTGTTGCCCGCTGCGAGTCTTTGCCATCAGTACTGGCACCTGACCTAGTTTAGGGCAGAAAGTGCCATGCCACTACTGCCATCCCCAGAGAATAATTGAAATTGACATTTTTGCCTTTTCTGCACGATCATCAAAGGTCGAGACGCTGCAGTGCACCCTGACCAGCGTGGGAAAGCAGTTACTTTCGATCCAAAATTATGGTCAACCGGTGGAACTCAGTTCAGAGTGTAACCATTGTACTTTGCACGAAGTAGCCGACCATTCGAGGAGATGATACTACAGCCCGGTACCAACATTGTGTTTCTTAATGTGCGTTTTGTATGCCAAGGCTGGGATTTTTCTACTGTATTCCCCCTTCTTCTCATGAAATAAGCGATATTCTCGTCTGTCACACTGGCAACAGCAACGTGTCTTCCACTCCATATGCCATTTTCAAAAGTATGGCAGCTGATGGTCGTTAACTAAGATTCTGGGCTATTCTGCTACAGGCAGCTGTGTTGGGCGTTCCGCCTGCAGTCTGTTGATCAGCGAGTGCTACTGTTGTTGGGGAAATGTGGTAGCACGGTCCACATTCTGAGCAGCTCATTGTTTGCTTCCTTTGCTACGCAACGTGTGTTGCTTGATTTGGTTATCATTTGTAGCTCCTTGCTGTATCGTTGAGGTTGATTTAGCAAGCTGGCCAAGTGAACAGATGTTGTTGCGTTTTCTCCATACAGTCTCCCACATTTTTGGTACTTTCCCACAGTGTTCGAGTCATCTTGTTGTTTGATGTGAGCTTTAGGGAACTTTCTTCTCTGGTAATTTTATTGTGATTTATGTCAAAAATGGTTCAAATGGCTCTAAGCACTATGGGACTTAACATCTGAGGTCATCAGTTCCCTAGACCTATAACTACTTAAACCTAACTAACCTAAGGACATCACACACATCCATGCCCAAGACAGGATTCGTACCTGCGACCGTAGCAGCAGAGCGGTTCCAGACTGAATCGCCCAGAGCCGCTCGGCCACAGCGGCCGGCATTTATGTCACTCATCAGATCAAGTAATTATCTGTTAATCTGAGTATTGACTTAGATTTCAAGATCCTTTAAACTGTCCTATAACTTTTTTGTTGTTAGCGACCCACTAATAATACGACACCGGTAGTGCATCTTCCCAGTGCTAAAAAGCAAAACCTTCGTCTCAAGTCCACATGTCTAGTACTCCCAATAAAAGACCCATCGAATAGTGGCAGAAAGTGGAATAACATTGCTTAGTGATATATGACACTAATATCATATCACTCCTTCATCCCTCTCTCGAAAAGAATGAAAACATCCCAAAAATAGCAACACTCGTTCGTCATCTGGATTAGGCATCCCAAAAATTAAGCAACTGAAACAACCACCGCAACGCAAAAGGACTCCTTACAGTCTTCCATCAGGATAAAGAAAATAGCAGAGCATAATGTTGCCTGTCTGATTTATAATGAAACACATGACACGAAGATGAGTACGGAACCTCAAGTTTGAACATAAAATGTAGCAGCAATATCAGGAACCTCCAATGCATATCACATAAATCTAATTTTCATTAAAATTATCTCCTGGCCTGGGTTCAAGATGTAGGCCTGATACTTAAATGATTTAATTAATCAACATTTTCTTGTGCTACATACTGAAAAATCTGTGTACAACATGTATATTCTGTGGAGCTGTGCCCACCAATTTCAGCTTATTACACATAATTACTACAACAAAAGAATGATTAGATGTCGTATAAAAATGTTTTGCAACACTGGGATGTTGAAATTACAATTATAGAATAACTTGTTTGTATGAATGTGCAGCAAGGAAGACTAATATTTGGAAATATTTGTGCGAGAAGGACTTGCTGTAAACATTATGTCTCACAGGAACCGAATAACTAGCAGCATTTGACATAGCATCAAATAGTCTGTATAATAAAGTGTCCTTATTTGTCTTTACTATTTACAAGTTACATAATGTACTGAACTGTGTTCAGAACGAGACAAAATAAATGAAGTCATCCGACAGTTTGAAAATAGACTCTAGTGTCGCCCCAATGGACTAGATGCAATTGTTATTTAAGAAATATGATATGAGCACAGTAAATATGGACGTGAACTGCATCACTAAACAGTTTCATCTACCACTAATTTACATTAAGCAGTGAATTGTTATGAAAAATTATTGACAGTATTTGTGATTCCTAAGAAATTAACTGTTTTTATACATCAAATGGTTCTCCGCAAAATGGAATGTTTTCACGTGGGCTTGATTTATAGAGTACCATCAAAACTTCCCTCACTCTGAGACACAGCTCAGATTGTGTAAGGCTACGCTCATTTAAAAGGAGGACCAATTTACTTCATTCCTCTTCTTGCATCTGTCTAGGCTCATCTGTTCCTACAACAGTTGTAAGATTTAATCAGCAAATTTTAGAATTGTGCACAACATTTCAATGACACATGGTAATCCTGACGTTAATCGTTCCCATGAATAACATCCATGTAAATGTTAATGTGCAAAAGTGAGGATAAAAATTTAATGAAAGACAATTTTAGCGTGATGTTTGTTGTTAATTAACATCGTGAATCAAGGCAAAGAATATATGATTTCCACAGCATAAGTTAGGTGCAAATCCTGACTTAGGTAATCTAATTACTCATAATCTTACTCTTGTCTCGAAACCCCCAAAAGTTTAACAAACTGCTGGCACTCTACCATAGATCTGTCCATGTTATCGTTTAAGTGAGATGTGCTGTATGTACGGCTCGTTCACAAAGGTTGGCATAAACCATCCAAAGGAAGACGCAAATCCTAACATAAACACGGTCAAGGTCGCTCAGTATTCTATTGACAAAAGCTGTCATCTGACAAATACTCAAAACATCACAACAATTAAACCAGGGCATAATTAGCAGCTGGTAGTACGTCAAAAACTCATAACAATATCTTCAGTGATCGTGCAGAACTTAAAATACGTAAATCAGCCTCATGCCACACACAAAAGTTACCTCTCACATCAGAATACTATTGGCTACCCTCTTCCAAACTCTAATATAGGTCGCAGAAACTAATGCTTTCCCTGCAGAAATTTTACCATCCTACAACAAAACTTATTTCACGCAACGAGCAGATAGAAACTCAAAGGAAAATTATGTGAGGCACGAGAAGAAAAAAATACGATCTTAGAGGAACAATAAACACATCACATTCTTTTACCTTATACCTTCCTGAGGTTTCTGAAAAAGAACAAATAACATACATCATCAGAACCCACCGACGATTCTCACTGATCGTAGCTGCATTTGATGATCTAAAACATTTGCAAAACAAGTACACTGATGCAATTTGGGATTATCACTCCATGCGATCGAGACACCTGTAAATGTGCACAAGCAGACATTCACATCTAACAAAAAAATATATATATTTTCGGGGGTACAGCTAGCTGCAACGCCTTGCCCATCTTTCCACTCCTGACTTACTCCCTAAAGATACGAACTTGTACACAAAGTGTAGAAATCAGGGTCTCATAAAAGCAAATTGTATAAAAACTTACTACTAAACACAAACAACAACATATGAGGAGGAGCATATAACTAATCGAGTTACTTAACTCACACAAGCTACGTACCATTGACTAAGACAGACCTATTGCACAGATTCTTTCAGATTTGAGAAGTGGTATGTTCAAATTTCCCTCTTTCCCTCTATCATACCCAGGATGGCTGCATTTGCAAAAACCAAGCGTTTTATATGGAACAGCCCAACATACAGGGAGAAAAACTTGGGCATTTACCCTTTTCTTTACAGGAGAGGAGATGGTTTCTTACCAAAACCTTCTGTCCTCGGTGGAAGAAACACTGCTTCATGTTGTGTGCATTCCTCCTCTGCTGTTGTAATGCCCTTTCCCTGGCGTCGGCAATTGCCACCGCAATCACCTTTCTACACCTCTTCAGACACTGCAATGAAAAAGCAATCATTTCTCTAATTCTATACTCTGGTTCTTGATTCATTAAAAGTTCGGTTGTATCCACCTTGGTTGAGTCTTGAGGAATCTGGTTCATCACTAACTCCAAATCGTTGATGTACTCATCCCAAGTGTCACACCTTTTGTTGCAATAGATCTGAAAAAGCTTTATCAGCTGTCACATCGTTCTCTCCGCTGGATTGGCTTGCGGATAGCATGTGGCAGTATAAATTCCCTTCATCCTCCTTGTCTATAGCATCAGCAGCCATGCCTTCATATGCAGGTCTCTGCCTGCGTTACACGTGAGAAACTTCCACTGCGAGAAGAAGTGCTTGCCATGAAAGTTCCGTGCACTGACAGATGAAGACCCCAATACCGCACATGACTCTCTCGGAATGGGTCTATCTCATGCAACTGACAGCGTGCCACTAGCCTCCAAATTCTAACAAATGGCTGATGCTGAGCTTACTCTCTGTTAGAGTCATTAATGGTTCCACAACTTGGGAATCCTAGGTCTCTCTCTTTAGCTTCTATGCATCACATTTGAGGGAGACAAACTCCTCAGTTTCTGAGAACTGAACTGTGCTGTTGCTTCAGATTCACTTCACTTCCCCAGAACCCGCTTTCTCTGGGATGCTGATTTACTTTGTTTCCCCCATAATCCACATTCTTGAGAAAGTGAGGTGTTAGGTTCCTCCACTTTCTTTAAGTTGGACTCAGCCTGGACCAACCTCGTCACTTTGCTTCATACTTCTTTTGAAGCCCTGCCTTGCTTTTCGTCCAGTGATTTGAACTGGCCACTGCATCCCCACATAGCGCTGCCATCTCATCCCGAAATCGCTTCCTGTCCTCGACGATTCTTTGTTACCTGCTTTCACTTTTATACCATCTGCTTTGGCCTTCCTGTCTCTCTCACGCTTCTTTTATGTCCACCTCCACTTGTTTCCTATCTCGTACGCTTTCCCACCTCTTTCCTGCATTTACTTCCTGTCTGTTCCTGCAGTCTCTGACATTTGTATGATCCATAATGGAACATCTCCCATGATTCCAGAATCTAAGCTGCTCAGTGCCTCGGTCGAATCCATTTCGTAAGCACTTCTAGTTTTACTATGTTTGGCTGGCGATGCATTTTTCTGGGATTCAGGCAACGCAATCGCTGCTGACGTTGTGCCCTCTCCCAGAATTACAATATGATTTCCTGTGATTCCATTAAATTCTCCTGGTTAAAACTCGCCTTGCCTCTTTAGATTGTAGATTGCATTTTTCTACCCCTACGCACGAATAAAAGAAATGAAAACAAAATTTACTACATAGTGAACTACACAAATTTAAGATTAATGTTGACTTAGAGCACAAAAATATCTTCACACACAACGCAAAACATCTTCAACTGCAATGTAAAATTTACTCAACAAAATCTCCCATTGGTACATGTACAGGGTGAGTCACCTAACGTTACCGCAGGATATATTTCGTAAACCGCATCAAATACTGACGAACCGATTCCACAGACCGAACGTGAGGAGAGGGGCTAGTGTAATTGGTTAATACAAACCATACAACAATGCACGGAAGTATGTTTTTTAACACAAACCTACGTTTTTTTAAATAGAACCCCGTTAGTTTTGTTAGCACATCTGAACATATAAACAAATACGTAATCAGTGTATTTTGCTGCGTTGTAAAATGTTAATCACATCCGGAGATATTGTAACCTAAAGTTGACGCTTGAGTACCACTCCTCCGCTGTTCGTTCGTGTGTATCGGAGAGCACCGAATTACGTAGGGATCCAAAGAGAACGGTGATGGACCTTAGGTACAGAAGAGACTGGAACAGCACATTACGTCCACATGCTAACACCTTTTTATTGGTCTTTTTCACTGACGCACATGTACATTACCTTGAGGGGTGATGTACACGTACACACGTGGTTTCCGTTTTCAATTACGGAGTGGAATAGAGTGTGTCCAGACATGTCAGGCCGATAGATGTTCAATGTGGTGGCCATCATTTGTTGCACACAATTGCAATTTCTGGCGTAATGAATGTCGTACACGCCGCAGTACATCTGGTGTAATGTCGCTGCAGGCTGCCACAATACGTTGTTTCATATCCTCTGGGGTTGTAGGCAAATCACGGTACACATTCTCCTTTAACGTGCCCCACAGAAAGACGTCCAGAGGTGTAAGATCAGGAGAACGGGCTGGCCAATTTATGCGTCCACCACGTCCTATGAAACGCCCGTCGAACATCCTGTCAAGGGTCAGCCTAGTGTTAATTGCGGAATGTGCTGGTGCACAATCATGCTGATACCACATACGTCGACGCGTTTCCAGTGGGACATTTTCGAGCAACGTTGGCAGGTCATTCTGTAGAAACGCGATGTATGTTGCAGTGCTCTCCGATACACACGATCGAACAGCGGAGGAGTGGTACTCAAGCGTCAACTTTAGGTTACAATATCTCCGGATGTAATTAACATTTTACAATGCAACAAACGGCATTGATTACGTATTTGTTTATCTGTTCAGATATGCCAACAAAACTAACGGGGTTCCATTTAAAAAAACGTAGGTTTGTGTTAAAAAACATAGTTCCGTGCATTTTTGTATGGTTTTTATTAACCAATTACACTAGCCCCTCTCCTCACGTTCGATCTGTGGAATCGGTTCGTCAGTATTTGATGTGGTTTACGAAATATATGCAGCGGTAACGTTAGGTGACTCACCCTGTATATGCACCAACTTAGCATATGCTGTAGCTTCAGATTAATTTGCAAGCTACAAAATCGGACAAAAATGGTCGATACAATCTTATGCACCCTAAGATGTGTCTCACTGTGCCATACTAACTGCAGGATACCGAAGTAAACAACGGCGCCCCTGCACTTAGCTATGTCAGTTGCTGGCTCTACTCACAATGGCCTGAAACAAGCCGCAGCCTTACTTCCGTAAAAACTGCCCATCTCCCTGGAAAGGTTCACTTCTCCTAATGATATTCACCGACTGACTTCTGCTAACAACAGGACCCTGATACGACACTCAGTGTGCACCTTCCCATCATGAAAAATACGAGCCTTCGGCCCAATCCCACATATCCAGTACTCTCAATAAAATAACAATCAAATGGTAGCAGAAAGTGAAACAATATCGCTTACCCAAATGTCACAGCAACGACACAGTATGCCACAATGATGGACTTTGCATGTAAAATATCTAGCTGGAGAGCTGCGAACCATTCAAAAAACTGATAATGATGAAGAAGAATTAAAAGATGAGGGTGATTATAACATGTACAGAATCGTCCACTCTCGCTCCTTTCTCCAGAGCAAGAAGAAAGATAGAGATTAATAACGCGTCTAAGAACCTCCATCCAGTACTGTACACTGATCTGCGAAGTGTATAAATTGCTGTGGAAGAATGGTAAGCCCGCAGCATTCAGCGTTGTTTTTTTTTCCTTTAAAACTAGGAACTACAGAGCTATCTTCCTATATCACATAACGTTAAGATGACTCGAAGTTCATAGTGACAAATCAAACTGAAAAATGGAAGTAAATTTGTTGCCGGATAGTACGTTCAGGTAAGAGGATACTGTAGTGAAGAGGTATTACTCGTAAATCGTATCAATTTTACCACATATTATGACCGAAGACAAATAATCTAGTGCAACAAATTACTTTTTATGTATAAATTAAAACAGGTTGATAATGTCAACTTTATGTATAACTCTTAGTGCAACGTTTATGTATTGAGTATCAGGTACACTTGTTAGTTAAGCGAAACACTTTCAATGACCCATCAAACAATTTGTGGTCTTACTCAACGCTGCAGCTGGCAATAAGTTGTGCTGTGGAACGTATCTGTGATGGCTATCGATATCGTCAACAGTGTTTTGTTGCTAGAATTTGCGGAACATGCCAGGATCGTGTATAACACGTTCGAATTATCCAACGAAACAAGATTGAGACTATGTAACTTACTGGAAATACAATTGCATAAACATTTTCCTTGAAGTTCTGGATAGATACATATACCTGAAGCTGCAAGTAATTGCAACATGGAGACTCTATTTATTCCACCCTAGTATAAGCGAAGGCATTAATAGCAACACAGAGTACGACATCTTCTCAGTTCGCCAATGTTTATATGGGTGGCCGACCAGTTCCCAAACCTTTTCCGTCAAGCCTTTATTTGCTCGAGGTTTTTGGTGTCCTCCTTGGAACAATTATCTGTCAATAGGCGATAGTTCATGTTTCACAATCTTGAACGGTCAATAGTGTAGGTACACCACTTAACCATTAGCGTCGGATGTTCTAGTGCTTCTACCCGGCTTACCAGTAGAGCTGGACAAGGAGAAGCTTTGCTCAGCCGCAAACCCAATGTATCCGTAAAAGAAAAAGTACTTCATGACGAACGCGTCAATAAATATCCCAATTTTGCAGGAAGCTCTTGTAACGCTTGCACATATGAGCTCTTAATGCGTGGTGCAATCGCGTCATATTTCAACCGTAACTCCAGTGTTCGATCACAGTTGAAACTTTTGACTTTCGTTGAAACGAATGTAAGTTGTGTGGATAAAAAAGTTGTGTACAGAAGAATATCGGCAGTTCACATGTGCCAGAACCAATGTAAAACAAAGCTGCGTCGCTAAAATACATTCATTATATCTGGAAGATAAGAAGACACCCAAACTGGATCTGTATACACTATAAGTGAAGGTATCAATTTGCTGATCTGAATCAATGTGACTTTCATACAACTGTCCGCAATGTATTGCAGTCTCAACTGCTTTATTGACAAGAAACATAACAGTAAAGTTTTTCTGCAGATACTGAGTAACGTGTCAACAGATCAACAGGTACCCTAATGACCTGATGACTAGTTTTCTGTGACGATATAAATATCAACTGCAAAGCATAATATAATCATGGCTAATACTCGGTTTAAGGATACGGGCTACTTGTAAATGGTGGAAAAATCGAAATTTTTTATGTCTTTATTAAATTCTACAGTCTCTCATGATTGCATTGATGTATACATTATAGGGTTTCAAATGAAAACTGCCCTATATATACCGAATTTTAAAGTTCCATTTATGTATGCTGCCACGCCCCCTTTATTTCAGTTGCAGAAACCAGTATTATTTCGAAAAGAACTGTGGACTTTCCGTTTCCAGCGATTATACATATGATACATTATATATGTTGGTAACAGAGCAGGTTTCTAGTGTGTGTAAATGATTATCTTTGCTAGTATTTACTTTTGTTTCGCTGAAGCAGTTTGTTCACGCATTACTGAATGTTTGTTGCCCAACTGCTACATATATTTGTGGAAGTACATATCCTTTAGTGTGCAATAAATACGAACTATGCCACGCATCAATAAATTCAATAAAAGGAAATGCCGTGGTAACTAGTTCACAAACAAAGCAAGCCACAGTGTTGAAAGTAACCTATGTATCAGTTCTTCAGGGAAGAAACTCCCACATGGCACGCCTCCTGGTGATTCAAATTTTTGTGTTAACAATGACGCTGTTTGTAGTGGATTTGTTCTTGCTGATGTGGGCATCTTATCTTCTTTGATAAAGGAAGTGGCGAAATGTAAACAACGTGATGGTGTAGGCTGTCTGGATATAACTGGAAGCGTTTAGGGTTTAGCGTCAAAATTAGTTGTTCTGTGTAGATCCTGCAATAAATCTACCTCGACAATGACTTCGAACATTATGCATAATTCAAATGATGTGAATCTGAAGTTAGTGTATACAATGCGTGCAATATGAAAAGGAAAAAAAGGCTGCTCAAACGTTTTGTCGCTTGATGGTGTTTCCTCCTCCTCCCAGTATGTTCAGCAAGTACATAAAAATACTGTCAGGTGCCTTGACGGTTGTGTGTAAAGCATCTATGAAACATGCAGTAGAGGAAACTAAATATTAGTGGAACTAGGGACACTGCTGTAACGTCGAGGACATCGTTCCTTGAATGGTGTTGTAAGTGCTACTTCTCTGGAGAATGGAGAAGTGTTGATGTTGAGTGCTTATCTAAGTACTGCCACACCTGACATGGTAACACTGAAGTACATATTGAACATCAGTGTTCTAAAATTATGATGGTTACAGTGAAGGTATGGAGTATGACGGAGCTCTAAAAATATTTCAGGGGTCGGTGCCCGTTTATGACGTCAGATATACGAAGTACCTAAGCGATGGGGACTCTAAAGCTTTCAATAAAACTAATGAGTTCAATGTTTATGATGATATCTTGGTAACAAAACTGGAGTGTTGTTGACATGTGCAAACGAGGATGGGTGCTAGATTGAGGAAGCTACGAAGAGAAATGAAAGGAAAGTTGCAATCTGATGGAAAATCTCTGTCTGCCCGCGGCAGATGGACAGAAACTGAAATAGGCCTTCTTCAGAGTTATTATGGCCTGGCCATTAGACGAACTGCATCTCTGAATGATATTACAGCAATGAGAAAAGCTGTATGGGCCACCTACTTCCATAGGTTGTCCACAGATGATCAATCTGTTCAAGGACTTTGCCTAAAGGAGCAGAGTCTTGGTGTGGTTACCAAAAAGCAAAAGAAAGTGGTCAAATGTACCACTATAAGCATTCTCTTCCTGAGCCTGTTATGAATGAAATAAAACCAAATTTTAGAGGCCTGAGTGACCCCGTTTTGCTTAGTAAATGTCTTCCTGGGGGCACTCATAATACAAATGAAAGTTTCAACCATTGTATATGGAAAAAATTACCCAAGAATGTTTTTGTAGGACTAAATACATTAAAAGTTGGTGTACTAGATGCAATGATATGTTTCAATGATGGATTGATAGGAAGGTTGGAAGTCCTGAGAAATTTAGGCATAAAATGTCGCTCTAATATGGAAGAACAATTGCTTGCGTGTGACAGACAACGGGTGCATGAAGCTGAAAGATTCGCTCTTCAAGTTACCAAAGAAGCAAGAAGTGAAGAAGTGCTAAAAGGAATGCCAAGTGGAAGCTTGAAGATGAAGAAATGCTGCAAGATGAAGACTATGCTTCAGGAATGTTCTGAGGCACAGTTTAATTGGACTCATATCTTCATTCGCAATTTCCCGCAAGTTGTATTTTTCAGAATTCAGGTACAAATATTTCCTAAAGTTTATAAATCGTTGCTCGAATTTTTTTCTGTATCTTGCAATAGTCCATACTTATGTAGTAGACCTAAGCTTTATTGCAGAATCGACTAAATTATAGAAAAAATAACATTTTTATTAGGAAAAAAATTATAAAAATTAAAATGTAAGATGTGATATTTATTTATCCTTGTAATATACATAATGGGTGGAATTAAATATGTCTAGTACTTCAGCCATCATGTAGTGCATATCTGTTAAAAATTGGGTCTCCTTCAAATGTATAACATTGGGTTAAATGGTACCTCAATTTGAGCAAGCATTTTGGAAAAAAATTACATCAATTTCTTTGTAATTTTTTATAACCCTAAACAGGTTAAAAAAATTCAAAATATTCTAATTTGTTTAGAAAGTGTGGTGAATTACCTGATATCAACAAAAAACTGTAAAACATATGCATTATAAACAGTGCCTGAAAGACATAGGTGCTGATTTTTACATAATATTGAGCCAGAAAAGTACCATGTATCCTTAAGAATCATGAGAGAATGTTTTATTCGTGTACAAGACCTGGAGACACAGGAAAATTTCAGATTGATTATGTAATGGTAAGACAGAGATTTCGAAGTCAGATTTTAAACTATAGCATTTCCCAGGGCGGACGTGGACTCTGACCATAATTTATTATTTATGAATTGCAGATTAAAACTGAAGAAACTGCTGAGAGATAAGAAATCGGACCTGGATAAATTGCAAGAACCCTAAATTGTTGGTAGTTTCTAAGAGAACATTAGGCAACGACTGACTGAAACAGGAGAAAGAAATGCAATAGAAGGCGAAGGGGTAGCTTTGAGAGATGAAATAGCGAAGGCAACAGAGCATCAGATAGGTATAAAGAAAAGCCCAGTAAAAATCCTTGAATTTAATACAAAGTAGATAAAAACATAAAAGTGTAGCACATGGAGTAGGCAAAGGGGAAAACAGACGTCTAAAATGGTACTGATAGAAATACCAAAACGGCAAGTATCGTTGGAGGACAAATGGTTGCGTAGTGGAAGGATAGATGGCACCTATAGAAAAAAAAGTAGCTGTATAAACAAGTCTCAGATGGCAATCCAGTACTAACCAAAGAACGCAAATCTGGAAGGTGGTACGAATATTTAGAAGGGCTATATATAAGTGAAGTGAGCTAGAGACTAATGTTGTAGAAAAGGAAGAGAAAATGAATGAAGATTAAATGGATTATTTGATACTGCCAGAAGGGTTTGCCACAGCAATGAAAGACTCAAGTCGAAACAAGGCCCCTGGAATACACGACATTCTATAAGAAATATTCATATCTTTGGGAGACCCAGAGATGATAAAATTATTCCACATGGTCCACAAGATGAATGAAACAGGCGAAATACCCCCAGCTTTCAAAAAGAATGTAGTAATTCCAATTCCAAAACAGGCATGTGCTGACTGATGTGAATATTACCGAACTATCAGTCTAATAATTCATAGTTGCAAAATACTGACACTACTCATTTACAGAAGAAAGGAAAACCTAGTGGAGACCGACCTCAGGGAGAAAAGTTTGGGTTCCGGAGAAATGTAGAAACACGGTGTGGCAATATGGACCCTGCAAGTTATCTTAGAAGATGGGTTAAAGAAATGTAAACCTACGTTTATAGCATTTGTAGATTTAAAGAAAGTTTTTGACAATACTGGCTAGAGACAACAGGGATAAAATACAGGGAGCGAAAGGCTATTCACAACGTGTAGAGAAACAAGTCTGCAGTTATAAGTGTCGAAGGACATGAAAGGGAAGCAGTAGCTGAGAAAGGAGTGAAAAAGTGTTGTAGCCTATCTCCGATGTTGTTCAGTCTGTTAAGTGAGGAAGCTATGAAGAAAACTAAAGAGAAATTTGGAAAGTAAATTAAAGTTCAGGAAGAAGAATAACGTCTTTGAGTATTGCTGATGACACTGTAATTGTCTCTAAAACGGCAGAGGACTTGGAAGGGCGCTTTGACAGAATGGATAGTACCCTGAAAAGAGGCTACAAGACGAACACCAACAAAAATAAAGCAGCGGTAATGGACTGTAGGAGTTAAATCAGGCGATACTGAGGGAATTATATTACAGAACAAGACACTAAAACTAGTAGGCGAGCTTTGCTATTTGGGCAGCAAAATAACTGATCATCGCAGAAGCAGAAAGGATACAAAATGTAGGCAGGCAATGGCAAGAAAAGCATACTAGAAGAAAATAAATTTTTTAATAGCGAATATAAAGTTTTAGGATATCTTTTTGATAGTATTCGTCTGGAGAGTAGCCTTGTGCGGAACTGAAACAAGAAATATAAGCAGCTATGACTAGAAAATGATAGCAGCTTCTGAAATTTGGTGCTATAGAAGAACGCTGGAGATTAGATGGGTAGATCATTCAACTAACGAGGAGGTACCGCAATTATCCAAACTGGAGTAAAAAGAAATTATGACACTACTCGACTAAAGGAAAGGAATGGTTATTACGACACACCCTGAGGCATCAAGGAATTGACGATTTGATAACAGCGAGAAGTTTTGGGAGAGCAAAGCTCGAATGCAGTAAACATTTTCAAATGGATATTGGTTTCAGTAATTATACAGAGACGAAGAGACTACGTCAGGATAGATTAGCGAGGAGAGCTGCATCAAACCAGTCTTCGGACTGAAGACCACAACGACAATAGTGTATTTAGTGCCAAATTTGGCTGACAACGTGATACTTCAATGTTGACATTCCATCCGCAACCGCTGCACTATCTCCTCGGATACTATGCCATTCGAGTGGATGTTTAATGTACAAAACGATAAAAGGCGAATAACTGAATTGCATTTAGCCAACAATTGCGAATATTATTATGAGTACTACAAAACACGTCAGAGAAGCATGTTGCAGCATTTAATATAAGGGGCTGTCAAATGAAAACCAAACAGATGGAAAAAAATTAAGTAGACAGTTTATTACTTCGAAAGTAATCGCCATAACCGTTAATACATTTATCTCACTGCGATACAAAACGGTCATTGCCTTCGTGGAAAAATGTTTGCCGTTGCCCACCGAACCATGATTGTATCTGGACGTGCACCCCTTCGTCCGAAACAAATCAAAGACCACGAATATTTCTTCGGGGTCCCAAAACTATGGAAACCGCACGGGGAGAGATTGGAAACGTATGATGGTTGCTGACGAGGTTGCAGAAGTTCCGCCCGAAAGTCTTTACCCATCCCCCATACAGTCCAGAACTCTCTCCGTGCGATTACCATATTTTTGAAGACCTGGAGGAAGACAATCGCGGTCGTAGATTTGCTTCGGACGAATAATAATAATAAACAGTTTACTTAGTTTTTATTTGTCTCCTTTTCATTTGACTGCCCCTTATGGTTCTCATTGAAAGAATGCTACGGCTTACCGTATTTTACCTCTGATGCTTCAGAAAAGATACGTTGGTCGAGAGTAGCTTTCGCATCATGTGTCATTGCCACATAACCTAGATCGATGAAACTTGGACCATACATAGAAAGATCTTCTACTGTATGGTACAGAAGGTAACTGAAAAAAACATGCAATGGGACGAACAGAAGTGACACTTTTGTTCAAAGGCCATTATTACGAGGAAGTCAGCACGATTTATGATGGTTTCCTGTAATTACAGAAGGCGGGACATGGTTCTCAGTAAGGTGTGTGATCACCGTGGATAGCAATGGCCCGCTCTGCAATGTGCTCGCGTGCTGGGCACCATGTTGGTGAGGAGTTCTCATGGTAGGACGTTCCATTTCTGCACCAGAGCGGTTGACAACTGTTAGATGGATGTGGACGTGCTGCAATACGTGTCTCCAACGCGTCCAAAACGTGCTTGATGGGATTTAAGTATGGGGAACGGATAGGTCAGTCCATTCACCGAAAATCCTCTTGTTGCAAGGCTCCTCCATATGTGCCACACAGTGCGATCGTACATCGTCATCCAAAAAGTGTAGTCAGGGCCGAATGCACCAATGAAGAGACGTACCGTACATGGGGAAGGAGTACAGCGCCACAATAACGTTGACTGGTGAGCGTACCGTTTTCTGCAACGCGGTGTAGCTTGCTGTCCAGGTTTCGAGAGGGTGCGTTTCTGGATGAAGTATCGAATATATTGCTTCCCCCTACGTATACCTCCCGAGGAGATCACGAATGTAACGGAGGCTTTCCGGCAGTCGTTCTGCCCGCGAACCATACGCGACTGGAACAGGAAAGGGACGTAATGACAGTGTCACGTAAAGTGCTCTCCGCCACACACCGTTGGGTGGCTTGCGGAGTCTAAATGTAGATGTAAGTAGATGTAGATGTAGAGTCGGAGGTAAATTTGCCTAGACAACGCCTCACCACACCATAACACCTGGACCACCAAATTGATCATGTCTGACAGTGTTCATGAGTGTATTAGGTGTTCCCGCCTCTCACCATATGAGAGTACATCCGGAATCAATACTCAGACAGAATCTGCTCTCATCCCAGAAGGACACGGCACCCCATTCATCGTTGTTTCGGTCCCTATGCACTTGGCACCATCGCAAAAAGTGCCGCTGATGTGCGCGTGTCAACAGAACGCAAGGAACTAGTTGTCGGCCAATGAGATCATCTCCATGCTGTCCCAGTGCCACTGTGGAACGTGAGATGCGTGCCTTGCAGTCGTGTTATATATGGTTGCAATTGCATCCGCTGCTTGAAGTCGATCCCTTCTTGTCTATCGCATAATGTAGAGGTCATCTGCTGCTGTAGCTGACCGTGATCGATCACATCCTCTCCTTCGAGCGGCAGAGTATGTGTTTCGGGAAGCTCCCCAATACGTGAATCAAGGCTGTGAGAAATATCAATCTCCTGGGCTACACTCGTCACGTTTCGTCCTTCTTCCGTTTTTCCGATGAGTCTATCCCGTGTAAAGTTATCCAGATGTTGTCTCCTGACCATGTTGTAATTAAGAACACAACCACAGTGGACCTTAAGTGATTGCTAATTGATACACTCTGTCTTTTCCCGTTCCTTCAACTATCTCGAGCTGTGGGTCCTTCCAACTATCTCGAGCTACGGGGCCAACCCCATCTGGCGCTATAGTCACGCTGACCTCACGCCATGTGACGTCAGTCTTCCTGTGTACGACTAGCAGACACTTGACAACATGCTCCCGCACTTTCATTCATTTCCATCAAGTAGTGAGAATGTTACATTATTTTATCTACCTCGTTCTTAAGTTTTACAGACTCTGGTTTAGAGAGACAGAATTATTAAACTGAATTTACACACATAAAAAAAAGTTTTTCATCACCCCAGTTCCCAGAACTCCTGAAGATAGACGTTGAGTGTGGACATCACAGACATAGTCCCTTTGACTGTTCAGAGATGTCACTAAGCCGGCCCAAAGATGTAAACAACCACCCATGAGCAGCGCCTATTAGACAGAGGGTGTCCGATAGTCGCTCAGTTCCAGTCATTCCACCAGGAAGGAGGTACACGGTTCGTGTTGTTTGTAGTTCAACCATTCTTACACGGTCAATACCGCGGTTTGATCGTGTCCGCATTGTTACTTTATGCCACGAAGGGATCTCAACAAGGGAAGTGTCCAGGCGTCTCGGAATGAAGCAAAGCGATGTTGTTCGGACATGGGGGGGGGGGGGGGGGGGGGAGGGGATACAGAGAGACAGGAACTGTTGCTGACATGCCTCGCTCAGGCCGCCCAAGGGCTACTACTGTAGTGGATGACCGCTACCTACGGATTATGGCTCGGAGGAATCCTGACAGCAACGCCACCATGTTGAATAATGTTTTTCGTGCAGCCACAGGACGTCGTTTTACTACTCAAACTGTGCGCAATAGGTTGCATGATGCGCAACTTCACTCGCGACGTCCATAGCGAGGTCCATCTTTGCAACCACGACACCATGCAGCGCGCGGTACAGATGGGCCCAACAACACACCGAATGTACCGCTCAGGACTGACATCACGTTCTCTTCATCGATGACTGTCGCATATGCCTTTAACCAGACAATCGTCCTAGAGGCAACCCGGTCATGATGAATGCCTTAGACACACTGTCCAGCGGGTGCAGCAAGGTGGAGGTTCCCTGCTGTTTTGGGGTGGCATTATGTGGGGCCGACGTACGCCGCAGTTGGTCATGGAAGGCGCCGTAACGGCTGTACGATACTTGAATACCATCCTCTGACCGATAGTGCAACCATATCGGCAGCATAGTGGCAAGGCATTCGTCTTCATGGACTTCAATTTGCGCCCCCATCGTGCACATCTTGTGAATTACTGCCTTCAGGATAACGACATCGCTCGACTATAGTGGCCAGCATGTTCTCCAGACATGAACCCTATCGAACATGCCTGGGATATATTGAAAAGGGCTGTTTATGGATGACGTGACCCACCACGGAGAGAACTACGTCGAATTGCCGTTGAGGAGTGGGACAATCTGGACCAACAGTGCCTTGATGAACTTGTGGATAGTATGCCACGACGAATACAGGCATGCCGCAATGCCATTGGACGTATTAGAGGTACCGGTGTGTACAGCAATCTGGACCACCACCTATGAAGGTCTCGCTGTATGGTGGTACAACACGCAATGTGTGGTTTTCATGAGCAATAAAACGGGCAGAAATGATGTTTATGTTGATCTCTATTCCAATTTTCTGTACAGGTTCCGAAACTCTCGGAGCCTAGGTGATGCAAAACTTTTTTTGATGTTTCTATAAAAGAAAGAGAGTGCGAAAAAAATCGGTAGAGGTGCAAAAAATTAGGAACGACATGAGCAAATTTGTTTTCTGACCACACAGTTGTTTCTTTTCACATCTGGAGACACGCAATGAAAACTACATATGTACTCACTGAGAACTGGACACTGTTTGTCGATGACGTTGGACTTCGGTTTAGTACAGTTGTTCCCTTTGGTATTTGGAGTATTAACGAGCATCCCCCGGAGGACCACCTTGCCTATTAACGATCTCTAGTTCCTTCTGGGACCGAGCAGCTGTTTCGACCAAGGCCTTCACAGCTTTTGCCGTTCTTAGAAGATTTTAGACTCACCACTTCTCTGCTATAAGAAGGAAATGTTAAATATTTTCTTAGCATAATTTGTATGCAGAAACCATCAAATGCGAAGTTCTCCCGAGCTCAAAGCTCGAGAAGCTCGCCTCTCACGCGCACAACACGTCCTCTCGATGGTGAAACCATCCATCTAGTCACCCTCTGCGTAACCGGGGGTTAGAATAGGCCCAAGGTATTCCTGCCTGCGTAAGAGGTGGCTGAAGAGAGTCTCACACGTTTCGGCCTTAATGAGATGGTCCCCTGTAGGGTCTGACCTCCATTATTCAAAATTATCCAGAAGAGCGAGCCAATTGGGGAAGGGCGCCTTACATGGTGCATAGTGTCTATCATGCGCTGAGACCTCTCGCATCCTTCGTCGACGCGGATCTGCACTTCCGTTCATTCTCCAGCTGCTGGGTGAGGTCACCCTCCGGGGTGCGTTTTCCTCCATCCTCTGTGCAGTATCGCTTTCTGTGCTGTCGACGGTAATGGACTTCTTAGCTCGTTTGCGCCTGATATCCAGCACGGTAGCGAGTCCGTTGTGGTGGGGCTGCTATGTACCCTGTTGGTTGTAGCCTTACGATGAGCTGCACGTCAGTTTAGTGCGGCGAGGTGTCCATTTTGTCCGGCGCGTCCACTAGGGTCCGAGGGTAATCAAGTTGCCACCAGCGCCTTCATCTTGGCGTTCGGGGGTGACACATTACCCGAGAAGGTCAAGGTGACGATCTACCGCTGTGACGTGGTGGTAAGTTACTATGGGACCAAACTTCTGACGTCATCAGTCCCTAGTCTTACACACTACACTTTTAAAAAAAATCTTTATTGATACAACACAATATACAATATAATGATACATCAAAACCCACCACCTTATCTAATTAGTGGGTCTATACGTGATACAACATGAAAACAAAGCAGAATTGTTACGAAAAACTTTCAAGTACTGGCATACCTATGAACAAGGTTACTCTAATTTATCAATGTATTCTAATTCTAATCTACTCTGCAGCATTACAGTTGTGTCAGTTCATATATAAACCTACTGTTGTGGCCTGCTCACCCAGCTAATCCCAGTGAGCTTGCCCCTGGCACTGGGCTGGCCTAGTTAGTTTGAGTCGCTGCAGTCCCTACTTGGTTAGTGTTCTTAGAATCTAATTCTACATACACACTGCTTAATCTAACTTAAACTAACTTACGCTAAGGACAACACACACACCCATGCCCGAGGGTGGACTCGAACCTCAGAGCGGAGGAGCCGCGCGAACCGTGGACAGACGCCCTAGCTGTGACCTAAAGCCATACATCCCTCCCCCGATGCAGTGCTTTAAGTACTGGAAGTTCGGTCATATGTCTTCCCGCTGTACTTCCAGCGTCACCTGTCTGGATTGTGAACGACCTTCACATCCCAATACTCTCTGTGCCTCGCCTCCCATCTGTGTCTACTGCTGAGAGCACCATTTGCCTTGCTAGCCAGACTGCAGGATTCTCCAGAAAGAAAGAAAAATAATGGAATACAAGACCCTGGACTGACTGACCTACGCCGAGGCTAAGAGAAAATACGAGAGGCTACATCCTGTGCATATGACGTCAACCTACGCCGCCACTACGACAACGGTTCTACCATCTTCCGTTCCGTCGCGTACATTGGCGCTCAGAGCCGTCGGACTCCATCTGCCCCCTTGATGGTGGGTGGCACTTCCCTCCCTGTTGCTCTTGCACAACCTACTTCAGGAACAACACCCCCTCAACCATTGGGGACATCAATCCCCACTTCTCAGCCGGAGAAGCGTAAGTCTTCTTCGACTCCTCTCGCCAGGAAGGGATGCCTTGGGTCACTCCCTTCCCAGGTTTCTACCAGTGGCAAAGCTGACACCAGCCAGTGGCTGAAGCAACCACAGGTAGCTGGTCGTAGGGCTTCATGGGCCTCCTCACTCCCTGAGACTAAATTAGTGAAGCCTCCCCGCCGGACAAACATAAGGAGCAGCGAGAGAAACCTAAAAAGGAAAAGAAACCCAAAAACCAAGGTACTGTATTGGCACCCAGACCACCACTACCTACAAGCTCTGTGGCTGAGGATGAGGTGGAGATTCTGACGTCCGCTGAGCTAGATCTCGTTGGGCCCTCAGACACAATGGATGTCGATCGCACAGGTACTCATCTGGTGGCAACAGGTGACCCTGAGGAGTAGACTGCCTTATGTGTTTCATGTGTTTCATGCTTAGTCCAATTGTGGCTCCACTTTCAGTTACGGAAATTTCTGACTTTATAGGATAACGCAATTTTTAGCATGCAATACACATTTATTGGCGAATATAATTTACAATTCTTGTTCACGCTTACAGAACATACTAACTGGTACAGACTTTTGACCATTTTACCTTCTCTTATAGGCGATAACGCTTCGTTTCCTGACACCACATCATCTGAAACGCGTTCCATAGATTTCCGGTACTATGGTGCTTTTGATAGACTGCCTTGTGTGATGTTGCTAATTACATCTGCAGAAGCACGGAGACCCATTTGTGTAGCGTAGGCCAGTTCGTGGACGGTACGTTCTTTTCGAACCTTTGCTGTCCTCCTTCGTTGCGTCCGATTACTCAGATCGTTCCAGGTGGTGGAAGGACGCCCCACTGTGTCTTCGAACCTTCATATTCAATTGTGGAAGGCACAGGAACGTTGAGTCACTCGTCTATTTTTTGGAAGAATTGGATTTCGTTCCCGCTCACTTATTGCCACCTCTTCTTGAATTCCGATACCAATCTAGCCGTGGCATCTTTCATACTTTCAGCAATATGTATGGATGCTTCCATTTTTTTGTCACCTTCATCTCAACAATGTCAGTGACCACGTTGATTTCACAAATATGAACGTTTCCTTTCTCGTGAAAGAAATTTCTTCGGTATTATCCAGAGGTTCTGTAGAAAATGGAAGAATAGCATTAACAGAAGAATTATCTTAACTAATTTCCTATAAACAATATATCAGACGCAAACATTACGAAAAATTGCCAAGAGAGCACACATCATCACATAAAAATTATAACCGAAAGCGAATTCGCAGCTAGTCGCAGCTAATTTTTAGATATGTTTTGAAGAAATGTTTAAGTTACAATTTCCATTCGGTTTAAGAGCGGGGGTTGGCAAGGGTTTTGACTTACTGCTTTTTTCAGCAGGACTTCTCGGAACGTGACCAATAAAAATACCACTATTTTCATTAATGATTTACTATTTCATACATTGGCAATAATAATTTCGAGCAACACATTCAAACCGTACTTACTTTCTGGATAAAAATCAATTTTGCAGAGTTCAAACTCGCTAGCTTTTCGCGATGCTTCATGCGTCCGAACTTAGTGTTACTTTCGACGCACGACGAGTAAACAATGCGGCAGGTCCTATAATCACGAACGAAGTGCGTTCTTGAGCCAGATAGGGACGATACCCCTTTCTTAACGGTCATAATACGTACTAGGTGTACCGCTACAAATACTCCAACGATTGAAAGTCCCTAGAAAAAGTTTTTTTCCTACTTTATGTCAGCTGTTTTGGATTTCCGACCAGTGTGCGTCGATATAAAGTATCAGCTGGATACAGCTTACAGAGTGAGGATTAAGAAGTTTAATGAAGATATTTGTAAGAACGGTTAGATCCTTAGCAAGTTGATCGACTCTGTTAAGTTCTGTGAGAAGTTTGAACTAGGGGACATGACGAGAAGTTTACTCCAGAGAATCTTGATATTTCAAATAATTCTCATTTTTTGTTCAGTTTCAGTGGCACATATTTAACTAAAAATTGATACAATGGGAAACAGGCAAGACTGAAAGCAGCGTATGAAAGAGCAGATTTTGTACATTATTATGCCCACTAACTCAGCCTCATTGTAGAGCGCTGTGCAACACAGCACAAAGAACTTGGAATATTTTTTAGGAATTTTCAGGCACTCGCTGCTTCCTTCTCAAATTGAGTGACAGCAACTGCCATAGTGGATAATGCTGTGAAGAAACATATACCAAGGTATGCTGACACAAGATGGAACGCGATGTGTGAACAAAATGGTTCAAATGGCTCTGAGCACTATGCGACTTAACTTCTGAGGTCATCAGTCGCCTAGAACTTAGAACTAATTAAACCTAACTAACCTAAGGACATCACACACATCCATGCCCGTGGCAGGATTCGAACCTGCGACCGTAGCGGTCACGCGGTTCCAGACTGAAGCGCCTTTAACCGCACGGCCACACCGGCCGGCATGTGTGAACAAAAAAGAAGTAAACTGAGTGCCTTGGCTTCATTTATGATGGTTATAGTAATGATTATCCAACAACCAGGAAAGCAGCTGAAATTCTCAACAACGACCGAGAGTTTCTCTTTTGCCTTGAGTTTTTCAATAAGATCCTGTCACACTACTACATCCTGTTTAATCATCTGCAACACAGAGATGTTGATGGTGTGAAAGCTGTTAAGATTGTCTCTAATTTCAAGTCAGAGATACAACTGCCAAGAAATTCTCTTGATCTCGATCATCATTGGGATATCTGGAATGGAAATCGATAAATCGCCGGCCCAAAACGTTTCCGTTTTGTAGACTCATGTAAAATTATTGTAAAGGAAGTCTGTGACCTTGTTATGGCTAAAACCGACTAGCGTTTCCCATTTAGCAATTACTTGTCAGTAATTAAATTATTCCAGCACAGTTTTTTCCAGGCACAAGCTGTTACTCACCGACAAAGAATTTATTTGACTTCAGCGAAAATAAACTGCCACAGGACTTTACAGACTGCAAACGGAGCTTTCACACTTCTGAACTGTATCTACGTGAATAATTTAGAAAGTTTTTTACAGGAATCAGTGAAATGCTACCAGTGACTACAGCGAAAAACGAGAGATGTTTCTTAACACTGAAAAGAATAAAGATTTTCACTAAAAGACAATGAAAGAAAAGAAACTGACTACGTTGGCTATGTGCTGTATAGAAAGAACACTTCTGAATGTGTATCATTTTAATGAGCTTGTAATGGACCACTTTGGTGAAGGGAAGGCGAGGGTAGTGGACTTCGTCTACAAACCTATGAATTAAGGTAAGAACATCGTATTAATTTTATTTCGTAAATTACCGTCCTGCCTGCAGAAAACATAAAAACTACATCTTTGTGAGTAAAAATTTTTATATATTGGAATTAGAGTAGAAAATTGTGTTAGAGGAAGGTTTAAATTACGTCAGTTGTTAATATATTAAATGCTATACTTTTTTCCGTTCAAAACTTGTTCTGAAGAGACAAAAAGTTGCATAGGAGTGTTTGGACAGTCGTGCCGCCTCTTTTAAACTCCAGCCCACCGGGCGCCACTGGTGAAGAACGGTCTCAGGAATAGGGATTTTGATACGGTTTTAAATAACAGGTGGGCTGATGTACGAGAAAGGTTTGTGTATATAACTTATTACCGCTACATCAGAAATGTCTTATGAACCTACCCAAGGGATACACTTTGATCTTGATCGGATTTGAATATGTTTTAGTGTAGAGCACAACAAGAGACCCATATTTTTCATACGTGGCCACGGCCGTTAATGGTGTGAAACACCCCCTTGAAAAAGACTGAGTTTAATATTTCTGAATGAATAGCGTTGAAACGGTAACACGTATAAAAAAGCAAATTAAAACTCTACGGTTTTTCAAGTACTTTACATAGGTGCACCCAGATTTGTCGAAAAAGTCATTTTTTTAAACCCTCCCCCACCCACATACACTATTTTGCTTTCCGTTTCGACATTAAACTAACAGAAAACATATAACATCATTAATACCAAATTCAATCATGTATGATGAAGTGATGTTCCAAAGATGGATTTGTCAGAAATAAGCTAGAAATATTTCTGTACTGCTGTACCCGTGCTCGATATGTGGCCACTTCAACACCAGTTGTCATATTGGATTGTTTAATAAGTCTTTTCCAGATTTACATATTTTAAATGTATATTCTACAGAAATTGTTCTGTATACAGATTTGCTTTTACTTTTATAAAATATCTCGTGTTGTATTTGTGTTTTCTATTTACATTTGGTGTATTTTTTTTTCAAGTTATAACCTTAGAAGATTTAATTATGTTGTATTTGAAATTGTTCCTAGATAACTGGTGTAGCATTATTGTAAATCTGTACAGTAATGAGGTAGCGCAGAATTGTTCGGATCAAAGAATTGTGAATGTGCTTTGATATTGTGTCCCAAGCACATTGAACAATTGCAGTTTCATGACAGGTGCCGAAAGGAAGAGATGATTCCCCCTCTCTTTCCCTTGGGCGACCAGCCTTACAGGCCGGCCGCTGTGACCGCACGGTTCTAGGCGCTTCAATCCGAAACCGCGCTGCTGCTACGGTCGCAGGTTCGAATCCTGCCTCGGGTATGGATGTGTGTGATGTCGTTTAAGTAGTTCTAAGTCTAGGGGACTGATGACCTCAGATCTTAGGTCCCATAGTGCTTAGAGCCATTTGAACCAGCCTTACACAAGCACACAGGCAGCAGAGCGGTGTGAGGTAAACGCTGAGTGCCGGACCGAGAAATGAAAAGTTATTAGGTTTTTCCAAGTATGTATTAGATAAATTTCAAATTTCTATGGATAAATCAGTTCAAGATACATGATCTAGATATAAAGAGGTGGGCTTTACAAGTTAGGGATGATGCTAATTTATCACAGCATTTGTTCAAGGCTTCTTCGAAATGGACATAGAACTGTTTGAAGGAAATCAATAAATTCATCTTTCAAGCGTTAATAACGAATAAAGAAGAGTTCAGGGGAAAATGCTTACGAATTTGTGGAGACCGTAAAATCGAAAATTGTACTGACTGGAGGAGCCAATGAGTATAATTCTGAACAGTCCAATATCAATTTCTAACTGCATGCAGGACGACCATTCAGAGGTTGAAATTCTAGCAAAATCCCTGAATGCCTTAATACATAGTTATACGAAACAGACCATTATAGCTGCAGGCAGACACATACCAGGCGCAAGTACTGCGATATAGAGATATTTCTAGCTTATTACTGACCAATGTGTCTTTGGGATACTACTTCATCATATATGATTGAATTTGATATTAACGATGCTATACGTTTTGCTGTTAATCAAATACAAAAATGAAAAACATAATAGTGTGGGGAAGGGTGTTGCGGATTTCCAAAAAAATGACTTTTTTGACAAATCTGGAAGCATCGTTTTATTTGAAGTCTTTTTATATCTGTCGCCGTTTCAACGGTATTCATTCATAAACATAAATCTTAGTTTTTTTCAATGGGGTGTTCCATCACTTTAACGGCCTATGGGCACCTATAAAAAAATATGTGTCTTATTTTGCTCTACACTACGAAATATTCGAAGCCGATCAAAATCGAAGTGTACCCCTTGGGTAGGTTTATTTGTTAGTGCCTCTCTTTCGAAGCCAGCGCAGGTCGCTAGTTACACTGTAAACATGAAACTTATGTTTTAAAAGGTTTGAAATTAGAGACTGGTGGTTATTGCAGAAACTTTCTACTAAACTCTCTATTAGGAGTCGTCATGTAGTCATGTCGGCGGTGTTTGCGACTATAAGACATATAAGCACGTTTCGCATGCCTCCAGCATATCAGTCCCCTTTAGCTAGCCCTGTCGTAAGAGACGCTAGTTTTTGGATGTGCTTCTGCCACCATTTCTTGGCAACAATTGCTCGTCCCAACTGTCAAATCCAGAACTCGGCTAAAGGCTGGGCATCTTGACCTCCATGAATGGCAGCTACGGCCACACCACTGCTCAATCCCTCTCACTACTTCATGAAGTACGCATAACGATAGCGAATAAAAATCACAAATAACTGGAGGTTTTCTTTTATAAATAGATATCCCTCAAAAAGTGAAGGTTTTATATGTTGTCTTACTTATTAATAAACCAAAATCCAGTAAAAATTTTTAATAAACTAAAGCTTCTTTGGCAAAAAAGTTCAAGCAAGTGATGACATCAAAGAATTAAAAGAAAAGTTTATTGCCAAAAACTAAAGGACCATAGTGAAATTAATTCTGAATATTAACGAATGGCTAATTCAGTTCATTCTTTTCTTCCTTTATCACTATATAATACGTAATCAACTGTGGCAAAGCTAGAGAAAGAGCACAATATAGAGAGGATGAGAAGCAAATCAACCGTGACCGTGATGAAGGCACCTTTCCGCCTTTTAAATCAAATGTTTCAGAGAAATCATTGAACACAGAAATAAAGATCATTGGGGATGGCATTTGAAACTAGCTCTTCCCACCCTGGTCCATGCACACACACTCCTTTACGTTTGCAAGCTAATGAAATTGGACATTAAAGATGATGCCAAAACTAAAAGCCGGATTGTTGTGAGTAAACAATATTTTACAGGAAAGAAAAATTTTTAGTATATCAAACTCTTATCACTGGAAAGCACAACATTTATTTTACTGCTCGATATTCCTATATGGTAGTGAAAACTTTACATCATTGTAAAAAAACGAAGTACACTCATGTTCAGATAAAACGGAACACCTTGAACGACTAGAGATAGGATGTCATACTGACAGGAATGATTAGGATCTCAGTCAACTCGGTTCAGAATGTGTTCTTTTGCCCAGTAGACACAGAGTCCGCCATTGGCCCTGATAACGAGTTCTATGCGTGGTGGCATCGACGCGTGTTAAGGCGTGAACGGCGTCCTGTGGTATAGCCATCCATGTTGAATTCTCCCGGTTCCAAAGTTCACCTATGGTGGTTGGCATTGGCTCACAGCGCTGCACTAGACGTTTCACTATATTCCACACATTTTCGACTGGTGACAATTCTGGTGATCTACCGAGCCAGGATAAAATGCTGACATCCTGTGATACCAAGAAGGGACGTATTCGTGCAGCAACATGTGCTCGTGCATTGTCTTGTTGAAAAATGGCGTCTGCGGCGATGTGCAGAAAGAGTGTGACAACGGATACCAGGGTGTCATTCACATAGGCCACACTGGTCACAGTGCCCTGGACACGCACCAAGTGTGATTTGTGGTTTTACCCAATAGCACCCCACACCATAAGGTCTTGAGTTGACGCTGTATGTCTTGCGCGAATAGTCACTAGCATGCCGCTCCCCTTGTCTGCGGCGAACCAAAATGCGGCCACAATTTTCAAACAAACAGAACCTGGATTCGTCAGAAAACACTATCTGATGCCATTCCTGTCATCAGTGACGTCGTTCCATACACCGTTGCCATCTAGCATGTTTCTGCACATTCGTCAAAGGTAGGCGGGGAAATGGACGACACGCACGTAACCCGGTCCGTAATAAATGGTGACGGACTGTCACCCCTAATAGTGCATGATTTGTTGCTGTTCTACTGTTGCGCCAGAGCCAAGGAGGACGCAAGCCTGTCCTGCAATGCCATTCGGATGAGGTGTCCATCTTCTCAGGGGGTGTGCGGCCTGACCTATCTTGTCTTGTTCTAAGGGTCTCCAATAAATAAATGAAAAGAACAGGCTAGAGAGAAAGACAGTGAAAAGCATCAAGCCGTTTTGGCTGCTCACTTCTCATTCAGTTTGCTAGGTAGATTTCATTTAACGTAATTAAACTTATTCAGATTGTGCAGATAAATTTTTGTGTTGGATAAATCGAAGACACTGATTGTTTGCGGCGACTGCGTTTTATTTTTTTACTGTACTACAATTAACCTAATGCATGTTATAATGACTTGTTTGTGAGAATTTCCAAACTGTGGAGTGTTGGGGACTTGACATTTGGGGAGAAACACAAGCCGACGGAACTCCACAGATAAAGGACAAGGCGTGTTGAGAATTGGCTGGACCATGCAGGTAAAAGCAGAGAGAGCCACATGCACTGTCCACAGGGAAAGAGAGGACCGGACGCCCGGACAGTGGCAAGCATGGCACAGAGTCACTCAGTTAGGAACATGAGCCAAGGTGGAAAAACATAGTAAAGAGGCAATGTCCAGGTGGAGAATGATGCACGTGGCCAAAAGATTGTTCAAAAATGGTTCAAATGGCTCTGAGCACTATGGGACTCAACTGCTGTGGTCGTAAGTCCCCTAGAACTTAGAACTACTTAAACCTAACTAACCTAAGAACAGCACACAACACCCAGCCATCACGAGGCAGAGAAAATCCCTGACCCCGCCGGGAATCGAACCCGGGAACCCGGGCGTGGGAAGCGAGAACGCTACCGCACGACCACGATATGCGGGCCCAAAAGATTGTCACCAACTCACTCACTCACTCACTCACTATAATGACGGGCCTGCCTTGGCCCGAGGAAGCTGAGTTTAAGCTGTTTTGAGCTGTTCCTCTTGAAGTCCTCTCGGTTTGGAATTGTTTTTCTTCGCGTGTTGGTCTGTCCTTTGGTTTCTCTGGATGCAGCAGCTTATCTGCCGGCTGATTCCGGCGGCTTCTTGTTCTTCTTCTTCTTATTACTGCTTCCTGGCTGCCCGAATTCTATTCTCTTCAGGCGGGACCAATCCACTGGCGGCGGCTGTGTCCGGATATACTTGACTGCTTCCTCAGTCATGTATTTCCAGTCCTCGTCCGTGAAGATCGGGCGCTTGTTTATGAGCTCCAGATCTCCACGGCTGACGATTGCCCTCCCACGCAGCTTCTGGTTTAAGGGTTCGCACCCCCAGTGGAAATCGTAAGGTTTGTGAGGAAGGGGAGGGATGTTATCTACCGTGAAAGGGTAAGGATGGTCATGATGGAGGTAGCTACCGTCTCGCAGGGAATCGGCGATCTTGGTGAGCACCTCCCTCACACAGTTCTTGTTGGGGAGGGGGAGGCACTCGAACGGCTCGTCTTCTTCTTCTCCCTCGGTCTCCATCGGACTTCCTGTGTCGTCTGCGTTTCCGCAGAGACAGGAGTGACGACTGCTTCCGAGGGGGCCGTCTCCTTGTTGTCGGTGGTCTTCCCCGACTGTATGACCACCTCCCTAGCAACCTGCGTTGCCGCATCGGCCAGGGAGGCGGTCGTTTGTGTTGCCGCGTCTACCCTCGTCGGTGCCATGCCCGTCTTCGTGCAGGACGCGAGGTGCACGGTGTGCCTTAGTTGAGACAGCTCCTCGCGAATCTCTTCGAGTTCCGCTCTCAGGGCCGCTCTCTCCTCCGCCATGGCGGATTTGAGCGCGGTGATTGCGTCCTCGTTGGCCTCCCGCAGTGCTTCGCGGAAGGCGTCCACGTCGTCTTGGTGGCGCAGCCCGCTTCCCCTACTAACGCAGGGGGGCGGGGTGACCACCATTTCTTCTTCTTGGGCCACCTCTCCGTGCGTGGTGGCCGACTTCCGCTGCTTCCACGTCTTCAGGTAACTGCAGCTGCGCGCGTTTGCAGCGTGCGAGCCACCGCAGTTTACGCACAGCGCTGCAGTACCTCTTGGTTTTGTGCAGTTGCGTGTGTCGTGCGGTTTCCCGCACTTGACACACGCAACCACACCGTCAAATTCTTTGGCTATGTGTCCAATCTTTTGACACTTATAGCTCTGTAATTGTGCCACAGGCTTCCGCTTCTTCTTCTTGTAGCCGCAACCGTTACTCCCGACTGCGTTTAGCAAGAGCTCCACAGCAGCAGCAATCTTGCCTCTTCCTCCATTCCTACTTCTCGGCATGGCGATGGGCTAGTGGCGAGCGAGCGACGGTGTAAACGGTGCGAGCCGAGCGAGTCGAGCAGCGGAGTGCGTGCGTGCGTGAAGGAAATAAATTACTTTTTTGCCTTAATTCTTTGCTACGGCCAGAGGAAACCGCATGAATACTTTAAAAAATCGTTGATTGTTGTCTGTCGTGTGACATCAATACGACATAGTGTTTGAGTTGACATTTTAGAGAATAGAAGGGCGGAAAATGAGCTGATTGGATCTGAAGTTTTACCAGCATTTGGTGGTAGAATTTTAATAACAAGAGAGTTAAGCCATTGGTGGAGAAAATGCAAGTTTTTAACGATTGGTTGACGGAATTATCTTGGCACAAAATGCAGGGTTGCTTCGTTCTTGTTTCTAAAAAGACGGAACTTGCGTTTGGTTCTCGGTCTCTCAACTTCGACTCTCAGCTCCTGGCTCTTGGCAGCTCAATTTTGAGACATACTTTGGGAATCCGGAATGGCAGACTTGGAAGGAAGCTCTCATTGGCAGTGGAGACAGGTAGAGTCCAGTGTTCGAGATCATAGCAGCACACTCAGAGGTGTGTCAGGTGGCCACGCCATCAGCTGTCTGCTCACATGGCACCGACGAGTATACTGGCAGTAACTTGTAGCACCGGCATGTTCGGACAAACAGAATTTAAGGACTCGACATCATTTACTTTTCAGTCTTCCCATGTTCGACAGTACAGCCACAGTTACACTGACAACTTCAATTTCTCTTTGAAACCATACAGCCACTGTTATCGATGCTTACACAGATTGCGATCATTTCAGTAGGACAGGGAGATGATGATTAGCTCAGCGACTCTCCGACAAATTAACTTTGTCAGCCATTAATTATACACTCCTGGAAATGGAAAAAAGAACACGTTGACACCGGTGTGTCAGACCCACCATACTTGCTCCGAACACTGCGAGAGGGCTGTACAAGCAATGATCACACGCACGGCACAGCGGACACACCAGGAACCGCGGTGTTGGCCGTCGAATGGCGCTAGCTGCGCAGCATTTGTGCACCGTCGCCGTCAGTGTCAGCCAGTTTGCCGTGGCATACGGAGCTCCATCGCAGTCTTTAACACTGGTAGCATGCCGCGACAGCGTGGACGTGAACCTTATGTGCAGTTGACGGACTTTGAGCGAGGGCGTATAGTGGGCATGCGGGAGGCCGGGTGGACGTACCGCCGAATTGCTCAACACGTGGGGCGTGAGATCTCCACAGTACATCGATGTTGTCGCCAGTGGTCGGCGGAAGGTGCACGTGCCCGCCGACCTGGGACCGGACCGCAGCGACGCACGGATGCACGCCAAGACCGTAGGATCATACGCAGTGCCGTAGGGGACCGCACCGCCACTTCCCAGCAAATTAGGGACACTGTTGCTCCTGGGGTATCGGCGAGGACCATTCGCAACCGTCTCCATGAAGCTGGGCTACGGTCCCGCACACCGTTAGGCCGTCTTCCGCTCACGCCCCAACATCGTGCAGCCCGCCTCCAGTGGTGTCGCGACAGGCGTGAATGGAGGGACGAATGGAGACGTGTCGTCTTCAGCGATGAGAGTCGCTTCTGCCTTGGTGCCAATGATGGTCGTATGCGTGTTTGGCGCCGTGCAGGTGAGCGCCACAATCAGGACTGCATACGACCGAGGCACACAGGGCCAACACCCGGCATCATGGTGTGGGGAGCGATCTCCTACACTGGCCGTACACCACTGGTGATCGTCGAGGGGACACTGAATAGTGCACGGTACATCCAAACCGTCATCGAACCCATCCTTCTACCATTCCTAGACCGGCAAGGGAACTTGCTGTTCCAACAGGACAATGCACGTCCGCATGTATCCCGTGCCACCCAACGTGCTCTAGAAGGTGTAAGTCAACTACCCTGGCCAGTAAGATCTCCGGATCTGTCCCCCATTGAGCATGTTTGGGACTGGATGAAGCGTCGTCTCACGCGGTCTGCACGTCCAGCACGAACGCTGGTCCAACTGAGGCGCCAGGTGGAAATGGCATGGCAAGCCGTTCCACAGGACTACATCCAGCATCTCTACGATCGTCTCCATGGGAGAATAGCAGCCTGCATTGCTTCGAAAGGTGGATATACACTGTACTAGTGCCGACATTGTGCATGCTCTGTTGCCTGTGTCTATGTGCCTGTGGTTCTGTCAGTGTGATCATGTGATGTATCTGACCCCAGGAATGTGTCAATAAAGTTTCCCCTTCCTGGGACAATGAATTCACGGTGTTCTTATTTCAATTTCCAGGAGTGTATTATCCCAGTTTCATTCTTTGTCAAGGATTAACTGTGCATCAAGCTATTTCTTGTGATGTCTTTGTCATATTTTGCACCTATAAACTTTTGGAATAAATTCAGAATCACACAAATCATGATTTTGATGAAGGTAGTCTGCAAAAATTCTCTCATGAATTGTGAACATCCTATCTTAAGTTCACTGCCAACGGCCGAAAATTTCTAAGGCTGTAATTCAATCCGTTGTGCACAGTTAAACCAGTACTGATTCTTAAGGGTGAATCTGTCTCACAGTTAATTCCGACACAGGTTGTTCCACTCGCACAGAATCACAACAGACGCAGAAAAAATAGATAATACAGATACAGCGTTGTGCAAAATAGGTTTGGTTCAAATGGCTCTGAGCACTATGGCACTTAACGTATGAGGTCATCAGTACCCTAGAACTTAGAACTACTTAAACCTAACTAACCTAAGGACATCACATACATCCATGACCGAGGCGGGATTCGAACCTGCGACCGTAGCGGTCGCGCGGTTCCAGACTGAAGCGCCTAGAGCCACTCGACAAAATATATTTTATAAAGTGTGTCTCTACTGTGGTTCAATCGTATGCCTTAAAGGACTCTCCTTGTGGTACTACTGTAGCTCCGAAAATTCTATAGATCACTCAAAAATGCCTCAGTTCGCTTTTCAGAATGGAAGCACGAACGTTGGAACAACGTTTGTTTATGGTAAAGATAATTTACAAAAACTCTGGACGTATTGTTATTGTGATGAGCGTATTCAACAGCACATTTTAGTCTGTTCAAGAACAGCGCCATCCAGAATTACCGTTTCTCCGTGAAACTGTAGTACTGAAAGAAAGCCCGCTTGTGACGACAAAATTTAAGCCTTCTTTTTTTTCTGTTTTTGTTAAGACTGGATACCTACATGACTCAAGGAAAGACCACTCAGGACGAATAGCCTCAGCTGAAACCTTGGAGAATGAAAAAGACATTCAGCATAGGAACTCAGGATGTTATGACTGTCTCTCCTGAGGATAATGAAAGAGAAAATTGAACTCTTCCCTTACAAAATTCAACTGTACCCACTTTCGAAGGACAGTGATGTGGAGCAGCAATATTCTTTTGCAAATGATCTGACTGAGGCGTTTGAAAATGGAACAGTCGTTAAGGGTTAAGCATCAGGTTTAGTGATGAGGCACACTTCCTTCTCCAAGGCGACGTCAACAAACAGATCTGCCTCCACTGGGTACTGTGAACCCATACGTTGAAGCTGCTGAACATGGTGTAGAATGGCCCCCTTATAGTCCCGATCTCAATTCGTATGATCATTATTTTGGGATTATCTAAAGGACAGAGTCTTTCAGATGTACCTACAACACGCCAGGACACTCGTACCACAATTTCAAGAAATATCCGTGCAGTTGAAACTCGTGATCTTCGGTAATTCATCACAGAATTCAGTTCAAGACTCTGCACACTCGTTTCTGCAGAAGTAAATCATTCTGGAAACCTTTCCCATTAAATTTCTGTAGTATACGTATGATAAGAAAAATCTATCACCCCCTACTATGTCGTGGTAGACAAAAACTTTGTAAAAGCTGTTTTGCGTTACCCAGTAAGTTGAACTATAAATAGCTTCACTTCACACTTATCTGACAAACTTATTATTCACGAGTCACTAATTCGTAATTAAAAAATAAACTAACGAGCTACAAATAGAAAATTAAAACAGCTGACTGTCGTTCAAAGAATCAACGGTAAAATGCCGCTTCATTTTGTTGCCTTTAATTTACGACGGCACCGCAAAGTCAGAGCAAAATTGGCGTAAATTGGGGTTTAGTGACCCTGTGGGTGGCCGCGATGTTTGTTAGCGACTGAAACGAAATTCTCAAATTCCATAATTAATTAATTTTAACCCCAGTTTGCCTAATTTTTGTCCACTTCGAGTAATTTCGGAAGTCGACTATCTGATTCTATGAATAGCTACGAGTTTTCTCTGATCACAGGGATTGAGAAAATGTAGCAGGAATGCAAACCTGTTCTGCCAGATTGGCAGTCGACCGATACATCATGCCTTTAAGAGCCAGAATGTGATATTCTTACGAATTCATCTGTGAAACTATGAGTATCAGAACGTCTACAAGGTACACAAAAATCAAATGCCTGGCATAGAAAAATAAAAGCGTATGTAATTTTTTAGTGGGAGACCTCACTTAACTGGAAAGTTTGTCTTCCTTTGCGTACAAAGGGCCTTACCTTAGTGATGTTGTGGAAGTTGTCTCTTAAATGCATTTGTTTACTGTAGATTAGAGCGATGAATGGGTTTGGAATTTAATGTTGTATATTTTGCTTTGTTGATAACGGAAGAAGAAGCTGCTGTCACATAGCAAATTCTTCCCGTGTAGTACTATGGGGCTGCTGCGGTTAGCGTCACATTGTGTCCCAAGTCCTTCTTCCATAATACGCTGCTAAGTGATTTAGCCCACAACATTACCATACTGCCCAGTGATGTTAACCTAAACGCTGTACCTCCCCTCTTCTTTTTAGCCAAATGCTTGTGACGATAATTTTCTCTATTACCTGGATTTAAACTTCTTATCTCCATGTTTAACGTCACAGCTCTAACGTATAGTAGCGACTTCGATTTTTTCCGTAATGGTTAACTGCAATTTTTCGATTTAAATATTATGAAGGAATATCGTAGACACGCCTTTGAAGACTGCAACAGATATTTTAATACACAGTAACTCTTGTCACCTGACTAGCCAAAAAATTTCTGCCTTTCTATGTCTAATACATACAGCATGTAGAGCCCCGCTCGTGTGAAACTCAGCTTACCCTTTTCTCACATTATACGCTGCGAACCATGGATGAAGGGCAAACAGGCAGACTCCATATTCCTAGATTTCTGAAAGACATTTGCCACCGTGTCCTACGGCGAACTGTTAACGAAGGTACGAGCATACGCAGTAGGTTCCCAGATATTTGAGTGGCTCGATGACTTCTTCAGTAATACAACCCAGTGCGTTGTCCTCGGCTGAGAAGGTTCATCGCAGACAATGGTATCGTCAGGAGTGCTCCAGGGAAGCTTGATAGGACCGTTAATATTCTTTACATACACAAATCATTTAACGGACAACAGCGAACATCAATCTGCGGTTATTTGCTGATGATGCTGTTGTGTGCGGGAAGGTATCGCCGTTGACTGATTTTACAAGGATACAGGATCACTTGGTCAAAATTTCTAGTTGTTGTGATAAATGTCAGTTAGCTCTAAATGTAGAAAAATGTAAGTTAATGTAGATGAACAGGAAAAACAATTCTTTAATTTTCGAATACAGTAATAGTAAAGTGCTGCTAGACATTGTCATGTCGATTAAATATGTAGGCGTAACGATTCAAAGCGATAATGAAATGGAACGATCATGTAAGGATAGTGGTAGGGAAGGCGAATGGTTGACTTCAGTTTACTGGGAGAATTTTAGGAAAGTGTGGGTCATCTGTAAAGGAGATCGAGTATATAATATTAGTACGACACATTCTTGAGTACTGATAGAGTGTTTGGGATACCCACGAGGTCGGATTAAAGGAAGATACCTGAGCAATGCAGAGGCGGGATGCTAGATTTGTTACCGGTACGCTCGATCAACATATAAGTATTACGGAGACTCTTTGGAAACTCAAATGAAACTCCCTGGAGGGAGGGCGACGTTCTTTTCAAGAGACACTATTGAGAGAATTTAGAGAAGCGGCATTTGAAGTTAACTGCAGAATGATTCTCCTGCCACCAACGTACATTTAGAGTAAAGAACACAAAGACAAGAAAAGAAAAATTAGGACTCGTACGGTGACATAGAGTCACTCACTTTTCCCTCGCTATATTTGCGAATGGAACAGGGAAGAAAATTACTAGCAGTGTGGTACAAGGAACCCTCCGCCATGCACCATACCGAGGCTTGCATAGTATGTATGTAAATGTAGATGATAAGAAAGACACAATGACTGAGCTGAACGTCATAAAACAGCTAGCCAGGGCTAACGGTTATCATAAAAAACACACGCAGAAACAGCGCACGAATGTAAAGGAGAACGCCGCACAGAATACTAAAAAATACAAAATTTCACACTTCTATATAATTGAAACTTCCTGGCAGATTGAAACTGTGTGCCCGACCGAGACTCGAACTCGGGACCGAGTCGAGTTCGAGTCCCGGTCGGGCACACAGTTTTATCTGCCAGGAATTTTCATATCAGCGCACACTCCGCTGCAGAGTGAAAATCTCATTCTATACAATTTCTCAGAAAGTGGCTAGTATTCCCAAATCTTATCTATTTAAGACAAACACCACGCTGCGATTTAATTCAGGAAGAATTTATAACATGAAATCGAAAAATACGGGAGAAATGATGCCTACAAAATTGAATGCAACATCTGCAATGCGAACTACATAGGCTAAGCTGGTAGGTCCTTTAAGTTAAGGTACATAGGACGTAGGAACGCTTTTCGGCTTAATAACTGAGAGAAGTAAGCCGTAGTCATTAATATTCACGAAACTGGCTACCTCACGATAGGAACTTATGAAGATATCGCAGTTTTGCACATAGAGGAGGAAGCCAACAAACTAGATCTATTAAATTAAAGATGCACATAGCGCGGGAAATTGTAATACATTGAATGAACAGCTTACGAGTGACACAAATAACTTCCTCAAAACTTTGCACATCTTTTTTAATATGTATAATCATTCAGCGTCTCTACAGTATACCGTTAACTTTCTGCTCACGACAGAATTCGAGTTTCCAGGCTACCCAGCATGGTTATACATCAAGTTTTTTTTCGTTATCTCTTTGATTTCATGTTTACATTCATGAAGAGCTTACTCGTGTTATTTCTGTGCACGCGTAAGTCCATTATTGTGAAACTGCCAGTACCTATGGAAAACATATCCCACTCCATTTTAATCTAGCATTTGATCAGTTACCTTGATGTGGACGTACATGTTAAGAAGACAAGGCTGCAAGGTAAGTAGCCACCTTATTTTACTATTTTTATTGCTCTTGTTTATGTTTTATATTGATCGCTCTTAGAAATTTCTTGTACAGTAATTCTGAAGATGAACCCTTGACCTTCGAAACGTGTAAATTCTAGTGTTTCTTACACTGTAAATAGGTTTTTGAGCCGACGTTTTAACTCTGATATAGTAGCGACCTGAGGCATATCGTAGCATTAATACAAAAAAAGAGATATCAATAAAGACGTTACACTTCGTATTCAGGTGAGTGAGGGCAACGACATTTTATCAAAATGTTGAAATTCAGAAAGAAAATTAGCATATCTTTTAATCTGAAAGTTTCCACACTTTCTTTAAACAACTTTACAGACCACAACACGAGAGAAAGTACTGTACTCGAAACCCGTATTGTTAGAGTAGTTCCAAATAAAGATTATCTCTATTATTTCATTTTCAACACTCATTATAAATTTATTGTATCCAAGATGTTACAGAAGTATCTCTTGCAAGAGTTCCCGCTACAGCAGAATTCCGTGAAAGAGTTTTTTTTAATGGTGAGTCGATACTCTAATTGGAATTATGTCTGCTATTAAGATTTAATTTAATACGTTTCTTGTGGCAAATTTCTGACATGGAACTGCCCTCAATAGTTACCTTTTAAACCGAATCTTTATGTTCAAGAAATAATTAAAAGTAATCCGTGCAGAAAGGTTTCTTGTCTTTTACTCTACGTAACTTCCTTTAAAAAATTATCTAATTTGTGATAAAAAATTATGATAAAAACAGATTCACTTGAAAAAAAACCAATGGAGTGCTGCGCAGATGTAAATGCAGTTACGTATCTGAAGAAAAGAACAGTGATAAATTTCCCTATCTCGTGTGCAATGTAGCATCATCTGTCCAATTTCTGCATTACATGTTCACCGAGTACAGTATATAGCTTTAGAATAAGTCAGTATTCTGCTGTGACATGATGTCTGTATAGCATCTGCAGAATTATTTCTAAAACTGTTTCGAATACACCTGGACAATGTAGAGTAAATTTTTGTACTAAAGTTTGATGTAGTATTTGGTTCTTCTGTGTAAAACGGATAACTAAATAGCTGGACGAAGACCAATCCTATTCTCTGCGCCATTTTCGAATTTCTGTCGGTGTGGTCCATTTTTCGTGCAATGTTTCTGTAACTAAATTTGCGATTTTTATACAGTAAGGATATAATTATGCTGTTTATGAAATTTTAAGTGCTAGACCCCGTCTACTACCTTTCTCTCACTGCTACAGAGAGACAAAAAGTAGACGGACAAGTATCTTTCAGAGAATTTTTAACGCTTAAGAATAACAAGCCCAACAGTTACCATTTCTTCACGCATTTACGTAAGCTATGAGTGTACATTTTTTCTTTAGTTCCAGTAAAACCTAATAAATAAGACTGACGGACATCTTAAACGTACAGAAATATCTGTTTCTGTTCTTTACATTATTTGCATGAGTCACTTTATCAGCTGTGTTTGAATATATAAAACACGCATCATAGTTATTCCGTTACATTTATTCAGTGCAATATCTCATTGTACACGAAAAAAAAATTGCAAGCGTTCAAAGCAGCTACGACACACTCACTGTTAAGTTATTGTGCTACTCATTTCTCATACAATTCCAACTTGAGTTTATCCTCAATTTTCTCTTCCTTTTCGATGATCTGTCAGCCTGAAATATATTTACTGTAAGCCACCATGGCAATCAAAGCACTGAACAGCTGATTAATAGGTCATCTCCAAAAACAATGCGTCCATTTGAAGATGAAAGAAACGTTCGAAAGCTGTAAAGACCAGAAACAATAAAATGAGTTACAGAAAAATGTCGTCAAGTTAGTGATCGATAGCTGTTTTTTTAACATATCTTACAACACAGCCACAGAACTTTTATGTCATCTGCTGAAAAAGTAGCAATATATGTGCTTTACTGCTCGTAAAGACACTTATCGTCAACGTTTATGCCGAACAGAGATTAGTTGTGTCTAAGCAATATAAGTAACAATTTCCACACCCCTTCCCAGTACTCATGCAACTCCTATCTATAGAAACTATATAGCTTATATTTTATTTATACGAGGGCTATTCGGAAAGTAAGGTCCGATCGGTCGCCTAATGGAAACCACAGT
Source organism: Schistocerca cancellata (assembly GCF_023864275.1). NCBI lineage: Eukaryota > Metazoa > Arthropoda > Insecta > Orthoptera > Acrididae > Schistocerca > Schistocerca cancellata. The sequence continues at coordinate 737,410,673 of NC_064629.1, forward strand.
GAAAATCAAAAATGTTTTTTGCAACAGTTAGCTTCATCTTCAGCTACTTCTCTACATGGTCGCCGCTCCGACTGAGAAATTTCTCGTAGCATTGTACACCTGTGCTTTTTGCCCATTCTGTACGCTGATCTGCAGCTTTTTATTTGTGCTAAAATGTTGTCTCATGTGAGCAGAGATAAAAATCAGAGGGAGCTATGTCCGGGCTGTATGGTGAGTGATCAAACACTTCCCATCGGAAACGCTGCAGGAGCGTCCTCATTGCCCTGCAGTGTTTGGCCGACAACTGTCATGAAGAAAGAAATGCATGATAGTTACGTTGTGCGGGCTGCATGAAATCAGGCGAAATCTTTCATAGACACTCACATTTGGTGGGAAAGACTATTTTCCAAGCACTTTTACGTGCTCACTGTGCGCTCACAACTGAGAAGAGCGACGTGACGCGATCGACAGGTATACTAGAGACACTGTCCAACATATCTATGCAAAGTTTCATTGGATTTTCACTGTGGTTGCCGTTTCGCCATCGATCGACCCTTACTTTCCGAATAGCCCTCGTATGAAATAAGGATGGCATTACCTTCTCTGTACTGAGGCTGTATTACAGCATCCCCTTCTCCGAACATGAATAGACCGTCAGTACTCTCGGCGCCTTTGAAAAATAATCTGAAGTCGAAGAGACCCATTCCAGTTATGCACGGACAAATAAATGTACAGAAGAAATTCAGAGCAGTTGGTGGGAAATCAGATATGAGGGGTGTCCAGGAAGTAAGTTCCGATCGGTCGCGAAATGGAAACGACTATGAAAAACCGATAAAGCTTTGCACAGATGTGTTGGGCAGTGTCTCTAGTATGACCCTAGATAGCATCACTGTCGCTTCTTCTCATTTCTAAGCTCACAGTGAGCGCGTAAAGATGTCTAGAAAATAGTGTCTCCCGCCAAGTACGAGGGCCTGGTGAGAAATTTCGCCTGAAGCTATGCAGCCAACATTACGTAACTGTCGTGCGGTTTCTTCTTCAAGACAATTCTCAGCCGCATTCTGCAGGGCCAATGAAGATGCTCCTGCATCGTTTTCAATTGGAAATGTTTGATTACCCACAATACAGCCCGTAATTTTCTCCCTCTGAGTTTCATCTCTGCTCACATCAACCGCTGGCTATGAAGACAACATTTTGGCACAGAAAACGAGCTGTAGGCCAGCGCAGAGAATTGGCGGAAAGCGCTGGCGGCTGTCTTCTGTGATGAGGGTATTGGGAAGTTGGTACAATGCTACGACAAATGTCTAAGTCAGAACGACGACTACGTAGAGAAGTAGCTGGAAGGTGTAGCTAACTGTTACAAATAAAACATTTCTGATTTCCACTGTGGTTCCCATTTCGCGATCAATCGGAACTTACTTTCTGGACAGCCCTCGTATATTCGCAAACACTACCCAACAGTAGGTTTCTTTGGTTCAAATTACTGTAATATTTGGGATTCCTCTCTAGTAGTTCATAGCTATCATGCCATGTCACATTGTACAAATTTTTTTGTGCAGTAGAAAAAGTCGACTCTTAGCGACTCTTAACGATTGTTACGTTTCCCTCAAAATTGTTAACTCGAATGACTGAATATATTTTGTATTTTTTTTGCAGTTTTCGAGAAGATAATTATTGACTTGTGTAAGAAAACACTCCTACAATTGCTTTAAATTGTTTAACAATTCTGTGGAATATCGTAAGCAAAGAGAATTTTCGTAGTGTTCAAGGGCATCTAATTAAATGTTCCGCAACATTGTCTTACATGGACCGTCTGTGACAATTCCACGGAATGAAACCAAGGAAGGATACAGCAGAATAAGCTTCAATTCACAAACTTTCTATCTTCATCGATATTTTCAGTGGTTTGTTTAAATCACTAAATATAAATTACTTTTTCAAGAAAGACACAGGTAATCAATTCCTATATTATTTGACCAACTAAAGGAGAACTCCGTCACTAAAGCCTTTGCCTTAGATCGTATATTAAATCCTCTCCAAAAAATCAAAACAAAAATTCGTACGACAATTAGTGCAACACACACTGTCCGAGGCTTTGGGCTGTTTGTCGTCACATATTTTTCTGTGGAAAAGTATTACACAACTGCGAAGTTAGCGTTCTCATTTTTTAACACACAGTACGTATTTTATTCGGTTGTCATGCTCATTATACGCAAACGCTGTTGCAACACAGTTGTCGTAATATAAAAGATACAAAAGCCTGAGCAGGTATTCTGATACTACATTGTAAACGCCAAAAGGATAGTTTAGTGAATAATTATTGTGGATAAAGCCGCATATTTCTATGAGGCCCGCCACGGGTATTCTCGTTGTAATTTAGATTTCGTTGTACAAATGTTCGGATAAATGTATAAAGGTTTGCTATAAAAATAAGTGAATTTCATTTTTAATAAGGATTTCGTGCGTGGAACCTGAAAGATTTTGGCCGGCCGGTGTGGCCGTGCGGTTCCAGGCGCTTCCGTCTGGAACCGCGTGAACGCTACGGTCGCAGGTTCGAATCCTGCCTCGGGCATGGATGTGTGTGATGTCCTTAGGTTACTTAGGTTTAAGTAGTTCTAAGTTCTAGGGGACTGATGACCACAGATCATGACAGTTGGACTGTTTCACACTGATAATAAAACATTTCCGTAAAATGTCGTTAGCATTGAAGATCTGCCTGCAACTTGGAAGGACGTTCTGACGAATAATTCTTTTAGCGAGCCGGATGGTGTTGCCACAAAGTCCATCCGTTTAACAGAGGGATTCACCTTGCAACGATTTTACGGATCGCTTTCGATCCCTCCCTCTCGCGGTGCAGTGACGACGGGAGGTGATAGGAAAGTGTGCCGTTGCCAGCACCCCCGTGATGGCCGCGCAGCCAGTGGATAAGAAGCGGTGAGCGCGCCGCTGCCTTAAAGTAGATTTGGCTGGGAGCGAAGCAGCGGCGCGGCCGGCGGCGGGTAGCGGGCGGTGACAGATCAATACGAAGACGGGCGGTGGCGCGGCGAGGCGCGTCTTGCGTGATGGTGGCTGACGGCGGCCGCGCTCATTGGCTGCAGGGCGGGGCCTGCGCTCATCATCACCACTTTTATGCTCATTATGCGCCTCGTCGTCACGAACGGCCGCACGCCGCCCCGCTGCAACAGAAATTAGCGCTGCCTCTGCACAGCGCAACACACACCACGCTGCCGTACGGTCCACCTACTCCTTGTTCTGCACGGAATTAAAGTGCGATGCCACAGACTGGCTGAGAACTCGAAGAATATCGGGAAAATGAACGGCCTCGGAAGACTACAACAGAATGAAGTGTTTGAAGCAGTTACCTTAAATTCTAGCACATATAGTCGCTTATAAACGACTTGTTAAGCACGGTTGACACACGCAGCTACAGTGACTCCATAGCTAGTGGCAAACGGCAGTGATACCATCAGCTACCGTTCACATAGGATGCCACAAACTCTATGCGGTTGCACTGTTTCTACGAGGGCTGTCCAGAAAGTAAGTTACGATTGATCGCGAAATGAAAATCACATTGAAAATCAGAAATGTTTCGTTTGTAACAGTTAGCTACACCTTTCAGCTACTTCTCTACGTAGTCGCCGTTCTGACTCAGACATTCGTCGTAGCGTTGTACCAACTTTCCAATACCCTCATCATAGAAGGCAGCCGCCAGTGCTTTCCGCCAATTCTCTACGCTGGCCTGAAGCTCGTTGTCTGTGCCAAAATGTTGTCTTCATAGCCAGCGGTTCGTTTGAGCAGAGATGAAACCCAGTGGGAGACAATTACGGGCTGTATTGTGGGTAACCAAACATTTCCAATTGAAACGACGCAGGAACATCTTCATTGCCCCTGCAGAATGAGGCTGAGAATTGTCTTGAAGAAGAAACCGCACGACAGTTATGTAATGTTGGTTGCATAGCTTCGGGGGAAAATTCCCACCAGGCCCTCGTACTTGGCGGGAGACACTATTTTCTATAACATCTTTACGCGCTCACTAAGAGCTCAGGAATTTAAAGAGCGACATAATTCTACCTAGGGTCATACTAGAGACACTGCTCAACACATCTTTGCAAAGCTTTATCGGATTTTCACAGTCGTTTCCATTTCGCGACCGATCGTAACTTACTTTCTGGACAGCCCTCGTAGTATGGCGTCAACTGAGCCATATGAGCGGGTGTTGCGGTTGTAGTGCAGGTTGCGGCATTATAGCTGTGACAATAGTCAAATACCGGGTGATCAAAAAAAAAAAAATGGCTCTGAGCACCATGCGACTTAACCTCTGAGGTCATCAGTCGCCTAGAACTTAGAACTAATTAAACCTAAGTAACCTAAGGACATCACACACATCCGTGCCCGAGGCAGGATTCGAACCTGCGACCGTAGCGGTCGGTCAGCTCCAGACTGCAGCGCCTAGAACCGCTCGGCCACTCCGGCCGACGGTGATCAAAAAGTTAGTATAAATTTGAAAACTTTATAAACCACGGAATAATGTACATAGAGAGGTAAAAATTGACACACATGCTTGGAATGACATGGGGTTTTATTAGAAAAAAAACACTCCATATTGATAGACGCGTGAAAGATCTCTTGCGCGCGTCGTTTGGTGATGATCGTGTGCTCAGCCGCCACTTTCGTCATGCTTCGCCTCCCAGGTCCCCAGACCTCTGTCCGTGCGATTATTGGCTTTGGGGTTACCTGAAGTCGCCAGTGTATCGTGATAGACCGATATCTCTAGGGATGCTGAAAGACAACATCCGACATCAATGCCTCGCCATAACTCCGGACATGCTTTACAGTGCTGTTCACAACATTATTCCTCGACAACAGCTATTGTTGAGGAATGATGGTGGACATATTGAGCATTCCTGTAAAGAACATCATCTTTGCTGTGTCTTACTTTGTTATGCTAATTATTGCTGCCGGCAGGGGTGGCCGAGCGGTTCTAGGCGCTACAGTCTGGAACCGCGCGACCGCTACGTTCGCAGGTTCGAATCCTGCCTCGGGCATGGGAGTATGTCATGTCCTTAGGTTAGTTAGGTTTATGTAGTTCTAAGTTCCAAGGGGCTGATGACCTCAGAAGTTAAGTCCCATAGTGCTCAGAGCCATTTGAACCATTTAATTATTGCTATTCTGATCAGACGAAGCGTCATCTGTCGGACATTTTTTGAACGTTTGTATTTTTTTGGTTCTAATAAAACCCCATGTCATTCCAAGCATGTGTGTCAATTTGTACCTCCCCATCTTTTTACATTATTCTGTGATTTATTCAGTTTTCAAATGTATACTGACTTTTTGATCACCCAGTATTAGATTGGTGCATAAGTTCGTAGCGTTTTTGATTTGCTTGTTGGCATTGCGGTTGCTATGTGTTTATTTATCGTTCGTCATTTTTTATTTGTAGTTCAGTGTTGCTATTTGAGTTTACGTATTGTCATTCTGTCTTTGGAGATAGTGAGTGGAGCTGTGGACGCTAGAAAATGGAGTGCCAATTGGAGAAACACGAACATTTCCGATATATGCGGCATCTCGCTCGTTTGTTACCTGGCAGACGATATTAACAGTAACCTCAGACTTTTGCAGATAATACAGTTATCTGGAATGAAATACTATCTGGAAAAATCTACACAGAGTCTGACGATAATAAGATTCCAAAGTGGTGGAATGATTGGGGATTTGCATTAAAACTAAAAACTGTGCACTTCACAAAACGTAGACAAGTGGTACTCTATGACCACAATATCAATTAAACGCAATTGGAATCAGTCTACTCACACAAATAAGTAAGTGCAATAGTTTCTAGGGATGTGAAATGAAATGCTCTCATAGACTGAAGAGTATGTAAACTAGGTGGCAGACTTCGGTTCATTGGTAGGATACTGGGAAAATGCTGTCAACCTACAAAAGAGACTTCTTGTAAAACACTCGATGTAGAGTTTTGTTCAAACGTGTAGAATACCGAACAAGACGAAATGGGATACTGGACCTACACAAAGACGAGAAGCATGAAAAGTCACAGGTTTGTTCGACACAAGGGAAGGCGTCATGGAAATTCTGAAATACCTGATCTGGCAGACACATGAAGATGCAGGGGTTGGACAAAAACATGGAAACACCGCGAGAAATGCATGCTTGAACATAAATGCAGATGCTAGCCAAGTCTGCAGGTTGTGCTGTTGTATTTGAGCACGAACAACACCAGCGCAATGCATTCAGTATGTTGCACTGGTCAGTTATGGTCAAAACAGTGTTCTGTGTGGTAGTGAGTGCATTGTACCGGGGCTAAGTGAATTCGGACGAGGACAAAGAATTGGTGTTCGTATGGTGGTGTTTACCTAACCAAGGTAGCCGAGGTGTCGCATGTTTCAAGGAGTCGCCGTGTCGAAGATTTATACCGCATATAGAAGAAGCGGAAAAACATCATCTGTCACAACCGGACAAAAGTATGTCTTGAGTGATCGTGAGAGACGGTCATTGAAGAGGATTGTGTTGAAAAATAATATGACGACAAGTGTAAAAGTCACTGCAGAATTGAATGTCGCATTCGCGAGCCGTTTCAGCACCAAAACAACGCCGGCCGGTGTGGCCGAGCGGTTCTAGGCGCTTCAGTCTGGAACCGCGCGACCGCTATGGTTGCAGGTTCGAATCCTGCCTTGGGTATGGATGTGTGTGATGTCCTTAGGTTAGTTAGGTTTAAGTAGTTCTAAGTTCTCGGTGACTTATGACCTCAGATGTTCAGTCCCATAGTGCTTAGAGCCATTTGAACAATTTGAACCAAAACAACACGGAATTAATTAATTTGTGGAAAGTTACTATGGGACCAAACTGCTTAGGTCATCGGTCCCTAAGCTTACGCATTACTTAATCTAACTTAAACTAACGTACGCTATGGATAACACACACACCCATGCCCGAGGGAGGACTCGAACCTTCGACGGGGGAAGCCGCGCGGACCGTGCAAGACGCCTAAGACCGCGCGGCTCAAAACAACACAAACGGAGCTGTATAAGCTGGGAATTGCTGGGCAAGCTGGAATTTCGAAACCACTTCTCAGAGATGGGGTAACACGTAAAGGAAAGCGGTGCCATAAAACCTGGACTATGGAGCAATGGAAGTAAGTCATTTGGTCGGATGACTCTTGCTTCACACTGTTTCCAGCTTCTGGTCGAATTTACGTCCGAACTGTCAAATATGGCGGAGGTTCGGTGATGATTTAGGTAGCCATATCGTGATATTCCATGGGTACCATGGTTACTCTGCAAGGATTATTGGGACCATTATGACTGATCAAGTCTATTCCGTGGTACAATGTTTGCTCCCCAGTGGTGACCCTGTGTTCCATGACAACAGATACGCTGTTCACACAGCACAGATCGTCCAGAACTGGTTTTGTGAGCACTAGGATGAATTGTCACATCTCTCCTGCCCACTATAGTCGCCAGATCTCAGTATTACTGAGCCTTTGATGTCTACTTTGTAGAGAAAGGTGTGTGGTCGCTATTCGCCCCCATCATCGTTTCCTGAGTTTTCCACTATTTTATAGAAACAATGGTATAATATTCACTTGAAAAACATAAAAGACCTTTATTTATCCATTCCCAGACGACCGGAAGCTGTTCTGAATACCAACAGGTTCCATGCACGGTATAAGCCGTGGTAATGTGTTGTGTTTTTATGTTTTTGTCCAACTTTTGTACATGCCAGTTATCATGCAAAAGTCAACATACAGAGTTTCAAGAACCAGTACAGTATTAAGTGAAGAATCTAGGAATATAACACAGTCTCAAACCTATCACTTCCTTGGGTCCACGAATATCAGGTCACATTTTTTTATGGCACGCACAGACGCATTTACATAGTTATACTTCGAACGCTCCATATGCGAGTGGATCGGAAAGACATCCTAATTATTTCGAACAGTGCGGATAACCATCTCTCAACCATAAGAAACATCAGAGGGAATCAGGTTCGTGAACATTTATGGGCTATTCAGTTAGTGTCTTCTCGAACCAATCATGCACAGACACCCATGCGCTCGTGATTCAAGTGGACGAAGTATATGAGTTGAACATTCAACTGATATGCTTCTTATTCTTATGACATTAGCGAAGGACTAATTTCTAGCAGAAAAATTATTTATAGCCTTCATTGTGCCTTTTCTTCTCTGTTTTCAGATTATATCGCCAATTTTACAGCATTACGACCGAGCGAGGTGGCACAGTGGTAGCACACTGGACTCGCATTCGGGAGGACGACGGTTCAATCCCGCGTCCGGCCATCCTGATTTAGGTTTTCCGTGATTTCCCTAAATCGCTCCACGCAAATGCTGGGATGGTTCCTTTGTAAGGGCACGGCCGACTTCCTTCCCCATCCTTCCCTAGTCCGATGAGACCGATGACCTCGCTGTTTGGTCTCTTCCCACCAACCAACCAACCAACAGCATTACGAGTACGTTACCGATGAAAATTATACGTCACTAAAACGAGCATACAGGGAAAGTGGTACGTCATTCGCTGAGAAACAACGCGGACGAAAGAGCAATGTAAAACGAGAATATTCGATAGCTGGCTGCTCGAAAGTCTGAGTATTCAACCAATTCCAGTAGGGACAGCTAAGTTTTACAAGTTCAGTTAACTGTTCAATTTACGCTGACTCTGCGCAACTCACTCGAATATATGATGGAAGGAACTCGCCACATTACTCTCTCGTCCGTACTGTTTCAAAGTAGTGCAAGAGAGGAGAAAAGGGGAGGAAAGAAACGTCTGCATGTTCAAATCAGTTGAGAAGGTGAGCAACCTGTAACGAGAAATGACACTGTTGAGAGGAACGATAAAAACCAAAAGCAGAACTGTGAAGAAAATCGTAAATGCTTTAACATTTCATTTTCGTGACTGCATAAAGTTTGATTATGAAACAAACGCGCAAAATACAAATATTAGTAAAAAGGAATGAACTACAGACTATCGGTGAATGAAAGTAAAATCAAAAGGAGCTGTGAAGAATTGATCTTTCGGTATAAGAAATGTACTTCCTTGGCCTTCATAATCTCTACAAGTCAACGCAGCACCTCGAATGCCGGTGGGAGTGGCCGAGCGGTTCTAGGCGCTACAGCCTGGAACCGCGCGACCGCTACGTCGCAGGTTCGAATCCTGCCTCGGGCATGGATTTGTGTGATGTCCTTAGGTTAGTTAGGTTTAAGTAGTTCTAAGTTCTAGGGGACTGATGACCTCAGAAATTAAGTCCCATAGTGCTCAGAGCCATTTGAACCACCTCGAATGTTTCCATGAGAAAGTAGATTGAATGAATGAAGAAGGATGATTATGGTTTAACGTCCTGTCAACGATGGTCTCATTAGAGATGGAGTACAATCTCGGATTCGAGAAAAAATCTGCAGAAAACCAGCTGTGCCATTTTAAAAAGAACCCTTCCGGCTTTGTCTTAATTGTGTTGGGGAAACCATATTTCTTATCTAGATGGCCGGACGGTGGGGAAACAGAGCATAAGCACAGCTTTCATCCTTCCTTGAATAACCAGTGGTCTGTATGAACAAAAAAGTCATGTAGAGTATTTAACAATTTTCGAAGACTGGCAGCTGAGACATATGATTGCAGAGAAACAGTATCAGGCTTACCGGGGTAAAATCGATTTTAATAACACTTAGTACTGTTAGCTACATGAAAAACCAGTCTGATATTGTCACTGATGCCGATAATTGTTCTTCTGCGCTAGATAATCCTTTCTTTTCTTCTATTTTATGCCGCGAACTGCCAAAACCTGAAAATGATGACGAAAGTGGTGAAACGTAGCGTTTACTGTACCACGTCACATAACGCTAGTGTACTTTGGTACTTAACAAACTGCGGGTGACTATCTCCTACAGTATCTTGTAAGTCTCAATTGAAGTACCAGAGCCGAGCGGAGTGGACGCGCGGGTTAAGGCGTCATGTCACGGACTGCGCGGCCCCTCCCACCGGAGGTTCGAGTCCTCCCTCAGGCATGGGTGTGTGTGTTGTTCTTAGCATAAGTTACTTTAAGTAGTGTGTAAGTCTAGGGACGGATGACCTCAGCAGTTTGGTCCCTTAGAAACTGACACACAATTTTGAACATTTGAAGTACCAGAAATAACTGAATACGTAAAAGTACAGGGTGGGTGGGCGGGGTTGGAGACGAATATACACCAAAAATACATTTTCGTCCTAATACGTTGCAGGAAAACAGTTGGCATTCAAAGCACCCTTCAGTGGTCTCGAAATGGATAAATTAAGGTTCTCTATGGTTTCCTAGGGAATAGTACGCCAGTTTTCCAACAAAATTAGTGGCTAGTCCGCAGTAGACCACAAAAGCTCAATGATATTGAGATCTGGTGACTGTGATGGTCATGGGAGATGCGACAGCTCATTCTCGTGTTCACAGAAGCAGTTCTGGAAGACGTGAGCTGTGTGAACAGGGGCTCTGTCATCTTGCAACGCAGTATCACAATTGGAGAACAAATATTGTACCATGGGATAGACCTGATCAACCAAAATGGTCACATAATCCCTGGCAGTAATGTGACCTTGTTGGTAACCACGGTGCCAATACAATACCACGATAGGTCTGCCCAAATCATCACCAAACACCGGCCACGTTTCACTCCTGGGTCATAAACTCGGCCAGAATTTGGAAATAATGTGCAGCAAGTCTCACCGACCAAACGACTTTCTTCCATTGCTCCATAGTCCAGGTTTCATGGCTACGGCACTACGTTTTCCTGCTGCAGGCTTTGCATCATTGATGAGTAGTCTTAGAATCCCGGCCAGCTCTGCAGTTCCTTGCTTACGGAGTTCCCCTCGTGTTGTTTTGGTGCTGACGTGGTTCACAAGTGCGACATTAAATCCTGCAGGGACCTTCGCATCTGCAGTCCCCTTATTTTTCGTCACACTCTTCTTCAATGGCTGTCTGTCACGATCACGCAACACACTTTTTCGTCCGTGTTGCGACTTAGTGGATGACGTTTTTTCGGATTTTCCTGTATGCAGTACACTTTTAAGCTTTCGATATGGTGCTTTTTTAAACACTAAACACTTCTACTATCTTGGTTACGGAATCACCCACCATACGAGCGCCAACAGTTTTCCCACGTTCGAATTCACTTAGGTCCGATATAATGCACTCACAGCTTCACGGGACACTGCTTTGACCACGGTAGATACTGGCAACGTATTGAGAACATTGCACGGATGCCGTTCGTTGGCATATACCATAGTGAAACCTGCAGGTTTTGCTACTATTGGCATTTATGTTCAAGCACGCATTTGTCACAGTGTTTCCATATTTATGCCCAACCCCTTTAAATACAAGGGGACCTACAGTAGGATGAAAATTGCTAACGCTTGTCGCCGAAGTCTGCATCATATACAATTTGGCTATTCATGTGTCGTTTCTTTCATTTCATTGTCACCAAAATCTTTTCACCGCCTATTACCTCCTTGCTTTAGGAGTAAAATAAAGTACCTGAGCTGACGAATATGCAATATACTGTCAATATTCGAAACGTCGATCTCAGTTCGAACCAAGTGTGGACCAGCGCTAACACGCTACAATAATACTCCAGAGCTTAACCAACCGCGTTATTTCGATCCGATGTGACTTTCATGTGAACCAAGATATGGAGCACAGTTTGTCTTCAGAGAAAAAATGTTTCACAATCGTAAGTAAAGCGCTCATAAACTTGAAGGTTTGTATGACCATGGCCGTGCTTCAGTAGGCGGGACACTACTGAAAACAGCATATATTTCTCATCCTGTGATACGTGAAACATTTCGAACAGCCAGTTACGGGAACATCTAAAATTTAATGTATAATCCGTTCAAGTTAAAGTTTTTCACAGCCGAAGAGCTTTTTCGGACAGCAGAGACATAGGAATGGCCAGATAATAATCTTACCATTAATTTTCATATCCTTGGTTTTGAGTTCTAATGCTGACCTACTGAGCTAACAAACCACTGGATTATTATAGCCAGTCCTTAGAGAGTACTAATATCACTTTGCCGTCATGAGACGTTGCACGAGGCTCGCAGACGCTGGAAAAAACTTTATTCTGTTGGAGTATGACACGTTAATGTGTCCAAAGCTATGATACAGGTCTCGTACTGAAGCAATTTCGTCTATCGTCGCCCTCGGATTTACGTTATCGCAGCAAACTGCACCAGTCAGTTGCTGACTTTACACTCTCTTACTTTCTGTTTTATCCTCAAGCTTACTAAAGGGATGGTGAGTGTAATGACTTCGTAAGAAGTCGTTCTGATGCTTGTAATCCATGTAACTCCGTGGTATGACTGCCGAGAATTCATTATCATTTCTGAGGGAAGGGACTCAGATTTAAGGCAAAAGGGCTGGAGTATATTGGAACGCTTACATATCAGTGTTTTTGATTTGTCTTTGTCTATCGTAAGCTTAAACACGATGGACAAACTCATTTTCACTGACAAAGGAAACACTTGTCCAAAAACTCCGAAGAACTTCCGTGGAACAAAATTATATTGCACGTGCAAGCTTACCAACAGAATTCCACCAGATAGGCGGGAAACACCAAATATTAGTGTAGAGATTAAGAAAACTTTTGAAAAAGACTCGTTCGTTTCGAAACTCCTGGGGTGTGCAGGGCAGATGTTACTCGCACAGTTAGAAGAAATCAGCGGATCAACAACTCCGAGATGGTAGCTGACAAATTGTGAGATGAGATAATCTATCAGTTACTCAAGATGGGAGACAAAATAAAAGTTAATACAACAGAGGAATACTGCTTCTACGAATTGTATACACAACACTGTACTGAGCGCTACAGCGTAGATAAAAATTTGAAGCAATTACAAACTGGAGTGTTACAAGCGTGGCGCGTAAAAAATGGTTAAAATGGCTCTGAGCACTATGCGACTTAACTTCTGAGGTCATCAGTCGCCTGGAACTTAGAACTAATTAAACCTAAGTAACCTAAGGACATCACACACATCCTTGCCCGAGGCAGGATTCGAACCTGCGACCATAGCGGTCGCTCGGCTCCAGACTGTAGCACCTAGAACAGCACGGCCACTCCGGCCGGCGGCGCGTAAAAAAGAGGACCTGTGAAGACTAGAAATTCTCCCTAAAGTTCCCAGTGAAACAATACAACAGCATTAGGTAAAAGGGTAGTATGGCATTAAAAGGCTTCAGTAGAGAGCACGACTCACAGACAGAGAAAAACTGATTAAAATGTTCAAATAATTTGGAGTGCCTGGCAAAGCAATAGCACTGATGCTTCAAGTAATAAATAGAAACAGATCCAAATCAGAGTCTTACAAGACTTATCAGAGTCCTTTGAATAGCTGTTACAGACGTCAAACAAAAGATGGTAATATAAATATTAATAACGAAAATATACGCGCCGTCTCCAATCTCGCTAAGATCTAGGTTTATATTTTCCTTTAGTGGAGAATTCCGATTATTGATTGTGAAAACTTTCTGGTCTCCTCATGCTTCACTAGTGGTGCTGCACTATAAAAACTGTTAACTTTAGTTGTGAAGAGAATTTTCTCATAAAAACTTCTATTTAATCAATTTTCTTCAGACGAATCTTTCCATGACTTTTATAGCTTCGTCAACCGACTCCAATTTCGTAAACAATTTTAACATTTCATTATGTAAACATGTAGGAGATTAATGGATGCAAAACCAGTCCAAATGCATGCTGTTCCATTAAATTTGTCTTTAATAATGCTGATAACATTTCCAGGAGTTGCTTATCAGTGTCACCGGTTATTTATTGAAGGAAATTTTCATTTTCACTCAGGAACTTGAGTTGCTGACCTTCCTATCCAAGACAAATCATAAGTAGTCAATGGTACTCCAGCGCGTACTTTTATATGTGTCATGCAAACATAAATACTTGAGTGTCTTGTATTGCATTCGTATGAGCTTGTTAGTAGTAACGAAATCTCGAACTGCATTAGACTCTGTTGATGTCCACAACGTGTGTTAATACACTCACAAAAAAATGTAGACTCAAAAAAATCCGATAATATTTTAAAAAGCTAAACTAAAACCTCCTTGTGAAAAGTCTTCAAACAAACGCAGTTATAAAACAACGATTTGTGATGTTTCCAGCGACACTGGTTACTTTTCATTTTTTTTTTCTTATTTCGTTCAGGGAGTAAGTTCTTTACAACAGTCACACACATTAAGTTTCCGAAGTTGTGTGCTATTTCTCATCACTAGTACATTTGTGAATGAAAACGAAAAAAGGCTTTTGACAAATTTTATGATGAATGATATCAGGTAAGTTGCAATAGTTTAATAAGTAATATTTCTCATTTACTACAAGCTGTTTCGGCTACAGTGCCATGCCATTATCAACGAAACCTGTAGATGTTACATTTGCTGAGTCTACTTACGTTTATAAAGTTATATATAAAAGTCAGTTTATATACATACATCTAATTGGAACAAATGCCCAAACTGCACCAGCGAGTAACTTGTCGACTGTCTGTTTGTTGCTGGATTGTTATAATCACGTAAGTTCTATTTGTGTAGAATATTTTCGAGAAATACTTTTTACAACTGGACTGACAGCTTATTCTCGTCGATGCTTTATGTTTACAGTGTAAAGTTTACTAGTAGGTGATGTTAGTTGTATTTCATTGATTTTATAATTTTGCAATGGTTTTTGTCTATGGTTACCTTTTGTTTTTTGTCTCCTGTTTTTTTATCAGTTCTCCTTGTACAAACCGTTAATAAAATTTTCTAGATAATTTTTATGTCTGAGATCGATTTCTTCATTAAAGATATCGTTTGGATGATTCTTTTTGTGTGCATATATATTTCCAGTTCTTCCAGGATGTCCATCACATGTTCTGGTATTCCACGTAAAACCTGCAATGCATTTTCGATATGTTCTGCTTTGTAGGTTTGGTTTTTGAAGTACAGGTAATAGCTTGATTAATTGCTGTAGCAATTCCTTGTGTGTTCTTTGTCTCTAATGCTAAAATTTCTTCCCGTTTGAGCGATATCGAATCTTTGCGAAGTTGTTAAATTAAACTTTGTATATGCCTGGGCTGACAAAAACCGAGATTTTGATTTTACCATATCAAATTTTCGTTCTGAGATTGTTTGTTATTCGGAAAGCTATTTTTATGGTTGTTTTGTTTAAGATTTGGTTTATTTTATTCGATACTGTCAATACGTATGTTGCTTTTTCTTTCGTTTCCTTTTGTCTTGTTAAATTTCATGTCTTTGTGTATGGTTTGACAAACTTCTAACATCCTTATGACAGAAACATCACACGCAACATAATAACGATTACTTATAAGAAAAATGAGTGTAGATTCGGAGTTTAACACTCAATCTGAATATTAATCATTTAAAGAAAATATCTTTGCGTAGAACTTCTACAGTCTAGAAAAGAAATCGACAACTGAATGTCATAGACAGCCATTCGAGCTTTCTGACAGGACAAGCAGATGTAGCCTGTTCCATGTCTGTATTGTAATACGTCAACAGCTTCTTATCTCTGACGTAGTTACTCTCTCCAGCCGTTGGTGACAGTACAATTTCCGGCCCTCGGCATTGGTGGTTTAAGTGCTCAGTATTCATTAGAGGCAATATTGCAGTATTTCATCCAACAAAAATGCTGTGTTCCTCAGAAGTTGATAACAACCCCCGATGGTAAAGAGTCTCCGATTTTTTGATTTCTTCCTAACACCCTTCCAGCTATATTTTCATACAACACCACCGTCTCTATTTCGAAAGTATCCGCCAAGGGAAATGTGAATACTGAGACATTTTAAACGTCTTGTAAGGTGAAAGGAAGAGCCAGATGTAACGAGACGTCTACGACGGTTTTATTAGAAATAGAACACTATCTGTTAAGGACAAAGATTTAGAATGAAACTGTACGTGGCCTTTTCCCGACATTCGCTTTAAT
The DNA here is from genome assembly GCF_023864275.1 of Schistocerca cancellata. Taxonomy (NCBI): domain Eukaryota; kingdom Metazoa; phylum Arthropoda; class Insecta; order Orthoptera; family Acrididae; genus Schistocerca; species Schistocerca cancellata. Next base: position 737,426,622 of record NC_064629.1, read on the forward strand.
CACTTTAGGTAAAACTCGTTAAACCTATATCAGGATGGCCGAACGAACATTTGAAGGTGGCTCCTTCCGAATATGAGTCCAACGTGCCACCTGGCGCAGTCGAACGTTTTGTAGTTAGCGAAGACATGACGAAAGTTGAGAAAAATAAAGACTATAAGATCTATGAAATCAAAGTAAAACTGCATGGCGCCATGTGTCAACTGTTAATTCATACGACTTCCTGTGATACAACTTAAACATCTCCCAGTGGATTACAGTGTACGACATCCACTTAACACGGATGCGCATAATTAATACTATAACACATCAAACCATAACTGTCATTCAAACGTTAGTTAACGTCAGATGAAATATACACGTGTGTTCGAAAACGCTTTGTGTGTGTGCTAGACTCTCTGAAATGTGGAGGACGACATGGGTAGCTTGGACCACGCAAGCTAGGGAAGAAGAGAAGGACGCAATGAAAATTACAGTCATGTGGACAGGTTTCATTGATGATCATGTCATAGGTCTGTACCTCATGTCCGTGTCTGTCTATGGTCCCAATTACCTCGTGATTCTGCGAGAGGTTCTTGGAGGACGTGCCTTTAGACACCCATAGCGCCATGTGTTTCCAACAGAGTGGCCCTACAGCACACTACAGCAGTATGGTATGTGACCGCTTGAATGACACCTTTTACAACAGATAGATTGGAAGTGGAAGCCCCGTAGCCTGGCCCCCTCACTCACCCGACTTGACACGACTGGTTTTTTTCATTTTTGGGGGTACACGTAGACATTGGTGTACAAGACACCCGTGGAGTCACCGAAAGATCTTGTAGCGCGAGTACAAATAACAGGTGAAGTCATCCCTGATATGCCGGGAATCTTTCCAACACACAAAATGTGTCGAAGGTAGGAGCGGTCATATTGAACACTTCATGTGTGTGAATTAAACTGTTGTTTACTGACAGTAATGCACATTGTCTTCTTTATTCTTTGCTTAGCCTTTGTGGTCCAAACTGCCTCCGTCCTCCTTCACATTTCAGAAACGCTAGCACGCAAACGAAGTCTTTGCGAACATTTACTAGCAAAGTATGTTCTCATGACACCCATCTACCAACTATCACACCTTGTAACACATTTTTTTGATACGTCATGCAGATCCTTTACATAAGTACAGTTATCCAGTCATACAGTAATCTAATATTCCATGTAGCCTAAGACGTGCGTTTTAGTCCTTATATGCGTAATAAATTGTAAGACATTTCCAGGGGCAGATGTGGACTCTGACCACAATCTATTGGTTATGACCTGTAGATTAAAACTGAAGAAACTGCAAAAAGGTGAGAATTTAAGGAGATGGGACCTGGATAAACTGAAAGAACCAGAGGTTGTACAGAGTTTTAGGGAGAGCATAAGGGAACAATTGACAGGAATGGGGGAAAGAAATACAGTAGAAGAAGAACGGGTAGCTTCGAGGGATGAAGTAGTGAAGGCAGCAGAGGATCAAGTAGGTAAAAAGACCAGGGCTCTTAGAAATCCTTGGGTAACAGAAGAAATATTGAATTTAATTGATGAAAGGAGAAAATATAAAAATGCAGTTAATGAAGCAGGCAAAAAGGAATACAAACGTCTCAAAAATGAGATCGACAGGAAGTGTAAAATGGCTAAGCAGGGATGGCTAGAGGACAAATGTAAGGATGTAGAGGCTTATCTCATTAGGGGTAAGATAGATACTGCATACAGGAAAATTAAAGAGACCTTTGGAGATAAGAGAACCACTTGTATGAACATCAAGAGCTCAGATGGAAACCCAGTTCTAAGCAAAGAAGGGAAAGCAGAAAGGTAGAAGGAGTATATAGAGGGTCTATACAAGGGCGATGTACTTGAGGACAATATTATGGAAATTGAAGAGGATGTAGATGAAGATGAAATGGGAGATACGATACTGCGTGAAGAGTTTGACAGAGCACTGAAAGACCTGAGTCGAAACAAGGCCCCCGGAGTAGACAACATTCCAGTAGAACTACTGACGGCCTTGGGAGAGCCAGTCCTGACAAAACTCTACCATCTGGTGAGCAAGATGTATGAAACAGGCGAAATACCCTCAGACTTCAAGAAGAATATAATAATTCCAATCCCAAAGAAAGCAGGTGTTGACAGATGTGAAAATTACCGAACAATCAGTTTAATAAACCACAGCTGCAAAATACTAACACGAATTCTTTACAGACGAATGGAAAAACTAGTAGAAGCCGACCTCGGGGAAGATCAGTTTGGATTCCGTAGAAATACTGGAACACGTGAGGCAATACTGACCTTACGACTTATCTTAGAAGAAAGATTAAGGAAAGGCAAACCTACGTTTCTAGCATTTGTAGACTTAGAGAAAGCTTTTGACAATGTTGACTGGAATACTCTCTTTCAAATTCTAAAGGTGGCAGGGGTAAAATACAGGGAGCGAAAGGCTATTTACAATTTGTACAGAAACCAGATGGCAGTTATAAGAGTCGAGGGACATGAAAGGGAAGCAGTGGTTGGGAAGGGAGTGAGACAGGGTTGTAGCCTCTCCCCGATGTTATTCAATCTGTATATTGAGCAAGCAGTAAAGGAAACAAAAGAAAAATTCGGAGTAGGTATTAAAATCCATGGAGAAGAAATAAAAACCTTGAGGTTTGCCGATGACATTGTAATTCTGTCAGAGACAGCAAAGGACCTGGAAGAGCAGTTGAACGGAATGGACAGTGTCTTGAAAGGAGGATATAAGATGAACATCAACAAAAGCAAAACGAGGATAATGGAATGTAGTCGAATTAAGTCGGGTGATGCTGAGGGAATTAGATTAGGAAATGAGACACTTAAAGTAGTAAAGGAGTTTTGCTATTTGGGGAGCAAAATAACTGATGATGGTCGAAGTAGAGAGGATATAAAATGTAGACTGGCAATGGTAAGGAAAGCGTTTCTGAAGAAGAGAAATTTGTTAACATCGAGTATAGATATAAGTGTCAGGAAGTCATTTCTGAAAGTATTTGTATGGAGTGTAGCCATGTATGGAAGTGAAACATGGACGGTAAATAGTTTGGACAAGAAGAGAATAGAAGCTTTCGAAATGTGGTGCTACAGAAGAATGCTGAAGATTAGATGGGTAGATCACATAACTAATGAGGAAGTATTGAATAGGATTGGGGAGAAGAGAAGTTTGTGGTACAACTTGACCAGAAGAAGGGATCGGTTGGTAGGACATGTTCTGAGGCATCAAGGGATCACCAATTTAATATTGGAGGGCAGCGTGGAGGGTAAAAATCGTAGGGGGAGACCAAGAGATGAATACACTAAGCAGATTCAGAAGGATGTAGGTTGCAGTAGGTACTGGGAGATGAAGAAGCTTGCACAGGATAGAGTAGCATGGAGAGTTGCATCAAACCAGTCTCAGGACTGAAGACCACAACAACAACAATGCGTAATAAACACTGAGTTACTGATATTTGAACTTGTCCAAAATTTGCTCAGGAGCGATGCCATAACTTGAATGTGCCTGAGAGCAAAAGCCAATTACTTCCAAGTGCTAGTTTTCAACAAAGCCTTGTAAGTCAATCGTTGACATCAATTTTATTGACCGAGATTCTTTAAGTGACAATCCTCGCATGACTCTTTATGTTTTGCGAATTTAATATTGTGTCGACAGTGATCACCACCGTGCAGCTGCCGGCCAGAGTTGCCGTGCGGTTCTAGGCGCTACAGTCTGGAACCGCGCGGCCGCTACGGTCGCAGGTTCGAATCCTGCTTCGGGCATGGGTGTGTGTGATGTCCTTAGGTTAGTTAGATTTAAGTAGTTCTAAGATCTAGGGGACTGATGACCTCAGAAGTTAAGTCTCATAGTGCTCAGAGCCATTTGAACCATTTTTTGAACCGTGCAGCTTAGGAAGAAGTTTACCTAGTTGATCTAGGCAAGTTCCCATCTCCCACAAATATTTTTTTCACTGTTTGAGATTAAAGAAGGAAATCTAATTAGCACTGCTTACTCATACAAGCATACACGGGGACGAGACCGTAATAACTGGTTACAAAACTATTTGTGGGAAAACTTATTTCGTTGTTTCTAGGTTTCTCCTACTTATGATCTCTATAAATGATACAGTTTTCTCTTCAATTTTGAAATTTACGTTTCGATACTTCCATTCTAGAAAAAGTCTACGACTAGTTAACAGTATTCCTCTATCTCGTAAAATTCTACTAATGATTTTCCTTACAACATTCTATATTTCCTGACAGATACACAGTCAGCGAACTTCATCTTCTGTTATGATGTTGCATATCTGGATCTCGACAACATTTCCAAATTAACATTTATCAATGCAAAATGCACCAGTGGACATGTGAGAATCATATAGATCATCGACACGAACATAATACTTCTGTAATGACATTAACACGAAAAAGCCTGTCTCATGAAGTAAATCGGAAAGTTAATCTTAGAAAGAAGACAGGAATATTAAAGTTTAAAGTCCGTTGGACGATGAGGCCATTAGCGACGAAGCATTAGCACGAAATGGGAAGGAAAGAAAGTCGTTGTTTTCAAAGGTACCATCACAGCATTTGCTTTAAGTGGTTTCGGGGAAACCATGTGAAACCTAAATGTGGATGGCCGAGCGGAGATTTGAACCAGCGATGTCTTCCCGAAACCGACTTCAGAGTCTTACCACAGCGCCAGTTCGTTCCGCAAAAATTTACTCGTCACTTCTCGCCCATTTCAGAGCTCAGACGTGTAATTACATATCAACGTACGAAGTAGCTACAATGATTATACATCAGATTTATTTCCATAGCTAAGAGAAAACTAATTTCTTTCGCCGGTCGATTACGACGGGATATAATCAGCGCCGATTAAGAGTCCAAAATAATGTACTTGATCAAATGTACACTAAGTAACGCTGCTTGGCTACAATGGCTCACATTTAAAACAAAGTACGATAATATGGTTGAATTTTAATTGTAGTGTGCATAAATTACAGTCGTGTTGATATAAAAATTACTTACGAAATGAAAAATTTGTGTCTGTAACTAGTTACAGCTGTGAGACATTTGTTTGCCATCAGCTGTATATGTAATATTTATTCTTGATCGATTTCTGTTTATTATCTGTTGGTTTCAAAATGCATATTTCACACAGAAGACACTTTCGTATACCACATGTGACAATGAAAAAACGTGGAATGCCACGTAACTAGATTCTAACATCTTGAGAATTGTCAAATTCGGGTTACATCGCATTCCACGTTGTACGTGCACTCCTGGTGTACAGTTGATGGCAAATAAAAATATATATCTATTTATGAGATTGAATGTACTTATGGTCGAATATATTCAGAGGGCAACAACAAAAGCATACACGTATAGTGCACTGAAGTTTGTTGCTACATTTTGCAAAGTACGGAGATCAATTTAATGATAACATGCAGGGTGAAACAACGGATTTTCGTAACATAAATGACTAATTCAGTATACACTATGGGAAATAAATAACCGATGCTATACATTGAACCTCGCAGTTTATGCCTGTAAAATTCTGTTCAGCAACCTTTGGAAGGAACAGAAAGACTTGTGCTAACCTGTATATCGTCTGATAAATAGTGTTAGCTCTTTAAATGATTTCTAAATTAAGGGCAGCTTTCTTCTTACCATTTTTATATAATCGGAAACGATGCCTTAAGCCAAACCAAAACTTGGCTAATATGATCGGAGGACTCGAATAAGACTTCTTACAATGAATAATATCGGCATCCGTCAGAAGCGATTTACGGAAAACGTGAAAAATGTAAACCATGAAAGCTAATGTTGATCCCTACACTTCAGGGTTACCGGTACGTGTCCATTCTCTTACAATCGCGTAGCCTCGCTATGGTTGGTTAATTCTCTCTCTTTCTTTCGCTCTGCATGTTTTTTCCCGGTACTAAAAGGAGCATGTTAAGGAAACCATACACTCGCCGTCGACGATCAAACGGGAAGAATGTGTTTCGCCGAGACGCGGCGTGAATGGAAGCAAAACAGCGTGGCTAAATCTGTCGCAGCTGCAGAACCCACGTCTGACCTGGAACACGCCACCCTTCACCCTTCCCCCCTGCAAAGCCAGCATCACTACAAATCAAGACATGGCGCTGCCATCTGTTGCCACCCCGACAAAGCTCAAGATGCGCGGACATCGTAAGCAGAATAATTGAGTAATATTGATTCCGAATGAAACATCCTTTGGGACGGGGAAACCCTTTCGTTCTATGCAATAATAAACAGTTAAATTGAAGGGAGTGAGGAGTTACTTCAGTGCCAGCTTGTTCTGAGTCCGCGCCCGAAGAGTAATCCATTTGGAAACTGTCACATCACTTTAAATAAACGCGAAAACCGAGGAAAATTTCCCTGGAGGATTTGTGTCTCGCCTCCTGGAAACTCATAAATCGAAATCCAATCGAGGACAAAATAGTTTACGGGACAATTTTGCAGAGGTAGAAGCCAGATTAAAATGAAGACATGGTGCTAGGGAGACATCATAAAGAATTAACGCTGTACCTACTCCCTGAGGTGCGTATGAAGCTCCGCACCGCTACAGGCACGGACATCAGACGTGTTCTTTCGCGTCGGAGCGAACAGCCTGTTTTCGAATTACATGTAAGAAAGTAAGTGCGTTTATTCTTTCAGTTAGATGTGACGATTAAAGCAAATGACAATCAATAACAATAAAACGCCAAAGAACCATAAACGAAATAAAACGACGTGCAGTAGGTGACACAGTAAAATATAGTCTACAGTAACTTTCCCGTTAATGGTTTGACGCGGGAGACTCACTGTAGTGAATTTATGTAATTTCCATTAATAAAACACCTAACAGACAAAGAAAGGGTAGAGTAAACGAAAAAGAGACAACTAACAATAATATAAAGCTCCTGAAGATCAGACATTAAGGTATTTTAATTAACGATGTTTCGTCTCTACGAAACAAATCTGTGTATCGGTTGTCGCGTGGCATCTGTTGCAAGTAAGGCGGACACGGCTGCCTTGGCGTCTCATGAGAAATACCAAATCTGTAATGTTTCGTAGCGGAAAGAATGCAACGTACCTAAGTAATATCGTATCACCATCGTCAGTAACTACTCATTCGATTACAGATAACATTATGTTTCAGTCTTTGCTGTGTGTTGGCCTGGTTTCCCTTTCTCACGTGTGTTTAAATGTTTTTAAACCCAAAATACAAATATTATTTCTTCCGTGCATAGTATTTACGAGCAAACTGTCAAACCTACTTTCATTATCTCCAGCTATCTTATTCGTTGTTGTTAGGTTATTTAGTCAAAGTTTTATATCTCAAAAATACGAGTTCCTTCGGTTAATACCATCCTTGTATAGTTAAACTAACCGAAAATTCTTCCACTTCAAAGATTAAAGCATTTATTAATTTCTTGAAAGATCAAGTCCAGTCCAGTAGAGCGAGATGGTACAGTGGTATAACCTCCTGGACTGTATTAGTGGGAAGCTGGCTTTAAATATCCGCCCAAAAACTTATACAGGGTGGTCAGAAACAGTCTGAAAAGCTTGTAAGTGTGTTGCAGGGGACGGTGTGCTGAAAATAATTGTTAAGAAAAAAGTTCGATCCGTGCGCCGTTTCCGAGTTATTTAGCGCTGAAGTCAGCCAATCAGGTCGTGGCGCGCGCAAATTTAAGCAGCCTGCCAGAGACAGCGTCGCCAAATTTATTCTTTGTTTGGTTACCTCAAACCGAAAGAACGTAGCTTTTGCTCTACTAGCTGAAATTTATCACTTCCGAAAAAGATGTCTGTGCATGACCGCATTTTAGCGCGTGCTCGAATTTGCGCATGCAACTACCTGACTGGCTAACTTCAATGCTAAATAACTGGGAAACGCAGAGTATCGATTTTTTTCTTAACAATTATTTCTCAGCACAACATCCCCTGCAACACCCTTACAAGCAATTCTCGTCGTTTCTGACCGCCCTGTATTTCATTTTCCCTGTTTTCTGTAAACCATTTCGATGAATGCTGGGATGGCTCCTTTGATGCAGTTAGATGAAATGACATGCCATCTCTGGCTATTGTTACGCTAAATAAGAATTGGGGGTGGGCCGTGGGGGAGTGGAGCTTCAAGATTTAGACCATCAGCGTTTCATAGGTGGCAAGTAACTTGTACGGTGTCAGTAACCAAACAGGAATTTGATGACTTTGTGGCAAAGCTCCCTGTTCCTTGATAACTGCGCTGTCGATACTGGTAGGTCGATGGCGACAATTGTAGATCTGCAGTTCTGCAATCTATATCGTTACACGCATGTTCATTAGGATTTAAGCCTACCAGACCGTCTCATGTGCTCCAGCATTATCAACCATTGGATGGAATCAAGTTCCATCTGAAGAGCTCGTCAGAAGAAATTGCTGACCCTCAATATGGTAAGGATTAGTCTGATCGTTTTACGTGCAATTTCGGATTCTCGGCATGCTGGTAATAGGCAGCTCCATAGGTACCGCTAGAATTTACTGCCTGCCATATGAACTGTTTTCGCGTACTTTATTTAGCTTCTTGCGTTTGAATTTAACGAAACACATAAAATGCAATAATTCAGAATATCCTCTCGTCGGTAAGCACTTCCTTCCATCGACCCCTTCGTATTCTCATACCTGCAAAATAGAAACCAAGCAGTAGCAATACAATTCGAACGAAAGAAAAATTAGCAGAATTTCGACAAATAAGTCATAGCGTACAACAAGGCAGCATATCAGGACCCCTGAGGTTTCTGATATACACAAATTACTTATCCCTTAATACTCGAAGCGAAATGATTCTTTTTGCAGATGGTACCACTAACATAACTACTGGCACAAATTTACACGATACCATAACAAAAAGCAAATTGATACATGAGTGTATCAGTCATTCTAATTCTCAATAAAGAGAAAACTAAAACAGTACTATTTAGTAATAACAACAGAAGGAGAATAGAAGAATTGCCGCAATCACAAGAATTGGATATGAATGTAGTTCAAACCACCTTTTTTTAATTTTCTTTTGTTCGATACTGTTCGTTGCATTTGTTCGAGCGGACGTCCCGTGGCACCCGTTCGAGTTCATTGACGATCCATTCACTCAGTTTTTTTATTGCAGAGGAATCACTAAGTTCTTAGGGCTCGCCGTAGATAACTGTTTACTGTCGAAAGACCACACTGCTACACTAACAAGCAAACTAAGTTAGCTATATTTGTTCCCAGAAACATTAAACCACTAGCAACGGATGATGCTATGCGAATGGTGCATTTCTCATATTTTAAAACTAATATGACTTATGGAATAGAAATATGGGGTCAGTCGAGTGATGCAAAAAAAAAAAAATCACTGCAAAAAGTTGCCATCAGAATAACGGTTAATACAAGAAGACCAGATGGTTGCACGCCATTATTCAAAAAACTTAAAATTTTAAATTTTTACAGTATTTACACTGCCGAAAAAAAATCAGTACATATGAAAAGATTACGTCGATTTTGGGGCAGAGGTACTCATAATGGTTTCATGGTCGCCACCAACAGATAGTGTAGTGGCATAGCTACCAGAGCGCCATCCGTGTTTACCCTTCAATAGGGAATGTTCGCAGCCAGAAGGCTCAGAAAATTCCCCAGACTGCTATTCCATCTTGCCCCCTCCCCCCCCCCTTAGTCCCCACCATGCTCACTGATCCTGTTATTCTGCCGCGGCTCTACCACCATCACACTCCCCCCACACTATGCCTCCACACTCTGCACATCCTCTCCCAATGAAACTTTAATCGCCCTCGTTTACCGGACCACGAAATGCGCCCTGATCTGTACCTGTCCTACCAGATCTAGGAGATACCAACCACTCTCCCCTTGTCAGGGCTCCCGTGCCCTCCAACCCCCTCCACCCACTTCCTAAGTCTTGGTTCGGAACCGCATCCCTCTCCACGCTTCCCCCATGACTCCTCCAGGCACCCATGACACACAAACCCCTCCTATGCATTGCCTCTAATGCTGTGTTCCCATGATACCCTTATCCCTGGCAGTCTACATCCACTCATCTCTTCACGCATCTATGTGCCTATTTAATTAGTCACCACATCGGACTTTCCGTTTTATCTTACGCAACCGTCTATCTATTTATATACAGGGCTATTACAAATGATTGAAGCGATTTCATGAATTCACTGTAGCTCCATTCATTGACATATGGTCACGACACACTACAGATACGTAGAAAAACTCATAAAGTTTTGTTCGGCTGAAGCCGCACTTCAGATTTCTGCCGTCAGAGCGCTCGAGAGCGCAGTGAGACAAAATGGCGACAGGAGCTGAGAAAGCGTATGTCGTGCTTGAAATGCACTCACATCAGTCAGTCATAACAGTGCAACGACACTTCTGGACGAAGTTCAACAAAGATCCACCAACTGCTAACTCCATTCGGCGATGGTATGCGCAGTTTAAAGCTTCTGGATGCCTCTGTAAGGGGAAATCAACGGGTCGGCCTGCAGTGAGCGAAGAAACGGTTGAACGCGTGCGGGCAAGTTTCACGCGTAGCCCGTGGAAAATTGGCTCATGCCAGAACTGGAGACCGACAGCGCCGACTTCATCTTTCAACAGGATGGTGCTCCACCGCACTTCCATCATGATGTTCGGCATTTCTTAAACAGGAGATTGGAAAACCGATGGATCGGTCGTGGTGGAGATCATGATCAGCAATTCATGTCATGGCCTCCACGCTCTCCCGACTTAACCCCATGCGATTTCTTTCTGTGGGGTTATGTGAAAGATTCAGTGTTTAAACCTCCTCTACCAAGAAACGTGCCAGAACTGCGAGCTCGCATCAACGATGCTTTCGAACTCGTTGATGGGGACATGCTGCGCCGAGTGTGGGAGGAACTTGATTATCGGCTTGATGTCTGCCGAATCACTAAAGAGGCACATATCGAACATTTGTGAATGCCTAAAAGAACTTTTTGAGTTTTTGTATGTGTGTGCAAAGCATTGTGAAAATATCTCAAATAATAAAGTTATTTTAGAGCTGTGAAATCGCTTCAATCATTTGTAATAACCCTGTATATTCACGTGTGACACTTATTCTCTATTCATCTGTGTTTATATTTTAATTAATCACCAAATCAGTCTTTTATATTTTAACTTACGGAACTGACGATCTATCCTTTTATTGTACAAAACATTTATTTTTGTGCACCATCATGTCCAGCTTTTATATACATAATGTTTTTTTAAAATTTTGATCTCATGTCGCTGAAGAGCGGCACGGCAAATTGTATCCGCTGACAGCCCGCCGGCTCCGCATAAGGAGATGGGGGGGGATGAAATAATAATAAAGAAAAAAGGCAATTATCATAAAACCAACTCCAGGAACTACTATAAAATCTTTGGGAAACAACTACAACAGTATGAGGCCCCTACACTAATACTGAAAGATGAAGATGGAAGAATGACACACAGTAACAAGGAAAATGCAGAAATCATGGCAAAAACATTTAACAAACTTCTGAATTTCGAGGAACCCAAAGAACCCTTACAAATCAACATAAATACCCCAATCAAAACCAAACCTAACAAACTAGACCGTCCAACTTTCCAAGAAGTAGAAAAAATTCTTAAAGAACAAAAAATTGTAAGGTATGTGGAGAAGATCAGGTTTTTGTTGAAATGTGGAAATATGCAAGTGACACAGTCAAGACCTTCTTACACATGGCTCTAACAAAAATTTGGGTAACAGAACGATTCCCCGAACATTGGACCACAGCTATCATCCACCCACTACACAAAGAGGGAGATAAGAACAACCCAGACAACTACAGAGGAATCTCTCTCCTAGATTGCACATACAAAATTCTGTCCAAGATCCTATATGAAAGAATCAAGGAGCAATTAGAACAGGAGTTATGGGAATACCAGGGAGGTTTCAGACCATGGAGAAGCTGCGCAGAGCAGATAATTAGTTTAAAATTGATTATGGCATACTAAAAGAAACGGAACAAACCTCTGGCAATAACATTTGTAGATTTTAAGAAGGCATATGACTGTCTCCACAGACCTTCAGTACTAAAAATTTTAAGAAATCTAGGACTCCATCCAAAACTAATTTAAATAATATAACTCGCTCTAACCAACACCAAATCAAAAGTGAAGTTTAGAGGAGAAATTTCGGAACTATTCCTCATAAAAACAGGCTTAAGACAAGGTGACTGCCTATCACCATTACTGTTCAGCTGTGCACTGGAATACATAATGAGAGAATGGTACAAGGACAACCAAAGATGATAAGAATTGGAAGTGCAAAAGATGATATTAGCTTAAACTGCTTGGGATTCGCTGATGATCTTGCTCTCCTAGTCAACACTGTTCATGAAGCCAGGCAACAAGTGAAATCACTACAAGAAATACCAGAGAAAGTAGGCCTTAGAATATCATTTGAAAAACGGAGATTATGCTAACTGATCCACCGCTTGCAAACAAAATTACAATAGGAGAACAAGAAATCAAAATTGTTGATAAATTTAAATATTTAGGCGAAATAACAACATACAATCTAAATGAGAAGCCATCATGGCAGAATAGAATAAAAACCTGAACTACACAAATCACATTACCAAAACTACATAAAACAAAAAAGCCTATCTATAGATGCAAAATTAAAATACTATAAAACAGTTACACAACCAGAAATAACATATGTAGCTGAAACTATCTTCAAAACAACTAATACAGCAGAAATTGACAGAATACTAAAAATAGAAAGAAGAATAATTTGGACATGTATAAATAAACAGTATAAAATAAATGGACATTGGAGAATAGCATCAAATGAGACAGTATATGAGAAAATAGAACCAGTCATGAGCACGATCAGGAAGAAATTCATCTCATTCTTTGGACATCTGATGAGAACTCCAGAAAACAGAATTAGTAAAATATTATACAAAAATTGTGGAATAGCAAGAGCGACATTTAATGGATCACAAAAATTAAGGAAGATATAAAAGAACTCCAAATTACAGTAGATGACCTAAAAAACAAGACAGAGAAAACCAGAATACTGCAGGACCCGCAAACCAGACCAAAAATGAAAATCAATACAAGGAGTACAGGAAGAGTGGTCTCAGATGAAGAAAGAAAGAAAATATCTGAAAGAATGAAGAAATATTGGGCAGACAGAAGAGCAAAACACCTTTCATATATGAATAGACTCTAATTATATTACCTAAATATCATATTAAGTTATTGTTGAGCCAAATTGTATCCTTGTGTAACAACTTGTTTACAACTTTGTATTTTTGACTAGAGTGGTCCAATGAAGGCCATAAAATAAATAAATAATAATAATAAAAGGAAAAAAAACTGGGCGAGTTCGAAAGAGCAGCAGCAGGTTTGGTTTCACTTGAAGTGAGACAGCCGACTGACACAAGTGTATGTCAGTTATGTCAGTTTTTTCTATTATTTAATAAAATTGCAGCCAAATAGCCATATACAGTTACTTTGCTTAACATTTTACATTTACATTTTACATTTTTGCATATTCATTTATCGATTTCACTCTTTTACTGCACATTTCTATGTGATAACGTTCACAGGCTTCGTTACACAGTTCACATACACATGTTGTGGTTGGGTTGTGATAAGTTATGTTTTTGCAGATTAGATAATGAAAGCCGTGAATAGAAAGTCTAGTTACGACATGTCGCTGTTCGAATTTTGGTGCTGTCCATGAGCGGTTCGTCATTGCTTCGGTGCCATAGAACTCCGCCGACATTTTTTTCTCATTTGTCCTCCACGATCTTCAGTTGCTTTGTGGAAGCCCTGGTGTGTGGCATCATATATCGAAGTCTGATGTCTTCAATTAGGAATGTCTCTCTCGCTAACAGGTACACTAGTCTAGATCTTGTTCTCTTTGAGAGACCTAGTGCTCTTTTTAGATAGGTCGATATTACCTTTTCTAGTACAAAATTGTTAAGGCTTTCGTGGCCACTTGTTTACAAACTGCCTATTGGCTTCTGTCTCGGGTTCTTCGGCCGACGTCCATCTAATGATTTTTCTGACGTTTCACCAGCACGAGTGGCTGGCATTGTCAAAGCTTCACCCTCCATTGCCGGTGGTGAACTGGAGGCGAGCTCGCGGCCGCAGACTATATGTACCTGGCGCGCCAACGTCCGAGGGCTTCTCCGCGGTCATTTCCGGTGCAGTTCTCCTCTTGCTACCTGCGACGATCGTTCGCTGCAGTACGGGAAGCCAGGATCCGTTTACCTTAAGGCTTTCCTCTTTCTTGTTGAAACTGTTCGCGTGTTTTTGGATTTCTACAGCTTCTCTGAACAAGCGCGTGTGATAGTGCTTCTCTACAGCCAGAACTTCCGTGACGGCGAATTTTATTACGTGGTCGGTCTCATTCAGTGCGTGCTCTGCCACGGCCGATTTCTCCACCGGCAATGGAGGGTGAAGCTTTGACAATGCCAGCCACTCGTGCTGGCGAAACGTCAGAAAAATCATTAGATGAACGTCGGCCGAAGAACCCGAGACAGAAGCCAATAGGCAGTTTGTCACCTTTTCTAGTGTTTCTAGATTTTTTTCTATCAGGTGGTCCCATATAACCTCCATCTCATAGGCCAGGATTGCCAAGATTTTTGTGTTGCATAATTTCGTGGCTGTTTCTAGACTGAGTAGGCGGATGTTTTTGATGTCCTGTACTGCTATTATTGCTCGGCCTGCACGTCCTGTTGTATTTTTTGTGAAGCATGTGGCTGTTGGTTGCAATGTCACTCCAAGGTTTAAGTCTGATGAGATTTTTATTTTTTGTCCTCTGATGCTGATTTCCGCATTGTTATGTTTATGTATAGTTTGTGTTCACTGCACCATGTTTTCATTCAGTCTCTGGATTTAAGTGAATTTATCGCCTTTTGCGGGGGAAGGAGGGGAGGCGTGGCGCGTGGCGCTGTCGCCGTAGCCTTCCTTCTCCTTCGGCTGCCATGACTAGGGGGACAGCCGGTGCGAGGAGGTGGCGAGGTGGTCGGCGCAAGCACTGTACTGCCGGGACATGCTCTAGCGGTGAGTGGCTACCTCCTCCCGCCGCTGCTAACTTGACGCAGGAGTCGGAAGCTAGCATCCTGCTCTGCCGCGAGGGCCAGGACACGGCTGGCAGATGGCGGGAGGAGGTAGCCAGTCACCTCGCCACCTCCACGCACCGGTTGTCCCCCTGGCCACGGCAGCCGAAGGAGAAGGCTACGGTGACAGCGCCACGCGCCCGCCCCAACGACCTTCGCCCTACCTCGGAAAAGGCGATAAAGTATATAAGTTAAATCACTTAAATCCAGAGACTGAATGAAAACATTTTAATTAATGAACATCATCATCACACTTTCTCAGTAAAATGGAATGCAAACAGTAGCTGAAATTTGGCAATGTTCCTTTCTTCTTCACATACACCTAATCGAAATTTGCTCAACTATTTACTGCTAATGAAGCTTTATTTAGACTCTAATAACTATATTACCTAAATATCAAATTAAGTTAATGTTGAGCTAAATTGTATCCCTGTGTAACAACTTGTTTACAACTTTGTATTTTTTACTAGAGTGGTCCGATGAAGGCCATAAAATTAGCATACTACAAGAAATGGAACAAACCTCTGGCAATAACAGTTGTAGATTTTAAGAAGGCATATGACTGGAGATACTAAAAGGTATCAGATAGATTATATAATGGTAAGACAGAGGTTTGGGAACCAGGTTTTAAATTGTAAGACATTTCCAGGGGCCGATGTGGACTCTGACCACAATCTATTGGTTATGACCTGTAGATTAAAACTGAAGAAACTGCAAAAAGGTGGGAATTTAAGGAGATGGGACCTGGATAAACTGAAAGAACCAGAGGTTGTACAGAGTTTCAAGGAGAGCATAAGGCAACAATTGACAGGAATGGGGGAAAGAAATACAGTAGAAGAAGAATGGGTAGCTTTGAGGGATGAAGTAGAGAAGGCAGCATAGGATCAAGTAGGTAAAAAGACGAGGGCTAGTAGAAATCCTTGGGTAACAGAAGAAATATTGAATTTAATTGATGAAAGGAGAAAATATAAAAATGCAGTAAATGAAGCAGGCAAAAAGGAATACAAACATCTCAAAAATGAGATCGACAGGAAGTGCAGAATGGCTAAGCAGGGATGGCTAGAGGACAAATGTAAGGATGTAGAGGCTTATCTCACTAGGGGTAAGATAGATACTGCCTACAGGAAAATTAAAGAGACCTTTGGAGATAAGAGAACCACTTGTATGAACATCAAGAGCTCAGATGGAAACCCAGTTCTAAGGAAAGAAGGGAAAGCAGAAAGGTGGAAGGAGTATATAGAGGGTCTATACAAGGGCGATGCACTAGAGGACAATATTATGGAAATGGAAGAGGATGTAGATGAAGATGAAATGGGAGATACGATACTGCGTGAAGAGTTTGACAGAGCACTGAAAGACATGAGTCGAAACAAGGCCCCCGGAGTAGACAACATTCCAGTAGAACTACTGACGGCCTTGGGAGAGCCAGTCCTGACAAAACTCTACCATCTGGTGAGCAAGATGTATGAAACAGGCGAAATACCCTCAGACTTCAAGAAGAATGTAATAATTCCAATCCCAAAGAAAGCAGGTGTTGACAGATGTGAAAATTACCGAACTATCAGTTTCATAAGCCACAGCTGCAAAATACTAACACGAATTCTTTACAGACGAATGGAAAAACTAGTAGAAGCCGATCTCGGGGAAGATCAGTTTGGATTCCGTAGAAATACTGGAACACGTGAGGCAATACTGACCTTACGACTTATCTTAGAAGAAAGATTAAGGAAAGCAAACCTACGTTTCTAGCATTTGTAGACTTAGAGAAAGCTTTTGACAATGTTGACTGGAATACTCTCTTTCAAATTCTGAAGGTGGCAGGGGTAAAATACAGGGAGCGAAAGGCTATTTACAATTTGTACAGAAACCAGATGGCAGTTATAAGAGTCGAGGGGCATGAGAGGGAAGCAGCGGTTGGGAAGGGAGTGAGACAGGGTTGTAGCCTCTCCCCAATGTTATTCAATCTGTATATTGAGCAAGCAGTAAAGGAAACAAAAGAAAAATTTGGAGTAGGTATTAAAATCCATGGGGAAGAAATAAAAACTTTGAGGTTCGCCGATGACATTGTAATTCTGTCAGAGACAGCAAAGGACTTGGAAGAGCAGTTGAACGGAATGGATGGTGTCTTGAAGGGAGGATATAAGATGAACATCAACAAAAGCAAAACAAGGATAATGGAATGTAGTCGAATTAAGTCGGGTGATGCTGAGGGTATTAGATTAGGAAATGAGACACTTAAAGTAGTAAAGGTGTTTTGCTATTTGGGGAGCAAAATAACTGATGATGGTCGAAGTAGAGAGGATATAAAATGTAGACTGGCAATGGCAAGGAAAGCGTTTCTGAAGAAGAGAAATTTGTTAACATCGAGTTTAGATTTAAGTGTCAGGAAGTCATTTCTGAAAGTATTTGTATGGAGTGTAGCCATGTATGGAAGTGAAACATGGACGATAAATAGTTTGGACAAGAAGAGAATAGAAGCTTTTGAAATGTGGTGCTACAGAAGAATGCTGAAGATTAGATAGGATTGGGGAGAAGAGAAGTTTGTGGCACAACTTGACCAGAAGAAGGGATCGGTTGGTAGGACATGTTCTGAGGCATCAAGGGATCACCAGTTTAGTATTGGAAGGCAGCGTGGAGGGTAAAAATCGTAGGGGGAGACCAAGAGATGAATACACTAAGCAGATTCAGAAGGATGTAGGTTGCAGTAGGTACTGGGAGATGAAGAAGCTTGCACAGGATAGAGTAGCATGGAGAGCTGCATCAAACCAGTCTCAGGACTGAAGACCACAACAACAACAATGACTGTCTCCACAGACCTTCAGTATTAAAAATTTTAAGAAATCTAGAACTCCATCCAAAACTAATTAAAATAATACAATTAATATATTTATTAATATAAGGTTGAGCTAAATATAATATAACAATATAATGCACAGCAATCTATCTATCAGTTTTAAATGGTGAAAAGAACAATTAGTCTTCCAGTACATAATTAATGAACATGTATATTGCTTACTTTAACTTTGGCATACCCACTGAAATGCCTATGTGTAGACGTGAAGATGGGATGACCCTCTGGATTACTTGTACACCAGTGTGTATTGTATACCCCTGGGCCGAGCAGTTCTAGGCGCTACAGTCTGGAGCTGCGCGACCGCTACGGTCGCAGGTTCGAATCCTGCCTCAGGCATGGATGTGTGTGATGTCCTTAGGTTAGTTAGGTTTAAGTAGTTCTAAGTTCTAGGGGACTGATGACCTCAGAAGTTAAGTCCCATAGTGCTCAAAACCATTTGAACCATTTTATACCCTGGTTTACTTCACCTAATGAAAATACTGCAGACTGGTTTCACTCAGAATAAGAGTTGACTAAACCACTAAATAGCAGTTTGTCTCAACTGGATTAATTGATTGCCGGACTCTGTGGTCAAGTGGTTCTAGGCGCTTCAGTCCGGAACCACACGGTTGCTACGGTCGCAGGTTCGAATCCTGCCTCGGGCATGGATGTGAGTGATGTCCTTAGGTTAGTTAGGTTTAAGTAGTTCTAAGTCTAGGGGACTGATGACCTCAGATGTTAAGTCCCATACTGCTTAGAGCCAATTAATTAATTAATGAACCAACAGTAACACTAAAGACTCATTTCACTTGAAAAGGTAGAACAAATAACTGAGTCAACATGTGTCAGCTGTTTCCATTAGATTGCTCCCAGAGACTGGTATCACATGAAAGGAATGAATGAATGAATGAATGAATGAATGAATGAATAATTCGGCCAATATGTAGAACGACAACCAAACGAGTCATTTGTTTTCCAACAACCAAGTGAATCTATTGTTCTCATTTGGCAATTCCCATCACTATGCATCAGTTGTGCAATGACGCTGGTATCAGTGGTCAAGTGAACGTCGCCACACCTATAGGCGAGGTTCTGGATGTCGACACAGCACAGCTGCCCCCCAGCAGCACCATACTGTGAGGGCAGATGCGACAGATTGTACAGCTACCACAGCACAGATAACTTTTTGAGGGGCAGGTAAACACCACTAAAATTTACCCTAGTGGGGCAAGAAAAATATCTGCAAATTTCAAATTTCTTTTACTTGTAACACATATGTTTTATTGTTTTGACATGTTTTATACATTGAGTTTGTAAAAATTCAGCCGGCCGCGGTGCTAGCGGTTCTGGCGCTGCAGTCCGGAACCGCGGGACTGCTACGGTCGCAGGTTCGAATTCTGCCTCAGGCATGGGTGTGTGTGATGTCCTTAGGTTAGTTAGGTTTAAGTAGTTCTAAGTTCTAGGGAACTTATGACCTAAGATGTTGAGTCCCATAGTGCTCAGAGCCATTTGAACCATTTTTTTCTAAAAATTCACTTAAACAACAACAAAATATTAACCTGAAATGTGGCCACTACAGGTAGTAACCACCCAATTACAGTATACAAATTCGATATTTGGTGGTTGAATTTTGAAATAACTAGTTTTTAATTTTCGTGGTATCTCTTGAAACAGTTCTTGTCTGCTCTCAGACACAAAGGTACTTTGCACACTGAACACATCCACACTGTTCGCACAGAATTTTTCTTTGAACTGCAAACTGCGCATCTTCTAGATGATGAGTGAATTGGTTGATGTTTACTGCTTTCGTGGCGAATACTTTCGTCTACGTATGGTTTGTGTGATTTGATCTGGGTTGCTATACTACTTTGGGATACAGAAGCAAAATTAGCTGCTACTGAAACTATTTTTGGAGCCAACAAGATCTTGTACACCTCTAGACGGAATTCTTTATTGGAGAACTGCTCCATTTCTATTTTTTTTTTTTTTTGTGCATAATGAACGCGTTTGTCACACTGCAGTCTAAAAAGTGAAAAAACAATCTCATCCACCATTTCTTGCTTTTTCTGTCAATAGCGTAGTCTGACTTTAGTCGATCAAAATTATCCACATAGTTCGTACTGGAATTGTAGGTTTTCAATACAATTGGACAAGTGGGATTGGTTATTGTTCCATCTTTCATTTTTCGAGTTACTGTGGGCACATCTGATGGTGAATGACATGTTGAAATCAAGTTGACTGCCCTGTTAGCTTTCTATCTGTAGATTACTATGCCATCATTGTTTATTTTGTAATCAAATTCCCCTGTTTCCAGTTCCTTTTCCTCCTTGAGTTTTGGCATTTTTTTCCTTCTGGGATTTACTGTTCCACAAGCGTAAACACCATTGGATTTTAGGTCCTTCAACAGATCATATGATGTAAAATAATCGTCCATGAAAATAATATGATTCTTTTCATGAAGACCACTGGTTAAATTTAGAACCACTTTCGATCCTAGCCCCACTATTGGAGAATGTAAAGCTTTTCCTGTATAAACATAAAATTTAAGATTGTATGACGACTGATCACATAACATCCACACTTTGTACCCTCTTTTTGTAGGTTTATCCCTCATATATTGTTTGAGAGATGATCTGCCTTTGGATTTAACCATTGCTTCATCAATAGCAAGTTTTTGATGTGATTTATAGCAATCCTGGAATTTCCTGTTCAAATGGTCGAGAAATGGACATAATTTGTACAGTTTATCACAATTCTGACTGTTTCTGTCGGGAGTGACCGAATTATCATTGAGGTGCAAGTTACTCAGTACCCAACTAAACCGTTTTACTGGCAACAGCTTCGATATGTAACTTTCACCAAGATCTGGATCAGTGCTCCATTAGCCGGCCGCGGTGGCCGAGCGGTTCTAGGCGCTTAAGTCCGGAATCGCGCGACTGCTACGGTTGCAGGTTCAAATCCTGCCTCGGGCATGGATGTGTGTGATGTCTTAGGTTACTTAGGTTTAAGTAGTTCTAAGTTCTAGGGGACTGATGACCTCAGAAGTTAAGTCCCATAGTGCTCAGAGCCATTTTGAAGTGCTCCAGTAATATCTATAGCTAGGCTTTTTAGTGATACCCATATAAAGATTTATTCCAATAAAAGTCTTAGTTTCAACTTCGTTGGTGGGCACAAAAGTTTTGCCTATCTGTGTAGCATACAAATTAGTTTGGAACACTGTGTGTTCATTGAAAAATGCAAGAAACAAGTCAATTGGCTTTAGCTTCACTTTGTTCTTTATTTCTGCAGTCACACCACCTTCTCCAATAAATGATGGCACTTGGTCAACACTTGCTTCTTGGCTCCAGTTTACCGTGACTGTTGATGGAACAGTAGATGGTAAAATATTATTTTCACTGACGTCATCAATTTCACTGTCATCCCGAGAATCAGTACTGCTCGACACACGACTGCGCACAAGACTAGAACTTGCACAGCTAGTCGTGAATGTGGGGTCATTTCCATCACTGTCAACACTGCTGTCACTAGAAGGTATTTCTTCAAATAAAATTCGGTAACATTCGTCCTCAGTTATTCCTTTTCGACTAGGCATATTCGATGGAGGCGAAGAAAATATACTGGGTGGAGCAGAAGGGCGGTGGTTAGCAGCACTAACCACACAGAAATTTGTCTGTAAAACATGGAAAATTCTATTTCAATTTAAAGTTACATTACACGTAGACTTAAATATGTTCAACACATAAATATAAGCAATTACTTACAAAAAATAGTCGTATAAAGAAGAGCTACAGAGAATACTGCACGCCACTTCCAAGAACAGTGCTAACAATGAAGAAGTATCAACTATTGTTCTGAATACACGGCAAAAATTCGCGCAGAAGACCTGCACTGCCATCTAGCGGCATTTTAGGCAACAATTAGGTGGTTGGCAGAGAGACTACTGGCCCCTGAGCGGTAAAGGGAGAAAATATTATGTGGTTAGCCACAGCGACCACCGCCCATTGAAACCGTCTACGTATGTAGTTAGTTACAATTTTGCCTGCACTTCAAAGAGATAAGAGGGCTTGTGAGCCCAGATGTGCCAACACAAACTGTTACAAACTTGTTATTAGCAGTGGGACAGCCCCCCCCCCCCCCCACACACACACACACCTCTATTGTCACAGCAGCAACATGCACAGCCCAACTGGTGCCATCAGAGAATCACTTGGAAGATGGAATGGTGCACTGCGGTCTTCTGTGATGAAAGCAGATTCTGCCTGCACACAAGTGATGGTTGTTTGCATGTAAGATGTAAACCTGATGAGTGCTTTCTTGTAGAGTGCATTCATCGAAGACACACTGGCTCCACCCCAGGCCTTATAGCCAGGGATGCAATAAGCTATAGCTCATATTCACCTTAGATGTTTCTGGAGGATATGCTGACCAAAGTATGCAGAATGTTGTTACACCCATTCTTTTGCTGCTTTTGCAACGGGAAGGTGATGCATTGTTCCAACAGGATAATGGTTGCCTACACACTGCCTGTCAAACTCAATACATTCTCAAGACGTACAGCAACTTCCCTGGTCAGCACAATCTCTGGACTTGTCTTCAATCAAGTATGTGTGGGGTATATGATGGAATGAGAAGCGATTCGTGTGACTCATCTGAGCTGTGGTAAAAATTGCTGTTTTGAAGAGCGCACTGCAGCGCGTTGTGTGAAGCAGTTGCCCTCCGTTTCTGGCGGTTGCGCTGCTGTGGCAATCGCAGCTTTGTTGTCTCCCTCTGGTGGGAAAGGGGTGCTACGAGCTCGCCAGTTGGTCAGTCTGGGTGAGTCTGGAGTCAGTCTAGGGTCAGTCCCTCGTCCCCAGCTTGCTAGTCTGTCTCTCATCCGAAATTGTGGTGCAGTGAGAGAACTCAACGAATGGTCACCTGGTCGGGGGCTTAGTTTCTGCATCTGAGTCTGCGCGTTAGGCCACCAGTCTCCTCGAGTTGCTCAGGCAATGATCATCGGTGGTTGGATCGATCGGTTGGTCGGTCACGCACTGAGACACAAGTTGACTTGTCCGCCTTGAGTGTTGGCGCATGTGAGGTCACCATGTGAGTCCAGTGGGCCATGCTGTATAGCAAGGGGTAGTGGCTTCGCGGCCGACACGAGAGCAACAGGAGTCAACCTACGACATCGGTCTGGCCGGTGCAGGCTGCAACGCCGTGAGATGGGAGGTCGGCGCACCTTCCTGTGTCCGTTGAAGTGGCTGGCAGCGGACAGTTCAGGAGAGCGTTTTAGGGGTGCTGCGCCAGGTCTTCGCCAGAAATCGCAGTTTATTAGAAGTTAAGTGATTGGTGATATGTTGCTACATTTACTTGTTAAATTCTACTTGTTTTCATGGTGAGGTCACCAGCCGCTTTGTTTTGGGGTCGTCCCACCACTCTTCTCCGTTTGCACACCCGAGGGAAGGTGGTTATTTATGAATTGTGTGGTCCATTTCTCCCTTGTGGAGTAGGGGCGGGTTAGAGCAACCTGCAGTTCGGGTTGTTCGGTAATCACCATATCAATCTGCCGTAAGTTAATAGTTGCCTCGGTCATGTTTGTCGAATTCGGTGTGTTAACGAATTTATTGTTTGAAGTGTAACGCCTAATTACTGAAATATGTTTTTATCTTGCCTATCATCTTGAGAGGCGGCATATGTGTACTGTAGAGCATGTTTGGCCAATCTTGTATAATTTTATGTAAGATTGCATTTCATGGGCTTTTATTGAAATGGTCATTTCAGTATATAAAGTTACCACCCTTCCACTGTAAGGCTTTTCTTAGAAGTTAAAATCAAATTGCACTGTCAGTGGCAAGTTAATCTTTTAATTTTAGTGTTTTGTACCATTTCCATCCCTCCTACGGGGTGCATAGTTTGTGTGCTTGTGTGAATTGTTAAAACTTTTACTTAAGGTAACCTGGTGTGTTGCAGATTTGCACCTGTGTAGTCTTTCAGAGGTTGTTGTGAGCGGTCGTGACTACGGTCATGTCAAAAGGGAGCGGCAAGGTTCTCAGCCCGTAAGCTCATACACTCAAAAATTTGTTTCTTTCTGCCTCTGAATAAATTGTAACTTGATATTTAGAGGGTGCTTTTTGCTTATAATTTTAAATCTGTTTCTTTTTCTTTTTTTTTTTAAAAAAAAAAGAAAGCTTTTAGGAATAAAATTCCCATTTGTTGAAAGCAATTTCATTTTGATTTCATCAGTTATTCCCTGGCAACTACTTCTGCGCTCACATAGTGTGATTAAATGTGTTAATGTTCTTGATGAATTGCTAGTAAATAAAGTAAATTCTTAAGAAAAAGTTTTGAAAGTAAATTCACGGTTCATCATCAACTAACAACTCTTATAGAACTATGGGAATATGTCAACATACCCCAGGACAGTATTCACCATCTGTACAATCAACTGGATGTCAGAGTGTATGACTGCATTTCCAACGATGGAGGCTATACCACATACTAATATCAGTGTTTCGGCATGGGATGATACATGCCACCTCAGAACTGCTTGTGTATTGAACTGTATATGTTATCATTTAATGTACTCCCAATGGACCGTTGCAACAATAAATCCTGAGGGAATTGGAAACCTCTGAAAGAATGCACTACTTTTTCTGGAAGTATGTATACGATATGAAAATTATTTAAATCGACAAACTCTGGGAAGTTGCATGTGACACCAAAACAAACTTAATTACCTGTAAACATTTTTAATGCGGTAGAGGGAATTATCACTCTCAGTACTTGTGCAATTGCATGTAACATGGGGACAAATCAGATGAATGTAAGAAATATCCTTCATGAGCAATTGTAAACCATTTCACTTAAAGCATGTGCACAACCTGAAACCAGACGATTATACACTCACAGCAGTTTTTTGAGTGGTTCCTGGAACAGTGCATAATACATTTCCGTCCTTTTTGCTGTTTACAGATGGCATGATGGTGTCTTCAACATCCACAATTCGCACTCATCAATTGCAGTTTGTGTCACCAGATGTTGTTGGTGTCTGTTTAATTGGACCCATATCTCCTGCCTAGGCAATGAAATGACAGGCATTATAGCAATTACCTTGCCAGAGTTGCTGGATGATGTGCCACTCGCTGCAAGACTGTACAAGTCATTCCAGCATGATGGGGTGCCGGCAGACTTCAGTCATCCTGTGAGTCAATTCTTGAACCAACAGTTTCCAGAAAAGTGGATAGGGAATGGTGGTCCTGTATATCATCTACTTGATTCCCTGGTCTGACGCCTCTGGAATTTTTTTGAGTAATGACAGACGAGCAACCTTGTTTACAAAACCCCTGTTTAATTAGAGGATGATCTGGTAGCCCAGATAGCGGTACCAGCAGTAGGAATTAAAGACACTCCTGCATCTTTCACCATGTTAGACAGAACATTACCCACCCATGTAACCTCTGTTTACAAGTAAATGGGGGCATTCTTTCGAACCTCTACTTTAACTGAAGTAATTGTGTTGTGTTAATGTTGTTTCTTGTTAATAAGGAATTAAAACTAGCTTGTGTTACTTTTTGTCCTCACAGGAAAACACATTAGAAAGGTGTTTTCATTGTCCCATGCAACCTCTAAGATTTGCTAGTTTAATTAATTTTCGTAAAGAGAAAACTTTCTCTACTGACTGAAAAAAATCCTCACAGGAAAATATGACATCAGAGAAAACTGTTTGTTTTGGTGTCACATGCAGCTTCCTAGAGTTTGTCAGTTTGAATAATTTTCACCCTATATATAAAATACTACTGTTTGCATGGGAACATAAAAATAAGTTCAATAAAAATGAAATACACATAATCATGTGACCAGAAATAGTATAAAATTAAGAGTCCCACAACACAACACAACTAAACTATAAAGCATGAAGTTACAAAGAATTCCACTAACAGAAAGAAATAATGCACATATAGCAGAAAAACTTTAGTCCGCCCCAGTAGCTGAAGGTCAGCACAACAGAACGTCAATCCTAATGGCCCGGGTTCGATTCCCGGCTGGGTCGGAGATTTTCTCTGCTCAGGGACTGGGTGTTTTGTTGTCCTAATCATCATCATTTCATCCCCATCTATGCACACATCGCCGAAGTGGCGTCACATCGAAGGACTTGCACCCGGCGAACGGTCTACCCAACAGGAGGCCCTAGTCACACGACATTTACTTTTAGTAGAACTGTACAACTGTTTACTATTCCATATTCCAAACATTAGCTTAAAAGTGGAACTTAACCAAACAATAATGCTGTTGCTTACCAGCAGCGTACATCAGCCCCACATAATACCACCCCGAAACATCAGGGAATCTCCACCTTGCTGCACTCACTGGACAATGTGTCTAAGTCATTCAGCCTGACCAGGTTGCCTCCAAACACGTCTCCGACGATTGTGTGGTTGAAGATATATGTGACACTCATCAGTGAGAGAACGTGATGCCAATCCTGAGCAGTCCATTCGGCATGTTGTTGGGCCTGCCTGTATTGTGCTGCATAGTGTCGTGGTTGCAAAGATGAACCTCGCCATAGACATCGGGAGTGAAGTTGCGCATCATGCAGCCTATTGCACACAGTTTGAGTCATAACACGATGTCCTGTGGCTGCACAAAAAGGGTTATTCAACACGGTAGTGTTGCTGTCAGGATTCCTTCAAACCATAATCCATACGTAAAGGTAATCCACTGCAGTAGTAGCCCTTGGGCGGCCGGAGCGAGGCATGCCATCGACAGTTCCCATCTCTCTGTATTTCCTTCGTGTCCAAACAACATAGCTTTGGTTCACTTTGAGACTCCTGGACACATTCCTTGTTGAGATTCCTTCCTGGCACAAACTAACAATGCGGACACTATCAGACCCTGGTATTGAGCGTCTAGACATGGTTGAACTACAGACAACATGAGCTGTGTACCTCCTTCCTGGTGGAATGACTGGAACTGTTAAGCTGTCGCACCCGCTCCATCTAATAGGTGCTGCTCATGCATGATTGTTTACATCTTTGGGTGGGTTTAGTGACATCTCTGAACAGTGAAAGAGACTGTGTCTGTAATACAATATCCACAGTTAGTGTCCATCTTCAGGAGTTCTGGGAACTGGGGTGATGCAAAACATTTTTTTATATGTGTATTATAAATAACCTAGTAGATAATGGTGGAAGTTCCACAAGTCTTTTTGTGGATGATGTTATTGTATACACATAAGTCTTGACCCTAGAAAACTGTAGCAAGATTCAGGAAAACCAATTTTAGAGTCTTGCCTCTTGCCTCCCCCTTCTGATAAATTTATGTGGACGGCCACAAACACAGTCAAAATCTAACTCCTGGTCTACTTTTCACTGACTGATGTTGGCTTCCGACTTGCCAGTGACAAGCCATACACAATCTTATCAAAATGTGTTCAGTACACCATTCTGCTTTTCCTGTGACGTGAATACTATGCGATAAACACAATATGCCGTCACAACTGTCATATCAAAGTGCTCTGACCATTCAACAGTTTCACATACATTAAGGAATATTCTACTGTGTTCTTGCGTTTCATATTTTTTGGTTTGCTCCAGCTACCTTTTGGTACATACAGTTTTACCATGATCCTTTAACAGTGGACATGATGCCTATATCAAATTTACTAACATTTTGATCTTGTTTTATTCATTGTAACATGATGTCTATAAACTTACACAGTACATATTCCAATAGAAATTGGTTCACTGCATGCCATAAGGATCTTCTCAAATGTGATCACAAAATCACTAGAAGACGTATACAGTAATAGCAACATTACATCCATTATGAGGCCACTTTTCTGAAACATCAGAGGTGCTGAGCGTTCAGCACTGAGAGTGGAAGTTCTTCATGTATCACAAACATAAATAATACTATTCATACTATGCCTTGAATATAATTAAATGTAACATCTCCCATGGATGGTGTCCACTGCTGATGAAGATATTTCTATTAAGAACATTCACAGATTACACATATTTATTTTGACTTGATTATAGTATTACAACAGCAGGTACTTACAAAATCACCATGGGATATGTGCTCGTATGGGTGGACAAGTAATAAGTTTAGCATCATGAAATTCAGAGAAAATGTAAGTTACAGTTTTTGTTTGCATAAGTTGTTGATACATAATTTTGAATAATTACATAGTAAACCCATTACAAACATGTGCTATATAGCCTTCATTCTTCTTAATGTAATTTTATTGTTGTGTATAAAATAGAGGAACATAAAGAAAATAGTGCTATAATTCACTAAAGTAAATATGAACTCCAGTACAATTAATAATAAATGCTGTAATGCTTAGAAGATGTTAGACATGAATATTTTTATGTGTGCCATACAAGTGCTGATAATGATGGTGATCATTAGTAAATCAATACATGAAACAGAATATTCAAAATTCATATGTTTTTATATCGATACAAAGCTCAATGGCAAGTCATATTTTACAAATCATCTTAAACATTTAAGCTCTGTAACATTTGTGCTAGAGGTAATATCAGACTTTGGTGATGAAAGTGTCGAAACATTGACTTATTGTTCCTATTCACATTCACTAATGTCTTATGGCATCATATTCTGGGGTACCTCATCATTGAGGGAAAAAGTTCTTGTTGTACAGAATCTTGTAATAAGGATAATATGTCGTGTCCACTCCAGTACCTTGGGCAGACAGCTCTCTAAACAGTAGGGCATACTGACTACGGCTTTTCAGTATGTTTACTCCCTTATGAATATTGTTGTCAACAATCAATTACAATATGAAACCAATAAGATTCATGAATATAATAGGTACTAGAAGGAGAAATGATTTGCACTATTTATCATTCAGCAACTGCGTGGTACAGAAAGGAGTAAGGTATTCAGCCACAAAAATCAGTGACCACCTGCCCAGTGTGTGTGTGTGTGTGTGTGTGTGTGTGTGTGTGTGTGTGTTTAAGAGAGAGAGACTGAACATACTTAAGTGCAAATCACAGTGTGCATGAAAAAAACATCCCTAACATAAGAATTCATATAAATGACCAACAAGTTGCCACACTTCTTGCTGAGTAAGTGCAGTATACTTGTAAAACTTACTCATTCCACATCTCAGCAAGAGGTGACAACTATGGCCCATGGAACACACAAATAACTAAATAACTAACTCAAAGCTCCTGATTTCTCACACTGGGGAAGGAATTTATACATATAAGGGCAATGTTCTTGATGGAAGCAAGCTAGGCCCGCCTCAGGGGTAGAAAGTAGTATAGCATCACAGTAGGTTTTGCTAACCATAAGTCGTTGTTCCTCACTTGCAGCCACACTGCTTCTCCATAAAATATAACCTTTTACCTTATCCAGGAAACTGTTTCCTCTTTTATCAGCTTCTATAGGCAAATGAGAGAGTCATGAATGATCTGAACTGGTATGGTATTGGTTTTTTTGTTCTGCTGGTCAAATGAAGGGGGTGGCTTGCAGTGGAATCAGAAGTCAGAGTGGATGAAGCGTTTTACAGCTGATTATGTGCCCTAAATATGGCATTACCTGTACCTGTGTAAATCTGAACTGGCTGAATTAAGTGTGGATATGGTGAGAGTAGCTGGTATTATTGGAGTGAAGTGAACAATATGAAAGACAGACACTTGAATACTGGAAAAAATGAACAACTGTGCCAATTTTTAAGAGAGATTGTGGAAGACTATGTCAAAATGATTGGGATGTTACTTGGATGGGTCTTGCTGTCAGGATATTTGAGAAGAATTTGGAAAAGAGGGTAGAGAAGACAGTAGAAGGAAGACTGAGAGGAATAATATGGAATTAGACCAGAAAGGTGGACGGTGGATCTAATTTTTAGTGTGAGGCAGCTCCAAGAAAGACACTGTGAACATGTTAAGGATTTATTAAGGGTTTTCTTGGACACTGAGAAGGTGTATGACAATGTGAAAAGAAGCAATATCTCCCAAACTCCTCAGAAAAGAGGAATTGGAATGCTGATTATGTAAGTGTGTTATGTAAGTGTGACAAGTGTAAAATAAGGAAGAGGGAAGATGATAGACATGCCTGACATAACAGACACCAGTCAAATATGTATATACATTTCTATAAGAGTGTTGATACACTAATATTGTCCAAACTCCTACAGGAATTAACAGTTTGCGAGTAGAGGGTTAGTGGACAAGGGACTTTGCATTGCAGTGTACGATAAGTTGGAAATTTGAGTCAGTCTGTCCTGTGTGGTTGGAAATCACAAATTCCCACCCATCCCTTCCCTTTCTATCCCCGTTCTCTATTTCACATAAAAGAAGACTGACTAGTTAGAACAGAAAATGAGCTAAAGAAAGGGAATGCACTATCCCCACTACTTTTCGTCGCCATTATGGATGAGATAATGGCAACAGTGGAAGCATGAACAGGAGATTAAAATACGAAAGCAATAGTATTTGCATATGATTTAATGGTGTGGGGAAGTGTAGAAAGATATGTGCAAGAAAGGCTAAATGTATGGGAGGAAGAGGTGGTAGAGTGCAGATTGAAATTTAATGCAAGGAAGTGTGAAGTGATGGTGACAGAGAGGAATAAGATGAGAGTAGCAAGGGATATAAACAATAGAGAGCAAGTGCTAGAGAAAGTGGGAAGTCTTAATTACCTGTGAAGCATGGAAGAAGACAGTGGGAGGAATGATAAGGAGATTAGCGAAAGAGGACAAACTCGTGGATTCCTGCAGACTGTAAGAAGATTGGTATAAAGCAATGATGCACCACTCGAAAGAAAGCAGGTCTTATGCTAGCATATTACCTCCAAATACTCACATATGGATCAGAAATGTGGGCAATGGAGAAAAGGCAGGTGAGCAGGATACAAGCTTGAGAAATGAAATTTCCAAGAAGCGGGATAGGATTTACTAGAATGGACAGAGTAAGTAATGATATGGTGGGAGTAATAGTGAAAGAGAAGCCCATGAAAGAGACCATAGGAAAGACAAGAGTAAACACATTAAAAGAAAGGGAACTGGCAGGATACCAAGATAGGCTCATGAATTGACAAAGGAGGCAAAATACCTGGAGGAAGATCAACAGAAAGATGGATCAATGCACTGAAGGAATGTGTGAAGAAGAGAGAAGACTGGGGCAGAGTGGAGAGAAATGTGGTAGGAGGTTTTAGATTAGATTAGATTAGATTTACTTTCATTCCTATTGATCCGTAGTGAGGAGGTCCTCCAGGATATAGAACATGTCAGAAAAACAACAATACATGACAAATATTTACAACTCAAACACATAAGCTAATGTACCATTCCACAGGTCCCAAGTGGAATGATTGTCATTTTTTAATGAACACTATATGAAAGAATCATTTTACAAATACGAATGCACTGAATTTAAAATAATTTTATTTATTTATGTATAAGGTAATAAACATGTAATACAACTACTGTGCAGAAGTTAGATTGTACTTACACAAACTGAATTTCATTGGTTGTTAAGCTTTTTTATGGCTGCTGGCAAGTTATTGAAAATGTGTGTTCCAGAATAATGCACACCTTTTTGTACAAGACTAAGTGACTTTAAATCCTTGTGAAGATTATTCTTATTTCTAGTATTGATTCCATGAATTGAGCTGTTGGCTTGAAAAAGTGATATATTTTTAATGACAAATTTCGTTAAGGAATAAATACATTGGAAAGCAGTAGTTAGTATACCTAGTTCCCTAAACAGGTTTCTGCAGGATGTTCTTGAGTTCACACAACATATAACTCTCACTGCATGTTTTTGTGCCAGGAAAACTTTAGCTTGGCTTGATGAATTACCCCAAACAAATAATCCCATATGACATTATGGAATGAAAGTAATCATAGTATGCCAGCTTTTTCATTTTTATATCCACTATGTCTGACACAATTCTCATTGCAAATAGAGACCTGTTAAGATGCTTCAGCAGTTCTGTGGTGTGCTTTTCCCAGTTGAATTTATTATCAAGCTGTAATCCCAAGAATTTAACACTGTCCACTTCTATCTGGTTGTCATCATATGTTAGACATATACTCATGGGACACCCCTTACAAGTTCTGAACTGCATGTAGTATGTTTTTTCAAAGTTTAGTGACAAGGAATTGGCTAGGGACCAGTGATTAATGTCCACAAATATTTTATTAGCTGATCTTTCGACTACACTTGATTTGCTATTTATTGCAATGTTTGTATCATCGGCAAACGGAATGGACTTGGCATCTGGTAATTTTACTGATGAAAGGTCATTGATATACACAAAAAAAAGTAAGGGCCCTAAAATGGAACCTTGTGGGACCGCACATATAATTAGTTCCTAGTTGGATGATGCCTGATAGCTCGATACATGTCTCTTTCCTAATAACACCCTTTGTTTCCTGCCGGAGATATAAGATTTGAACCATTTTGCAGCATTTCCTGTTACACTATAATATTCTAATTTACTTAAAAGGATATTGTGATTTACACAGTCAAAGGCCTTTGACAGATCACAAAATATGCCAGTTGCCTGCAGTTTTTTGTCTAATGAATTAAGCACATTTTCATTGTAAGTTAAATCCAAACTTTAACTTTGACAGTATGTTATTTGAGATAAGATGGTTATAAAGCTGATTGTACATTACTTTTTCTAAAATTTTTGAGAATGCTGGCAACAGTGAAATTGGATGGAAATTTGATGCTATTTCTTTATCTCCCTTCTTAAACAGTGTCTTAACTTCAGCATATTTCAACCATTCAGGAAATATTTCACTGATAAATGACTGGTTACACAGGTAGCTTAATATATTACTTAGCTCAGAATCACATTCTTTAATTAACTTTGTTGATATTTAATCATACCCACTAGATGGTTTTGATTTTAAAGATTTTATGATGGACGTTATTTCTGCTTGGATAGTGAAGGTCAAATTCATATTATGGAAGTTACTTGAAATGTTTGGTCTGAGGTTTTCCATAGCAGCATCTACCGAACCTGACAACCCCATCTTTTCAGTAACAGTTATAAAATGTTTGTTAAAAAGTTCTGCAACACTGTACACATGTCACCAATGTATCATTTACTCTTAATGCTATTTGTTCCTCTTCATGTCTGGTTCTACCGGTCTCCTCCTTCACTATATCCCATATTGTCTTTATTTTACTGTCTGATATGACTATCTTTTCCTTGTAATATATTTGCTTTGATGTCCTTATTACAGTCTTTAATATTTTGCAGTATTTCTTGTAATGTGCCATAGCATCAACATCAGAACTGTTTCGGATTGACAGATACAGATTTCTTTTTGTGTTACAAGATACCCATATTTCTTGAGTAATCCATGGCTTCTTTGTAGACTTTGCTCTAACCTTGGTAAGTTTTGGGGGAAAACAGTGTTTGCATAAGGTAAGCACTTTATTAGCAAAAGTGTTATATTTTTCATTCATGCCATGAGCACTGTAAACATCAGTCTAGTGAATGTCTCTGAGGAGTGTCCTAAAATAATCAATTTTTGGCTTATTGATTACCCTCTTGAGCTCAGATTTAACAGATTTTCTATCCTGTTCAGTGTTAACATTTAACAGAAGGAACTGCATGTCATGATCTGAGAGGCCATTGACTATTTGGTTTTGTAATGTAATTTTGTTCATTGGACTTTTCTATATAGATATTACCAATGGCTGTTTGTGAGCAATTGGATACCCTAGTGGGGAACTTTACAGTGGGAATTAAGTTGAATGATAGTGTTACTAGCTCAGATAAGTTCTTATTGGGAGAGCCTTTAAGGAAATCTACATTGAAATCACCAGCAACCACTATTTCTTTGTTTTTGGTTGTCAAATGGGCCAGTACAGATTCAAGGTGGTTTACGAAGAGATTAAAGTTACCTGCAGGTGCTCGATATACACTTAATATTATGAAGGATTTTTTGTGAAATTCTACTTCTGTTGCACATGCTTCCATATGCTGTTCTATGCAAAATTTGTGAATGTCTATGTTCTTAAATTTATGACAGTTCCTGATGAATATGGCAACTCCTCCTTTCTCCATTTCTGATCTACGAAAGTGAGATGCTAACCTAAACTCTCTAACACTTAAAAGTTCTATACTAGTGGTCATATGATGTTCAGAGAGGTATATTATGTCAGCTGGGTTTGAAGACTCTAATTCATCTATGCAGATAATTAATTCATTAATTTTATTTCTTAGTCCTCAAATATTTTGATGCAATAAAGATAGCTGACATTTCAAATTGACTGAGTTAAAATTGGGTAGAGTTAAAATATCTGCTGACTGTTGAAAATTCTTAACCAATGGCTGTTTATGCTGATGTAATAAGCTACAATTGTGTTTCTTGGTTTCTTTCTGGAGGTTTGTCTCAGGGGAGGAAAAGATGGAAAGGCTTATGTCTCAAACAGGCCCCAATCAGGGTTTGGAAACTTAGAAGAAGAAGAAGAAGAAGAAGAAGAAGATGATGATGATGATGATGATGATGATGATGATGATGATGATGATGATGACCTGGTCTCATACACTGCTAATTCTTTTGCTAAGCTAATCTTCAGGAAATGATTGGGTCTAGTTAAACAACAATTGAGGAACTCCCACGACTCAACCTACCAGTGCTGATAAGGATATATTTGCAGTTTTCATTTAATATAATGCAAAACATTGTTTTTAAACAAAATATTGAGTGCATATGCTTCAGCAGTTTCAAAATAATACCAGATCTCTTGAGCATCATGTGGGAAGGGGGTTGAAGCACATTGCCTATACTTGTGGGTAAGCACTGATTCATGGTCCACATCATGTATCATTGTTTCCACACAGATCATAATAACCTTTGGCACTTGTGGATAATCTCGAAATGCCATTCCTATGGAAGCTAGTGTGATATCAATGGCATCTTCATTGACCACCCATGGCACACTGCGTACTGCTCACAGCTACGTG
The DNA here is from genome assembly GCF_023864275.1 of Schistocerca cancellata. NCBI lineage: Eukaryota > Metazoa > Arthropoda > Insecta > Orthoptera > Acrididae > Schistocerca > Schistocerca cancellata. Next base: position 737,461,524 of record NC_064629.1, read on the forward strand.
AGAGACAGCACTTTTAAATATATCATCAGTGCACTGCTGAGTGAACTCACTCTCTCATTGCTCATGGTCTCTGATGAGGAGTGCCATGCATACACACCAGCAGACTACATTAAAGTGACATGGCCACACTGCTGCAACTCGGATTAGCTAGCACATCTTCTTAAGCAGCTATAGTTCAGAACTTTGCCCAGATTCATCACATCTATAGACTTATCAACATTAGTACAGAAGACTTCAGTGAGGACATTACACTAGTGTAGCACAATGCAACTAAGCATTATTAATATTCAGGGACTTATATAAATGAATTAACATTCAAGACTATTGGCTACAGTCAAGAACTTTACTCTCTTTGTATATAACTCAACACCACTGAAGAACACCCAGCACTTCAAAGTTATGTATATCTCAGTTATTAAGTGTACATAGTGTAAATAAACTTATTAATGGGTTATATTTTTGTAGATGTCCGATAGTCTTTATTAGCCAACTCAATGGCTGACATGCTAGTTAGTCCAATATGTCTGATGGGGATCCGATAACCATCTGTATGCCTGATATGCACCAAAGAGTTGCTGTATTATAGATTGTGACAGATTATAATTCTGATTACAGAGATTGACTGTGATACTGGTTCAGTTGGCTCCTCCAGGAAGCCTAATTTGTTCATAGTGAATGACATTAATGATATTGTGATTCTTAGTTCTTATAGAGGTCTTGCTTCTAAGTCATTTAGGTGAGGTAATGAAGCCAATTTCTAACCAAATAGGACACCACTTGTTATCAGTATAGGTGAATTATGTGTTTATCCAGAAAGGAAGAAGTTGTTGCACATAGTCTTCACTGTCAGAAACTCAAAGCTGGTGTATATTATCCACTGCTGCACCCTCCCTTCCCCCCCCCCCCCCCGCCCCCTTCAAAATCATCACCACCCCATTTCCCACCAGTCACACATTTGCTATTGACCAATGCTTAAGTGAATTTTACATGAACCACAATTGTTAAATATGCAAATCTTCTGCATTGGTGTTTGAATGTTGTTTACATCTGTGAATATGGAAGAAAAAATATCAGTGGTATACCAATTTTCCAATTTTTTTTATTGAGGAGGAGCTGGGGTGGCAAGCAAACCTATTCCCCATTCTCTGTTCTCTGATTGCTGTGGAAAGGGGGAGGGGGGGGGGGTGGCAGCAAGCAATCCTCTTCACTGATTCCATTGAATTAGACATGCACCTTTCAGCAAGTGTGCTGAGCATACATGCACACAGCAGTGTGGAGAGGTATATTAGGCTGTCTACAGTATGTTGTTCCACAAAAAGAAAAATTCATAAATATTAAAAGTCATTAATTTTGTCCAAATCTGTCTGTAAATCATATACATCTCTAAGCAAATTTGAGGGAGGGTGGGGGGGGGGGGGGGCAGAAACTGTGTTTTGTTACCCCAAGGTTTGAAGTGAGGCAGATCCCAAGAACATTTTTACAGTGATGGAATAGTAACACCTCCTTAAAAAAATCTATCCATCTGGCTTGGCTGGTTGTACTTTATAAGAGCCTCTCGCAAGAGTTACAATGTAGAATGCAGTGGTCTGTGAGCTAAATGGGACCAGGTAATCACCAATACAGCTGATAGATCAGAAGCAGCAGATATCTCTGTTGGGAATGGTACACAGAAGACTGACATCCTGGTGGAAAGTAGTCACTCTTGGCAAAAATAATGGAGCTTTGTATGGCAACCTTGATTCCCTCTGCAGTTTGGTGACTTCAATAGCTGCAGTGCTGGGCTGAGAATAATAATGTGTAGGGAAACTGGCAGCAGAGTAAAGAATTTTTTGCCACAAACAGAAAAAATGTTAATGCTCAAGCCAAATGGATATTCAACAGACATTTTAATCACGTAAGTTTACACTCCAATCACAGATGCAGATGACAATGAAATTGAAAAAGTATATTGTAATATTAATGAACTTGTGAAATATGTCAAGATGGATGAGAATTTAATAATAATGGGAGACTGAAATGCTGTCATAATTGAAGGTAGGAAATAGAAAATAATGAGAGCATCTGGCCTAAGCAAGTGAATTGGGAGGGAAGAAAGATTAAAAGAATTTTATGGAGGGCACAAGTTATTCATTGTGAACAAACTTTTCAAGAACCCATAGACAAGGAAGTAGAGATGTAAAACTATGGTTGGCTATCATAAATAAGTGTGAACTATGGTAGGTTTCCTAGTAGATTTGAACTGTTAAAGTCATACCCGCATTACCTGTATGCTGAGTTTGCTGCATACTTATCAGACATAACAATCACATTCTTTATATGGTATATGCAATCAGTGTATTACCAGATTTCATGAAAAACTGGAAACAGTGAACTGTTTAGAAACTGAGTGAGGATACATAAAAGGCCAGGTAACATACAAAACATTTTTGTTCTACTTTGTTATCCTCCTGTCTACTATTTAAGAATGAACAGTGTTTACAGAAAAATAAAATTGTCCAGGTTTAAGTCAGGTTTTATACAAAAATTTTTGATTGGTAATGTGAATTAGAAGGATGTTGTAATAAAAACAGAGTACAATACAGATTTATCAAATGAAGCCAGAAAACAATTTCCTCAACAAAACAGTAAAATAAAAAAAGAAACTATGAAACCAAAATACATCAAACTTTGTTTCAATATTTCATCAAAATTATATAAAATATCTTTAGCATTTATCAGTAATAACAAGAACCTCTTGAATTTGATTGTAATGAATGATAGTCTATTCAGTACAATGTAATGAAAAATGTATATATATTCTTTGTATAAAAAGTAATTGTTTCGGTTACATAAAAGTGCGAAACTTACATGATCAAATAATTTTTATTACTTATAAAACTCAACTTACAGTCTGTAAAGATTGAAAATACACACTGGACTAATACTGACCAAAAACAGAGAGAAGTTGACTCCCACATTCATTTGTGGCAAACCACAGTTTTGGTAGAGCCCAGTTCTATGAGAACATAGAAGATCCCTTGAGATCAAATAAAATGTCGGGCTGACTATATTTTGGTAAAGCTGAGTTTTAGGAATCAGCTTAAGGGCTACAAGTGTTATGCAACAGCAGTCATTAGTAGTGGCAATAACCAAGTACTAATGAAATACCAGTTGACATTCAAGAAATTGCAGAGAGTTATTCAAATTTTGGAACCTAGACAAGTTGAAGGAACCAAAATTTCAAACTGCTTTGAAAGAAAATGTGACAAAAGATGTTACTGGTATGGAAAACTGATGGAATGGACTTGGATAACGTTATGAAAATGCAGCAGAAAAATACTAGGATTGAAAAAGTCAGAATACAGACAGCCATGGATAACAGACGTTATACTTTAATAAATAAACAAATAATGAAAATGCAAAAATGTTGAAAGTAAACAGCAACTCAGAAGTGAAACTGTCAAAAAATGTAGATAAGATGAAGAATACTTGATCATGGGATAAATACAAAATTGAAACAGGGTAATATAAATGCTGCACAATGACTAAAGATCACTTTAAAGAGCACAGAATAAGGAGCACAATGATCAGAGATGAGAAAGGTAGATGGGCAAGGGAAGAAGGCTATTACATGAGAAGATAGAAACAATACCTTACTTGGAGAAACATTGTAATTTTCCAGGAGAAACCAAGCCAGACTAAATTGAGCACACAGTACAGTAAGAAGATAAGGGAAATACAGCAATCTTTTCTGAATTTCAAAAGCATTTACACAAATTCAGAAGTATAAAATGTCCAGGGATTGATGAAATAACAGTGGAACTCTTATGGACATCAGGACAAAGAGTGTAGCAGGAATTATACAAGCTTGTGAATCAAATTAATTTAACTGAGAAAACTCCATCATATTTTGAAAAGTATGAGATTATAGCCCTCAAAAGAAATCAAGAATTAATGCATGTCAAAATTAATGCACATTCAGTCTAGTATTCCAGAATAGTTTGGCAAAAAGTGGCAAAGGGAATTAAAAGTACATTAGGAGAGAACCAGTTTTTTTTTTCAGGACAATCAAAGGCACTTGAGAAGTAGTTATAGCCCTGTGGTTAAGAATAGAGGAAAATTGGCTTCTGTCTCAGGTACTTTGGCCGACATTCATCTAATGTTTTTACTGACATTTCGTCAGCATGAGTGGCTGGCATTGTCAAAGCTTCACCCTCCACTGCCGGTGGTAAACTGGAGCCGAGCTCACAGCCACAGACTACATGTAGCTGGCGTGCCAATGTCTGAGGGCTTCTCCATGGTCATTTCCAGTGTGGTTCTCCTCTTGACACCTACGATGGTCATTTGCTGCAGTATGGGAAGCCAGGATCCATTTACCTTAAGGCTTTCCTCTTTCTTGTTGAAACTGTTCTCATGTTTTTGCATTTCTACAGTTTCTCTGAACAAGCTCGTCTGATAGTGCTTCTCTACAGCCAGAACTTCCATGTCAGCGAATTTTATTACGTGGTCGGTCTCACTCAGTGCGTGCTCTGCCACGGCCAATTTCTCCACATGCCCCAACCTGCAAATGTCGCTTATGTTCTTTGATCCTGGTATTGATTGATCATCCAGTCATTCTGACATCATTGCCAACACCAAAGCAGCCATTCGGACCCACCTTTTGAAAGGGCAGAGGAAAAACACACTGAAACAGCCAGGATACTGCACAGAGCAAAACCACCAGCTTGCAACCTGAAGAAAGAAGAGCTACAGGCCATAAAGAATCTCAGTACCGACAAGAATATATTGGTACTGCCTGCTGATAAGGGGAATGCAACTGTCGTAATGAAGACCAAAGTTTATGAGCAAAAGATCCGAGACCTATTAGATCCGATGAAGTACTGAAAACTAAGCTCAGATCAGATGCAGCATATTATATGGAATACAAATCGATTAATCAAGGGATCTTCTGTGCCGGCAGACATACAGAGAAACCTGCGCAACACAGAAGCCCTACCACCTCGGCTGTATGCAATACCCAAGATCCATAAGAACAACATTCCCTAAGACTGATTGTTACCGCTCCTGGCTCACCGATGTATAAACTGGCAAAACACTTGGCCTCTCTGCTCCAGCCACAGGTGGGGAAGACTGACACATACATAAAGGACTGAGGACATTTAACTGAAAGGCTGAAGATACTGAAACTTGCACCAAATGACATCCTGGTCAGCTTTGATGTTGTTTGTTTGCTTACGAAAGTGCAACTCAAATTTTCAAATGGCACTGAGCACTATGGGACTTAACATCTGAGGCCATCAGTCCCCTAGAACTTAGAACTACTTAAACCTAACTAATCTAAGGACATCACATACATCCATGCCCAAGGCAAGATTTGAACCTGTGACCATAGCAGTCGCGCAGTTCCAGACTGAAGCACATAGAACCACTCGGCCACTGCAGCCGGCAAAGTGCCACTTAGTGATGCTCTGGAGCACATCAGTTCCATTTTCCTGCAAGGCATCACAAAGTACTTCCATGCATGTCTCACCACAAGCTATTTCACATGGAATGGCGCTTATAAGGAATAGCTGGAAGGCTTCACCATGGGTAGACCTCTTATTCCAGTGGTGGCCAACTTCTTCATAGAACAATATGAAGCACAGGCACTGGACTTAGTGACTTGCAAACCTAAGGTGTGGTACAGATACGTTGATGATACTTTTGTTGTGTGGAGCCATGGCGAAGAACAGCTCAGTGATTTCCTAAGACACTTGAGCAGCCTCCATGCCAACATAAAATTTACCATGGAAGTAGAAAAGGACAAAAAACTGCAATTTCTAGATGTGCTGGTTACAAGGGATGGCGAAAACCTGGGTCACAGCATGTATAGAAAACCAATACATATGGACCGATACCTGCACAAACTATCAAACCACCACCCGAGCCAGAAAAGAGGCATGATTAATACACTCGTAATGCGATCAGGATGAATATGTGAGCCGCAGCACCTCAGACATGAAATGCAGCACCTGGAAAGTGTTCTGAGGAGCAATGGGTACTCCACAAATTATATTAGAAGTGCAACAGAGCCAAACGCTCATCGAAGTAGGGAATCAGAAAAAGAAATGTCAGGTATGGACTTTCTGCCATACATTCCCAGAGTGATGGACAGAATCAGCTGTATATTGCACAAACATGGCATAAAGATGATTTTCAAACTGACAAGGAAGATCAAAGAGTGTCTTAGATCAGCAAAGGAGAAAAGGGACCCACTTGCAATGTCAGGAATATACCGTATACCAGAAAAGTTTATGTCGGAATGACTGGACGATCAATCAACACCACGATCAAGGAACATAAGCGACATTGCAGGTTGGGGCAGGTGGAGAAATCGGCCGTGGCAGAGCACGCACTGAGTGAGACCGACCACGTAATAAAATTTGCCGACATAGAAGTTCTGGCTGTAGAGAAGCACTATCACACGCGCTTGTTCAGAGAAGCTGTAGAAATGCAAAAACACGAGAACAGTTTCAACAAGAAAGAGGAAAGCCTTATGGTAAATGGATCCTGGCTTCCCATACTGCAGCGAACGACCATCGTAGGTATCAAGAGGAGAACCGCACTGGAAATGACCATGGAGAAGCCCTCGGACATTGGCGCGCCAGCTACATAAAGTCTGCGGCTGTGAGCTCGGCTCCAGTTTACCACCGGCAGTGGAGGGTGAAGCTTTGACAATACCAGCCACTCATGCTGGTGAAACGTCAGTAAAATCATTAGATGAACGTTGGCCGAAGTACCCGAAACAGAAGCCAATAGCCAGTTTGTCAACAAGTGGCCACGAAAGCATTAACAATTTATTAATAGAGGAAAAATGTAGAAACCACAAGGAAACATGCATTATGTTCAAAGATTTGAAGAAGGCTTTCGATAGGTGAAATGAATTTGTTTTTAATTCTTAGACAGTCCAGTGTCAATTTCAGGAACAGGAAGATAGCACATTATCTTCACACAAAGCAAACTGGAGCAGTCAGCACTGATAGAATGATACAAGAGGCCTAAATTAGAAAAGCATTCAGCACAGCATTGTTCATTATCACCTCTGATATTTAGTACAGATATTGAAGAAACCATGGAGGAAGTAAATGCCTATCATAATTTGAGGCAATAAACATTTTGCTGATTACATACCAGTAGTTGCTGAAACTGACAGGAATCAAGTTTGGAGCTGAATGAAATGAAATGTTTGCTAGCTGATGGTAATAATATGCACATAAACAAAAAGAAAAATAAGGTAATGGTGTGTCCAGTAGGTGGACATGCTGGAGGGCTAAATTTTATACTTGGATGAGAGACTATTGAAGAAGTGGACACACTCTGTTATCTAGGAAGTAGATCAAAAGAAGGAATATGCAAGGAAGGTAAAGTAGCCAGGATTACTCCATGTAAATGGACTTTCTGTAAGAGAAAGAGCTGATAACTTCCAAAAATATAAACATTCTGACTAGAAAAATGTCCTTTAAAAGTTGTCATTGGAGCACAGTTCTGTAAGGGTATGAAACATGTTTAACAGGAAAGACAGAAATGAATTGATCAGAAGCCTCTGAGAGTGGTATCACAGTAGACTATTGAAAATCAGAGGGATTGACTGAGTCAGGTATGAAGACATCCTTCAACAAGCCAATGAGAAACTACACTGATCAGTCAGAACCCTATTACAACCTATCTAATAGCCGCTATGTCCATTTTTGGCACAGAAAACAGTGGTGACGCATCATGCCATGGAAGCAATGAGGCCTTGCTAGGTCACTGGAGTGAGTTTGCACCATATCTGCACACATAAATCACCTAATTCCCATAACTTCAGGAGGGGAGGGGGGGGGGGGGAGGTGGCAATGAGCTCTGATGCCACGATGCCACGTTCAGTTACATCCCAGATGTGTTTGGTCGGTTTCAGATCTGGCGAGCTGGGGAGCCCTAATATCAACTGAAACTCGTCACTGAGTTTCTTGAACCATTCCATCACACTCCTGACCTTGTGACATGGCACACGGTCTTGTCGAAAAATGCCACTACATAATAATCATGAAAGGGTGTACATAGTCTGCAACCAGTATACGATACTCCTTGGCCATCATGATGCCTTGCATGAACCCCACTGGATGCACGAATGCCCTTGTGAATGTTCCCCAGAAATAATTGAGCCTCCACTGGCTTGTCTTTGTCCCTCATCACAGCTGCAAGGAGCTGTTCCCTTGGAAGACGATGGATTCATGCCCTCCTATTGGCCAACATCCGGTGCCAACAGTCACATGTCCATTTCAGTCATAGTTGCTGATGTCATGGTGCTAACACTGGCGCATTTGTGGCTCATTGGCTACAAAGACCCATCATTAGGAGTGTTCAGTGCACTGAGTGTTCAGGCACAGCTGTAGTCTACCCAGCATTAAAGTCTGATCTTAGCTCCACCACAGTTTACTGCCTGTCCTGTCTTTCAAGTCTGCCCAGCTTACAACATCAGACATCTGCAATAAGAGGTGGCTGCCCAACCCCACAACATCTGGACGTGGTTTCTTCTTGGTTTCACCACGTGTTGAAAATACTCCACACAGCACTCATTCTGAGCTTCTGGGGCATTACAAACTCAGATAGGTGATGTGCCTTCCTCATTCTACACACAGGCAGCATACTCACTGATACTACATGCACTATTCATGGGTCTTTCTAACAGTCATTCCCCACCAGGTGACACTGATATGTTGTAGATGAGTTTATGCCAATAGTAGGTTGATGGTCATAATGTTCTGGCTGATCAGTGTATATCTAACAAAGAACATGGAGATGGAATGGTTGGGCACATTTTATGATGTAAGTTATTGATGAAAAATGATAGTCAAAGAGTTGGTAGAAGGTAAGAATCACAGGGGTAAGCCTATATATGAGTGTCTGTGTGGTAAATAATTGATGATGTGGTATGCAGCAACCAGTATGAACTGAAGATGTTAGCTGGCAAACAAACCTTTGGGCTGATGACCGAAACAACAAACTATTCTAAATATTTCTTTTGAGTCCATTTTTAAAGCTTGTTTTCCTTGTTTTTAAATGTCATTATCAGGTATCTGTGAATTATTTATTGGCTTATTCAATGGTCAAATAGCTTTGCCTCACATGGTCCCATTATAAATCATGAAGAGACATAAGCTTGAATTAAAATGCAGTTAAGGTGACAACAGGAATTCACAAGCTTTGAGATCAACAGTACTGAAGAAGTAGTGCTAATCTTTCTGTGTGATGATCAGAGATCCTGTTGAAGACATTCATTTCTAGCCCAGATGAGTCAGCATCATGTCTCATGCAAGTACCATACCAAATTCTTACAGATATTTGTACCAGAATGTGTAACATCTAGGAATCCATTCTGAAGTCTTGATGCATGTACAGAGTTTCAAAGAATTATTTTTGTATATGTGGCATAATATAGTGTACCCACTAGGCCTAAAATTGAAATTTTAATTTTTGTAGTTTGGCTCAAACAGTATTAAACACTGAACATTTGAATCTCTAAGTGCACAAAATCTCAAGTATGCATAGAGAACTGGCAGTACACTTGTTTTCAGTTGTTGCACAATAAACTTATATCCCACATTTTTTTCTGATTTATTCCTATTTGGTAAAATGTACTAGCAGTTTGCTGTCTACATCATCAGCAACATGCAGTGTACTTACAAGTGCAAAGAATACACACTTCATCCTGTTCAGTGACATATGCTGGCAGTTTGCTTTTTACATATGAACAACATGCAGTGTACTTCTACTAAGTGCAAAATAAACTGCATTTTCACATTTAGATGACCTTTAAACTGTAGGAATCTGTTTGAGCTTATCATCAGTTTCCTTTGCAGAATGCAGCAATGTTATAGTCATTAGAAAAAATGAGAGAACTCCCCGGTGGGACAGCAAATGGAACCCGTATACAATAAAGCTTACTTGAAGATGAAGAAAACAAATACCGTGAATTTCAGTTCAAAGCAGAAAACTGTTAACTTTAATGTACAGTATATGGTATCTTTAGCAAATATTTATTTTTTATTTTTTTTAAGTTGCAGTAAGTCATCACAATAAATCTCATACACTGTATGGCATCAGAAGGACCCACATGAGAGTGAGACAGGCTTGAGCAGTAATGTCTTGGTCACCTTGTGGTCACAATACTAGAAAGGATCCAATCTTACTCCAATGCATGAGATGGAGCAAAACAGTTTTAATTTCACAGATGTGCATTTCTGAAGAGATTGCATTTATTTTGATCACTGTTTTGTTTTTAATTCACTGTAACTTTTTTTTAAATTTCATAAATTTATTTTTTCATTAACCACTCCCTTTGACAAAATCCACATACCTCCATCAATCTGCAGCGCTGCAAAACCTTTTATAGTCATTTGTTAACAGTATTCTTCCCCAGTTAACCTGTTTGGTTAACTGTGACTGTACATTACTAGATTTGTACCTCTTACAACACTTTTTCATCTGGGTTGGGAATCTGTTGAAGAAAATGTTTTATAACCCTATGCTAAATGTGCCCCTATTTTAATTTTCTGTGTTATGTACTCAAAGCAGAAAAGGGGAACAGGTCACTGCTAGAAGCTAGGACCCCCTACCCCCGTCCCTCCTAAAACCACATTATTGTACATATAGTGGTTACAGAACACCTCCCTATTTTTGAAACAATTAGGCTGCGTATTTATGGGTGCGACATAATTCCTGACTGCAGCTACTTAAGAGATCTCAGAAAAGCAGTGTTGAAGAAACTGAGATTTCAGAACTACACGTAGAATGCCGCTATAAGTACAAAAAGCTGAAAATAGTCTTGTGAACTCCAAAGAATAAATTGGAAATGGGTTGCTGTTCAAATTTCTAAGTTTAAAGGTCCTTTTAAACTTGCATTAGGATTTTTTATTGCTATTAAGCAATATCATCAGCTCACATGTATTCAAATCATTGAAGTTCCTGTTCACAGTCCTCGTCACACTCAAACAACCAGAACTTTTCCTGTCCAATTCCGAAATCATTTACGAGAGTAACACAATCAATAAACTGCTATTTACTTTTGCACTTGGCATTCAGTGGTTGTCTTTAAATAAAGTTTTTACTCGCCATAAATACTCATTAAAAAAATTTACTTAGTACCACCACACTTTTAGTTCAAAGTTTACACATGTGATTTTCTCCAGAACAAAATATCTCTCGACTCTTAAAATTTCACAAATAGTTAATGGTAAACACCGGCTGCCTTTATCACTGTACCGAAAAGTGGAAGTCACAATATCACTTCATTTTACACATAACGCATTCAGACACTTTCAGCATGACCGGTTCCTTCTAAAGCTAGAAATAAATATTTCTGCATGTAGTAGTGTTTCTGATGGTTGCCTCTTTATCAGAATGTCTGCAGTTAAGTCAGTCCATTTTAATCAATAAGGTCTGGAGCAGTCAATGATTTAGAATTGATGAACTTGTCAGATTCAAGTTATAGTGCACAATTATGAATAGTACATTGCCTTGGCAAGTTGTGGGCTTATGAATAAGCTATTGATACTCATGTAATGATCACTAATGAATATTAAAGAAATTATTTTTTGTGTCCTTGCTGACATTTTAATGAGTCTCTTCCTCTCTTGGGCCTTCTTCACAAGACAATTGGCATTAGGAAAGCCAGAATATCTAAAGAAAGATTTTTTTCATACTGTTGTATGTTGAGTGTTCATGAGAAGGTATGAGTTGACCTAACATCTCCAACTAGCTGATTTTGGTGCCTACTAATGAAAAACTGTAGTTCTGGAATATATAAAAAATGTTACTGGTTGCAGAATTAATTCAGAAGTCAAAGAATGATAATGCCTTTCTGTTTGCAGTTATAATGTGAAATACTGTTTTCATTGTGCCCGTATGCCATTCATAAACCTTAGCTGCAAAGCTTACTTGCAAATCCCTTTGCACTCTCCTATATATCCTGTAACTGAAATACAGAAAAATTTCTACACATGATTCACTGCATGGTTACTTGACAGTTATCATTCAAGTGCTATAATCAGATGTTTCACATGAGAAGGTATTACTTTATGAGTTATTTAAATCACATAATTTTGGGAGGTATATAATCAGACTTCGCACATCTATTGTGACAACCTAACATCTGGTAGTTCATTTTTATCACTGTTAAAACAAACAAACAAACACCGTCTGAACAGACCTTGAAGGCCCAACAGTATCAACTGGCCACCATGTCATCCTCAGCCCTTAGGCATCACCGGACATGGATACGGAGTTGCATGTGGTCAGCACATAGGGTCAGCATGCCGCTCTCCCAGCCATTGTCCCTTTTTGTGACTGGTATCAGTACTTCTCAATCAAGTAGCTCCTCAACTGACCTCACAAGGGCTAAGTGCACCATGCTTGCCAACAGCACCCTGCAGACCTGGAAGTTGACCCATCCAAGTGCTATCCAAGCCCAACAGTGCTTAACTTTGGTGATCTGATGGGAACCACTGTTACCATTGCAGGGAGGCTGTTGGCGTTTTTATCATTGTTAAATTATAAAAATGAGCCCCACAAATAAATATGACAGAAATTTTGCTGTCCCAAATCTTGTCTCCAATCTGTTTCACTAGAAATTTGTCACTGAATGTATGCTGCTTGAGAATACTGTCCACAGGTCCACAGTTTCACTATGCAAATTCAGACTTTAATGGTTCCATGCTACTTATTTACTATCACACTATACATTAAATTTGAAGTGCCCTTGAGGCGTCGCAGCTAGGGCACGATCGCCAATTTGTCTATTAAAGCTTTCTTGTATGAATGTATGTGGGCTCCAGTGTAAGCAGTCAGAATTTTATGTGATCTACAGTTGGCAAGCTGTGTCCTGCAGACATGTGTGATGACAATATGGCGTGACTGCAGCGTGTGAAAGTAGTGGAGAGGTGCTTACAGAGTAGTTACATTCTCTGGAACTATAAAAATTAATAACTAGAAATAGCCTGAGGAACTTCATATTAGGTACATAACCTTCTGTTGTGTAAAGGAACAATCTGTCAAAATCTGAAGCCAATAAGTGTCATAATTTGGAAGTTACAAAGAAAAAAAAAGAAAAGTCAGTAAAAAAACATAATTATCTGACACTTAAAAAACTAATATATATATATGTGTGTGTGTGTGTGTGTGTGTGTGTGTGTGTGTGTGTGTGTGTGTCAATAGTTCACCAACTGTGACTATTTGAAAAGATATGATAACATCTTCAGTGTTTAGATTCAAATTTGGAAAGTTCTCATTTTAGAAAACCTTTCGTAATTTTGCTGTAGTAGTAACTTTAAGAATTTCAAGTAGATATTTATGTTTTGTGTTAGGGTGAGTGTGAAAGAGAATACTGGTGTGAGTGTACGTGGGACATTCGCCAATATTAATTTACAGTTTGTAATTCTCTATAGGAACTTGCAAGTGTGTCATTCTTCATTCAATGATATCGCTCTACTTGATCTTCCTTCATAATTTATAATTTCTTTCCCTTTCTTTTCATTTTTACAAAACACCAGGCATACAGGGTGCATCAAACTTTCAGGCTAAAGTTATACATATGGTAGTGGATCATAAACTAAGTACCACGAGATAAGGAACAAAAGTCAAGAATAAATGTTATGTTTCTTGTGGACGTAAACTACTTACACCTTATGGCAGCAATGTCTATCCGTAGCAAATTTTCAAAGTAGCAACTAAGAATATGAATGCATTCACTGTAATATAATCAAGTGAGAGAAATGAAGTTTGACTTCAACAGCATTTGACATCATTGACTGCACACACTGTTTATGATAGATGTGATATTGCTGCTCCATTATAGTTTAATTTAAATTAGTTGGAATTTGACACCCAACAGGATGGACTGCTTCCACCAGAAGTACACCAGTGGGAGCCTGTCAATGTCAGCTCCCACTGTCTTGCTATTTTCGGTGATCAAAGCATTGTCTCTATCACCTCTCAAGCTTTTAAGTAGGCAATTTTTCCAGACGTGACAGTTTTGCCTATTTCAAGAAAAATCATAACGCCCATGTTAATTAAAATTAAGAACAGATTTTTGACATGTTAAGAGGCACTAAAACGATCTAACCCATATGTGAATTTCAGAGTTTTTATGTGATTTTTGTAAAAGATGGAGACTTTTAAAGCAATTTTGTGTCACTGCGGAGACCGGACTGCTATTGTAGCTGCCTGCACACAGTACTTGCCATGAGATTATCATAAATTCAAACCTCAAAAGTCAGACCCCAACTAATTAAAATCACCCTATAGTATTCATCATATTGTATTCTTTCAAGTGTGAGTCACTAGCATACTGATGGGCTCTAATTAAGGAATTGTCTCTTACATGATCCAACATAATTTCAAATTTTACTGTGTGAACAATCCTGTGTCAAGAACCTATAGTATTCATCATATTGTATTCTTTCAAGTGTGAGTCACTAGCATACTGATGGGCTCTTATTAAGGAATTGTCTCTTACATGATCCAACATAATTTCAAATTTTACTGTGTGAACAATCCTGTGTCAAGAACCTTAACTAATTCTTAGTACGTTGAATGACTTATTTTCCGAAAAGCTTCTGTCCATGGTGTGAATTTTTTTGCGATTAGGATGATGCCAACTATGAAACTTTTCTTTATACATTTGTTCAACTCTGTGCATGTAATATCCTAATGCACTATCATACAGAGATACACCTTCAGTGTGAATATATCACAAAACATCACCAGGGTATAAAGAAGGTGATGCTAACAGTCCATCCAGCTATAGATCAATTTTTATAATGCCTATACTAGCAAAAGTGATCAAAACTATAATGAAGAACCAACTGTTATGTTATTTTGAAGACAACAACCTCTTCGTGGATAACTAACATAGAAGTTGGAGAGGGAAATCTACATTTACTGCAGTTCTTGATGCAATAACAAAAATAATGGAAACATTTGAAGAGAAGAACTGCATGGGTTTAATTCTTTGTGACCTAAGTAAGGCATTTCACTGCATCTCTCATAAGATACTGTCAGTAAATTAAAATCTTATGGTATAAAGGATGTCATTTTTGAGACTCCATCATCTTACCTAAGAGACAGCCAGCAGAGTGTTTGTACCCAGGGAGCACTGTACTGCAGGACTCCGTAATTGGTCACCTACTCTTTCTAACATTCTCCAGTGACTTAAGTTGTGATGGTCATACCCTACTATTTGCAGATGATACAACATTAATGATTTTGGGTAGAAATTCAGTTGGGGCACTAAAGGATGCTGATATTTTGTTTGAGGTAGCCAAAAACTGGTTCAAAGCAAACAAAATTAAATTAAATGATAATAGACCCTAGAAAATATTATGCAGCCTTGGTGGGTTCGGACCCATAACAAATTTTGATAAAGTCAAGCTCCTGGAAATCACAAATGACAATAAGCTGACATGCACTGAACCCATGTTACATGTGTGTTCTAAGCTCTCAAGAATAATTTATCATCTCAAAAAGCTCAAATACGTGATAACAAACAGTACTTAATCACAATATATTCTGCACTGCTTCACAGCCACATCACATACAGATTTCTGCTTTGGGGACACTCTACTGGAGGTAAGAATCCTACAAAAGAAGGCTGTAAGAATAATATCTTCCATCAAGAAATTTAGCTACTGTAGACCCATTTTCAGGCAGTTGGGAATGATATCATTTAGCCAGTATGTTTTTAACTCTCTTGTCTATACAAAAGAAAAACAAGGATCCTTCTGCAAGAGACAGGAGATTCACGACAACAACACAAGAAATAACAATAACACAGATATCTTCTCTTAAACCTTCCGGGATGTAAGGTCATGGTCCATGAAACTCTTCAGCTCCTAACGTTTCGTCCAGAGCTGCGCTGGACATCTTCAGAGGGGTGTTTCTCCTCCGGTGAGTCTTGCCGACTGACGGGTCGGACGTCTGAGAGCGTCTTATATATCATAGAAAGTGGGCGTGACCAGAGTTACACATGATATGCAGAGATAATCTTTGTCAAAGATAAAACTTAACTATCGATCGTAATCTCGTCACGGATAAAACTGTCTAGCAATTCTGTAGTGCTACTGTCCAAATATCACTAAGTTTCATGGTCTCTTCTTTCCGATTAAAATTATCCCTATGTTTATATATTTCAATTGCTTCTCTACAAAGCCGTGGGTAATAGTTCATCGTCGTAGATAAAATTTTTGTTTCGGAAAACCTCACTTGATGATTTCCTGACTGAAAAGCGTGTTCTGCTACAGCCGGCAGTCGGCAAGACTCACCGGAGGAGAAACACCCCTCTGAAGATGTCCAGCGCAGCTCTGGACGAAACGTTAGGAGCTGAAGAGTTTCATGAACCACGACCTTACATCCCGGAAGGTTTAAGAGAAGATATGTCATCCGGTCGTGAAAGCCTTCATACTGTAATAACACAGATGTTCCAAATTGTCACCTTAGCAAGACACTGGATAGTTTTCCCACAGCAACCCTGAAGATGTTCAACCACCTACCACTGGATGTTTGAACATTGCCACTGGGGACGTTAAGAGTTAGACTCATGTGTGTGCTCAATCAACAACCACTATATTCTGTAAATGTATTTTGAAACATTTAAGAGCTGCAAATTGTTGTTTATAACCACTGTTTATAACATCAGTGTTGTGCAATGCTTCTTACCTGTTATCTTAATTTCAGTAGTGGTTTTAATATATAATCACTCAGATGTGACGCTATCTGTCCAGCCATGGTCAGTTAATGATGTTAACTTATTAAAAATACTCTGAAGAGCCAAACAAACTGGTACACCTGTCTAATATCATCTAGGGCCCCCACAAACACATGGAAGTGCCGCAAAACGATATGGCATGGACTCCACTGATGCATGAAGTAGTGCTGGAGGGAACTGATATCATGAATCCTACAGGGCTGTCCATAAATCCATAAGAGTATGACTGGGTGTTGTGTGATGTTCTTAGGTTAGCTAGTTTTAAGTAGTTCTAAGTTCTAGGGGACTGATGACCACAGATGTTAAGTCCCATAGTGCTCAGAGCCATTTGAACCATAAGAGTATGAGGGAATTGAGATCACTTCCGAACAGCACATTGCAATTTATCACAGATATGCTCAGTAACATTCATGTCTGGGGACTCTGATGGACAGCAGAAATATTTAAACTCAGAAGAGTGTATCTGGAGCCACTCTGTCACAATTCTGGATGTGTGGGGTATTGCAGTGTCCTGCTGGAATTACCCAAGCCCGTCAGATTGCACAATGGGCATGAATGGATGCAGGAGATCAGACAGGATGCTTACACAGGTGTCACTTGTCAGAGTTGTATGTAGATGTATAAAGGGTCCCATATCACTCCAACTGCACATGCTCCACGCCATTACGGAGCCTCCTCCAGCTTGAACATTCCCCTGCTGACATACAGAGGTCCAGGTATTCATGAGGTTGTCTCCATACCCATACATGTCCATCCACTTGATACAATTGGAAATGAGATTCATCTGACCAGGCAACATGTTTCCAGTCATCAATGTCTCCAATTTTGGTGTTGATGGGCACAGGCAAGGCGTAAATCTTTGTGTCATGCAGTCATCGTGGGTACATGAGTGGGCCTTCAGTTCCGAAAGCCGTTATCAATGATAGTTCATTGAATGGTTTGCATGCTGACACTTGTTAATGGTCCAGCATTGAAATCTGCACCAATTTACAGAAGGGTTGCACTTCTGTCATGTTCAACAATACTCTTCAGTCATCATTGGTCCCGTTTTTGCAGGATCCTTTTCCGGCCCCAGTGATGTTGGAGATCTGATGTTTTACCAGATTCCTGATATTCACAGTGCACTCATGAAATGGCTGTATGGCAAAATCCCAGATTCATCACTACCTTGGTGATGCTGAGTCTCATCACTCATGTGCTGACTACAACACCATGTTAAACTCACTTAAATCTTGATAACCTGCCATTGTAGCAGCAGTAACCGATCTAACAACTGCACCAGACACTTTTTGTCTTATATACGCATTGTCAACCACAGCACTGTATTCTGCCTGTTTACATATCTCTGTATTTAAATACACATGCCTATACCACTTTCTTTGGTGCTTCATTGCAATAGTAATATTAAAATGTTCTAGTATTGATTCTCTTCTTATTTTTGTTCTACAGTATCCATTTTAGTATCATAGTTAAAACTGAATATTGCATTCATTTTATTGTGGTAATATTATTGTAAACTTGACACTGTCTGTCTAGGCTTGGCTGGTGAATGACATAGATCTGGTAGTTTTGGTGATTATGTATTGTTTTTCAAGACAGTGTCACCAATGCTGAAGTGGTTGGCAGTTATTTGTAATGAAATAAGCAATTTACATACATGTGCCCAAGACATAGCACCATTTGAAGTTTTCATTTACAATCATTGCTACCCATCTGAAAGATTTAGTTTAGTATTCTTTACCACGCATAAAATTTGATCCTAAATGTTTGAAGCACTTTGCATACCACAGTGATGATACCTCAGACTAAGTGGAAGAAATATAAAGTGAAGAAACAACAGCTAATGAGGATGAGAACAAATGTGTGTAGGTAGTCCACAGTAGGACTCTGGCAGAATGAAGCACTAAATGGGCAATCATTGTGAGTACTGTTTTATTACAGGACAGAATGTAGGTCAGCATCAGTCATAGTATCATCTGTGTTTCATTGCAGATGTGATGTTGATTTACGTTAACAGCATAGCTATCATCAGTGCTATAAATACAAAATAACACAGGAATCAGACATTGAAAAAGCACTCTAACCAAGAACCATGCCACAGTTGTACAAATGACAGTTCTACAACTACAAATCATTACCTGTAGTCATGTAGACTCAAAGTAATTATAACAACACATATTACAATATGACTTTGGCATGTACAAGCATCAGTCAAACTCAGCAGCTAACCTTGGTTTATGCCATGCTGGATAGCCAATGCCCTCTGCTGAATTATCCATATGTGATAGTGGGTTGAGAAGAAATTTATACATATGAATAAAATGAATTCATATAATATATATAGTAAATTACAATTTTGTCAGAAGGCATATAAACTAAATAAGCATTGTGACAAATATTCTAATCTGTTGCATTCATTATTGTGAGGTACATTAGAATGCATTAAGAAACTTTATTCTATTAACCATTAAGACAGAATTAACAAACTGGTGTAAAACTTATAACCGTCCACCTTTATTTTATAAGCTAAAAATAAAATATAATTGCCAATGCAAATTTATATGTAGACCCTATCTAATAACATTTTGAAAGTCATGGCTGCAAAGCAAATGTGAAATGCAATAAAATGTTAGCTCATTTGCAGATTTCAAAAACCATAAGTAGCATATATTGACATTAAAAACTACATTATGAAGTCTACACTCTGTAAGTACTGGAAAGACAACTTAGATTTTTAGTTATACAGTTTGTACTCACACAGTACACTGTCAAAACATTACTACATAGGAATGGGTCAACTAGGTTAAATGTCATCTCCGGCGGTAATTCAGAAGGATACCGCCCTTCGAGTGTGCCATTCCAGCACTAATCGAAGCGTTAGGGTTTCAGGTGCCTGCCAGCCAGCCAGCCGAGCAGCAGCAGCAGCAGCAGCAGCAGCGGCGGTCCCGGCCAGCAGCAGCAGTCCAGCCAGCAGCAGCGGTCCAGCCAGCCAGCCCTCCAGCAGCAGCAGCAGCAGCAGCAGCAGCAGCCCCGGCCCTGTCCACGACACAGCAGCAGCTGCGGCGTTCCTGCCAGCCATCGCCAGTGCCAGCAGCGTGGGACTCTGGTCTTCATCTGTCTTCATCCATCTACAGTTTTTTCCTCTCCTTTTCGTCCTGTGCTTTTTTCGTTCATCCCTGTCGTCCTGTCAGCCCCCACCACCACTGCCACTACTACCACCACTGCCATTGTGTACACGTCGCCCTCCGCTGCCACCACCACCATTACATGGTGTGCCCAGTCACACCCCCCTCTTGCCATCCCTTCTCTTCTCTCTCCCTTCGCCCTCGCTCTTTGTCGCTCCCTCTCCAGCTTCTTCCTCCCACTCCTCTCCCTCTGATCCTTTCCCCCCACTCCCCCAGCCTGTCACTGCAGCTCCAGCTAGGGTGGTGGCCCGTCGGGCCACTGCCCATGCCCAGCTCTCCCCATCGCCTTCGCCATCACCGCCACCACCGTCGCCGTCGCCATCGCCTTCACCGTCAGCATCTCCGGCGCCAACTGCTGTGTCCACGCCGGGACCTGCCACTTCCCGCCACTTCCCTATAGCTCCCATCCCTCATGTCACCACCCACCCACGTTAAATACCCTAGTGGCACCACCACCTCCTCCGCTCCCAAAAAGGCCCCGCCCCATCCTCCTTCCCCCCCCCCCCCCCCCAGGATGCCATGGATGTTTCCCCGCCTGGCCCTGCTCCCTCCGCCTCCTCCTCCTCCTCCTCCTCCCCCCCTCTTTATACAAATAGCTCCTCTCCCATCCCGATCCTTCTCTTCTTGAGGCCCGGAACCTCTCCCTCCTCCTCCACCAACACTTCCCTGGTGCTCCCATCTCACTTCTCACTCCCAGATGGGATTCAGTTCTCATCTCCTCCCCTAGCCCCACCCTCCATACTGACATCCTCTCTCGCCTCCCCATCACCCGGTTTGGCCCCAATGCTTCCCTCACCCCTGCTCCTTCCCCATCTCCTACCCGCCAACCCCAACCCCCGCGTCGCCCACCGACCCTCACCGCCGTGATCACTTGGCTTAGTCCGACGATCACGGAGGAGGAGGTGTTGGCGGAGCTCAAGGTGCATCCCTTGCTGGAGGTGTGGGAGGTCTGCCGCAAATTTAACTCGGCTGGCCCCACCCGCCTTATGCGGGTTTTTGCTGAGGACGCCCCCTCCATTGACCGTCTCCTGAAGGACGGTGCCCTCCTCTTCAACCAGCGTTATAAGGTCGACCCCTCCCGTTCCCCTCCTCAATCCCTGCGCTGCCAGAGGTGTCTGCGCTATAATGCGCACCCAACAGCTGAGTGCCACGAGGCCACCACCTGCCCGCATTGTAGGCAAGTGCACTTCCTCCGGCAGTGCCCTAACCTTCAATGCCCTCCCTCCTGTAATACCTGCAATCTCCCCCATCCCACCTACTCCCAAAAGTGTAAAGCCCAACCCCCTCCGACCACTCCTGGACGCACCATCCCTGTCCATCCTCTGGATGCCCCCACCCCTCCTGGCAATTCCCTTCGTCCCCTCCCCCCTCCCGCCACTGAGGACATCATCAGGTGCCTCACCATTGTCCTGCAAAATGTCCACCCTTTCCAGCACCGTCACAACCTCCAACAGGTCTCCCTCGCCGCCCGTTCCGTCTTCCACCTAAAAATGTATGCCACCTACTCCCACAACCAGGCCCGTCTCGACACCCTCGTCTAAATCCCTGTCATGGCGCGACAACATCGTATCCTGTTCAACAACATCTGTTCCCTTCCCGCCAACAAGAACCTCTTCATGCACACCCTTGCCACCCACCGCGTGGATGCCTTCCTCCTCAATGAAACATTCCTCACCGTCCACACTTCGCCCTACCTTCTCCACCGCTCTGATAATCCCCTCCCGATTGTGTGTGGCAGAGTTGCCATTGGCCACCGTTGCCAGATCCCAGTTCGGCTCCAACCTCTCCTTTCTGACCCCACCAAACACCTGATCCTTAGTCTCTTCTTCCCCGGCCTTACCGTCACCTGCGCCACCATCTATGTCCGCCCTAACACCCCTATTCCTTTCGACTTCCTCTCCCACATTGATCGTACCTTCTCCTCCTACGTGATCGCCGCTGACCTCAACATCCATAGTCGCTCCGCCACCCAGTTACGGCAGTGGCATCGGTTCCTCTCCACCCTCCAAGGCGACCTTGTCCCCATTCCCCAGCACACCCGCTCCGAATCCAACTCCACTCCCGATGTCATCCTCTCCTCCCCCAACCTCCTTGGCTGCATAGCGGTAGATGTCCTGGACCCCACTGGTAGTGACCATCTCCCTGTCCTCCTCACTGTTTCAGACGGTCGTCGCCCCCGCCCTGACCCTCGTAATGACCCTCTCCCGAAGTACGTCCATGACTATTCCCGTGCTGACTGGAATGTCTACTGGGATGCCCTCTCCACCCGGGTCGAAGGCCACCCCTTCACCTACCACCACCCTGACGATGTTACCCATGCCGCTTCCTTTCTCCAGCAGACCTTGTCTGAGGCCGTGGAGGCCTCAGACCTTGTCTGAGGCCGTGGAGGCCCACGTCCCTACTGTCGCCATCCACCCCCACCACCCTACCTTACCCCCATAGGCCGTCCTCCTCCGTGAATCCCGCCGTCTCTACCGTGACTACCTCCACACACATGACCCGGACACACTACGACGCCACCAGCAACTCCAGAGACACATTCGAAATTTGCTCGTGGCTAAGAAACACTGGGACTGGCGACAGACATGCACCCGTTTAAATACTACCCTACCTATAAACTCGTCCAAGTACTGGTCAGCCTTCCGTCACCTTACCGGAACTAAACCCTCCCCCTACTATCCTCTTCTCCATGATGATCACCCCTTTCCTGACACCCTTAGAAAGGCCAATCACTTTGCCTCCTACCTTTCCGATGTCTTCTCCATCCCCGACGATCCCCAGTTCGATTACTCCCTCTTTCCGGATGTCCGTGATCGAACTGATACCTCTGTCCCTCCCCTGGCACCTGGTTTCCAGTACTTGGACAACATTGCACACATGGAACTCAATGCCCCTATCACTACACAGGATCTCATTGCTACGCTCTGCACAAAATGCAACACCGCTCCTGGTCACGATCATGTCACCTACCGCCACCTTAATGAAGCTCCTGTTTCTTTCCTCTCCACCCTGGCCAGGCTCTACAATGTAGTCCTGTCCACCGGCTACTACCCCGACCTGTGGAAAACCTCCCGTAACCTGATGTTCCTTAAACGCGGTAAACCGCCGTCCGCCGTCTCCTCCCATCGTCCCATCAGCCTTACCTCGGTCTTCAGCAAGGTCCTGGAATCCATCCTCACCCGACGCATCCACCAGCATCTCCGCCTCCTTCCCGTTACCCAGTGTGGCTTTTGACCGTCCTGCTCTTCCGATGACCTTCTCCTCCATCTCACTCATCTCCTTTTCGAACACCTAAATTCCCGTTGCTCCGCAATCTTCCTGTCCCTGGACCTCGAACGAGCCTATGACCGCGTATGGCGTTCTGGTCTCCTCTTCAAGCTCCAAACCTGCGCCCTTCCCATTAACTAAGTCGGTCTGACCGGCTCCTTTCTCTCCCACCGTCCTTCCTACATCACCATCCATAACACGGATTCCTACACCTTTTTTCCCTCTGCCGGTGTGCCCCAAGGCTCCGTCCTCTCACCCCTTCTGTACCTTTTGTATACGGTGGACATGTTGCCGCCGTCACCCCCCGTCCACCTTCTCCAGTTTGCCAATGACACCGCCTTCCTTGCCCTCGCCCCCACCCTGCAGCGTTCCCAACACCTTCTCCAATCCCATCTTGACCGGTTCACTGCTTGGTGCAACCAGTGGTTGCTCAAGGTCAATCCCTCCATAACCCAGGTGATCATTGTAGGCAAAACCACCTCTTCCTTCCGCCTCCTTGATTTCTATCTTACCATCTATATCTATGGCTGTCCTATCGCCCTCACCCCCACACTTAAGTACCTTGGTGTCACCCTCGACTGTCGCCTCTCCTGAACCCCCCATCTCCGGACAATCCAAGCCAAGGCACGCTCCCGACTCCGTCTCCTCAAGCTCCTTTCTGGCCGTACGTGGGGTCCGGACCCCTTCACCATACTCCACACCTATAAATCCCTCATCTGCCCTATCCTCTGTTACATTCATCCTGCCTGGATCTCCGCCCCCCCCCCCCCTACCTTTTACACATCCCTTCAGATCCTTGAACGCCATGCTCTCCGCCTCGCCTATCACATCCGTCTCCCCTCCCCCACGTGGATCCTGTACGACCTCATTCCGTTCCCCCACCTCCTCCTTTTCCTTGAACGGATACAGATCCTCTACACCTCCCGAAAACTCGATCCTCCTCACCCGCTTGTCTCCCCCATCCTCTCCCACCCCCGCCCGCTGCCACGTCTGTATTCCCACGTCCCACCCGGTCTCCATCTCTCCACCCCCCTTACCCTCTCCCAAGATGGCTTCCGCCAGCTCCCTCTCCCTGATGATACCCTCCTCTCCTCCATCTACCCCGCCTACCAACTTTGATCCTCCCTCCCTTCTCTCCCTCTTCCCTCCCTCCTCCATTTCTCACCACTCCTCCCCCGGGCTTCCCTCCCCTGTCCCTCTACTCCTCCCCCCATCTCCTCAGCCATTGGCATCTTTGTTCTCCCCTCTCCCCCATCTCACTCTTCTTCCCTTCTTGGCAGGTCCCCGGACTCGCACACGCTACGTGGACATTCGCGCGCCGGAGATCATCACCATCAGTGTCTCGTGTGTGCCGTCGTGTTTAGTATTCAGTGTTCACCGTCGCACTCCATCGTTCACCTGTGTCATCGCCATCTTTAGTGTCTGTGCGTCGTGTCAACAGTTTGTAGTGTGGATATCGTCGAGTGTGAATGGCTCCGTGTTTGTCTTTATGTGTCTACTGTTTTATCACCCACCGTTATGTCACTTATGTGTATTCTTTCTGTTGTTTATTTATCTATTCTATGGCTGAAGAGCGGCGTAACATGCTGCTGACAGCCTGCCTGTTTGTACAGGTTTGAAAATAACAATAAAGAAAAAAGAAAATAAAAACAAGGTTAAATGTGTCCCTCCTAGGTCACCACTGTGGAATTCAAAAAGCTTCCCAAAATGAGTGTTTCTCATTGCCATTTGCTCGTTGAGCAAGTTAGTGCAAGAAGATCTTTGTGGCAAAGAGAATTCCATTTCCTCGAGCAAATCTAAAAATCTCCTCTTCTCACCTCTATGAAGCAATTTCAGTTGTGAGATAAGGTCCAGAACACTGTCTGCTGTCAACCACGTGGGTGACCAAATTGGGAGGGCTGTTCAATAAAGAATGATCATAATTTCTTTTATGGTCATAATTCCTCGTGCTAAAATTTGATCTTATGATATTCTGTTAGCTTAATGTGCAACAAACATGCCGTAGTAATATCATTGTTGGTACTCCTGGTTCCCGCCTGTGAGAGGCAGGGAGTCTGTTCTTCCCTACAGCACAGCTCGGAGGTGGTTTAAAATGTTTAAGGAGGGAAGACAAACAATTAAAAAGGAAGGTGGGCCCGGTGCTCCAGTTACTGCTCTTACAGAAGAAAACATTAACCATGCTGCTGTCATTGTGATAGAGGATCGACGAATTACCTTAAGATCACTTTCTGAAATACTGGACATTTCATTGGGTGCCACCCACATGTTGGCGACAGAAAAATTATACATGACACATGTTTGTGTATGATGGGTTCCAAGACTGTTGATTCTCAAACAAAACAACATGCGCATGCAGGTCTGCATGCAGTTAAAGTTGATGTTAGAGGAAGATCTGGAGTTTCTTTCAAATGTAATCACTGCTGATGAAACTTAACTACATTATTTTGATCCTGAGAGCATCATCACCAACCCCCAAAAAAGCAAAAGTGGTTGCTTCTGCTGGGAAAGTTATAGTCATCTTATTCTTTGATATTCACGGAATGGTTTATCAGCATGTTGTACCTGTACACACATCAGTAACTGGGCAATACTACATGGATGTCCTGAAAACAATGCAAGTCCATATGAGGCACAAAAGACCACATTTCCGTGAAGCAGGATGGATGCTGCATCACAATAATGCGTGGCCGCATATTGCCAATGTTGTTGCTGAATATCTTGCAAAAATCAACATGAAGTGCATCCCCCACCCTCCCTATAGTCCAGATTCAGCCCCATGTGACTTTTTTTCATTCCCTAACATGAAAATATGCCTTCGTGGGAGGCATTATCAACCAGCAGAAGCAGTGGTGAAGGCTGCATAGGCGATTTTGGAGGACCTCTCAAAAAGTGGTTTCCAGCATGTATTTGAAGACTGGCAGAAATGCTGGGACAAGTGCATCTCATTCATGGGAGACTACTTTGAGAAGGACCATCAAAATTATGAGGATTAGTAAAGCTATGTTGTAAAAAAAAATGTATGATCATTCTTTACTGAACAGCCCTCTTAGATTTCTCAGCACATCCGTTCTTTCCAGCACCTTACACTCGCTGTATATGGCCTCAAACCTTCTCCCAGTTGGCCCACATAACAGGTGTTACAATCTAAACACTCCAATCTGTATACACCTGATTGGTGAAAAAGTTAGTATTTGTGTATATTATGTGATAGTAACCAGCTAAGATTATTCATTGTTGAAAAAGATATGGTAACTACACATTTATTAGAAACTGATGTCACTCTTGTACTAAAAGTACTATAGTAAGGTAGTGAAACATATTTACTGTCCTTGTCTTTTTCTATTTTATTCACATCTGGTGTTTTATTTGTTCCAGTATTTTCTCCATTTTACTTGCAGTTTTATTGTAAATATTAGTTACATAATTCTGTGAATAATTACAAGCTTCTGAAATGGAATTGATAACACCTAACTCTGTTTTGTGTTAAGACCATGGTAGTGGAAGTTAAAATAGGTGATTGATAGCAAAATTAAAAAATTGCTTCTTATGTTGACAGAGCCTATGTGTCTTTCATAACTCTGAGAACCACACAGTCCACTTATTTTGTTGGCGCATATTTTCCATCAATTTGTTTTTCCAATTACACGATCATAACAACAATTATATGTGAAAATATGTTATGCTGCTGATTATATTCTGTGGCCATATTATATATCATCACATTCAAAGGTTTGTGATTGGAGAAACATAGACACAAATGAACTTTATATGTGCTTTTGTACTACACATGATAATTTGAATCATTAAGGAGCCACACACAGAATCATATTTAAGGAAACATCCATTTCTGAAAAGCCATAAAGTGGGAAAGGACAAACATCAGCAGTGTGTCAATGGACTTACAAAATTCCTCTAACTGCAGAGCTCACACTACAGTCTTTCATGGAAAGAATTCCATCTAAATAAAAATAACAAACACACAAAGTTATGCATATTATGTTACAAGATAGATAAAAGAAAGGAGGTGTCACTGTGATGTGGAAACCTGCATTCACGGTTGCTCCAAAGTATACCACACTAAAAAATTCAATTGAAGTAACTGCAAACTTGTTGATTTCAATAAAGTTTTATCCATAGCAATTGCTGGAACTTCAGCCAATCTTGGACACATGGTTTTAGTACTAGAGCAGTTCAGATAAAATTGCACATACCTTTTATTGTAGAGAAATTCATGCCTGTGGAGACTAACAGTGCCTAAATTTGTACATAAGACAGCACAAGACATACAAAGAATGGCAGGACAAAGATTGCGAACAAGTAATTGACAGGGACTATGCTACACACTACACAGATCTGTTGTGAGCATGGATTTCTCAGTTTGGACTAATGAACTAATTATAATTATGTCTGATTATTAATATTTTAGGATCCACCTTTGGAACAGCAATCATGGAATTTTTCATTGTATTTTCTACAGAGTCAAATAGTACTCTCCAGTAGCTGGTATGTAAGTGCACTTATATAGTTACTGGAGTTTATATTGTATTAAACTGAAGCATATAATAAAAATATCATTTCTGAATAAAGTACTTCAAAGTCACCATATTTAATGAAATTAATCACATGATTCTGAAGGCTTTCTTGGGAAATATTATCAATATATTTGGAGATCGACCTTAGAGCCATGTACTGAAAATAGATCATCTCCAGGTTTCTTCTCATTCTACAAACAGAGCAGCTAAGACTACACTCAAATTATTACTTTGGTTTATATATCTCTGTTAAACTGAAGAATATACTGGTAATCAACAAACAGCATCATTTCTTAGTAAAGTTCTTTGAAGTTACCACTTTGAGCAAAATAGTTTCTTTTTCTACTTTGACAGAGACATGTTTTAGTGCAGTGAAGTTTTTTTAAATTATTTATTTTCACATTTGTTGCGA
Organism: Schistocerca cancellata; assembly: GCF_023864275.1. NCBI lineage: Eukaryota > Metazoa > Arthropoda > Insecta > Orthoptera > Acrididae > Schistocerca > Schistocerca cancellata. The sequence goes on from NC_064629.1 coordinate 737,489,679, forward strand.
ATGTGGTAAGCTGTCTTGGACCTACAGGGAACATCTGTTACATTTTCCAAATTTCCCCACATGCAATTTTTGTTCAGACAAATTGTTCCTAAAGTTTATCCCTCCAGTGATTTTTTAATGTGCTCTCATCTCTTACAGTCTGATTAAAACTACTTGTTATTTGACATTTCTCATGTGGTGCTACAGCATTGTCACACTGGTTGTCAATTAGCCCTTGGTCAGCAGGGAGTGGGCTGCCAACATGGGCAGAACACCATTGTCTGCTCTAGACGTTTACGGTTAAATGGGCTGCCATCAGGATTAAAGGATGCCAGTGTACATAGCATTGCTCAAAAACTGCAAATGGACTGACTTTTTGTAGTGGTGTATTGGCGATGATGGATAATTTGCATATGGAATTGTGAGCTCTGATTGGAGGAACTAAGTTCAAGTCATGAAGTGTCAACTAACAAGCAATTTTAATCAGAATGGAGTGCTCATGATCTAAAACAATCTGTTGGTGTGCTCTTTTTGTAGCTGCCAGTGATGGTTCTGGTGTTGTATCTACCACTATAAATATAAGTACTACTATATTGCTTACTAGGTACTCAATATTTCTATTAGAAAGACAAATACTAATCAGAACCCCCCACCCCTCTCTTGTGAACATATTTAAGCCAGTTGCCAACATGGTGTTGATGTTACAGTACACAGGGGGCAAAGTGTTCGCATTATGAAGTATTTTCTGTCTGTTTCTTTGCAAAATGATTCACTCAGCCAGCTCATGCACTGATGACTATAATATTATTCAAACTAAAAATGCGGCCAAATGTTCCAAGACACTCAAGTTTCCTGTTAATTCCAAATAAGCTAGCAATATAACTTCTTTAGCTACTGTGACATTGTTCAATATTTTGAGAACCCTTTCCCATATGTACTAACACTTTGAGGGAGGATTTTGTTTCTGTTCTTCCTGAAGTACAATAAAAAGATACTGCTCTGTGTTTCCACAGCTTGGGAAGCATACTATAACAAGGAAGGAAGGCTGGGTTGTATCATCATGTATGCAATTAGATAATTAAAAGAGCTTGCTGGTAAGTAATGCCCTCAAATTTTTTTTGTAAAAATTCTTGAAGATTTTTTACATAAAACAAACTTTATTGAAATTCTACATCTTTATTCATCATCTCTACATACATATTAATTTCTCAACATAGTCACCCTGGTGATGAACACATTTCTTCCAATGAGAGATCAGTTTGTTGATAGAATGTTTGACTTTCTTGATAAAGGCACAAACACTCTGCTTGCACCACTTCATAACCATCAAAATGAACTCCTCATAGATGTTCTTTAAGTACAGGAAGCAGATGAAAATCAGATGGGGCTAAGTTGGGACTGTATGATGAATGATTGATGACAGTGAACTCTAGGCTTCAGATTGTTGCAGATGTCACAGCACTCATGTGTGATCTGGAATTGTCATGCTGAAGGACAGGGTGCTCCATATATGAACAAACTCTTCAAATTTGAAACTTGGATTACATTGCATTGTTTCTCGTATATTGACATAGTTATGTTACACACTGCCATGTTATATACTATAATTTAGCGCCCTCTAGCAGCAGTGTGCTGAAAATATGTAAACATAAAGAATAAAGATGTGAAATGTTAATAACATGTGTTTTACTTAACAAAACTTTAAGAGTTTTCACATAAAAAATTAAGAGGAATTACTTTTCAACACCCTCCTCATAAATATGTAGCTTGCATTGGTACTAGAAATAAATGGGGCAGGATACTGGCTCACACTTTTTCCTTGGAACCATTCCAGAATACATTTGCAGTAATTTAGGGAAAGCACAGAAAACCAATACACAATCATGCTACAACTAAAAGTGTTCTCAAGTGTGTGTATTATGTCACTGACATAAACACCAACTCCCCATAATTTCACTATCACTGTACCATATTCAGGAAACCTCCACCAAATCCAATCCCACACATTTCAGCAATAATGTACGATGGGTCATACAAGTGGTCTGTAAGCCATCTCCTTTGCAGACTGATAGCATTTCTCTGGTATTCTACCAGTAAACCATTGAGTGCCTCAATGTAATTTGACATACCATTCCATAGAAACATCTTGCATTGATCAAAACATCAATGGTAGCATGTTTTGCACTTCTCTAACCTCACTGATCATTCATTCTTGTGATCAACAATTTCTATGCAGGCATGTGATCAAGAAAATTAAGTAATACTACCTGTTGACAGATTGTTGGGTGACTAATCTTTGTACCTGAGCTGTAACATAAGTCATGTACAATAACTGACCACACTGTATGACACCTGATTCATAAAGTACATTTTGAAGTTCAGTGGTCCCTACCAGTCAATTTATTTTTCCAATCAAATCAAATTGAGTTTAGCATTAATCTTAAAATTTCACCTAACAGACAGTGGGCGCAGGCAAATGTAACTCATGTGAAATGTCTCTGAGGAAATGACCAAATTATGACTACAGTATCAACAAGTCATAGTTGGAATTGGTAAACTCATACAAATACTTTGGTATAACACTTTGTAGGAACATAAAATGGAACAATCATGTAGTCTCAGTTGTGGGTAAAGGATTGTAGCAGACATTGGTTTACTGGTAGAATACCAGGGAAATGGCATCAGTCTGCAAAGGAGATGGCTTACAAACCACATGTACGACCCATCCTACGTTATTGCTGAAATGTGTGGGACCCATACTGAATAGGACTAACAGGGGACCTCCTCCTTTTTCTTCTTCCCTTGCACTGCATTAGCACAGGGATGTCATTGTTGTTAATAGATATGGTGTGGTTAATTTAAGGGATGGTTGAATGTCATTTGTGTCACCACTCCACTACCTCCTGGGTCTGAATATGTGTACCCCAAATGTCTGCATGTAATGTTATTCATGTGAAAGTTTGTTTGTGAATCATGTAACTGAGGTGGTGCTTTGGTATCAGCTTGCCATTCACCTAGCGGGATGTGGAAACCACCTAAAAACCACATCCAAACTGGCCAGCACACTACCCTTATCGTAAATCCAGAGGGTATTCAGTTCAGGTCTGGCACACCTTCCATTCCCAGAAGTGGCACTGTAACACACACAGCTATTTATGCAAGTAGGACAAATGGGGGATACTGAACATATAAAGAGAAGATCAGTACATATGGTCACATATCTTACCCACAATAGAGTGTCACAGAGATGTTGAACAAACTGAACTGGCAGACACTTGCAGGTAGACATCAACTATCTTGAGAAATCCTAGTTACAAAGTTTCAAGAAACACCTTTAAACGATAAGTCTAAGAATTCATTACAATCCCTACACACCACTGCTGTAGGGATCATGACGACAAGATTAGATTAATTACAGCATAGACAGAGGCATTTAAACAGTCATTCTTCCCACACTCCATACATGCAGGGGCGGAAAAAACCTGATAACTGGTACAGTGGGATGTACCCTCTGCCATGCACTTCACAGCAGTTTGTAGAGTATAGATATAGATATAGAGGCCACTTAAAGTCATTCTCCTTTGGATTCATCAGGACATGGCCTATTTCCTGTCCTCCTCTTGGGCTCTCCAAACTTGCACTGCTCTTACTCTACTGACCTTGTCAACAGTACATTAAACAACAATCTCTCCTTCCTCTGTGTAATATCAGAGTAAACTGTATGTAAGAAATAGTTTTGCTGGATATCATTGTGAAACCCTCCCTTATGCTCCGGGAGTTGGAGAAACTGGAGTGCATGCAAAAGGCACAATCTGATTAAGGAAAAGTTCTTTCAGATAGAACTGGAGGAAATAAGGGAAATGCTGAGTATAAAGAAAGCTGGAAGGAAAGAGGTTAGATGGGAACTGGCAGCTAGTATGATGGCCAGGTCAAAGAAACATTGTGAGATTTCTATATTACGAGGGCAGTCCAATAAGTAATGCAACACATTTTTTTTCTCGGCCAATTTTGGTTGAAAAACCGGAAATTTCTTGTGGAATATTTTCAAACATTCCCGCTTCGTCTCGTGTAGTTTCATTGACTTCGGACAGGTGGCAGCGCTGTACGGAGCTGTTAAAATGGCGTCTGTAATGGATGTGCGTTGCAAACAACGGGCAGTGATCGAGTTTCTTTTGGCGGAAAACCGGGGCATCTCAGATATTCATAGACGCTTGCAGAATGTCTACGGTGATCTGGCAGTGGACAAAAGCACGGTGAGTCATTGGGCAAAGCATGTGTCATCATCGCCGCAAGGTCAAGCAAGACTGTCTGATCTCCCGCGTGCGGGCCGGCCGTGCACAGCTGTGACTCCTGCAATGGCGGAGCGTGCGAACACACTCGTTCGAGATGATCGACGGATCACCATCAAACAACTCAGGGCTCAACTTGACATCTCTGTTGGTAGTGCTGTCACAATTGTTCACCAGTTGGGATATTCAAAGGTTTGTTCCCGCTGGGTCCCTCGTTGTCTAACCGAACACCATAAAGAGCAAAGGAGAACCATCTGTGCGGAATTGCTTGCTCGTCATGTGGCTGAGGGTGACAATTTCTTGTCAAAGATTGTTACAGGTGATGAAACATGGGTTCATCACTTCGAACCTGAAACAAAATGGCAATCAATGGAGTGGCGCCACACCCACTCCCCTACCAAGAAAAAGTTTAAAGCCATACCCTCAGCTGGTAAAGTCATGGTCACAGTCTTCTGGGATGCTGAAGGGGTTATTCTGTTCGATGTCCTTCCCCATGGTCAAACGATCAACTCTGAAGTGTATTGTGCTACTCTTATGAAATTGAAGAAACGACTTCAGCGTGTTCGTAGGCACAAAAATCTGAACGAACTTCTCCTTCTTCATGACAACGCAAGACCTCACACAAGTCTTTGCACCCGAGAGGAGCTCACAAAACTTCAGTGGACTGTTCTTCCTCATGCACCCTACAGCCCCGATCTCGCACCGTCGGATTTCCATATGTTTGGCCCAATGAAGGACGCAATCCGTGGGAGGCACTACGCGGATGATGAAAAAGTTATTGATGCAGTACGACGTTGGCTCCGACATCGACCAGTGGAATGGTACCGTGCAGGCATACAGGCCCTCATTTCAAGGTGGAGTAAGGCCGTAGCATTGAATGGAGATTACGTTGAAAAATAGTGTTGTGTTGCTAAAAGATTGGGGAATAACCTGGTGTATTTCAATGCTGAATAAAACAACCCCTGTTTCAGAAAAAAAATGTGTTGCATTACTTATTGAACTGCCCTCGTACATCAGCTGTCTGACTTCACTAGACAGGAGCATCAGATAGTAACAGGAGCAGGAGAAGAATTAGGAAATATACAGAAGATTCTAATTATGATATGGAAGCCCAGGATTGTGAAAAGAAGAAGGTACTGCTCCCAGGTAGGAGATGTGTGAGGTGCAGACCCTCAGTTGCAGGCAATTGTAGGGCCAGAATAACATCTGGCAACATTTTTCAAACAGGTGCAAGGCTGAATCAGGTATATAGGACATTCAGCCTTTACCTGTATGTAAGGATTTCACAAAGGAGGATGAGGTAATAATTATGGGTGGAACAACAAGAAGTTTGGGTAGGGACTGGGTTTACGACACAGGCGGTGACCTGGACAAGAGAGCATCTTTGACTCAGAGCACATATGTGCATTTTGTTGAGCTAGACTCGAATCATGATTAGCCATGCATTTAAGGTTCTGCATTCAGGATTATCGATTAATGGGGTTTCACAAGCTATTACCCACACCTTAATACAGTCGATGGCTTTTATTCCACACACAGTTAAATATCTGTTGTAATGGGTAGGATAACTACACCCTTCTTTAAGAATAAATCCAGACTACAGCTGCCTAATTTAAAATAAGTCCCCAGAAACTTATCAGCAAGCCCATAGAATACATATTCCAATATAACAAGAAGTGTTTGTAAGGCATCGGAAGGAAAAATAAGGACAAATAAGACTATGAAATATAGCAATTCAAAAATCCTTCATTAAAACATTCTATCGACAAAAAATAAAGTATAATAATTTTAAGCTGAACTTCAGTCATTAAAAAGCACTGTAGTAGACATTGCAGAACATTAGTGCTCAAAGACAAAAATGCAACTTATATTATCCTCATATAGTAGAGTGAGCTGTTATTGTAAGACTTCCTGGAAGAATGGAGATTCATGCACTTACAGCATGAAAGGAACAAAATTTAACGAAACAACCTTATCGGAGTTAGCAATATAAATCAAACACACATTTACTATCGTTCTCCTCAGACATCTGTAGCACGATTCTGGCCTTGTGACACAGAAAATTATCCTGATGGGTCCAGGGCACAGCACATGTTGCAAGCAGCTGTTCACATGGATGGTGTATCCAGTCATTACCAGTTGATCTGTTATTAGAAGAAATGTGGTTCATGTGACCAGGAGACACGTTTACATTGATCAATGTCCCAATCTTGATGATTTCATGCTCACTGCAGTCCTAATTAACGATTCTGTTGGGTCAACATAGGAACATGTAGAGATTGTGTGCTGTGAAGCACTATGTTGGGCAGTGTGGAGTCAACAGCATGATCCATGACACTGCAATTGGATCATCCTCTGACCTCCATGTTCATCACGTGATGTAGTGTCTATTCACACTGCCCACTGTAAAAAATTTCATGAAATAACAAAATTATGTTTAATACTGAAAATAAAAAGGAAAACAGACTCAAATATCTTAAAACAGGAGGCAGACAGAAACAAACACAAATGCAGTAACTTACATGTGAAGGGCAGGGATACGTCAATAAATGATGCTCATGAAATACCAAATTTTATGTATAAGTATTTTTGTAGTCTTGGAGATGAGTTATAACAAATACAACAAAGAAAAAGCCTAGTGTCTGTTACAGAGAAAGCACACAATAATAATGTTACTCATCACAGAACATGGAATAAGAAAGAGAGTATAATAATCACAATAATCAAAATTAAAAAGCCAGCAGGCATATGGAAATAATCAGTCTGCGCACTGACTGTGCACGCAGACAACATACAAACACTCGGTTTCAAACCTTGAGAGTGTAGGAGACATGATAACATTGGATGTCTGCTTTAAGAGCACTGGATTGCCTTTGTTTTATCAAATTTCATCTATCAGCAAGCCCATCCACAGCCACAAGCATGTAAAATGAAGATACCTTCTCCTTTATCTACAACTGTAGGCCACAATTACAACAACAACAACAACTACTAATGAAACTGCTTACAACATATGTTGACACTCTTATAAACTGTATGTGACCAGAGTATCATCTCCTAAGGCACATATATGCCACCTTGCACACAATAAATGTGTAGCATACATTTTGAAATAATACTGGGATGCCTGTTTTATTCTGAATTATGATGCAATGTTCCTTCGGCCATGCATTCATGTTTAAAGGCACAGGCACTGTGGTGACTACAGTCATTATGAAATACATAAAATGTATTGGTGCTGGACTGGGTTGAACTCAGATTTTCCACTTTCTGTGAGCATATCCAATGGAACCTTGTATCAAATTTCTAAATGACACAGTTACTGCAATATCATATTTATCCACCAACACTGGGCAAAGGACTATCAATTAAATGTCCCCCTTGTATGGGGATATACATAATGAATGTATGGGTGTAAGTTCTAAACACATGGTTGACGACATGTGGAAGTCTGGTCATGAATCATGCTCAGATAGCCTAATAGTAAGGTAACCCTCACAATAAGTAGGAAATTCAGGTTTGAGTCCGAGTCTGGCACAAATTTTCATTCTCGTAATTCCATTATAGAACTGATGGTTGTCCATATTTGCAACTGTTAATACAGTTCATGTAAGTCTTATTAGTGTAAAAATATTGTTGTGTCAATAAGGAATCCGTTATGAATGTGTCATGGGTGTATGTTGGTGCAACTGAACTACTGTGGCACAAACTAATTAAACGTGCTTACCTACAGCAACTGCTAGAAGTCGTGTGATGAAACTGATGCCTTTCTCATGACCCATGAAACAATTGAGACAATGAGTAACCATGGCTGAAGGTACCAATTGAGCACAAATAGTGTTCTGGTGATGAGGAAAGATGCTATACTTGCTGGTTTATTTGCTTGTTGCATGAATGCACATGCTTGACACTAATAAGCCTCTTTATCCTCCCATGAACCATGGACCATGGACCTTGCTGCAGGGGGGTTGCTGGTTTCCACTACAATACACAGAGCCATACTGAATGTGCAACCACACCAGTTGGGCATCTTGGGAAAGGCAAGCCTAACATATGTTTACAGGAGAGTGACAGCAGTATTTTCAGTAGTTGCAGCAGAAACAGTCTGGGTGATTCATTGATCTGGCCTTGTAACACTAGCCAACACAGCATTGTTATGCTGATACTGTGAATAACTGAAATCAAAGGGAAACTACAACCATTATATTTCCTTGAGGACATGTAGATCTACTGAATGGTTTAATAATATTGACATCTGCCTGTGTAAAACATTTTGAAGATAAAACAGTCCCCTATTCAGTTCTCCTGGCAGAGAGAACACAGAAGGATGCTGTCATCAGGTAAAAATGAATCAGCTTTAAGACAGCAAAACCATGTAAGTCAAAAATTGTCAGTTTTGAGTTACTTGTTTCTACGTGTTAAAAAAATGTGTTCTGATTAAGATGAAATACCCTGCATTGCAATACAGGCAAGCTTAGCTCTTCTATAATGAAGTACTGAAACCTCATATATTGCACCATTCAAATCTTAAGGTATGAAACCTTATACCTCAGAAGAATGTTACTGTTTGGAAACTTACCAAGCTTTTTTTCATTTTTATGCGAATGAAAAATGATCGTATGCATTTATTGGCTAGGAGACACTGTCTGGGGCTCTTTGGCTCGCTAGTGCAAGTCTTGCACGTTAAGTTGTGCCAATGTAACAGTTACAATATTTGTAACATGCTTTATGTAATTTAACAGTGGTGTAGTGTGTGGATTAATATGCAATAAGTTATCAGTTGTTCAAGTGATTAGTTAATGTATGAAGGATATTAGACTATCCAAAAATGGTAAGAACACAAATAACGACATATGCTATTTTCAGTAAGAGAACAACAAAGTGTATACCTATTATAAAACAAAACTCACCAACAAAATAAGGTTAGCTTTGAGTTGAATTTGTGTGATTCTTTCTTTACCTTATGTTACTGCATCACTTTCTTTTTATAGATACTTCTCTGAGTATGTAGATGGCAATATCACGAAAAGGGACTATGATAATTGTAGGGAGTTGCCCAGAAGCAGATACTATATAAATTTTACAACCAGTCATAGAATTTTCTGGACGTTTCTCTTGATACTGCAGGAAAAACACATGCAAATAAACATTCACAAATCAAAGGGAAGTAGAATACTCAATATGACACTACAATTACCTGACATAGACTGCTCAGAAATTCCCAATGTGCCTCCATCATCATTCTCACTAGAAAATGAACATTCTGCATCTTGTAACTCAAATTTAAGTAATTCAGAATGCAGTGATGTCTTACCTGACGTACTTTCCTGCTCAGAATCTCTAAGTGGATAAGCAGCAAATCAATCTTCAGTACCTACTAACTTCTACACCTACAGTTATATCTACACACACACAGTATGGTGCATGGTAGAGAGTACCTTCTACCATATCTAGGCATTTCTCCTCCTGCTCCACTCACAAACAGAACTACTCAAAAATTATTATCTATATGTCTCCATATGAGCCCTAATTCCTCTTATCTAATCTTAATGGTCTTTTTGCAAAATTTGCATTGGCATCAGTAGAACTATTCCGCAGTCAGCTTTAAATTTCTGTTCTCCACATATTCCCAATAGTGTTGCATGAAAAGAATGACATCTTTGTCGAGGGATTCCCACTTGGGTTCATTTGCATAGTATTGTTGTTGTTGTGATCCCTCAGTGCCTCAGAATGTATCCTACCAACTCTTCTTTTCCTCATATTGAACCACATATTTCTCTTCTCCCCAGTTCTATTCAGTACCTCCTCATTAGATATGTAATCTTCCCATCTAATCTTCACCATTTTTCTGTAGCACCACACTTCAAAATCTTCAATTCTCTTCTTGTCTAAACTGTTTATCATCCGTGTCTCACATCCATACATGGTTACATTCCATACAAATACTTTCAGAATGGCCTTCCTGATGCTTAAATCTACACTCAGTGTAAACAAATTTCTCTTCTTCATAAACACTTTACTTGCCTTAGCCAGACTACATTTTATATTCTCCCTAATTTGACCATCATCAGTTATTTTGCTTCCCAAACAGCAAAACTCGTTTACTACTTTAAGTGTCTCATTTCCTTATCTTATTCCCCCAGCATCACCTGATTTAATTAAACTACATTCCATTATCCTCATTTTGCTTTTGTTGATGTTCATCTTTTATATCCTCATTTCAAGACACTGTCCATTCCATTCAACTGCTCTTCCAGGTCCTTTGCTATCTCTGACAGAATTACAATGTTGTCAGCAAACCTCAAAGTTTTTATTTCTTCTCCATGTGTTTTCATTCTTACTCCAAATTTTTCTTTTGTCTCCTTTACATCTTACTCAATATACAGATTGAATAATATCGGGAATAGGATACAATCCTGTCTCACTCCCTTCTCAACCACTGCTTCCCTTTCGTTCCCCTCAATTCTTATAACTGCCATCTGGTTTCTACACAAATTGTAAATAGGCTTTTGCTTCATGTATTTTATCCCTGCCACTTATAGAATTTGAAAGAGACTATTCCAGTCAGCATTGTCAAAAGCTTTCTCTAAGTCTACAAATGCTAGAAATGTAGGTTTGCCTTTCCTTAATCTATCTTCTAAGATAAGTCATAGGGTCAGTATTGCCTCGCATGTTCCAACATTTCTACGGAATCCAAATGATCTTCGCCAAGTTGGCTTCTACCAGTTTTTCCATTCATTTGTACAGAATCCATGTTAGTATTTTGCAGCTGTGACTTATTACACTGATAGTTTGGAAATTTTCACAGGCCGTGATAGAGAGGTTTAATAATGTACCTTCAACTATGTACTGCCTTCAGAAGATGCATGCACTAAAACTACCAACTTTTGCAACTCAAATAGAATTTATGCATTGGTTCCTTCTTGAAAATACTAATGGTGCTGTTTTCTGACAGATGACAGTGGCAGGTCAAACCTACTTTAGACATTGTATTTGTTACCACAATTAAATTACATAAACAGTGCATCTAACTACGTGAACCCATATGTGTTTGTTGTAAGATCTCACTAACAAAGTTTTCCATGAGCATTCTGACTGAAACTGTTTCTCTGCAGCACACTTAAATTGACTGCCTTACCTTCCGTTTCTCTGTACTGCACTTATGGAACTACTGGACACAGCATTGCTTGCTGTTAGCAGCAAGCTCTGGTTCCAGTATGATGGAATTGATAATGGTTTAGCATTAACGTCTTGCTTGCTCAGTGCATTGCTTTGATTTAATAAAAGGCTTTTCATGTGGGAGGTCAAGAGGTCACCTACAATACTCCAATATCCACCAGAGTTGAGTTGAATGTCTAAATCAATTATGCATTTCAGAAGATGAAACACAACAATGCCATAATACAGTTGTTTGGTCAAGTCTTCCAGCAAGTAGTGAGGCAAGTGGAGGACTGAGCATCTTTCATAAACTTATTTGAATATGATTTTAATAAAATTTACGTTGTGTATAGTTGTTGTTGTTCACTCTATCATACCAACATCTCCTGTGCATAACACATGAACAGTGGATCAAAAATATATTCCATATTTGAAGGTGAAGCATTAAGCAGAACCAATAAAACATTTCAATAAATTAGCCCTGGATGATACTGGCACACTAAAAATACATTTTCTATTGCTACAGCAATGAGACAATTCAGTTTAGATGCTTACTGGAAAATTATGCAAATATGACATATTTAAGCTGTTATTTTGTTGTGCACATATCTTAACTGCAAAGTCTGAGAAGTTATTTCATATTTTAAAAAAATGGAGACAAAACCACTTGCTGATTTATGTAATGAGCTGATCTGGTATCCACACACAGTAATTTAAAAGAACCATAGAAAAAAGCAAGTAGAATGAATAAGCAGTCATTAATGAATTCAATTAACACAAATATTACGATCAACGGTAATAAAATGTGAATTTAAGAGATAATAGGCAAACACTTAATCACACCTTCCCCATAATGAAGAAGTTTGTTATAACACACACACACACACCAGTGACATATAATTCTTATTCCTCTTTCATTTTGACTTCATTCTTCAATTACCTCAGTGAGTAAGAGACACTTGCCTTATCGATTTCTGTGCTAAACAAAATGCAGTCATAGGCTCTATACATGAACATTTATGAAAATTGCTCAGCCAGGAATATAAGTGACTAAAATTAACATTTACCCAAAATAAGGTGTATGAAAAGCATAGGTCATATGAAAAAAAATATATATATATTGACCGATGGCCATAGCAGTCTGGTCCCTTCAATCCCACAAACCCCATATATATATTTCTGACTTTGACAAATATGAATTGTATAAGGCTTCAAATGATGCAATCTGAGATAGTAAATGTAAAAGGTCCTGGATATGTTGCTAGGATATCTTCCTTTACGCCATTTGCATGTGAGACTACAAAGCATTAACCATGGTTGCTGAAAGATCATGATGAATAAGTTGCCTGCCTGTTTATGAGACGCATTTGATGGGATACAGACAGGTGAAAATTTATGGTAGGGAAGTAGTGGTTTTGTTCGAAACAGGATCGTATATTCTTCACTACTTGAATTTGGACACTGTTATGCTTAATATGGAAAGTGGAGTTACCCAAAGGTAGTACAGAGTTTCAGAATCTAAAACACTCCACAGTACAGTCGTTGCTTTTCAGATAACGTTTACTATCCGTCCAGTGGAACCACTCAGTTACACGCTGGCATTTCTCTACTATGCCACTCAACAACAAAGACAAAGAGATTATGGCCACCAGGTCAGTGTCTAACAACTATACAGCCACCTTAGTAGGAAAAGTTGAAGTGGCATTCATCTTAAAAATCTTTATTTGCCAATTATCATTCTATTCTCTTTATGGTGTAAGCTGACACAAGGAACATATGCTTCCTGCAGTTTATTTAGCTTCAGTTTCTGTTTTTAAGAAGAAACACGAGTGGCAATAAATGAATAGAGTTTACTGCAGGTATCATTAAGCTTGTGGCATTGAGCACAGGCAGTTTTAAGGATACACATCAATTTGAGTGTGCACTTTGCTTCTGGCTGTCGGCTTCTACAGTATCGTGACAAGCACTTCGTCCTGGCTCAGGTTGACTCACATGGAGGGCACCCATTAAACGACTCATCTCCTGAAGTGGGCTCTCCACTTCTTGCGAATGCTGTCCCCACGGCTGATGGTACTTGGAGTACCGGCCTCCTGCTGTGACTAACTTCTGGCCTTTCATAGAGAGATCGAGGGGTTGCTCTTGTTTAGCAACGCCATCTCGTGAAGAATCGTGACTTCTGGAGAGAGAAAAAAAAGTGACAGTACTGAAATTACGTTTCACGTGGGGAACTCTAGAAGTTAATGAACAATGGGTGACTGTTGACATACCTCACGTTCTTCCAGTTCGCCAAAGCATATTTTCTCAAATCAAGCTCGCTACGTAGACGCTTATCACCATCGTTGTCCTGAAACAAAGAACGGCGCCCACAGCAACAGTGAGAAAAGTCAGCATTGAATTATGTCTGGCTACAGTCAAGAGATTATAAAGCAACGAAAACTGTGAACGCATCCACAGAAAAACTGAGAAAAATGGAACATAACACTACCGTATGTTAGTGTCCTTGTAGAAAGTGAAGTGCCACTGGCAGTTTAGCGTCAATGAATTATTCCGTATTTTAGAAACAAGTATATTATCTGCATCAGTAATTGTATTCTGCCGGATAACAGCGGGAGGTGCACACACCATATCATTTTGGTGCAATTGTATTCCATTACGGACGGGTAAGCAATAAGAACGATGTTTGGCACGCCTCTGTATTTTCTATTTCAAAATTCCGAGAGCCCACGTTCCAACACAAGTAGGCTACCGCAACAATAATGTACGTGATGTATACTGGGCAAGTAGTATCTTTTTTTTTTATCTGGTATTGGACCGTGGGCTCTGGAAATGTTCAAAATAAGGGTCCCCAAGATGAACAATACATTTTGCAATGTGGCGTCAACTGAAATGATTTGGACAAGAATTAATATCCTCATTTACTTTTTGGCAGTAGAGCTGAACCGATAAAATAAGAGAGAAAAGTTCATTTCGCGCAAAAATAACAAGGTGACAAATTCACTCACAAAAGAAACAGCACTCTTAAGGAGAACATACATTCGTGAACTGTATACTGTACCAGAACAGTTGGCGTTTTGAATTTAAAATAGCTTAAGCTACGGTGAAGTTATTGTCTCCAGTCCTCAGAAAGTTTGCTGGCTTCATTTCATACATTCATTGGTCAGGAGCTGCATTTGTACTCGGATTTAGCTGCCATAGCCAGAATCTGAATACATTGCTAGTTTAGCATGATTGGATCTTAACTCAAGATTATTACCTTTCGCATTTACTGGAATGAACTGAGCCACTGGGAGCAATAAAAATTACATGTTAAAAATTAATTTAGTAAGTGCAGTAAGCGAATTTGCTGCACGACATCAGTGACTCACCATGTTGGGATAGAACGTCGACTTTCGACCATTAACATTCAAACTCTATAAATGGCCGCTGGGGGGGTGGGGGGGGGGGGGTAGCAAAACGAGTGGCGTCACTACCGGTAAGTTCAAACTGCTCTGGTAGAGTTGTTAGACACGTGCAAGAACGTTTCACCAAATTTTTGAAGTTTACTGCCTGAAGATAATAACCAATCCTTCCAAATAGCGTAACGGAACCGTATGACAACAATTGTAAATTTCACTTGTAATATATTGGCTCTCCAACAAGTGTGTAGCCAGATTAGTGTGAAATCTCAAAAGTATTACTCTGTTCACCACTATTCTCTTTGCTTCCGAGACTGCGAGATGGCTCTGGATGCTTAATGCTTGTAACAGTGTTGTACCTTTAATTAGCTGTCAGCCAGTGACAAAAAATCTACGAAAATATATGTGTAGCGAGTATTCACATTTATTCCCTGAAGGTTAACTGCCTTGTCAGCAAAATAATATGTAGAAACCACACAACATTTTCTCTTTCATTTACATACGTTGTAGGTAGCGTCGCAAGTACCCATTTGGTAATCAACAAATACAACTTGTAGCAGTATTGAGTTTTATTTTATAAAAAGAATATTCCATTGGCTCGTAACTACGTTACTAGTTAGAAACACTTATTTTCTCACCTCTCATGCTTTGCCACAAGATTTTAAAAGGCAGATACTATTTAACTATGCACAGAAATATTCTTATTAACTACTGTTAGTCTCTGAAGAACTTATCTCGTTAACAAAAGGACAGATTTAAAAAATACTCACATCCACAATGTATAGTCACACGGAAGTTGCAGGGACTTTCTTCTTCTCTGATGTTATGTAAGATAATCAATTTCCCACATTTATTAGTCATGTCTAGTTGAAATTTACAGGCCATCGACATAGGTCCCAAAATTTTTTTGAACGGGATTTGGTTCAAATGGCTCTGAGCACTATGAGACTTAACTTCTGAGGTCATCAGTCCCCTAGAACTCAGAACTACTTAAACTTAACTAACCTAAGGACATCACACACATCCATGCCCGAGGCAGGATTCGAACCTGCGACCGTAGAGGTCGCGAGGTTCCACAATGTAGCGCCTAGAACCGCTCGGCCACGCCAGCCGGCGAAGGGGATTTCTGGGATATAATTATACACCTATTCCCATCTGTATCAGTCACAGAAGCGATTTCAAATACGCGGCCAAATACATCCGGACAACAAAACTGTTCTAGAAATTGGGGGAGGGGGGGGGGTTCGGTTGTTTTGTTTGGGGGAAGAGACCAAACTGCGAGATCATCGGTCTCATCGGGTTAGGGAAGGACGGGGAAGGAAGTCGGCCGTGCCCTTTCAATGGAACCATCCCGGCATTTGCCTGGAGCGATTTAGGGAAATCACGGAAAACCTAAATCAGGATGGCCAGACGCGGGATTGAACCGTCGTCCTCCCGAGTCCAGTGTGTTAACCACTGCGCCACCTCGCTCGATCGTAAATTGGACGATGACGGAGGTATAGCACAGGCTCCATGAAACAATGAAGTTTTATGGAATCATCCTAACCCACGACCGCTCAGTCGCAGCATACAGCTAACGAAGATTAGTCAGTGCTGGGACCAAGGCCCACGCATTTCTCTCGATGCGTGCAATATCCGTTCAGCAGGTTTCAAGTCAGCGGTGGCTGAACCGGACACAGAAGCACTCTCTGTCCAGAGCTGTTCCTCAAATTCTTTTAATGCAACCTGGGAGCGATAGGACCATATGTTGTTGTGGTCTTCAATCTTGAGACTGGTTTGATGCAGCTCTACTTTAAGCGTCTAATTTCCTAATCTAATACCCTCAGCATCACCCGATTTAATTCGGCTACATTCCATTATCCTCGTTTTGCTTTTGTTGATGTTCATGTTATACCCTCATTTCAAGACACTGTCCATTCCGTTCAACTGCTCTTCCAAGTCCTTTGCTGTCTCTGACAGAATTATAATGTCATCGACGAACCTCAGTTTTAATTTCTTCTCCATGGATTTTAATTCCTACTCCGAATTTTTCTTTTGTTTCCTTTACTGCTTGCTCAATATACAGATTGAATAACATTGGGGTAGGCTACAACCCTATCTCACTCCCTTCCCAACCACTGCTTCCCTTTCATGTCCCTCGACTCTTATAACTGCCATCTGGTTTCTGTACAAATTGTAAATAGCCTTTCGCTCCCTGTATTTTACCCCTGCCACCTTCAGAATTTGAAAGAGAGTATTCCACTCAACATTGTCAAAAGCTTTCTCTAAGTCTACAAATGCTAGAAACGTATATTTGCCTTTCCTTAATCTATTTTCTAAGATAAGTCGTAGGGTCAGCCTCACGTGTTCCAACATGTCTACGGAATCCAAACTGATTTTCCCCGAGGTCGGTTTCTACCAGTTTTTCCATTCGTCTGTAAAGAATTCGTGTTAGTATTTTGCAGCCGTGGCTTATTAAACTGATAGTTCAGTAATTTTCACATCTGTCAACACCTGCTTTTTTTGGGATTGGAATTATTATATTCTTCTTGAAGTCTGAGGGTATTTCGCCTGTCTCATACATCTTGCTCATCAGATGGTAGAGTTTTGTCATGGTTGGCTCTCCCACGGCTATCAGTAGTTCTAATGGAATGTTGTCTACTCCCGGGGCCTTGTTTCGACTGAGGTCTTTCAGTGCTCTGTCAAATTCTTCACGCTGTATCATATCTCCCATTTAATCTTCATTTACATCCTTTTCCATTTCCATAATACTGTCCTCAAGAACATCGCCCTTGTATAGACCCTCTATATACTCCTTCCACCTTTCTGCTTTCCCTTCTTTGCTTAGAACTGGGTTTCCCTCTGAGCTCTTGATATTCATGCAAGTGGTTCTCTTTTCTCCAAAGGTCTCTTCAGTTTTCCTATAGGCAGTATCTATCTTACCTCTAGTGATATACGCCTCTACATCCGTCCTCTAGCCATCCCTGCTTAGCTATTTTGCACTTCCTGTCGATCTCATTTTTGAGACGTTTGTATTCCTTTTTGCCTGCTTCATTTACTGCATTTTTATATTTTCGCCTTTCATCAATTAAATTCAGTATCTCTTCTGTTACCCAAGGATTTCTATTGCCCTCGTCTTTTTACCTACTTGATCCTCTGCTGCCTTCACTATTTCGTCTCTCAAAGCTACCCATTCTTCTTCTACTGTATTTCTTTCCCCCACTCTTGTCAATCGTTCCCTAATGCTCTCCCTGAAACTCTCTGCAACCTCTGGTTCTGACAGTTTATCCAGGTCCCATCTCCTTAAATACCCAACTTTTTGCAGTTTCTTTAGTTTTAATCTACAGTTCATAACCAATATATTGTGGTCAGAGTCCACATCTGCCCCTGGAAATGTCTTACAATTTAAAACCTGGTTCCTAAATCTCTGTCTTACCATTGTATAATCTATCAGAAACCTGTCAGTATTTCCAGGCTTCTTCCATGTATACAACTTTCTTTTATGATTCTACCAGGCGGCTTTCTCTTTCATTCCTTACGCCCATTCCATATATTGTTATTTAAAAGTACATAAAATATAATGATTATAAAAAAGCGCTCATTTTAATAAAATCGATTTCTAATATACATGATAATAACGTAATTGTTATAGTTTTTTTCTATGGTGGGCACCTACAGTACAATATACAGGGTGATTATAATTACAGTTGAACTTTCAAAACGCTGTAGAAATAACAGCACTGGTCAGAATGACGTCAAATTGCAACGGAATGTTATCGGAGAAGGGGGAAAACATATGGCAGAAGAAAAAAAATTGCGTGAAAATTGATAAATAGATGGCGCTGTATGTGACAGAACACGTAGATGAAAACACCTGTCATGCGCACGACCCGTTGAAGTTGGTATAAACACGCCGGGTACACGGCTTTTCCTCCTTTCGCGTCTGCGACGTTCGCCATGAGTGTCTCAATCCAGTATCGCGCTCTGCTTGTAAAGCTGTATTACAAGAATGATGATTGTGCAAACGTCGCTCTGCAGAAGCTCCGGAAACTGAAGGGTTTGAAAAAAGGCGTTGCTCCAATGACTGACGTGGGGCTCAAGAAAATTATTCGAAAAGACGAGTTCTGTTTGTGTGCAACCTGGTAGAGGGAGCAAACTATTTCATTCGACGTCAGTGGAAGCAGTGGCCACAGCAGTGCAGGAGGAGACGAATGGTAGTGTACACAGGTGTAATGCACCGAGAATTGCCCGAACATTGGACATACCCGTGGGCACAGTGCGTAAAATCCTACGAAACATCCTTCTTTGCTATCCATTCACAATTATCCATGCGAACGAGTTGCTTCCTGTTGACCTGCCAGCAAGAGAGACCTCTGGTTTAGAATTTCTTGCTCGCATGGAAGTGGACAATGATTGGCCGTGGAAGATTTTGTAAAAAGACGAAGCCCACTTTGTGGCGGCGCTGTTCCTTTTCGTCCTTTACTTGCACCTACCTGTGAACTCGTCGCTGTAGATCGCCGGTAGGAAAGCGAAACCTACCGTACTCCAACTCTCACGAAGCTGCATACAACTTATCTGTTCTAAGAATCATGAAATGGTCTTAATTTTGAATGAAAGTTGAAAACATTGGCAAAACTTCAGAATATATCGAAGTCGAGAATTACAAGTTCACTGCCAAGCCCGTGCTAAATCTAAAACCGTCATTCCCAAACCCTTTCATTCATGTTAGCAAATTTTACGGTAACTTATTTCCCGAAATATGAACAGCTACTAAGCACGGATTGTTCTTAAATGAAAATGCTCCCCATATTATTAAGTTTATCAGTGTGTAAAGCATTCCAGTTTTTAGTCACCAATCTGCTCAATATGCCACGCGGAGTTACTGTCTTCTCTCATACAAAAAATTACATTAAAAATCCGTACATTCTAATAAAAAAAACACGCCGGTATAAATATGCCTTCACTTTAAATCATTTTTGAGGCATGTAGCACAACTACGAGGGGGAGTTGGAAAATAAGTTTCCCCTGTCGACTGTGGTCAGAGTTGTGTGTGAAAGGAAAAAAAAGAGAATGAGACATTAAAGATAAGACATTTCTTTATTTTTCTACATAATTTCCAAGTACATTGAGACATTTGTCATACCGCTTTATAAGATATTGTGAGCTCGCTCGTGTCCCATTCCAAGTTCTGACGCTACTCCATCGATGGTGATACGCCGGTTCGTTTTAATCACGTCATCCACCTTCCTGACATTTTCAGCTGTAGTGGCCGTGCGCGTCTGTCCAGGTCTCGGTATATCCTGCACCTGCTGACGTCCATCACTGAATCGCTGGCACCATCTCCGCACCATTTGTCTTGACATCACACCTGACCCATACACCTCAACAAGGCGGTTATCAATTTTTTTGCCTGATACTCCACGTGTCCATTCATAGCGGATAACAGCTCTCACTTCCACTGTAGTGGACTGACAAGACAGCCAGTCCACAGTGACGGGTAACCGAAAGGCACGCGTTTACACACGCCGGCTGGCGTTAGGTCTGAAACAGGATACGTAATGAATGCTATAAAGAAAAGTACGTAGCTGCTGGAATACTTAACTTTAATCCATCATTTGTATACAGCATTCTGGATGATACAAGTGAGACTCTCTCTAGAAATGGTTAATGGCGCCTTGCTAGGTCGTAGCCATGGAATTGGCTGAAGGCTATTCTAACTATCTCTCGGCTAATGAGAGAAAGACTTCGTCAGTGTAGTCGCTAGCAAAGTCGTCGTACAACTGGGACGAGTCCTAGTACGTCTCTCTAGACCTGCCGTGTGGTGACGCTCGGTCTGCAATTACTGACAGTGGCGACACGCGGGTCCGACATGTACTAATGGACCGCGGCCGATTTAAAGCTACCACCTAGCAAGTGTGGTGTCTGGCGGTGACACCACATCCACCTTTGACCACGACTCCAAAACGCATCTTCTCTCCATAGCTCCGGAAAAAGACCGAGCGGCTGGCTTCCGCTTTGCGCAGGCACTGCGACAGCGCCATCTGCTCGATCGCGGTCGACCTCTACTCAGTGGTGTATCGATGTCTTGCACGTGCGCGTTCACCTGCCGTGTCGTCTTTCGCCCATATCACACAACTCTGCCCACAGTCGACAGGGGAAACATTTTGCAACTCCCTCTCGTAAAACCGGCAAGCTATAACTTCCTTCGGAGCTCATACTACACACACCCGTACTATTGAAAGGCTGGGCTCCGATTACTTAGCTTGTTGTAAGCATTCTATACCTCCAAGAGAAAAGACGCACGAAGAATACATCATTCTGATTGGTCAGTTTTGTTTAAGGCCAATATAAAAAACATTCTTCCACGTTAGTCAGCGCTTTTCATGACTAACCAATCGCCGGCCGAAGTGGCCGTGCGGTTAAAGGCGCTGCAGTCTGGAACCGCAAGACCGCTACGGTCGCAGGTTCGAATCCTGCCTCGGGCATGGTTGTTTGTGATGTCCTTAGGTTAGTTAGGTTTAACTAGTTCTAAGTTCTAGGGGACTAATGACCTCAGCAGTTGAGTCCCATAGTGCTCAGAGCCATTTGACTAACCAATCAACAAATAACACACTTTCGAACTGTACTTTTTCCCGAAATAAATAGTTAACATTCTGATATTTCCTTTATACTTTACGTTATTAACTATTTTAATTTGCACTCGAATTAGCTTTTCTTAACCATAAACTTAAGTAACATATTATGATACAAAATTCCCCGTCGTCTGCATTCACACTGTCTTAAAAATTTCTCACGCTAGCTTGTACAGCGCTTACCAGTAGAGCAATGACCTACATATTTACTTTAGACAACATTAATGCATCATCACACTATTAAAAGCATATAAAAACTGTACAAACACAAATAAACAAAAAACTTCAAGAAATAAACAGAACAATTCACAAAACATCTCTTGACCTGTTCCTTGAATGTCTCTGTGCACTACTGGACACTGGTGGATAAAAATTAGAACTGCGTACTCGACTGAACCCGCTTCATACCATCTGTCACTGTGCACAGAAGTCATTCTTCTGATACACAGGCTCTAGACAGGAGCGATATAAGGCGCCACGTCTCAACTTCCATCTGACAGGATATGTCAATACACAGAACTGTAGAATATGGGCAACGGAAAATCTACACGCAAATCAACCAGTACCATTTCATCCTGAAAAGGTAACTGTAGTCACTGTAGGGTGTGGGTTTACGGCATCATTTATCATAAGGCCATATTTTTATCGAAGAGACAGGTGCTTCCGGTCCTGTTACCTGTACAGTCACTGGTAAGCGCTATGAGCGTCTTTTGCGCAACCGACAGGTGCTTCTGGTCCTGTTACCTGTACAGTCACTGGTAAGCGCTATGAGTGTCTTTTGCGCAGCCACGTCATTCCAGGTCTCCAATTGTATGGATGTGCAGATGGGATCATTTTTATGCAAGATAGCGCACCTCCGCACGTTACAAATCCAGTTAAGTATTCCTGGACTTCAGGAAGGCATTTGATACGGTTCCGCACTTACGTTTAGTGAAAAAAATACGAGCTTACGGAATATCGGACCAGGTTTGTGATTGGATTCAGGATTTCCTAGAAGAAAGAACACAACATGTCATTCTTAACGGTTCAAAATCTGCAGATGTAGAGGTAATTTCGGGAGTACCGCAAGGAAGCGTGATAGGACCTTTATTGTTTACAATATACATAAATGACTTAGTTGACAACATCGGTAGCTCCGTGAGGCTATTTGCAGATGACACGGTTGTCTACAAGAAAGTAGCAACATCAGAAGACTCGTACGTACTCCAGGAAGACCTGCAGAGGATTAATGCATGGTGCGACAGCTGGCAGCTTTCCCTAAACGTAGATAAATGTAATATAATGCGCATACATAGGGGCAGAAATCCATTCCAGTACGATTATGCCATAGGTGGTAAATCATTGGAAGCGGTAACGACCGTAAAATACTTAGGAGTTACTATCCGGAGCGATCTGAAGTGGAATGATCACATAAAACAAATAGTGGGAAAAGCAGGCGCCAGGTTGAGATTCATAGGAAGAATTCTAAGAAAATGTGACTCATCGACGAAAGAAGTAGCTTACAAAACGCTTGTTCGTCCGATTCTTGAGTATTGCTCATCAGTATGGAACCCTTACCAGGTTGGATTAATAGAAGAGATAGACATGATCCAGCGAAAAGCAGCGCGATTCGTCATGGGGAGATTTAGTCAGCGCGAGAGCGTTACGGAGATGCTGAACAAGCTCCAGTGGCGGACACTTCAAGAAAGGCGTTACGCAATACGGAGAGGTTTATTATCGAAATTACGAGAGAGCACATTCCGGGAAGAGATGGGCAACATATTACTACCGCCCACATATATCTCGCGTAATGATCACAACGAAAAGATCCGAGAAATTAGAGCAAATACGGAGACTTACAAGCAGTCGTTCTTCCCACGCACAATTCGTGAATGGAACAGGGAAGGGGGGATCAGATAGTGGTACAATAAGTACCCTCCGCCACACACCGTAAGGTGGCTCGCGGAGTATAGATGTAGACGTAGATGTAAGTAGCTGCTGAAGCGCCATTTCGGAAATGCTAGAATTGTCAGCCGCCATTTCCCACAGCATGGCCGTCCTGATCACCTGATCTTTACCTGTGTGACTTCTGGCTGTCGGGCTGTCTGAAAGATGTTGTGCTCAGTGATCCGATCGTAAATTTAGCTGCACTGAAGGCACGCATTGCGTGACACATTCTGAACGTGACCCCAGAAACACTTCGATCAGTTGTGGAACATGCTGTTTCTCGATTTCAACTTGTTGCAGAAAACGGTGGACAGCACACTGAACATTTTTTGTTTTGCGAGTCCCACGGAAATTAATAATCCGATTTGATTTTGAGTGATGCTTTTTATGCAGTTTTTGGCCTCAGGGCAACTAAAAAGCGTCAATCACATCGGCTTTTATGAGGTTTTTGGCTTGAGGACACTTAAAAACCGATGTGATTCATGTTTTTATGCGGTTTTTGGCCTCAGGACAACTGAAAACCGATGTGATTGATTCTTCTTACGCGGTTTTTGTCCTGAGGACAATTAGAAGCCGATTTTTCCCATCCGATGTTATATGACCTTGCCGTTGTGGATGGCCTTACGTAACTAGCAGTATCACACCTGTACATCCATGCACACTGACTCTTACAGTTTGTTTAATGTCAAACGTACACCTTAGGCATTGTTGTATGATTTATTTGTCATTTGTAGTCGACCACCATTAAGTTATGGTGCTTACAGTGCCATCTATTGCTACATATTGTAACTATTTATTTTTCTTCTGCCATACGTTCCCCTCCCCCCCCTCCCCCCATCTCCGATAATATTCTATTGCAATTTGACGTCATTCTGACCAATGGTGTTATTTCTACAGCGGTTCGAAAGCTTAACTTCGATTATAATCACCCTGTATATTAAGATCGTTGATTTTCTCTGTGATATAGGTTACTTTAGGTTAGGTTCGTTGATGATTTCCTCTGTGATAGGACCTTCCTGGTTACACAGCCAGGAAAATGCTTGAGCATACGAAACATGTCGATGGGTACCCCTCAAGGGTCTGTGTTCTCTCCCATCGTTCTTAAAATTTATGTTAATGGTATGTCAATCATTCCATACTGCCACCTAATGCAGTATGGCGAAGATATGGCGCTCTATACGACTTGCCACAGCATTGGCCAGCTTATTGCTCGTGTCCAGAGGCACGCAGAAACAACTGTCACCTGGCGTCGTTCAAACAAGATTGCCTTTAGTGCCACCAAAACTGCAGTGGTGTGCCAAATGGCGCCATGGCGCCATGTTCTCCGCCACAACATCACTACTGGTGGCGTCCAGGTCCTATTGTCCCCAGATACCAAATATCTAGGAGTCCACATGAATAAAAAACAGTTCTTCCACTGGCTTGTGGAGTACGTCACTCTAAAGGGGCTGATATAAACACTGTAACCACTCTTCAACAGCAGGGACTTGAACTTAGATACCAAGCTCCAACTGTACTGTCTGGTTACCCACCCTTCCCTCACTTATAGTTCCATGGTGAGGGCCACAGTTAGTGCCTCGAGGATGCAGATCCTCCAAGGCCTGCAGGGTAAGGTGCATCAGTGGAGCCGGCATGCATCTCCACTCACGAGAATTGCTACCCTTCACGAGGAGACAAATATGGTCCCTCTAAAAATGGTCATTCAAGAGAAGATACTACAAAGTGGACAACCTCCGCGACACTGTCAATAACTTGCAACACATTGGCACGACGCCTCCCTACACCACTGGAACCTCCACCCTGTTTCTCTTACTATCCTCAACGACTTGGATTCAGACCATAGCTATTGAATACCCTGAAATGAACACTCATAATGTGACAGTTTTGATACAGTCATGCATCGTATGAAATTATTGATATGGTGATTACTATAGCTACCAATGCAATAATGTCACTTCTTACCGACAACACCGAACTCTCACCGTCGGAGGTTAGTACGAGACTTCAAGTCTCACTGCGGAACCTTAACATGTGCAGTACAATGATGTCATTAAAACATACATTAGTCTTCCTAGGTAATCATTATTAATTTTCATTTTCCAAATTTCTCTGACCTCCATGCACCCAAATTGGCGTGACTATAACTTATAATTTGGAAATTACAACAAACATAAAACCATCCAAAAACTTAAGCCTAACATACACATACACATACATAAATCCCTTATATAGCCCCAAAAACTTATTTATATGCATACTGTGCACTGATTTTTGATTTGATACCGTTCACCAAATAATGGATTTCTCCGACCTCCTCGCATCCAAATGTGCGTCTAAACTCTCTCTTTATAGTTGCACAGACCTTGGACCAAAACACTCCTTATGCGACGAAACAACAAACAAGCTACAATAAATCCTGAAGTAAATCATTGCAATTTACCCCTCCAAATAATCTTATAATCTAAACTCAGATACACTTATTTCTTAACCTACTTTCCCCTTCTCAATGTACAGTCTCAATTCTGTCACATTTCTTAATCCTAACAGTTTTCCTCAAACAGGGTATTTGAGTCGGTAGGCATTAGGGTGCAGACATTCTGCCATTACAAATGGCCCATAGTACAGCTCAAACAACTTTTTTATTTCTCCTTCCACTTTGCTGGACTTTTTTTCGTAAATACTAGGACTGTCTCCTGTTTTGTATTTAATTGGTTTGTACCTCCCATCATGCCGTTTCTTCCTTTCCACTGCCAACTTCCCCATACGGGATTTTACCGCCTGCTCCCTCTCAGCGGCCGAGTCAGCCACATGCTGCGGGAACTCCACAATTTCCGTTAATAGAAATTTCGGTTTGACTCCCGTCATCACCTCCAAGGGCGAATATCCAGTTCCGTTACTTTTCACACTGTTTAGAACGTCCTCAAATGAACGTACGTATTCCACCCACTTTGAGTGGGTCACTCGCGTTAAGTCCGACAGGCGTCCAACTTCTCGCGTATACCGCTCGCAGGGTTATTCGCCGGGTGGTACACGGATATTTTAATGTATTTTATATCCTGGTCGTTCATAAATTTGTTCCAAACGTTTGATGTAAACTAAGATCCGCTGGCAGATAATAGCCTTAGTTCCGCTTGGGACGCGACAGCGATCGGACGTGTCGGTACTTCCGCGTAGTCGTAGCGCCGCAAGCCGTGTTTATAATAATTCTTGGATTGTGACCTGTGATATTCTCAGTGCTTCTTCACTACCGTCGTACACAAGCTTCTTAATTTACTCACAGCGGTCCCTACCGCGCATATAGTGCAGTTATGGCTCCCAGTGTACCACGTAAAAATACCCTGTGTTTTGCATTTGAGAAATCTTCCAGGAATGTGCAACCGAGTTCTCTAGAAATCCATGACTGGATAGTAGATATTATTGGCATCACATCCGATCAGGTCCACACAGCATATTATGACATGGCGGAATACTGTTTCTTTGTGAAGTTTTTAGACCAGATACAACTGGAGAAAATTTTGGTGAATACTGGTGGGAAAGCAGAGTTCCGACATCGTGATCAGTCGGTGAGTACAGTTTCAATAACTAACGCTGACTTTGAGTATAAACAAGTGCGAGTGTTCAATTTGCCACCTGAGGTTGAGAATTGTTTTCTTAGAGATGTCCTCGCCAAATACGGTGACATCCGACAGATTAGAAACGAAAAATGGTCGAGCCGTCACAAACTCCAATGTTATAGTGGGATTCGCTCAGTTGACATGGCCGTTAAAGTCAATATCCCATCCTATATAATGGTTTGTGGTTATAAGGCTCATGTCATTTACGAGGGGCAAGTAGGTACTTGTTTCGTCTGTAACACGAGTGGCCATTTACGAGAGGATTGCCCACGGCGAGTTGTCGTACTTCGAAACAATCTGCAACAACGACAGAGATTAACATTGGCTGATGTCCTAACTCAAAATCAGACGCCTTCTGTGACTGACTCCCAACCGAGTGCATCTGTGTCAGAGGACAACGATCTCGGCAACGGCACCTTCCCACCCTTGCCTCAAAAACCCGTGGCCAGTCACCCCTTAGCCACCGGTGTTGCATTATCTGTCGGTAACAAACGACGACGTACTATAAGTGACGGTAGTGGTTCCGGCGAACAGGCAGTAAAAAATCACACCGATGACGCGGAGCCACGGGCCTCCACACAGGACACGCATGTGTCGGATGGCTCAGTTACGACCCGCCAAATTCCCATTCAACCGCCCGACGCAGGAACCGTCAATACGAGTGCAGCCGAGTGTTTACAGCAATCCGTTCCGATGCCGCTTGCCGACTCGCCGCAGGTGGCCAACACACAAGAGGCGGCAGTCAGTCAAATGCAACTCGTAAACAGGGCGGATGAAGCACGCGGTGTAGAGCATAACATAAACAGCCGCCACCTCGAAACTGCTTCCACACAACACGAGGACCCGGACAGCTGTATACAAACAGCCAGTGCGGCTCCAAACAAACACAGTGAGCCTACTGACGCCGCGTCTTCGGACTTGCCGTCACCCGTTCCGAAGCAAGGACTTTCACATACTGCTTACAGCCATGACTCGCCGACTCCGCCGTCTTCAATGACACTTCGGACGCCTTTGCGACGGCAAAATAAAGTTAAACCAAAGGACTCCGTGGCTCGAAGTAACTCAAAAAGTAAAGTCAGCGCAAAATCTGGTACAAAACCTGCGGATGTAGGTTCGAAGTCCGACGGTGAGATGGACTGGGCTTCCTACGCTTCCCATCACCCACAACTCTCGGACGATCATGAGTCAAGCTTATAAGTTTTTGTCCCTGAACATTAATAGATTAGGACAGATTTAAAATTAGCAATGCTACGGCAGTTTATCTATGAGTCCGAAGCTGATATAGTTCTGTTACAGGAAGTGTCTATCTTAAGTTTTCATGTATCAGGATTTGCAACAATCGTAAACACCGTGGTGGACGGGGGTACAGGTACGGCCATTCTATCACGAGACGGAATCCCAGTGAGCAATATCGAAATGTTGGACTCCGGTAGAGGCATAGCTTGCCAAATTTTTGATGTCACCCTCGTCAATATCTATGCTCCATCTGGAACGACCTTAAAATCAGAAAGAGCTAACTTCTTTAAACAAGACATCATATACTTGCTACGCCGCAACCCAACCCAGTTGATAATTAGTGGTGATTTCAACTGTGTGATCCACAGGAAAGACCAATCGCCAAACTTTAATTACTGTAGGGAACTACATGATCTGGTGCGTCACCTGCAGCTGAAGGATGCGTGGGAACTAAAATTTCCTACCCTGGTAAAGTACACGTACCTCACCAACACCGCATGTAGCCGTCTAGACCGTTTGTACATCTCTGAGAACATTTGCCAACATGTTCTGGACGCCGATGTCATTCCGGCTAGCTTCTCCGACCACTGCGCCCTCTGTGTCACAATAAATCTGGACAAACAGCATACTAAATGGCATAGGATTCCGTGGAGCCTAAATGTTTCTATTCTCGCCGATGCCTTGCTACAAGATGTCATCTCCACGACATGGGCGGATTGTCTCAAGCAATGCTGCAGATATCCGAGCAAAATAGCCTGGTGGAATGCTGTGGTCAAACGGAAAATGCGATTATCTTTAAGGAACTACAGTTTGCAACGGGCGCAAGATGTCAAACGCACGATTGATTTTTACCAAACAGTTCTGCGAGAGTTGTATGCGACTACGACACCCACCAACACACAGCTGACGACCATCAAACAAATAAAGGCGAAGCTTATAGGCATAAAGCGAACGCAGCTTGAAGGACTGAAGATCAGATCTAAAGCAAAATCGCTTCAAGAGGACGAACTTGCATCGCTGTATCACCTCATAAAACATCGTGCCCATCGCAAGCGAGCTTTTATCGGGGAGCTGGACACAGATGATGGACTCCGTTTGACCCGACAGAGTGATATTCTTACTGCAGTTTACCGGTACTTCACGGATCTGTACTCGCAATGCGATACATATGGTGATGACGGCGGCGAGATCGTGAGTGCTCTGCCCACCGTAGTCACGCCTGCGGACAACTTGGCGGTCGTACACGATTTTGCTCCAGACGAAGTCCTTGAACTGATTTCTGGCTCGCCATCAAATAAATCCCCTGGCCCTGATGGTTTGCCACGGGAATTTTATGTGCGCTTCTGGCCCATAATCGGACACGCATTTACAGATGTTCTCAATGAAGTGATGCGAGGGAGTGACGTGCCGGCCGAAATGAAGGAAGGCCGAATTGTATTGATACCAAAAAGCAAATACCGAAAAACCTTAGATAACTTCCGACCTATTACTTTACTCAATTTTGATTACAAAACCTTCGCCAGAGCACTCAACAGCAGATTGTCTCCGTTAATGAAGCAAGTGATTCACAACCATCAATCATGCATCCCTGGTCGCACTATTATGACGCCCCTTGCGGAATATAGAGATGTAATAGCCATAGCGTCAGTCACTAACGTGAATCTCGCATTGCTGTTTATCGACTTTTGCAAGGCTTTTGATCGCGTCCGCCACGAGTACCTCCTACAGCTACTGCAGCGGTGTGGTTTTGAGCAACGGGTTATAAATGTCGTGCAACATTTCGTCACGGGCATTACAACCAGAATCAGTGTAAATGGACAGCTTACTCATCCCATCGAGGTCCAAAGAGGAGTGCCGCAGGGGAGCCCTCTCTCCATGATGTTATTTGTTTTATCGCTCGAGCCGCTCTTACGCTCTATTCATGACAAACTTGCAGGCCTTTCGATCGCCGGGACGTCCTTCGTGGTTCGTGCTTACGCCGACGACGTCGGAGTGTTACTGCGCAACGACGGAGACGTATCAACCCTCAAGACCGCGGTAGACGAGTACTGTCGTGCTTCCGGTGCTAAAATCAACGCCGGTAAATGCACCTTTGTCAACATTCGAGGATTCGACGCAGTTATTATACCTTGGGCGAAGCGTGTCGAAAACCACACCACTCTGGGGATGATTATCGACAAATGCCCGCTAAAAATGAATGCAAAAAATTGGAAGCAGGTCACCAATAAAATGCAAGGTGCCATCTATGAAAACAATTGGCGGTCCGTTAACATTCTCCAACGCATACGACTCCTCAGCAGTTATATATTCAGTAAAGCGTACTATATGGCCCAACTATTTCCCGTCCCCAAGATGCAGGCCAAACACGTGATGAAACTCTCTAATAGATTTATCTGGCAAGGGCATCTGTTCAAAGTGAAATACACCACGCTGACGTCTTCCAGACAGGCCGGCGGATTAAACATGCCTGACATTAACCGAAAGTGTACTGCGTTATATATTAAACGAATCACCCATTTGTTGGACAAGAAACCTCTCAGCGTAACCAGTTGGCTCTTCCGAACCTTACAACCCACCGATACGCATCCACCCATTGATGTAGGTAAAATACATTACAAACTACGACATGTCAAGCAGTTTTTTCTTGAAGTAAGCTATATTGATGGACATTATTTCACGCAGGATTTACCGACGACGCACCTGTTATTAAAAAGATGGACATCTCCAATAGTCCGAAATCCTATTGAACTTAAATACCCAAGTGTTCATTGGAAGGCAGTTTGGGACAACATAAGTTTAACCGTTCACACTGCTGAAGTGGCGTCCACATGGTATAAAGTGGTAAACGATGTTATACCCACAAATGAAAGGTTGCATAGAATCGGTTTAAGTGACAGTGATAAATGCGTCCGCTGTGGCCTGGTCGACACCTTACGCCATCGCTTCACTTGTGGCGGTCATCTCATTAACTGGAAATGGGTGCAGCAGAGGCTGGGCCTGATTACCCGCAGCAGCCCAGCCAGCCACTGCACCGACATCCTGCTCTGGCCGGACGCGAAACATTTTCCCGCTACCAAGAACAACACCGTGATGTGGATATTAGGACAGTTTGTGACATATATCATCATCCACAATAGTGAAGATAATCTCATTAGTTTCGAGGCTTACATGAGAACGGCACGCTGGAAGATGAAACGTTACCCAAATTTCAGGAAGATGTTTGCCAACATGTTAGACATAATTTTTGAAAAACAAGGCGTAGGGTAATTCTCGATGCCGGTAATGGCACAAATCACATGCAAGACTATGTAGCGAACAAAATACACCACGAATAAGGGGTTATACCAGTTCCTAGGACTACTCCCGACTTCTCAATGGTGTTATTAACTTCATTATGACGTTTTCATTAATTTATGTACCTGTGCATTCTTGTTATCCGTTTGTGTGCTCCAAATGACTTTGAGTTTGGACGGTTATGAATCAAATGACAGAACTGTCATTCCAGTTAAGACAATCAATTATATATATGTTTGCGTTTCGGATCTATGTCTCTCTCTGGACTGAAGAGGCTACTATTTATGTTCTATTTTGTAAGCTTACAAATGGCACTATATTGAAATGTGTTCTTCAGTCTATTGTAGGATACAATTCGTGTTGAATCAGTTCCAGCACTTCAATATTTTGTTTTTGTGCTTATGTACATATATGGTTGTTTTAATAAAGAAAAAAAAAGGTTTAAAAAAAAAGCGGTTAAAGGCGCTACAGTCTGGAATCGCGCGGCCGCTACGGTCGCAGGTTCGAATCCTGCCTCGGGCATGGATGTGTGTGATGTCCTTAGGTTAGTTAGGTTTAAGTAGTTCTAAGTCCCATAGTGCTCAGAGCCATTTGAACCATTTTTTGAGTTTGATTACGTTTCTAAAGAAATCTTTTTCTAATTAGGCTATCAGCGTCTTGCTGTTAGCTTTCCGTATTGGATAAAGTTTAATAAACTTTGAAAAGAAGTCTACAACTACAAATATGTACTTCATACCACCACGTCCTGTGGGCAGTTGGCCAAAATTGTCAACCGGCAGCAAATCTCCTACTTTGCATTTTCCCTTGTTGAGGTGGAGTGCAATATTTTACTCTCTGAGATCGATCACAGGCAGCCAGCTGTGCGCGTACTTGTCTGGCGAGGTTATTAATGTGGATGTATTGCTCTGGAAGTTCCGTGCACTTCTGGGCCGTGACTTATATGGACGTAATCTATCAGCTGTTCCACATATTTGTCTGGAAAGCACAGTCGCCAGTGATCCGTCTTCTCGTCTCTTCTGCGAAACAGCACACCCTTGTGCATCTTGAAATAGCGGGGTATTTTTTCGTAGCCTTCGCTGTCAAAGTTGATTTTCATGTTCTTCAGTTCACGGTCATCGTTTTGGGCTCTCCACATATCCCTGCAGACAGTACAAATTTCCTTTTCCCCCGAAACTCCTTTCATGTACTGCAGCTGAAATTTGTTGTCTCCTCTCCTTCATTGTCTTCCTCCCCAACGGGCAGCCGCGACAGAGCATCGGCAACACAATTCTCGGTTCCTTTAATATAGCGTATCTGGTAACTAAATTGCTGCAGGAACATTTCCCAGTGTATCAGTCGTTTAGTATTCTACTATCTTGGAGAAAGCTAAGGGCCTTATCGTCGGATAGCATTGTTACCTCTCTACCTTCCAAATACATACGGAACTTTTTGAACCCATGCACGACTGCAAGCAGCTCCTTCTCTGATATGTTGTATCCGCGTTCGTGTTTGTTGAGCATGCGGCTGGCGAAAGCCACACACCGGTGTTCTAACTTCTCGTCGATTTGTTGTTCTTGGAAGATTTCGCAGCCTATCTCATAACCTGAACTGTCCGACGACAAACAGAACGGAAGTGTTATTTCGGGATAATAGAGCATCTTGCTCGCTCACAGTTTATCCTTTATGTTCTGAAAATCCTTTTCACATTTCTCAGTCCATTTCCATGATGCGTTTTTCTTTAATAATTTACATAAATTTGGGTTATTCATTCCTCCATCCCCCAAGAATTTTCGATAAAACCCACATAATCCGAAGTATGATTTTAATTGCTTTCTGCTGGTTGGCCTTTTACAATCCGTGATTGAATTTCATTTCTTGGTACTCGGTAAAATTCCCTCAGATGTTAGAGTGTGTCCTAGAAACTGAATTACCGCGCTGACAAATTCGTATTTGGCAGTCTTTAACGTCATCCCTCCTCGTCTTAAGGCCACAAGCACTTCCTCCAGCATCTTACAGTGTTCGTTCCAGGATTCTTTAGCTATTACAATGTCGTCCACATAGATCACCAACTTGCTCATTAAGCGTTCTCCTAAGACATGGCTTAGCACACTCACAAATACTGCCACTGACATCGTGTGGCCGAACGGTACAACCTTAAACCGGTAGCTTCGTCCTTCGAATAAGAAAGTTGTGTAACGTCTGCTTTCTTCTGCCAATGGGATTTGCCAAAATCCTGAGGTCAACTCAACATTAGACATCAATTTCGTGTTCCTGAAGTTTTCCATATTAACAGGCTGGTCGAGTTCTCTCACCATTACCTTATTTATCTTACGCGCGTCTAACACGATTCTAATCACATTTGTCTTTTTTCTTTGCAATTACAATGGGATTACAATAATCGTTTCTACACTGCTCTATAATATCCCATTCTACTATTTGCCTTAATTGCCCTGACGGCTTCGCGATCAGCAATAGGAATTATATAAGGCTTGCACTTGATAGGCTCGTGCGGCTTCATATTAATGAAGTATTCAAAGTCAAAGTAGACTTTGAATACTTCATTAAAATGAACTATCAGAAAATATGTCTTCATAACGGCACACCAATTCACATAACTCCTTTTTCTCAACCTCCGATATACCCTCGACTGCTTTTACCGTTTCCTGTATCTTGTCTTCATCCCAACCATGTGTAATTATGGTGTGCGCAATCTGGTTGTCCCCGTCAAAAGATTCTTAAATTTTACTTTCCTTTTTTCACCCTCAATTTCAAAATCCAAGCACCTTCCCACGCAGTGAGGCGAAGTTTTATATTTACATAAGAAATCTGTCCATTCACTACAAAGCATCCTATACTAAAATGATTCTCCTCGTACTTGAATTCCAAGAGCACTTCTTGCCTTATCGGCTTGCTTAAACCGATAATTGCCGTTTTAGTTTTTCACTGTTCACAGCTAGTAATACTAATTTCTTATTCTTTACCCTATGTACAAAACCTGCCGACACTGCCGACACATTACTTCCAGAATCGAGCAGCGCGTCTACTTTCTCGTCATTTACTTTAATTTCACTGATAGGCTGAACATTAATCATTTCTTTTCGAACTAAACACTGTTCCCTCAATAAATCATTGCCTATGTCTCGTCCCTTCTCTTCCATATATTGAGTACACATATCCTGTTCAATCCACCCCTCAATTTCGTACTCGGTGGAAAATAATTCATTAAATGTTTCATTCACCACAGTTTCATTTCTTTTTCCCTTCTAGACCTCTCACTATCTTAAACTTCTCTTGAGTCCACAAATGAGGCAATAACGATCGTAATGTTCTACCGTACCATCGCCAATGAGTTACAGTAAAATCACATTCTTCCTTAAGATACCATTGTGTCCAAATTTCACTTCCTATATTAGAATCGAACTCACTGTAATCTCCCTTAAAATAATAGACATCACTATCTAAAACACCATTATCATGAAATAAAGCATTCCAGAATGAGATTTTCACTCTGCAGTGGAGAGTGCGCTGATATGAAACTTCCTGGCAGAGTGAAACTGTGTGCCGGACCGAGACTCGAACTTGGGACCTTTGTCTTTCGCGAGCAAGTGCTCTACCAACTGAGCTACGCAAACTCGACTCAGGACTGATCCCCACAGTTCCAATTCTGCCTGTGGAGAGGGGTCGTGAGTCGTGCTTGGGTAGGTCAGTTGGTAGAGCACTTGCCCGCGAAAGGCAAAGGTCCCGAGTTCGAGTCTCGCTCCGGCACACAGCTTTAACCTGCCAGGAAGTTTCAAATAAAGCATTACTTTTTACTTCCACGTCATTGCAAACACCTTCACAAACCGCACTTTCAACTGCCGCTGATACATCATGCAAAAAAATGGTTCAAATGGCTCTGAGCACTATGGGACTTAACTTCTGAGGTCATCAGTCCCCTAGAACTTAGAACTAGTTAAACCTAACTAACCTAAGGACGTCACACACATCCAAGCCCGAGGCAGGATTCGAACCTGCGACCGTGGCGGTGGTGCGGTTCCAGACTGTAGCGCCTAGAACCGCTCGGCCACTTCGGCCGCCGATACATCCTGCAGCTCGCTAGATAAAACCTTATTTACCTCTGTCGATAAATCACCAATATAAGAGTGGTTCATAGTTTCACCACCCTCTGTCGTTACATCACAAATTATAGCTACGGCGTCGTGCAATTTTAGAATCAACAGTACCATTAAATCCCTTTGCGTTTTGATTTAAACCTGAGTATAATACCTTTTCCTCTCCTACACACTCCTGCGCCACAATAATTTCAGATCGCACATCAAATTCATATCCACATTCATACTCAAACAAATATTCAAGACCCACAGATCTATCCAGAATTTCGGGTTGACCTCCATTAGTAGGAAAATACGCACAGATTCCTTCCTCTGAAGTATCAGTACCAGCTGCTTCAGCTTTCCTAACTTTAACACATAAAACATCATTACTACCTTCCTTCAAAAATAATTCACCAATATCCGCTGATACACACACACAAATTAATCAACAGCTGACGAGACTAATGCAGCGCTCCGTTATTGACCTCGTCAACAACTTTCGCCGTCACACTATCACCTGAAACATCACCTTCATCACTATAATCATTACCGCTGGTTAGTACCTCTTTAGAATTTTCTATACCATCTAATGCTACCAAATTCAGCTCCACCTCACCCTCTCTTTGGCACATAGTCTCTTTCATTGTATTAAAATTCACACATTCTTTCGTCTCACATTGATAAAACAAATCATTTAGCCTTAAATCGTCTTCGTCACTTTTACCGTTATATTTCATTATCTTAGGATTACGCCTTTTACGTACGTGAAAATTTACCTGTTTCATTCTTACCTCTTACTAATTTCATTTGAATGTTCTGATGACTTTCTGGCGATTTATTGACACCTACCACATTTCCGTTTACTCGCGTCCTATTCATCACCGTTTTATTTTGTCATCTCCGGACCTGAGATGCGGCGAAACTTAGTTTCCCGATCTCCCCTTCCTTTTTTTTTTGTCATCAGTCTACTGACTGGTTTGATGCGGCCCGCCACGAATCCCTTTCCTGTGCTAACCTCTTCATCTCAGAGTAGCAATTTCAACCTACGTCCTCAATTATTTGCTTGACGTATTCCAATCTCTATCTTCCTCTACAGCTTTTGCCCTCTACAGCTCCCTCTAGTACCATGGAAGTCATTCCCTCATGTCTTAGCAGATGTCCTATCATCCTGTCCCTTCTCCTTATCAGTGTTTTCCACATATTCCTTTCCTCTCCGATTCTGCGTAGAACCTCCTCATTCCTTACCTTATCAGTCCACCTAATTTTCAACATTCGTCTATAGCACCACATCTCAAATGCTTCGATTCTCTTCTGTTCCGGTTTTCCCACAGTCCATGTTTCACTACCTGCTGTACTCCAGACGTACATCCTCAGAAATTTCTTCCTCAAATTGAGGCCGGTATTTGATATTAGTAGACTTCTCTTGGCCAGAAATGCCTTTTTTGCCATAGCGAGTCTGCTTTTGATGTCCTCCTTGCTCCGTCCGTCATTGGTTATTTTACTGCCTAGGTAGCAGAATTCCTTAACTTCATTGACTTCGTGACCATCAATCCTGATGTTAAGTTTCTCGCTGTTCTCATTTCTACTACTTCTCATTACCTTCGTCTTTCTCCGATTTACTCTCAAACCATACTGTGTACTCATTAGACTGTTCATTCCGTTCAGCAGATCATTTAATTCTTCTTCACTTTCCCTACTAAATTGTAATTACAATTGTAATTTCAGAACTATTAAGGAAACCTAATATTCAGTCCTGAACCGAACAAACATTTAACTTTTGCGAGAGGTCCTGCCTATCGAAGTTCAGATAATACTTTGGGAAACACTTTGCAGGATTCAAATCCAATTCTAAACTTTCCAGAGTCCATATTCCGCAACTAACACTTTCTAAAATCCATTCCTGTTCCAACACTTTGCAAGATTCCTATCCCTCAACTAACACTTTCCAAATTCCTATCCTGGACAAGCCTCCAATTGTGAGCTAACATCCGAAAGATGTTCGGACTCACATGCGGTTCCTCTTCGTCGAAATATCTTGGCTCAAACTCGTCTAGAGATTGAAACGCACGTGTCGCGATACACGCCCTAAATTAGACACTTGTGACCCTTTGGTTAAATTGTCTGGCTGGTAGGAAGTTCGCGAAATACAAAGTTAATATAACATATAACAACAGTAATAATAATATCGGGAACTAAATTAACGACCCATAAATGATGTAGGCTACACAGATGCGATCTGGTTAGAATAATGTTTATTTAGAAAGCAAACTAAGAGCGAAATTGGACGTATTTAGAGTTATTGTTACACTCGAGCGCATCTCCATTTGACACAGTTCGGTCAGTCACAATCTCGTCGCGAAACACAAGTCCAATAATCCACCTCGATATTCACATGAAAAGCTACCACCGCTCAGAGACCAAGTCCCGCGATACCACACAACGCGAAATTTTCTAAGTCGTTTGACTTCCTAACTGCCTAAAGACCGGCTGTCCAGTTTCGCGTCTCAATCCGAACTGTACCCTTTGGTGTCTCCAGCCAAACTACCTGCTTTAGCGTCTGCGCCAGCACTGTTCCTCTGCGCGTCCCCGGCCGCGTTTCCCGCGCGCCGAATATCCTCGCTCAACTATTGATTTGGCAGTGTTAGTTGTAGAAGGTGGCCAGATGCCCTTCCTGCTGCCACCCCGAAACCGATGGGACGGAAGTAGAGTACCCCAGCTGTCTGCGTCTAGTGTAAGCCATGGAACAGTGCAAACATTTTCAAATGTCTGCGAGTAGTGTAACTCAGGCATAACATGGGGACGAGCCCGGTATTTACCTAGTGGGATGTGGAAAGCCGACTAAAAACCACATCCACGCTGGCCGGCATACCGGCCCTCGACGTTAATCTGGGGCCGGTGCGCCCCCCCCGTGTCCAGCAAGCAGAGCATTAGCGCTGTTTTTTTTTTTTTATCAGAATGACTTGATATTGTACACTGTTTCTGTCAGCTTAGTGGCATGGCGGAAAATCTGCAGACGGAGGTGTGGGAGGGATTATAGGCACAGCCTCCTGCACCTCAGAACAAGTGTCATGTACTCCAGGTCCAGTCACTAAGGCGTAAGCATTCTATGGAACTACCAATACAACAGGTGATACTTGGTCGCTAATTTTATTCTCTTCAGGATTGTTATAGGCGGCAAACTCGAGAAACCGTCGGCGTCTGAAGACGAAGAAGCAGGAGAGCATTGCGTTGTCTCAGACAGTAACGGAGGCCACAAAGACGAAGAGGGGACTCCACACCCTGTCCACACACAGGCAGCTCAGGAGGAGCCACTGCGCGAGCAGGAGGGATGCTGCAGATAACTACCGTGGCACTCACTGTAACAACGATGGGAGGTACCGCAGCATCGAGAAGAGCACGGGACACAATCGATGCGGAGGACGTTGGGGCAGAAAACACAGCCTAATCCACACCCTCACCATCTTGAGTGCGAAGTCGCTTGTTTGTCACTGGTACGGGTTCTATCCTGGGGACAATAGGATTCTGAACCTGTCACGGAGGTAAATGCGGAAATTCAGTTACACGATTATCAAAACTGACATTTTGTTCATTATGACCTGAAGCAGAAGTAGGTCTGACGTCGGGTGTGGAAGGAAAGAGATCAGCAACCTTCAATTTGCGACGCTGCATTAATGTCGGCTTTAATACAAAAAACCTCCGCCGGCAATTACACCGAACGTATCCACTTTCATTACATAGCAAGCAGGTTCCCTCCTGACCAGTGGACATGACAAGAACGCGAATTCCACAATAACACTGTAATCTGTGTTGAGTAGAACAACGTTCACGACGGACGTTTTTCACGTTACTATAAGGAGCCAGTATGTCCTGTAGAAAGTTGTCATCAACCTCCGGCGGGAGGAATTTCAGCATTTGCAAGTGACACCATACTAACAGAATTATGGCGATGCTTGAACGGGACTTGAGATCCATGTCACGACAATAATCTTTCAACGTGAAGGGGATCCATAAACTTCACGTAAAACACTCTCTCGTCTGCGTCAAAATAAGATATCTGTATGGTGCGAAAAGTGGCAATTGACCCTGAATGAAGAAAAGTGTGAAGTTATTCATATGAGTACTAAAAGAAATCAGCTAAATTTCGATTACTTGATTTGTCATACAAATCTGAAGGCTGTAAATTCAACTAAATACTTAGGGATTACAATTACAAACACCCTAAATTGAAACTATCACATAGACAATGTTGTGGGTAGAGCAAAACCAAAGACTGCGATTCATTGCCAGAACACTTAGAAGGTGCAACAGATATACTAAAGAGACTGCTTAACCACACTTGTCCGCCCTCTTCTGGAGTATTGCTGTGCGTTGTGTGATCCGCATCAGGTGGGATTGACGGATGACGTCGAAAAAGTACAAAGAAGGGCAACTCGTTTTGTATTATCGCGAAATAGGGAGATAGTGCCACAGACATGATATGTGAATTGGAGTGGCAATCATTAGCGGAGATAGTGCCACAGACATGATACGTGAATTGGACTGGCAATTATTAAAACAAAGGCGTTTTTCGTTACGACGGGATCTTCTCATGAATTTTCAGTCAGCTGTTTTCTCCTCCGATTGCGAAAACATTCTGTTGGCGCCCACCTACATAGGGAGAAATGATCATCACGATAAAATAAGAGAAATCAGGGCTCGCACAGAAAAATTTAAGTGCTCGTTTTTCCCGCGCGCCGTTCGGGAGTGGAACGGTAGAGAGACAGCTTGAAGGTGGTTCATTGAACCCTCTGCCACGCACTTTATTGTGAATAGCAGAGTAATCACGTAGATGTAGATGTAGAAGCGGTGTGCACCTGATCAGAGTTCACATGAATGGTACCGACAAGCCATCGTGGATTCCTAGAGACCCAGGCTGCTCATGTCGCGTTGTTTTATCGAAATTGAAGCTCACAGTACATTTTGGTGGAATACACGTGGAAACCATGGTAGCCATAGCCGAGTGGCCGACGCCGCTGCAAGTAGACGAACACAAACAGTAAGGCGGAGCGGAGGCGCCACGACTCACTCGGCAGGCAGAACACCACTAACGAGGAAAACTTCACACAAGCGACGCTGCGGCAAGTGAAACAAACAAAAATCTTCCCACTCGACGCTCGAAGGGGAACTATTCTTTCGTCTAACCTGGCGGCTCAGTCCGAATACGTTAGTATGTGACACAAATATCCACTTGTTACCAATAACCATTACCGAGAGAAAGGAAAACAATGTGAAGTTCTGGCATTACGACAGGACGAAAACAAATGACAAAAACGGTGGGTATTCTTAAGATTTTTTTTTTACTATTTATTACATTTCGCGTTTCCTCGTGTAACGCTACTTCTACACCTCGTCTCGTGCCGAATACGAGGGTTGGAACTTAAATAGTGGCAACTATTTATTCACAACCGATACAAAACAGTTACATGTTTGCACCTGTTACTGTCCTTCAAAGTAGTCACCAGCATTGTGTGAGCAGAGCCTATTCTGCTGATGGTGCGAATGGAGCGGTCTACTGCCTGTCGAATCTCTGGAACAGCTCTGAAGCGAATGTGACGAAGAGGTTCCTTCATCTTCGGAATCAAATCAAAGTCACATGGAGTAGGGTGGATAGTACAGTAGTTCGCAGTCCTATCGACCGAAAATAGCAGCCACGGCTTGCGCTGTATGCGCCCGCCCATTGTGGTGCCAAATGATGGGTGGGTAGCGCAGGAAGTGTCGCCGCTTCTTTCGCAAAGCTGGTCGCACGTGATGGTGACTATTTTAATTCCGAAGATGAAGGAACCACTTCGTGGCATTCGCTTCAGAACTGTTCTAGAGATTCGACAGGCAGTAGACCTCTCCACTCGCACCATCAACACAACAGGCTATGCTAACGGTATAATACGCCTTCCACTTCGCTGGCAACGGGTTCTAGACATCGCTGGTGACCACTCTGAAATTATTGGTATATCTGAACACTTCTTAAATAAGGAGATAATTCAGAGGTTTCCTTTACCAGGATACAGGTTGGCTGGCAGCTTTTCTAGGAGCTCTTTGCGGTGTGGGGGAGTAGCCATGTATGTGAAAAACGGTATCCCATTTGAGTCAATTGATGTTTCAAAGTACTGCACTGAAAAGGTGTTTGAATGTTGTGCAGGTGTGGCTAAATTTAGTGGAGCTAAACTTTTAACTGTCGTTATTTATAGATCCCCAGACTCCGATTTCACAACATTTTTGCTAAAGCTACAGGAGGTTCTTGGTTAACTTTATAGGAAATACAAAAAGTTTGTTATATGTGGTGACTTCAATATTAATTCTATAAGTGATTGTGCAAGGAAAAGGAGACCGGTAGACCTCCTTAATTCATATAATCTTATGCAAACCGTATTCTTTCCAACGAGAATGCAAGGAAACAGTAGAACAACCATAGACAACATTTTTGTTCATTCCTCATTACTAGAAGGGCATTCTGTTAGCAAAAAGGTGAATGGTCTTTCAGATCAAGATGAAAAAATTTTTACTCTAAAAGATTTTTGTGCTGCAACACATGTTAAATATAGTTATCAACTGTTTAGGAAAGGTGATCCAGTTACTGTAGAGACCTTTATAAACCTTATCAAGGAACAAGAGTGGCAACATGTTTATAGTACTGATACAGTAGACGATAAATATAATGCTTTCCTCAAGACTTTTCTCGTGCTCTTTGAAAGTTGCTTTCCGTTAGAACGTTCAAAACAGGGCACTAGCACAAACAGGCAGCCTGGGTGGCTGACTAGAGGGATAAGAATATCTTGTAGAACAAAGTGGCAGTTATATCAAAACGTTAGAAACAGTCAAAATCTAAATGCAGCAGCCCATTACAAACAGTATTGTAAGGTGCTTAAAAATGTTATTAGGAAGGCAAAAAGTATGTGATATACAGATAGAGTAGCTAAGTCTCAGGATAAAATTAAAACCATATGGTCAGTCGTAAAGGAAGTGGCTGGTCTGCAGAGACAGGTCGAGGACACAGAATCAGTGCGTAGTGGGAATGTCCGAGTTACTGATAAGTCGCATATATGTACAGTATTTAATAATCACTTTCTGAATATAGCAGGTGAACTAAATAGAAACCTAGTCCCAACAGGGAATCATATAGCGCTCTTAGAAAAAAGTATTCCGAGACTGTTACCTGAAATGCTCCTCCATGATACTGACAAGAGGGAGATTGAGTTAATAATTAAATCACTAAAGACCAAGAACTCTCATGGATATGACGGGATATCCAGCAGAATACTGAAGTATTGTTCTATGTATGTTAGCCCAGTACTTAGCCATATCTGTAACTTTTCCTTTAGGAGTGGTCGGTTTTCTGACCGATTAAAGTACTCGGTAGTGAAGACACTTTATAAAAAGGGAGACAGGGATAATGTTGACAATTTTAGACCTATTTCTATGCCATCGATGTTTGCTAAAGCTATCGAGAAGGTTGTATATACAAGGTTACTGGAGCATTTAAATTCACATCATTTGATGTCAAATGTACAGTTTGGTTTTAGAAATGGTTTAACAACTGAAAATGCTACATTCTCTTTTCTCTATGAGGTTTTGGACGGATTAAATAAAAGGTTGCGAACGCTAGGTGTTTTCTTTGATTTAACGAAGGCTTTTGACTGTGTTGACCACAAAATACACTCATGGAAATGGAAAAAAGAACACATTGACACCGGTGTATCAGACCCACCATACTTGCTCCGGACACTGCGAAAGGGCTGTACAAGCAATGATCACACGCACGGCACAGCGGACACACCAGGAAACGCGGTGTTGGCCGTCGAATGGCGCTAGCTGCGCAGCATTTGTGCACCGCCGCCGTCAGTGTCAGCCAGTTTGCCGTGGCATACGGAGCTCCATCGCAGTCTTTAACACTGGTAGCATGCCGCGACAGCGTGGACGTGAACCGTATGTGCAGTTGACGGTCTTTGAGCGAGGGCGTATAGTGGACATGCGGGAGGCCGGGTGGACGTACCGCCGAATTGCTCAACACGTGGGGCGTGAGGTCTCCACAGTACATCGATGTTGTCGCCAGTGGTTGGCGGAAGGTGCACGTGCCCGTCGACCTGGGACCGGACCGCAGCGACGCACGGATGCACGCCAAGACCGTAGGATCCTACGCAGTGCCGTAGGGGACCGCACCGCCACTTCCCAGCAAATTAGGGACACTGTTGCTCCTGGGGTATCGGCGAGGACCATTCGCAACCGTCTCCATGAAGCTGGGCTACGGTCCCGCACACCGTTAGGCCGTCTTCCGCTCACGCCCCAACATCGTGCAGCCCGCCTCCAGTGGTGTCGCGACAGGCGTGAATGGAGGGACGAATGGAGACGTGTCGTCTTCAGCGATGAGAGTCGCTTCTGCCTTGGTGCCAATGATGGTCGTATGCGTGTTTGGCGCCGTGCAGGTGAGCGCCACAATCAGGACTGCATACGACCGAGGCACACAGGGCCAACACCCGGCATCATGGTGTGGGGAGCGATCTCCTACACTGGCCGTACACCACTGGTGATCGTCGAGGGGACACTGAATAGTGCACGGTACATCCAAACCGTCATCGAACCCATCGTTCTACCATTCCTAGACCGGCAAGGGAACTTGCTGTTCCAACAGGACAATGCACGTCCGCATGTATCCCGTGCCACCCAA
The DNA here is from genome assembly GCF_023864275.1 of Schistocerca cancellata. Lineage (NCBI taxonomy): Eukaryota > Metazoa > Arthropoda > Insecta > Orthoptera > Acrididae > Schistocerca > Schistocerca cancellata. The sequence goes on from NC_064629.1 coordinate 737,533,952, forward strand.
CGTGCTCTAGAAGGTGTAAGTCAACTACCCTGGCTAGCAAGATCTGCGGATCTGTCCCCCATTGAGCATGTTTGGGACTGGATGAAGCGTCGTCTCACGCGGTCTGCACGTCCAGCACGAACGCTGGTCCAACTGAGGCGCCAGGTGGAAATGGCATGGCTAGCCGTTCCACAGGACTACATCCAGCATCTCTACGATCGTCTCCATGGGAGAATAGCAGCCTGCATTGCTGCGAAAGGTGGATATACACTGTACTAGTGCCGACATTGTGCATGCTCTGTTGCCTGTGTCTATGTGCCTGTGGTTCTGTCAGTGTGATCATGTGATGTATCTGACCCCAGGAATGTGTCAATAAAGTTTCCCCTTCCTGGGACAATGAATTCACGGTGTTCTTATTTCAATTTCCAGGAGTGTATTACTGCAGAAGTTGGACCATTATGGAGTAAGGGGAGTAGCTTACAATAGGTTCACCTCTTACTTTATGAACAGAAAGCAGAAGGTAATTCTCCACAATATTGATCGTGATAGTGATGTTCAGTCCCAATGGGGCACTGTTAAGTGGGGCGTTCCCCAAGGCTCGGTGCTGGGGCCACTGCTGTTTCTTATTTATATAAATGATATGCCTTCTAGTATTACAGGCGATTCAAAATATTTCTGTTTGCTGATGACACCAGCTTGGTAGTGAAGGATCTTGTGTGTAATATTGAAACAGTGTCAAGTAATGTAGTTCGTGAAATAAGTTTGTGGCTTGTGGAAAAAATTTGATGCTAAATCACAGTAAGACTCAGTTTTTACAGTTTCTAACTCACAATTCAACAAGAACCGATATTTTGATCAGACAGAATGGGCATATTATAAGCGAGACGGAACAGTTCAAGTTCCTAGGCGTTCGGATAGATAGTAAGATGTTATGGAAAGCTCATGTTCAGGATCTTGTTCAGGAACTAAATGCTGCTTTATTTACCATTAGAACAGTATCTGAAATAAGTGACAGTTCAACACGAAAAGTAGTCTACTTCGCATATTTTCATACGCTTATGTCGTATGGTATTATTTTTTGGGGTAATTCTTCTGATTCAAAAATGGTATTTTTGGCTCAAAAACGGGCTGTTCGAGCTATATGTGGTGTAAGTTCGAGAACCTCTTGTCGACCCCTATTCAATAGTCTGGGAATTCTGACATTGCCCTCACAGTATATATTTTCTTTAATGTCGTTTGTTGTTAGCAATATTAGCGTATTCCCAAGAGTTAGCAGCCTTCACTCAGATAATACTAGGCAGAAATCGAATCTGCATGTGGAGTGCATTTCCTTGACTCTTGTGCAGAAAGGAGTGCAGTATTCTGCTGCATCCATTTTCAATAAGCTACCACAAGAACTCAAAAATCTTAGCAGTAGCCCAAACACTTTCAAGTCTAAACTGAAGAGTTTCCTCATGAGCCGGCAGGTGTGGCCGTGCGGTTCAAGACGCTTCAGTCTGGAACCGCGTGACCGCTTCGGTCGCAGGTTCGAATCCTGCATCGGGCATGGATGTGTGTGATGTCCTTAGGTTAGTTAGATTTAAGTAGTTCTAAGTTCTAGGGGACTGATGACCTCCGATGTTAAGTCCCATAGTGCTCAGAGCCGTTTGAACCATTTTTAGTTTCCTCATGGCTCACTCCTATTCTGTCGAGGAGCTCCTGGAAGAGCTGAAAAGTTAAGCAAATTCGAGTGTTACATTGTTGATTTTCTTTATTTAAACTTACGACTTGTCGCCTGAATATGTATCTTACATTTCATTTTATCTGTTTCTACTATCGTTTCATAATTTCATGTACTGACTCGTTCCATGACCATGGAAACTTCTCCTTAATTTGGTCCCACGGAACAATAAATAAATAAATAAAAAAGTAACAGGTGCAAACACGTAACTCTTTTGTATCGGTTGTGAATAAATAGTTGCCACTATTTAAGTTCCAATCCTCTTCTTACGGTCCTAGGTCAACTGCAAGGCACTTAAAACTGTCGATAAGTGAGTTTTCGATAAGCAGAACATGAGCCGTAATATGATGTACTTGTCTATTGCATTAACTTAAAAGCTTCTATTTTGTACAGAACGAAAAGACCGGATCCCTTTATATGAGACACAAATTTCCACCTCGTAAATGTAACGATTCCCCCGAGGAACGCGAGCCGTATGATGTTCTGGCGTTAACGATAGTACGGAAACGAATGACAAAACGGAACGTTTGCTTAACCTTTAACTGGGGATGTGAGCATTCATAAAATAACTAGGGACGTGGTGTGTTCACATAGCACCCTACATAAATACGATACTGAGGTTTCAATTTTTTTCTTAAAGTGTTTATTATCAATAAACATTGCATTTAGTCTTTTATTAATTCATTTAAGTACAGTTTTAATCACTAAGGTCCGGCCGTTGTGGCCGAGCGGTTCTAGGCGCTTCAGTCTGGAACCACACTGCTGCTACGGTCGCAGGTTCGAATCCTGCCTCGGACATCGATGTGTGTGATATCCTTAGGTTAGTCAGGTTTAAGTAGTTCTAAGTCTAGGGGACTGATGACCTCAGATGTTAAGTCCCATAGTGCTTAGAGCCATTTGAACCATTTTTTGAATCACTAAGGTACTCGAATAATTATCCGAAACTGATAGATCAATAACATATGTGGAATGGTTTCAAATGATCGTATACATACTATTTTTCAAATTAATCAAACAAGAAAACCTTTAATCATTTTAAAATTCTAGAGAGATTATAACAGACAAAGCAACAGACATATTTATATAACCTAAAACAATAATTCAGGTCAAAAGTCTAGAGAAAAATCACATTTCAACACAACATTTTCATCATCACTGGAAGAAAATTCTGAATTGATACATTTACTCCAGATGTTTTTCATCTGATTTAAACACACAAATTGGTTACACTTGCAACAGAAGAACTTGGTTTTTTTGCCAGCATTTCTTGGACAAACTGTGCATCTTCCTGATGTGCGTTTATTAATTTGACCTGCTGGAATAAACTCTTCTGGATTTGAGATCTTAACTGCCTTCAGGTGGATGGATCTTGGTACAAGCGAGTTTGAAGCTCTGTTTAAAACCTGAGGATGCACAAGAGCCGTCCGGGGTGGCCGAGTGGTTCTAGGCGCTAAGGTCTGGTACCGGGTGGCCGCTACGGTCGCAGGTTCGAATCCTGCCTCGTGCATGGGTGTGTGTGATGTCCTTAGGTTAGTTAGGTTTAAGTAGCTCTAAGTTCTAGGGGACTGATGACCTCAGAAGTTAAAAAAAATGGTTCAAATGGCTCTGAGCACTATGGGACTTAACATCTGAGGTCATCAGTCCCCAAGAACTTAGAACTACTTAAACCTAACTAACCTAAGGACATCACACACATCCATGCCCGAGGCAGGACTCGAACCTGCGACCGTAGCAGTCGCGCGGTTCCGGACTGAGCGCCTAGAACCGCTCGTCCACCACGGCCAGCTCAGAAGTTAAGTCCCATAGTGCTCAGAGCCATTTTTTGATACACAGGCTCCTGCCCCACCTGTCTTATAAATTACCTTCTTTCCACAGCAAAACTGGGGTTGTTGCTCTTCATTATAGCTTGAGCATTAATGCAAGCAATATCTACCATCTGAAAGAACATCGCTAATGGCCATCGTTTTGTTCTTCTTCTTACGGCGTATGTTACACACAACTTGTTAACTCCGCCTTTTGTAAGATGGTAGAAGGTAATGAGCTCAGGTTTCTTTCTGTCACCTGTTGTAGTGTCAATACTCTTAAAATTTGGATGCATTGTTGAAAGCAGTATAACATTTTTACCTTTTTGGGTACATATGAAAGGCAAGCGATGTCCCATTTGTAAGTAAAAATTGTACTTGCGGTTACTCTCCATTTTGTGACAATCAATTCTGTTGGAAGCTGAGGCTTATTTTTTCTCATTGTGCCAACAAGTGTTAGCCGCTTTTTCAGTAATTCTTAAGCGAGAAAGATACTAGCGTACCAATTATCTGTTGTTATATTTCGTCCAGTTCCTTGAATCTCCTCAGTAAGTCACAAAACGACGTCTTTACCTGAAGTAGAAACTTGCAAAGGCCCTTCAGGCTGTTTTCCCCCACACACTTCCATTTGAGATGTATACCAAGTCCTTACATCACATGTTGTTGTTGTTATGGTCTTCAGTCCTGAGACTGGTTTGATGCAGCCCTCCATGCTACTCTATCCTGTGCAAGCTTCTTCATCTCCCAGTACCTACTGCAACCTACATCCTTCTGAATCTGCTTAGTGTATTCATCTCTTGGTCTCCCCCTACGATTTTTACCCTCCACGCTGCCCTCCAATACTAAATTGGTGATCCCTTGATGCCTCAAAACATGTCCTACCAACCGATCCCTTCTTCTGGTCAAGTTGTGCCACAAACTTCTCTTCTCCCCAATCCTATTCAATACTTCCTCATTAGTTATGTGATCTACCCATCTAATCTTCAGCATTCTTCTGTAGCACCACATTTCGAAAGCTTCTATTCTCTTCTTGTCCAAACTATTTACCGTCCATGTTTCACTTCCATACATGGCTACACTCCATACAAATACTTTCAGAAATGACTTCCTGACACTTAAATCTATACTCGATGTTAACAAATTTCTCTTCTTCAGAAACGCTTTCCTTGCCATTGCCAGTCTACATTTTATATCCTCTCTACTTCGACCACCATCAGTTATTTTGCTCCCCAAATAGCAAAACTCCTTTACTACTTTAAGTGTCTCATTTCCTAATCTAATACCCTCAACATCACGCGACTTAATTCGACTACATTCCATTATCCTCGTTTTGCTTTTGTTGATGTTCATCTTATATCCTCCCTTCAAGACACCATCCATTCCATTCAACTGCTCTTCCAAGTCCTTTGCTGTCTCTGACAGAATTACAATGTCATCGGAGAACCTCAACGTTTTTATTTCTTCTCCATGGATTTTAATACCTACTCCGAATTTTTCTTTTGTTTCCTTTACTGCTTGCTCAATATACAGATTGAATAACATCGGGGAGAGGCTACAACCCTGTCTTACTCCCTTCTTAACCACTGCTTCCCTTTCATGTCCCTCGACTCTTATAACTGCCATCTGGTTTCTGTACAAATTGTAAATAGCCTTTCGCTCCCTGTATTTTACCCCTGCCACCTTTAGGTTTTGAAAGAGAGTATTCCAGTCAACATTGTCAAAAGCTTTCTCTAAGTCTACAAATGCTAGAAACGTAGGTTTGCCTTTCCTTAATCTTTCTTCTAAGATAAGTCGTAAGGTCAGTATTGCCTCACGTGTTCCAACATTTCTACGGAATCCAAACTGACCATCCCCGAGGTCGGCTTCTACCAGTTTTTCCATTCGTCTGTAAAGAATTCGTGTTAGTATTTTGCAGCTGTGGCTTATTAAACTGATTGTTCGGTAATTTTCACATCTGTCAACACCTGCTTTCTTTGGGATTGGAATTATTATATTCTTCTTGAAGTCTGAGGGTATTTCGCCTGTTTCATACATCTTGCTCACCAGATAGTAGAGTTTTGTCAGGACTGGCTCTCCCAAGGCCGTCAGTAGTTCCAATGGAATGTTGTCTACTCCAGGGGCCTTGTTTCGACTCAGGTCTTTCAGTGCTCTGTCAAACTCTTCACGCAGTATCGGAGCGTGGAATGTCAGATCCCTTAATCGGGCAGGTAGGTTAGAAAATTTAAAAAGGGAAATGGATAGGTTAAAGTTAGATATAGTGGGAATTAGTGAAGTTCGGTGGCAGGAGGAACAAGACTTCTGGTCAGGTGACTACAGGGTTATAAACACAAAGTCAAATAGGGGTAATGCAGGAGTAGGTTTAATAATGAATAGGAAAATAGGAGTGCGGGTAAGCTACTACAAACAGCATAGTGAACGCATTATTGTAGCCAAGATAGATACGAAGCCCACACCTACTACAGTAGTACAAGTTTATATGCCAACTAGCTCTGCAGATGACGAAGAAATTGAAGAAATGTATGATGAAATAAAAGAAATTATTCAGATAGTGAAGGAAGACGAAAATTTAATAGTCATAGGTGACTGGAATTCGAGTGTAGGAAAAGGGAGAGAAGGAAACGTAGTAGGTGAATATGGATTGGGGCTAAGAAATGAAAGAGGGAGCCGCCTGGTAGAATTTTGCACAGAGCACAACTTAATCATAGCTAACACTTGGTTTAAGAATCATGATAGAAGGTTGTATACGTGGAAGAACCCAGGAGATACTAAAAGGTATCAGATAGATTATATAATGGTAAGACAGAGATTTAGGAACCAGGTTTTAAATTGTAAGACATTTCCCGGGGCAGATGTGGCCTCTGACCACAATCTATTGGTTATGACCTGTAGATTAAAACTGAAGAAACTGCAAAAAGGTGGGAATTTAAGGAGATGGGACCTGGATAAACTGAAAGAACCAGAGGTTATACAGAGTTTCAGGGAGAGCATAAGGGAACAATTGACAGGAATGGGGGAAAGAAATACAGTAGAAGAAGAATGGGTAGCTTTGAGGGATGAAGTAGTGAAGGCAGCAGAGGATCAAGTAGGTAAAAAGACGAGGGCTAGTAGAAATTCTTGGGTAACAGAAGAAATATTGAATTTAATTGATGAAAGGAGAAAATATAAAAATGCAGTAAGTGAAGCAGGCAAAAAGGAATACAAACGTCTCAAAAATGAGATCGACAGGAAGTGCAAAATGGCTAAGCAGGAATGGCTAGAGGACAAATGTAAGGATGTAGAGGCTTATCTCACTAGGGGTAAGATAGATACTGCCTACAGGAAAATTAAAGAGACCTTTGGAGATAAGAGAACCACTTGTATGAACATCAAGAGCTCAGATGGAAACCCAGTTCTAAGCAAAGAAGGGAAAGCAGAAAGGTGGAAGGAGTATATAGAGGGTCTATACATGGGCGATGAACTTCAGGACAATATTACTTCACATAATGTCTGTATTTTATTCCGTATTTAGCAGGTTTGCTAGGAATATACATGAAAAAGGGACATTTATCTCTGAAGGGAGCCAGCTGTTCATCAGTTGTGGTACAAATTCCAAGGCTGTATGCATTTCTGTAGTTTTCGTTGAAAAGTGTGAATACTTCCCGTATTGCAGCCATTTTATTCAGCTCCTTACGTTGCCCCCTATCATGAATATTATCATATCTCAAACACCACATAAGGAACTGAAATCTGTCAAGTGACATAAAAGTGTGAAATATTTCTACTCCTAGTCCTTGTGAAGAAAACAGATCTTGTAAATTTATTTTTGCTGCTTTGTAAGAACTAGCAATTACAAGTAGTCCAATGAAAGAAAGTATTTCTATTACATACCTTTTTGTTCTTGTAGAAGGCCTCAATGCGATCAGTATAAAGGTTGGTACACTCTACTATTGAGCGAATTATTTGCTCATTTATGAACACATCAATGCATTCTACAGCACTCTTGCAGTCTTTAGCAATTAGTTTGGTACCAGGAAGCTGAGTTACTATATTTTGCTTCCTTGTTCTGATATTATTAGGCTTAGGTGTAGTCATCCATTTAGTTACTTTATCCTTACCAAGCATAAACCTCTCCAGTGTTGTTGGAAAGGAGGAAGCCGTATCTTCACTAGCATCGTCATCAGATTGATCACTTGCAGTTGCATGATCGCGTTCTTCGCACTGTTCTTTTTCAACAGCCTTCGTCTTCATTACAAACTTCCTCCAACAGCCTTCCAAGACGTTTCTGCTCCTCCACATATGACATCATGATGTACACTGCTCAACACAGATAGTCGCCTTACTAGGTAGTTGGGATGTTATCAGCACCCAGTGTTTAAAACTTGTTGTGTACTTTGAAAAACACGAACAATGGTTTCGCAACAACGTGCATCCCTTTGAACGAAGGTAAAAAGGCGCTCAACAGTGTGACCAACATACTTCACTAAATACCAGTAAACTTATACACCTGGGGTGCTGTGAACACCCCACACCCCCAGTTAAAGGTTAAGATTTTATTACAATTTAGTACTTTTCGCATTTTATCGTGAAATAATGCTGCTACATAAAGTCTCGTGCCAAATATTACATTCCTAGGTCAAGTGCAAAGCACTTAAAACGGTCAGTGAGTTTCCGATAACCAAAACATGGGCCGTAATATGGCGTACTTGTCGACTGAATTAACTTAGAAGCTTCTATTTTGTACAGAACGAAGAATCTGCGTACCTTAGTGCGTGACACAAATTTTCACCCGACAAATGTAACCATTCCCGAGAGAAAGGCAGCAATGCGATGTCCTGGTATAACGTCAGTACGAAAACAAATGACAAAAACGGAACGTTTTCTTGAGATTTTTTACAGTTTATTACTTTTCGCGTTGTCTCGTGTAAAGTTGCTACTACAAGAGGGTTGAGGTCAGGAGAGCGTGGAGGCCATGGAATTTGTCCGCCTCTACCAATCCATCGGTCACCGAATCTGTTGTTGAGAAGCGTACGAACACTTCGACTGAAATGTGCAGGAGCTCCATCGTGCATGAACCACATGTTGTGTCGTACTTGTAAAGGTAGAGTATCCCGTATGAAATCATGTTAACGTGCTCCATTGAGCGTAGGTGGAAGAAAATGGGGCCCAATCAAGACATCACCAACAATGCCTGCCCAAACGTTCACAGAAAATCTGTGTTGATGACGTGATTGCACAATTGCGTGCGGATTCTCGTCAGCCCACACATGTTGATTGTGCAAATTTACAATTTGATCACGCTGGAATGAAGCCTCATCCCTAAAGAGAACATTTGCACTGAAATGAGGATTGACACATTGTTGGATGAACCATTCGCAGAAGTGTACCCGTGGAGGCCAATCAGCTGCTGATAGTGCCTGCACACGCTGTACATGGTACGGAAACAACTGGTTCTCCCGTAGCACTCTCCATACAGTGACGTGGTCAACGTTACCTTGTACAGCAGCAATTTCTCTGACGCTGACATTAGGGTTATCGTCAACTGCCTCGTCCATTGCAGGTGTCCTCGTCGTTGTAGGTGTTCCCCAGTCGCGAGTCATAGGCTGGAATGTTCCGTGCTCCCTAAGACGCCGATCAATTGCTTCGTACGTCTTCCTGTCGGGACACCTTCGTTCTGGAAATGTGTCCCGATACAAACGTACCGCGCCACGGCTATTGCCCCGTGCTGATCCATACATCAAATGGGCATCTGCCAACTCCGCATTTGTAAACATTGCACTGACTGCAAAACCACGTTCGTGATGAACACTAACCTGTTGATGCTACGTACTGATGTGCTTGATGCTAGTACTGTAGAGCAATGAGTCGCATGTCAACACAAGCACCGAAGTCAACATTACATCCTTCAATTGGGCCAACTGGCGGTGAATGGAGGAAGTACAGTACATACTGACGAAACTAAAATGAGTTCTTACATGGAAATTAAGCGTTTCCGGACACATGTCCACATAACATCTTTTCTTTATTTGTGTGTGAGGAATGTTTCCTGAAAATTTGGCCGTACCTTTTTGTAACACCTGTATATGGGATCCCTATGCCGGCCGGAGTGGCCGAGCGGTTAAAGGCGCTAGAGTCTGGAACCGCACGACCGCTACGGTTGCAGGTTCGAATCCTGCCTCGGGCATGGATGTGTGTGATGTCCTTAGGTTAGTTAGGTTTAAGTAGTTCTAAGTTCTAGGGGACTTATGACCACAGCAGTTGAGTCCCATAGTGCTCAGAGCCATTTTTTTTTGGGATCCCTATCAGGTAGAACTGATAGAGGAGATAGAGAAGATCCAACGAAGAGCGGTGCGTTTCTCACGGGATCTTTTAGCTGGCAAGAGAGCGTTACGGAGATGATGAACAAACTCCACTGGCAGACGTTACAAGAAAGACGTTGTGCATCATGGAGAGATTTACTATGGAAATTTCGGGACAGCACTTTTCCGGAGGAGTCAGACAACATATTACTTCCCCCCACATACACCTCGCGCATTGACCACGAGGAGAAAATTCGAGAAATTAGAGAAATACAGAGGCTTACCGACAATCATTCTCCCCAAGCACTATTCACGAGTGGAACAGAGTTGGAGGAATCAGATAGTGGTACCGAAGGTACTTGAAGTGTCGGCAGACGTGCCGACACTGTTTTTAGAGAAGGAGGCCGAAATGCACGCGTCAACTCACGCAGGCTTGCTTAGGTCTGAAACAGGATACATAATGAATGCTGTAAAGAAAAGTACGTAGCTGCTGGAATACTTAACTTTAATCCATCATTTGTATACAGCATTCTTGATGATACAAGTGAGACTCTCTCTAGAAATGGTTAATGGCGCCTTGCTAGGTCGTAGCCATAGACTTAGCTGAAGGCTATTCTAACTATCTCTCGGCTAATGAGAGAAAGGCTTCGTCAGTGTAGTCGCTAGCAAAGTCGTCCGTACAACTGGGGCGAGTGCTAGTACGTCTCTCTAGACCTGCCGTGTGGTGGCGCTCGGTCTGCAATTACTGACAGTGGCGACACGCGGGTCCGACATGTACTAATGGACCGCGGCCGATTTAAAGCTACCACCTAGCAAGTGTGGCGTCTGGCGGTGACACCATAGTACTCTCCGCCACACACCATTAGTTGGCTTGCGGAGTATGATGTAGACGTAGATGTAACCATTCCCAAGGAAAAGACGAGCAATCTGATGTTCTGGCATTACGTCAGTACGAAAACAAATAGCAATAAATGGTATGTTTTCTTAAGATGTTATTTCAAATTAATTATTTTCTCGTTTTCTCGTGTATCGCTGCTTCGCTGCTGCTCCACCTCGTCTCGTGCAAACTATTTCAGTCCTAGGTCAACTGCAATGAACTTAATACGGTCAAGAAATAGTTTTGGATAACTAAAACATGAGCCGTAATATGGCGTACTTGTCGACTTCATTAACTTATAAGCTTCTGTTTTGAACAGAGCGAAGACTCCAGATACTTGAGTACGTGAAATAAATTTCCACGCAATAAATGTAACCATTTATTACTTTTCGTGTTTTCTCGTGTGACGTTGCTGCTACACCTCGTCTTGTGCCAAATGTTACTGTCCTAGGTACGAGGTAACATCCCAAAGGTGTTCGGGCTCACATGCAGTTCCTCTTCGTCGAAATGTCTTGTCTCAAAATCGTCTAGGGGTTGAGCCGTCGTGTCGCATTACACGCCCTAAATTAGAAACTTGTGACCCTTTGGTTAAATTGTCTGTCAGAAAAGAAATTTGCGGAATACAAAAGTTAATATAACATATAATAACAGTAACAATAATATTGGGAACTAAATTAACGACCTATAAATGATGTAGACCACACAGTTGCGATTTGCTTAGAATAATGTTTATTCAGAAAGAAAACTAATGGCGAAAGAGGTCGTATTTAGTATTACTATTACACTCAAGCGCATCTCCATTTGACACAGTTCCATCATTCACAATCTCATCGCGAGGCGTTTGTGCAATACTCCACCTCGACATGTACAAGAAAAGTGAGTTCACACCAGGCGCGCGGCTGCTCAGCACTCAGAGACCAAGTCCCGCGATACCACACAACGCGAAATTATCTAAGTCGTTTCACTTACTAGCTACCTAAAGAACTACTTTCCATTTTCGCGTCTCAATCCGAACTGTACCCTTTCGTGTCTCCAGTCGAACTGTCCGCTTTCGCGTCTGCGCCTGCACACTCCCTCTGTCCGTCCCCGCTCGCGTTTCCCGCGCGCCGAATATCCTCGGTCAACTCACTAGGTTAGTTCCGTTCCTGAAGCCGTCCATCTGATTGGCTACAGCTTATTCTACATTATTTTACATTTTAACATATTTAAATAATCAAAGCTTGACCGAGCGAGGTGGCGCAGTGGTTAGACACTGGACTCGCATTCGGGAGGACGACGGTTCAATCCCGCGTCCGGCCATCCTGATTTAGGTTTTCCGTGATTTCCCTAAATCACTCCAGGCAAATGCTGGGATGGTTCCTCTGAAAGGGCACGGCCGACTTCCTTCCCCATCCTTCCCTAATCCGATGAGACCGATGACCACGCTGTCTGGTCTCCTTCCCCAAAACAACCAACCAACCATCAAAGCTTGACAACTTTCACATTCTAAATAAAGTAACAATAATATCCATTACATAATAACCGTTAAATTCTTTTACATAAAACCAATACAATTTCCTTCTTAGCTTTGAATGTCACGGCCAGTAGCCTAGCACCAATGTGCTTTCTGATAAATAAATAAATAAATAAATAAAGAACAAAAGTAACTATCGTGCACTAAACTTTACAACAAATATTCTATTACCTAATGATTCAATTAGGTGTCACGCTGTCATCGTTCAATGTGTTTTGTGTGGAGGAAATGGTGATCTGATGCTTAACTGAAAAAACTGATAATTTAAATTTGCTATATCTTTTAAACAAATAAAGTTACAGAGTTGATATTTACAACGTTTGTCATTTTAATGATGTTCTTCTATATGAAATATCGATCGTTAAGATCGACCAAAACTTTCAGATTTTACCATTCAGATCTTTGTAAAAGAACTTGTTAATTTCACTTTAACAGTAAATCATAAACTATTATAGATAGGAACAATGTTGAAGTTTTCTTGGGATTACCATGGAAATTTATGAAGGATGGTAGATTAAAATTACTGTGGCTTCATTCCCTTTATTGCTACAGAATTAAATAGTTTTCATAAATGTTTCCGTTTATGGCTGATCATAGGTTCACCATATTCAACACTGCTGCGTCTCCCTGGCCACAAACGCCTTCTACTGGTGTTTCCCTATGACGTACGTTCTCGTCTGTCTCGCTCGCACATAATAGCGCTCAGGCCTCAATTGACATTTGACGCCTGTGTGTTTCCCCAACTCATGGTAAATCTGCGCCCTTTGTGGGACACGGTCCTTGACGACAGGGTTCGTTTTACAATGCCTGTAGACTGACACTTTCGGTCATATTCTTAAATGAGAGCGTATAGCTCGTTAACTCACATAGGTCAACTGCAAGGCACTTAAACAGGTCAATGAGATTTCGTTAACAAAAACATAAGCCATAATATAGGGCACTAATCGATTGCATTAACTTAGAAGCTCCGATTGTGGACAGAACGAAGAGTTCGGATACCTTAGCACGTGATCCAATTTCCACTCGATACCAGTAACCATTCCCGAGAGAAAGGCGAGCAATGTGATGTTCTGGTTTTACGACAGGACGAAAACAAATGACAAAAACGGAAAGTTTTCTTAAGCTTTTATTACAAATTAATACTTTTCGTGTTTTCTTGTGTAACGTTGCTGCTGCACCTCATCTCGTGCCAAATATTACCGTCGTACGTCAACCGCAAGGCACTTAAATCAGGCCATAAGTGAGTTTCTGATAACCAAAACATGAGCCGTAATATGGCGTACATGTCGATTGCATTAACTTACAAGCTTCTGTTTTGTACAGAACGAAGAGACCAGAGCCCTTAGTAAGTGTCATAAGTTTCCTTCCGATAAATGTAACCATTCCCGCGAGGAATGTGAGCTATGTGATGATCTGGCATTACGACAGTAAGTTTGGACGGTTGGTTTAAAAGGAGTGAAAGGGACCAAACTATTTGGTCATCGGCCCCTTGTTCCTGTTATAATAAACATACAGCGGGAACAAGAAAAGAAAGGAGACGCAGAGCGCAATACCGAAATGAAGGAAATACGACAAGAATGACACAAAGAAACAAACACTATAAAGAACAAAAGAGGACTAGAAGACCACAGGGAGACGCAAGAAAGAAGTAGAAAAGATTAAAAATACAAGAAAACAGATTTCCATGGCTGGCTGACCATGAAAATAAAAAGGAGAAGCCACCCACTCTGGAACACTTTAAAACCTCCACCCTAGAAGCACTAGTGTGGAGGGCACAGAGGGACAAAGGATATGCGTGAAAACATAGATCAAATGACAAAACCCATCCTCACGTAAATCTAAAGCTGCTGTTGATGCATTGTCGCCCATCACCGAAGGCAGGGTGCTGGGAAAGTTAGAAGGCCGCCACAGAGCGGCTAAAAATGAGCAGTCCAGCAAGAGGTGGACGTCAGTCACTTGTGAGTCACAGCGACACTGAATTGGGTCCCATGACGAAGGAAGTAACTATGTGTTATTCACGTATGGCCAATGCGAAGCCGACAAAAGACAGCTGATTCCCTGCGAAAAGACTTCCACACATTCGCAGTCTCCTTAATGACACGCAGATTGTTGTGCGTACTGTTATGCCACTCCATCTACAAAAGCCGAAAAACCTTGGGCGTAAGACAGAGCGCAAGTCAGTTTCAGAGATGCTCATCTCCAGAAGTGGTTTCCGCATAACCTTTTTGGCTAGGCTGTCAGCAAGTTCCTTGCCTGGGATTCCGACATGTCCTGGGGTCCACACAAACACCATTTAACAACTCGACCGTTCCAGGGCAAAGATGGACTCCTGAATGGTCTCTACCAAATGATGGCGAGGGTAGCACTGGTCGATGGCTTGGAAGCTGCTCAGGGAGTCAGAACAGGGAAGAAACGACTCACCAGGACTGGAACGGATGTATTGAAGCGCACCAGATATGGCCACAAACTCTGCAGTGAATTCACTGCAGTCGGTGCGCAAGGAATGTTGTTCAATATGGCCTCTGTTGACATAGGCAAAGCCAACATTTCCATCAATCATCGAACCGTCTGCGTAAACAACTTCAGAGCCCGAGAACACGTCAAGAATCGAGAGAAAGTGACAGCAGAGAGCGGTGGGGCTAACGGAGTTCTTAGGGCCATGCAAAAGATCCAAACAAAGCTTTTGCTGAGGTGTGCACCATGGAGGTGTACGTGAATGTACAAGTAGAGGTGGTAAAGGGAAGGACTCCAGTTCAGACAGAAGGGATCGCATACGACCCACAGTCGTTAGCCCTGACCTGGGCCGCCGATGCGGGAGATGAACCGCCGTGGTTGGGAAAAGGAGACAGTAATTCGGATGCTCACGAGAACTACGAATGTATACAACATAACTGACGAGCAGTTGTACATGCCTCACCTTCAATGGAGGGACTCCAACCTCCACCTAAAAACTCCCGTTGCCAGTCGACCGCCACAGTGGTGCACTGGGTTGAGTAAAGACAACGCTGAGGGCGCCGCTGAACCATAAACCAGACTCTGGTTGTCAAGGCGGGATTGAACAAGGGCTCTGTAGTGCTGTAGGAGCGTAGAGCGATCCGCACCCCACTTGGTGTTGCACAGGCAGCGGGGGGCATTGAGGTGCTGCCAGCACTTCCGCTTAAGCTGACAAATGTGAGGTAGCCAAGTCAATCGGGCGTCGAAAACCAGTCCCAAAAATCGATATGTCTCCACTGAAGTGACTGGATCGTCGTTAAGGTAAAGTACTGGTTCTGGTTGAAGGGTACGACGCCAACAGAAGTGCATGACACACTGGAAGCTGTGGGCTAGAGCTCATGACTGCGCATTGAGAATGGCTCAGCAACAGCAGTACAAAATGCAAAAGTCATCCGCATACAGAGAAGGTGAGACCGAAGGCCCTACAGCTGCTGCTAGACCATTAACAGCCATTAAAAACTGAGAGACACTCAATACAGAGCCCTGAAGAACGCCAATCTCCTGAATATGGGGGGAACTATGGGAGGCACCAACATGCACAAAGAAACTACGGAACGACATGAAGTTTTGGATAAAAATTGGAGCGGACCCCGGAGACACCACTCAGACAATATGGCAAGGATATGAAGTCGCCAGGTCGCGTCGTATGTTTTAGTCAAAAAAGACTGCATCCAGGTGTTGGCGTCTGGTAAAGGTTGTTCGGGTTGCAGACTCGAGGGACACAAGATTATCAGTGGTAGAGCGACCCTGGCGGAAGCCGCCCTGACATGGAACCAGTACGCCCCGTGACTCCAGGACCGAACCCTACTGCTGACACACCATAAGTTCCAGCAGGTTAGAAAGAACGTTGGTGAGGCTGATGGGCCGATAGCTATCCACAGTAAGCAGGTTTTTACCGGGTTGGAGCACTGGAATGACGGTACTCTCCCGCCATTGCGATGGAAAGACGCCATCACACCAGATCCGGTTGAAGATGACGAGGAAATGTCGCTTGTAATCGGACGAAAGACGTTTAATAATCTGACTGTGGATCCGATCTGGCCCAGAGGCTGGGTCTGGCCAATCTGCAAGGGCGCTGAGGAGCTCCCACTCTCTAAATGGGGCGTTATGGGGTTCACCACCCATTTAAGGGTGCGAAAGGCTGGGAGGTACTTCTCCGACGCAGAGGATCGAGCATACTGCTCACAAAGTGCTCGGCAATCGCGTTTGTGTCGGTAGAAAACACACCATGAATGTTAAATCCAGGGACACCTGTTGGGGTCTGGTATCCAAAAAGACGTCTGATCTTCGTCCAGACTTGGGAAGGTGACGTATGGCACCCAATAATCGACACATACCTCTCCCAACACTCCTGTTTCTGTGTTTCTGGTTTTATGAGCTGGCGAACGCGGGTATGGGGCTGCTTAAAGGCAATTAAGTAATCTAGGGCAGGGTGCCGCTTATGTCGCTGTAGAGCTTGCCGACGCACTTTAATTGCCTCAGCGACTTCCGGCGATCATCAAGTGACTGTTTTCCGCCAGGGGCATCCTAAAGAACGAGGGATCGCGTTTTCCGCCGCAGAAACGACCGTTGCTGTGACCTGCTCCCACAGCATCGATGGCACCATGTGGAGATTCAATGGTGACAGCAGAGGTGAATGCTTCCCAGGCTGCCTTGCTGGAAGCCCATCTGCAAGGCGTCCATGGGCATGACGCTGGGGAGTGACAGGAAGATAGGGAAGTGGTAGCTACCACACAGGTCGTCATGCGCTCTCCAGTGGACAGATGGGAGAAGTACTGGTCTGCAGAGGGATAAATCTATGGCCGGGTAAGTGCCGTGAGCCACATTGAAATGTGTGGCGGCCCCAGTGTTTAAGAGGCAGAGGTAGAACTGAGACAGTAAAGTTTCGACATCTCTGCCTCGGCCAGCAAGTATGGTGCCACCTCGTAAGGGGTTATGAGCGTTAAAATCTCCCAAAAGTAGGAAAGGTTTAGGAAGTTGATCGATCAGTGCAACCAATGTGTTCAAGGGTACCGCAACATCTGGAGGAAGATATACATTGCAGACAGTTATTTCCAGTGTTGTCCTTATCCTGACAGCCACAGTTTAAAAGGGCACAGGTTCACTACATAATGAGATCAGGACATAGACACAAACTCCACCTGACACTCTATTATAGTCACTACGGTTCTTGTAATACCCAATATAGCCGCAGAGGGCAGGGGTCCACATGGCTGGGAACACGGTTTCCTGGAGGGCAATGAAGAAACCACGTTTAAAGCTTAAGAATTGCAGTAGCTCAGCCAGTTGGTGGAAAAACCACAGCAATTCCATTGGAGGATGACGTTGTAGTGAGGCTTGGAAGGTATGAAGTGCGCAAGGAGGCAGGTTATGTATCAGGGTCACCTGCTGCCACCGATTGGGTATTTGTATACGTTCCTATGGTGGATGAGGCATCAGTGAGATCCAGGGCCTCAGGGGGCGCTAAGATCTCCACATCCTCAGATGCAGAATTGGTAGGGAGTGGCGGTGCTGGGGCCACCAGAGGGTCCTGTTTCTTAGCAGACTTTCTTAGTTTCCTTGCTCTCTCGTTTCTCTTTAGGGGCTTGCTGGGAAGATTTCTCCAAAGCAGCTTCAGGTATGGAGAAAGACTGTGAAGCTCTTCATTCAGCAGCTTTTGAGACCTTTAGCCACTGATGAGTGTCCGCCATGGCATTAGTGGAGACTTTGGGAGAGAGGGTCCCAAGGGACCCTTTCTGCACAAGAGGAGCCAGAGGAGGCTGTTGCTTCTCTGGTAGTGGGGAGGGGACCGATGTCCCTGCATTTGGGGGCCTTGATCCCGAAGTAGGTACTTTGGGAGCAATGGAAGGAGATTTGCCCCCTACCACCAAGGCTGCAGATGTAGTCTGGCGGCCCGGAGGGCCAACTGTTCGTGGCACAGAGTGAGGAACCACTGGCACTTAGGACGGCGATGGTGAAGTTGCTGCAGCATATGTCGACATCAACCGAATGGGGTGTAATGTTTCAAATTTACGTTTAGGCTCTGTGTAAGTTAACCAGTCCAGGGTCTTGTACTCCATGATTATCTGCACCTTTTGGAGTACTGTGCAGTCTGGCGAGCAGGGGGAGTGGTGCTCTCCACAGTTGATGCAAGTGGGAGGAGGCGCACATGGAGTATCTGGGTGCAGTGGACATCCACAGTCTTGACATTCAGGAGATTCAGGAGATAGAATGTAAGGGCACTATGGATGACTCGTGCACCACGTAAGGCGTCTTTCCCCATATGGCCCACACTTCTGTAGAATTTAGAAAGTGACAGGTCAAACCATAGAACAGGACCTGAACTCGTAGGGCAGAAAAGTGTGAGACTATATTTTGTCGCCTCTTACAACCGGCAGGAATATCTCGGGCCTATTCTAACCCCTGGACCCGCAGGGGAGTGGAACATTTTCTTAAGCTTTTCTTTCAGTTCTTTACTTTTCGAGCTTTCTCGTGTAATTTTGCTGCTACACCTCGTCTCGTGCCAGATATTATGGTCCTAGGTTAACTGCAATACACATAAAACAGTGTTTGGCGATAGAAAAGAATTTTTGCAAATACATTATACACCAACACTTCAAATAGTTCAAATGGCTCTGAGCACTATGGCACTTAACTTCTTTGGTCATCAGTCCCCTAGAACTTAGAACTACTTAAACCTAACTAACCTAAGGACATCACACACATCCATGCCCGAGGCAGGATTCGAACCTGCGACCGCAGCGGTCGCGCGGTTCCAGACTGAAGCGCCTAGAACCGCTCGGCCACACCGGCCGGCAACAAACACTTCACACCATTGTTTATATAACACACTTTTTCACGAAGTATTAAAAAAAAGGACGGTATTTGCTTCATGATACATTACCCGTGTTAAAATGGACCGTTTATCAATTGCGGAAAAGGTAGATATCGTGTTGATGTGATCAAAATGCCCTACGGGCGTGTGCTATGTATGCTGCTCGGTAACCTGGACGACATCATCCAAGTGTCCGGACCGTTCGCCGGATAGTTACGTTATTTAAGGAAACAGGAAGTGTTCAGCCACGTGTGAAACGTCAACCACGACCTGCAACAAATTATGATGCCCAAGTAGGTGTTTTAGCTGCTGTCGCGGCTAATCCGCATATCAGTAGAAGACAAATTGCGCGAGAATCAGGGATCTCAAAAATGTCAGTGTTGAGAATGCTACATCAACATCTATTGCACCCGTACCATATTTCTATGCACCAGGAATTGCATGGCGACGACTTTGAACGTCGTGTACAGTTCTGCCACTGGGCACAAGAGAAATTACGGGACGATGACAGATTTTTTGCACGCGTTCTATTTAGCGACGAAGCGTCATTCACCAACAGCGGTAACGTAAACCGGCATAAGATGCGCTATTGGGCAACGGAAAATACACGATGGCTAGGACAAGTGGAACATCAGCGACCTTGGCGGGTTAATGTATGGTGCGTTATTTTGGGAGGAAGGATAATTGGCCCCGTTTTATCGATGGCAATCTAAATGTTACAATGTAAGCTGATTTCCTACGTAATGTTCTACAGATGTTACTACAAGATGTTTCACTGCATGACAGAATGGCGATGTACTTCCAACACTATGGATGTCCGGTACATAGCTCGCGTGCGGTTGAAGCGGTATTTTTAATAGCATATTTCATGACAGGTGGATTGGTCGTCGAAGCACCGTACCATAGCCCGCACTTTCACCGGATCTGACGTCCCCGGATTTCTTTCTGTGGGGTAAGTTGAAGGGTATTTGCTATCGTGATCCACCGACAACGCCTGATGACATGCGTCAGTGCATTGTCAATGCATGTGCGAACATTACGGAAGTCGAATTACTCGCTGTTGAGAGGAATGTCGTTACACGTATTTCCAAATGCATTGAGGTTGACGGACATCATTTTGAGCATTTATTTCATTAATGTGGTATTTACAGGTAATCACGCTGTAACAGCATGTGTTCTCAGAAATGATAAGTTCACAAAGGTACATGTATCACATTGGAACAACCGAAATAAAATGTTCAAATGTACCTACATTCTGTACTTTAATTTATAAAACCTACCTGTTACCAACTGTTCGTTTAAAATTGTGAGCCATATGTTTGTGACTATTACAGCGCCTTCTGTCACAAAGTGAAAAAAGTGGTCCAACTAAAACATTCATATTTCTTTACGTACTACACGAATATGTAATAAAAATGGGGGCTACTATTTAAAAAAACGCAGTTAATATCCTTTTTACCTATGGCAGCGTCTGCTTTATATATCCACGCAGTTCATTAAGAAAAAACAATACTCTGTACACTATACAAACCTTTCACTCTTTGTCTATCTATAGATATATCTGGCAGTCCTCCTGATCATGCTGCAATATTCAATCGTTGAAGTCTTTATGTAAGTCATAGCCTGGAGTTTACATGTAATGTATATCCCATTACGTTATATGGAATCTGATACTTACAGACTTATATCAGTAGTCTCATAACAAAAACGTTTTTTCCAACATAACAACCCTTGGCAACAGAACATCATGAACAGGAATATACAACCTTTGAAACTAAGACCAGAGCATCTGCCAACAAATCTAGGTACATCTAGTGTTAGAGCAACTATACTGACAGATTACTTCAAGCTTCAAACTCACACTGATTGCAGATTATTCCATTATGGGGTTGATTTTGCATCTGAAGAAGACAACACATTTGTGAGGTAAGCGCTGTTAAGAGTTCACGAGAAAAAATTTGAAGGTTTCGTATTTGTTGGGACGGTAATGTTCACATCAAGCAGATTATTTCCAGATTCAAATGGAGTTGTGGAGTAGATTTCGGAGAGGAAATCGCATGGAGCCAAATACAAACTCATATCAAGTTTGTGGGGGACTTAGCCTTATGAGATTATCATTACCTCCAGTTTTTCAACATTGTAATTCCCAAATGTCTGGTGTTGCTGAAACTGCAATTAGTGGAAAGGAACTATTTTGTTGCAGCTGCAAGAATAAGTGTCAAGGAGTATAAATTGGAACTTTGTCCCGGTTATATTACATCCATCCGACAGCATGAGAATAAAATACTCATGAATCCAGAAATTAATTTCAAAATTTTGCGCCAGGGTACGGTTCTCCATATTTACACACATATGTGGCAAAGAAAAGGATTACCGGGTAGCTTTCAAGAAAGCCATTGTTGGAGGCATCGTACTGTCACCTCTTAACAACAGAACATAGAGAGTAAAATACTATTTGATTAATTCCATATACAGTGTTTCGTTTTGCTCCATATTACTCATTACTGTAGACATAAGGTTTTAAATGTACAATGTTACGAACACCCAATGGCTTCTTTGACTTAGGATAAACTAGATAATAGGCGTTAGTGTGCTGAGTTCCTTGCACTTCAAAGGGATCATTATAAATATGTTTGAACTTAGAAATTTCCTGGTTTATTTCACTAGATTTTTCGTGAGTTTTTACGAGAGCAAAATCCCCAATTTTGAATTTGGTAACTTTAAGGCCCTTATCGTGCCTTTTAGATAGGGCTTCCGCTTTTTCTTGAATTCTTTTTCTTACTAAGTCTTTTTTCTCCCTCAGATCTAGTTCTACTTAGGGTGGATATTGTAAGGTTCCTTCAACTATACTTTTGCTCCTAAGTTTAAGTAGAAGATCCTCGAGTGTAAATCCTATGGTTTCATGGTGAAGGATATTCATTACAATTTCAAAATCTGGAATATGCCTGCCGCATGCCTTATGATTGTGGTGACAATAAGTTTTTTTTTTTTTGGTGACCAATCACCTATGTCTGGTGATTTCTTCAGTTTCCTGATTTCTACGTCTTTCACGACCCTTGTTAACTCATCCCACCGTATCATACTGTCAGGTGGCTCTTTCTTTTTCGGTTCGGTATTTACTGCCGGATTTTGTTTGGAGGAGACTTCACTTTGCTTTTCAGATACATCTTCTGTTATACTTTGTTCCCTTTCCTCTATTTCCACATTTTCTTCATCTGAACTATCACTTATTTCATATTCACTGTCTGATTCTAATATGAACGCTACTCTTAGACAATGAGCCAGCTCATCTTTTGACCTATAGCTAGTTTTCTTATTTTCAAAATGTCGATTCTTTACTAAAATTTCTACTTCATTTTCAGTCACAGGCATTTCTTCAATATCACTTTTGATGACGTCAACTTTAATTTCATATTTAGTATAATCGTCTTGGATTTCAGAGGTTCGCACATACTTCTCTGAATCTACATTATCATGACCATCAACAACATCTAATTGTACGAGTCCTTCGTCATTAGGGATCGTTTCATCCAAACTATCGAGGATTTCATCCTCCTCCTGAATCCTATTTATACCGACCATTTTTCTGTTTTTAGCACCAATTTCTTTAACATCGGCAGCTCGCGTGCTTTGCGCAGCGCCTTCTTTTCCCTTACCAACCACTTCCTCTGAAATCGCTGCTCGCGCACCTTGCGCGGCGCTAACTACTTTCATCTCCTTTTCATTTTCGGACAACGCCCTCTTTCTGACGTTTCCACTTTCGTTTCTCCCTTTTGTTAAATCTCTGGCCGTATAATCCTTTTCAAAGTTTTCCCACTCAGATTGCTTTAAACAGTAAAACATATCATCACGCCACTCTGCGATCCCTGAAGACTCCTTTCCCCACGAATTGTTTGACATTTCACTTTTACTTAATAATGTGTCCGATCCCTTTTTCATTTCGATGATATTTCCCACCGAAACAGATTCACTGAATTCCCTCGCGACGTCATCTCTTCCTACTGCCACGCTCCGGACAACTGATCGCTCTGCCAAGTTCAACGCACGCGTTTGCTCGGTTCGCACGTTGTCGCCTGCAGCATTACCTGTTGCCCGTGACTTATTCATGCCCACACTGTTCTGGCATTACGACAGAACGAAAAAAAAATGACCAAAGCGGAACTTTTTCATAAGATTTTATTACAATTTATTACTTTTCGCTTTTATTCGTGTAACGTTGCTGCTACACCTAATCTCGTGCCTTGTGTAACACATATATCGATTAGAAGTAGGTTTATATTATGTAACTGTGTATCTGCAATTATGGAGTGTGTGTTCTGTGTTTGTTAAAGTCATTGAGTTGTGACAGGAAATTTAGAGTTTTGTAACGTATATTTGAAAAAAGCAAAATGATTTCTCATAATAATAATTTTAATAATATTTGTATGTTTATAAGAAAGACAAAGTTTATTGAAAGCTGGTTCATGCTTAGGGCACTTTCATTTGTTATATATAACAGATGTAGCGAAGTCCTTCCACAACGGAAGAGGCATGGTGCGACGTAAAAGGTAGTTTTGGCGGTGAAACTGGGCGGCTCCTTGGTGGGAACGGTACGCAGTCAGTGGCTAGTCGTAGCACAGGACACTTCGACGATGCCAAGAAGGCAATTGGGAGCTGCTTTGCAAAGGATATTTGCCTTTGATGTTGATGTGGCTGTTATTTGGTATTTTCGGCAAAAAGGAATGGCTCTAATAGGTTGAAAATCCGACGTCAAGAAGAAACTGCTATGTCGCTTGCCACTAAAACTTCGCCACTGCTTTAATAACTTCATACATCCAACTATGTATATGGTCATGGACCAGTTAATTTGTATGTGTGGTTTTAATAATAATCCAAATGCTATAAATCTGTGTCCAGAACCGTATCTTCTATCCTGATCACGAATCTACACAGGGTCTTCACCAAAGTGCTACTAAAACCTAGTATCCTGTTTTAAATTAACTATTCTGGCATTCAAGACTTTCAAAGTGATTTCTTTTGTCAAATGTGTAAAGAGCAGTAAAAGTTGAAGTTAAAACCACAAAAGTGAAGTCAGATAGGATTTGGCTAAAGTACTCTCAGTTTGTTACAAAATATAATTTTGCAAGAATGCAGTGCTAGATTGTGTAAATGTTATTGTCTAAAATACCTGCTTCATAGGTGATAAATAAAGGGCAAATAAGTTAAGCTCATTTTAAACATAGTGTGGTCCTAATTTATATCATGAACGGTGCCTTCTTCGAAGTTAATTAAGCTCAGTATTGAATTTTTTTTCTTGCAAAGTGAACTATGAACTACTCCAAGTGAAGTGAAGGATTAGCTTTGTTTGCATTAGTCTTTTCTACTGAGATAATCACACAGGTTGACTAGTGACACTATACTAGTTTATGGGTCCCCATCATATCCTCCACATATTAGAAAGATAATTGCACCATTACTGCTGCTAAGGAAAACTGATGCATGTAGAGGAGTATTAACAGTGTATTTATGATATTATTTATCTATATTTGTGTTTTTCTTATCACATCAGTTAAGATAGTAGTCCCTCATGTCCAGATTTAGTTCCACACTTCGTGCAATAACATTTCAGTGTTGGTTTAAGTAGCGATTTTGAGTGTAGTTGTTATTAGTATGAGCTTGGTGCAAATTTCCTTCCATAATTACTGGTGTGTGCGTTATTGGTAACTGCTGCTACACACAGCTCAGAGTGTTCTGTGTCAGTTTGTACCCTGCGCGCTATTCAAAGGGAAATTATCAACAAAAGTAACTTTAATAACCAATGTTCAATTTTCTTAAACATATATTTCCAAATTAATGTGCCTAATTAGGCTAGCGACTGTTCAATTCCTTTTCACACACACATGATTTTTACCACTTTCATTAACTTCCCATGTTAGAGCCCCTTTAGTTTTTCTGTTAATTTCACCATATTCCAGATTATAGTCCGATACTCCTGTCCATTAGATACACACACAGTCAAAAAGTTCGAAATCCTCTCAGAGGGTAACGTTAGCTTGTTTCACGGTAAGCTTGTGCGACATATGTGGCAAGTATAGCGTTATACAAGGTCAACTGCGTGGCACTTAAGGGGACATTGTAAGTGAAATTTGTTGAAATTTGACATTTTCTATTTTCTACTCCATAATGAACTTTGGACTTTCCTGAACATTTTGGTATGTAATACATAAAATTAGCCAATTGTGAAACCTTCAAATAATATTTTGAATGTTGCCATGTGACTGTCAAATTTCGCGGCTATGCATATACTGCCACAATTGAGCAGTCATATCTTGGGAACTACACAGTCTAGAAGGCTGTGAATTGCTTTGTTTTGTGCCTACAGCTACGTCTCAGAAGTTGGCATTACGAATAAACAAATCAGTCCTTTGTTTCTGATTCTAGTTTTTGTTCATAGTACTGTGATTATCGGCTCTTTTTGTAGTAAGCTAACTTTTATTGCTTTTTATACGTAAATAAAAATGACTAAGCATGAAAAGTAACTTGAAGAAACGCAAATTCGTGGGTAACCTACGTGAGGCCTGCATTTTCTTCTAAAGTACATGAAAACACATTCACAAAAAGAAAAAGGTGTCATATGTGAATTACTTAGGTGATGGAGACAGCAAGACTTTCATTGCAGTACAAAACAGTAGGCCATATGATGTTCTCATACAAAAACTTTAGTGTGTAGGGCATGTCAAGAAAAGGATGGGAACATGTCTGCATAACCTAAAAAATAAGCTGGGTAACACAAAAGTGTCTGATGGCAAAACAATGAAATGTGCTGGAAGACTAGTGGACAAAGTAATTAATGAATTGCAGGAATATTGTGGGAAGGCCATTAGAGATAATTGTGACGATTTAGATAAGATGAAAAGAGCTGTCTGGAGCACTTTTTTCATCGAATATCAACTGATGAAAAGCCATGTCATGCTTTGTGTCCACCTCAACCAAACACTTGGTGTAAATATAGGAAAGCTGAATTTTCTGGCACCCTGCATGAATTTACACATAAACATTCTCTTCCTTTGGCAGTAATGGAGGTAATCAAACCTATTTACAGAGATTTGGCAAACCCTGGGCTACTAAAAAAGTATTTGCATGGGTAGACCCAGAATGTGAATGAGCCCTTCAATGACGTTCTGTGGTGCCGTGTACCTAAAAATGTATTTGTTGGCCTTATGACTCTAAGGTTAGCATTATCTGATGCTGTAATAACTTTTAATGGTGGGAAATATGAAAGACTTAAGGTTCTGGAGAAGGTAGGGGTAAGATTCGGACAGAACACAGCTAAAGGACTGTGGGAACTGAATGAGCTTCGTGTACGTGAAGCAGAGTTAGCTGCTCAGCGAATGACAAAAGAACCAAGAAAGTAAGAGGAGGAGGCAAGCACTGGGCTGTTGTGACACTGAAGAAGACACAGACTATAGGCCTCGGACACTCTAGTGCATAAAAGATGCAGAAATGTAGGTCTGTATAAAAATTTGTAATAAGAAAAGCTTTAAACCTCAATACCTTTGAACTATATTTTTTGCAATAAATGGCCCATTTTCTAAAAAAAGTATTGATGGTAGAGACATGAAGTTTTCACAGCATGCCAAGTGTGAGATTCAACACATGTTCATTTATTTACAAAATTCTGTCAAAAAATTGAATGTTTGAAAAAAAAGATAAAATGCCCCACAATACAATTTTAGTAATAATTCTAGTTTGTTGTATCTACAAAGATGCATTCAACAATTATGGAAAATTGCAATTTGGTGTGCTAAAAAGTTTCCAAGATACTGGGTCACAAAATTCGATAATTTAACATTGCCGGCTTAGGACATACAATGTCCTCTTAAAAACGACCAATAAGTGAGTTTCCGAAAGCCAAAACATGAGCCGTAATATGGCGTACTTGTCGACTACATTAACTTAGTAACTTGAATTTTGTACAGAACGAAGAGTCTGGTTACCTTAGGTTTTTTTTTTTTTTTTTGTCATGCGTCTTCTGACTGGTTTGATGCGGTCCCCCACGAATTCCTCTCCTGTGCTAACCTCTTCATCTCAAAGGAGCAGCACTTGCAACCTACGTCCTCAATGATTTGCTGGATGTATTCCAAACTCTGTCTTCCTCTACAGTTTTTGCCCTCTACAGCTCCCTCTAGTACGATGGAAGTCATTCCCTCATGTCTTAACAGATGTCCTATCATTCTCTTCCTTCTCCTTATCAGTGTTTTCCACATATTCCTTTCCACTCCGATTCTGCACAGAACCTCCTCATTCCTTACCTTATCAGTCCATCTAATATTCAGCATTCGTCTGTAGCACCACATCTCACGTGCTTCGATTCTCTTCTGTTCCGGTTTTCCCACAGTTCATGGTTCACTATCATACAATGCTGTACTGCAGGTGTACATTCTCAGAAATTTCTTCCTCAAATTAAGGTCTATATTGGATATTAGTAGATCTCTCTGCGTCAGGAATGCCCATTTTGCCATTGCTAGTCTGCTTTTGATGTCCTCCTTGTTCCGTCCGTCATTGGTTACTTTGACGCCTAGATAGCAGAATTCCTTAACTTGTTCTACATCATGACCATTAATCTTGATGTTAAGTTTCTCGCTGTTCTCATTTCTACTACTTCTCATTACCTACATTGTTCTTTGATTTAATCTCAGACCATTCTCTGTACTCATTAGACTGTTCATTCAGTTCAGCAAGTCATGTAATCCTTCTTCACTTTCACTCAGGATAGCAATGTCATCAGCGAATCGTATCATTGATATGTTTTCACCTTGAATTTTAATTCCACTACTGAATCTGTCCTTTATTTCCATCATTGCTTCTTCGACGTACAGATTGAACAGTAGGGGAGAAAGACTACATCCTAGTCTTACAACCTTTTTAATACGAGCACTTCATTCTTGGTCGCCCACTCTTATTACTCCCTCTTGGCTCTTGTACGTATTGTATATGACGCGTCTCTACCTGTAAAATACCCCTACTTTTCTCGGAATATCGAACATCTTGAAACATTTTACGTTGTTGAACGCTTTTTCCAGGTCGACAAATCGTATGAAAGTGTCTTGATTTTTCTTTAGTCTTGCTTCCATTATCAACCTCAACGTCAGAATTGCCTCTTTTGTGCGTTTACCTTTCCTAAGGCCAAACTTATCGTCGTCTAGCGCATCCTCAATTTTCTTTTCCATTGTTCTGTATATTATTCTTGTAAGCAACTTGGATGCATGAGCTGTTAGGCTGCTTGTGCGGTATTTCTCGCACATGTCAGTTCTTGCCATCTTCGGAATTGTGTGGATGATACTTTTCCCAAAGTCAGATGATATGTCGCCGGACTCATACATTCTACACACCAACGTGAGTATTCGTTTTGTTGCCACTTCCCCCAATGATTTTAGAAATTCTGATGGAATGTTTTCTGTCTCTTCTGCCTTATTTGATCTAAGGTCCTCCAAAGCTCTTTTTAATTCTGATTGTAATACTGGCTCCCCTATCTCCTCTAAATCGAGTCCTGTTTCTTCTTCTATCACATCAGACAAATCTTCCCCCTCATAGAGGCTTTCAATGTATTCTTTCCACCTATCCGCTCTCTCCTCTACATTTAACAGTGGAATTCCCGTTGCACTATTAATGTTAAGACCCTTGCATTTAATGTCCCCGAAGGTTTCCTTCCAACAACCATTTCCTTTTCGATGTCTTCACATTTTTCCTGCAGCCATTTCGTCTTAGCTTCCCAGCACTTCCTATTCGTTTAATTCCTCAGCGACTTGTATTTCTCTATTCCTGAGT
This sequence comes from Schistocerca cancellata, assembly GCF_023864275.1. Classification (NCBI taxonomy): domain Eukaryota; kingdom Metazoa; phylum Arthropoda; class Insecta; order Orthoptera; family Acrididae; genus Schistocerca; species Schistocerca cancellata. The sequence continues at coordinate 737,562,733 of NC_064629.1, forward strand.
TTCCCCTGACATTTTTGTACTTTTTCTTTTCATCGATCAGTTGAAGTATTTCTTCTGTTACCCATGCTTTCTTCGCAGTTACCTTCTATGTACCTATGTTTTCCTTCGAAACTTTTGTGATGGCCCTTTTTAGAGATTTCATTCTTCTTCAACTGTACTGCCTGCTGAGCTCTTCCTTGTTGCTGTTTCTATAGCCTTAGAGAACTTAAATCGTATCTCATCATTCCTAAGTACTTCCATATCCCACTTCTTTGCGTATTGATTCTTCCTGACTAATGTTGTAAACTTCAACCTACTCTTCATCAATACTGTGTTGTGATCTGAGTCTATGTCTGCTCCTGGGTACACCTTACAATCCAGTATCTGATTTCGGAATCTCTGTCTCACCATGATGTAATCTAACTGAAATCTTCCCTTAACATCCAGTCTTTTCCAAGTATACCGCCTCCTCTTATGATTCTTGAACAGAGTATTCGCTCTATTACTAGCTGAAACTTGTTACAGAACTCAATTAGTCTTTCTCCTCTCTCATCCCTTGTCCCAAGCCCATATGCTCCTGTAACCTTTTCTTCTACTCCTTCCCCTACAATTGCATTCCAGTCGCCCATGACTATTAGATTTTCATATCCCTTGACATACTGTACTACCGTTTCAATATCCTCATACACTTTGTCTCTTCATCTTCAGCTTGTGACGTCGGCATGTATACCTGAACTATCGTTGTCGGTGTTGGTTTGCTGTCGATTCTGATAAGAAACCCTGTCACTGAACTGTTCACAGTAACATAGTCTCTGCCCTACCTTCCAGTTCATAAGGAATCTTACTCCCATTATACCATTTTCTGCTGCTGTTGAATAATCATCTGACCTGATGTCCTTATCTTCTTTCCCCTTCACTTCACTGACCCCCACTATATCTAGATTGAGCCTTTGCATTTCCCTTTTCAGATTTTCTAGTTTCCCAATCACGTTCAAGCTTCTGACATTCCACGCCTCGACTCGTAGAACGTTATTCTTCCGTTGATTATTCAATCTTTTCTCAGGGTCAACTCACCATTACAGTCCCCTCTCAGAGATCATTATGACACTTCTTCAATTACAGGCCACATGTCCTGTGGATACTCGTTACGTGTCTTTAATGCAGTGGTTTGCGTTGCCTTCTGCATCCTCATGAAGTTCATCATCGCTGATTCTTCCGCCTTTGGGGCCAGTTTCCCACCCCTAGGACAAGAGAGTGCCCTGGACCTCTGTCCGTTCCTCAGCACTCTTAAACAAGGCCTTTGGCCGAATGAGCGGTGACTTCCTATACCGGAAGTCTTCGGCCGCCAATGCTGATAATTAATCAAAATTTAAACAGTAGCGGGATTCCAACCCGGAACCAATGACGTCTCGATTATGAATCAAAGACGCTACGCCTAGACCATGGGTGTAGATACCTTAGTAGATGACAAATTTCCACCTGATAAATGTAACCATTCCCGAGACAAGGCGAGCAATATGATATTCTGGCATTACAACAGTACGGAGACCAAAACGGAAAGTTTACTTGCGGTTTTGTTACAATTTATTACTTTTCGTGTTTTCTCATTTAACGTTGCTGCTACATCTCATCTCGTGCAAAATATTACCGTCCTAGGTCAAACACAAGGCACTTACATCGGGCCATAAGTCAGTTTCCGATAACCAAAACATGAGTCGTAATACGGCGTTAATGTCGATTGCATTAACTTAGAAGCTTCTATTGTGGACAGAACGAAGAGCCCTGTTACCTTAGTATGTGTTACGATTTTCACTCGATACCAGTAACCATTTCCGAGAGAAAGGCGAGAAATATGATGTTCTGGCATTACGACAGGACGAAAAAATATGACAAGGACGGAACTTTTCATAAAATTTTATGATAATTTATTACTTTTCGCGTTTTCTCGTGTAACGTTGCTGCTACATCTCGCCTCGTGCCAAATATTACGGCCCTAGGTCAACGGCAAGGCACTTAAAACGGTCAATAAGTCAGATTTCGATAACCAATGCATGAGCCGTAGTATGCCGTACTTGTCGACTGATTTAACTTAGAAGCTTTCATTTTGTAGAGAATGAAGCGTCTTTATAACTTAGTACGTGACATCAATTTCCCCTCGATGACAATAACAATTCGAGAGAGAAAGGCGAGCAATGTGATGTTCTTTCATTACCTCAATACGAAAACAAATGACAAAAACGGTACGTGTACTTAAGATTTTTATACAGTTTATTACTTTCCGCGTTTTCTCGTGTATCGTTGCTGCTTAGCCCCGTCTCGTGCCAGATATTACCGTCCTAGGGCAACTGCATGGCACTTAAAACTGTCAGTAATTTAATTAACGATGATCAAAACATGAGATGTATTATAGCGTACTTGTCGATTGCATTAACTTAGAAGTTTCTATTTCGTACAGAACAAAGAGACTGGAGAACTTAGTATGTGACATTATTTCCCACCCGATAAATGTAACCACACCCGAGAGAAAGGAGTGCAATGTGATGTTCTGGCATTACGACAGTACGAAAACAAATGACAATAAAAGAACCTATTCTTAAGATTCTAATACAAATTAACACTTTTTTAATTTTCTCGTATAACGTTGCAACTACACTCGTCTCATGCCAAATATTAAGATCCTAGGTCAACCGAAAGGCACTCAAAACGGTCATTAAGTGAGTTTTCGATAACTAAAACACGAGCCGTAACATGGCGTTCTTCTCGATTGCATTAACTTAGAAGCTTTTATTTTCTACAAAACGAAGAGACCGGATCCCTTAGTACGTGACTAAAATTTCCACCCGATAAATGTAACCATTCCCGCGAGAAACTTGAGCAATGTGTTGTTCTGGCTTTGCGACAATGCGAAAGCAAATAACAAAAACGGAACCTTTTCTTAAGATTTTATTACGAATTATCACTTTTCGGGTTTTCTCGTATAACGTTCCTAGGTCAAATGCATGGTGCTAAAAACTTTCAGTAAGTGAGATTCCGATAACCAAAACATGCGCCGTAATATGGCGTACGTGTCGATTGCATTCGCTTAGAAGTTTGAATTTTGTACAGAATGAAGACTGGTTGGTTTAAAAGAGGGGGGTGGGGTGGGGATGGAGGGACCAGACCGCTAGGTCAACAGTCCTTCGTTCCGATGAAAATAATTCCACAAGAGTGGAAGTAAAATAATCGGGACATACAAATTACAGCTGGAAAAAAGGAAAAAACCACAAGAACGACACAAGGGCAACAAACACTAAAACTGGCAAAATTGGACAAGAAAACCACAGATAGACGCAAGAAACCGGGATGAAGTACAAAAACAAGGAAGCAGATTTCCTTGACTGCCTGACCATGAGAATAAAAAGGAGAAGCCAGCCATTTTCCGACACATTAAAACATCCACCCTAAAAGCACTAGGGTGGAGGACACAGAGGGACAAAGGACATGACCTAAAATTTAGATCAAATGATAAAACCCACCCTCATGAATAAAACGTAAAACTAAAGCTGCTGTTGGTGCATTGTCGCCCAAGAACGAAGGCACGATGCTGGGAAAGTTAGAACTCCGCCGCAGAGCGGCTATAAGTGGGCAGCCCACCAAGAAGTGGTCGACCGTCATTTGTGAGCCACAGCGACACTGAGGTGGGTCCCCCCGACGGAGGAAGTAACAATGTGTTACCCACGTACGGCCGATGCGAAACCGAAAAAAGACAACTGATTCCCTGCGAGAAGACTTCCACACATTCGCAGTCTCCTTAATGACACGCAGTTTGTTGTTCGTACTGTTGTGCCATTCCATCTCCCAAAGCCGAAAAGACTTGCGGGGTAAGACAGAACGCAGGTCAGTTTCAGAGATGCCCATCTCCAGAAGCGGTTTCCGCCTGGATTGTTTGGCCAGCCTGTCAGCAAGTTCGTTGCCTGGGATTCCGGCGTATCCTGGGGTCCACACAAACACTACTTAGCGACTGGACCGTTCCAGGGCAGAGATGGACTCCTAGGTGCTCGCTACCAAAGGGTGGCGGGGATAGCAGAACGAAGAGTCCGGATACCTTAGTGCGTGACACAAACTTCCACTCGATTCCAATAACCATTGCTGAGAAAAAGGCGAGTAATGCGATGTTCTGGCATTAGGACAGTACGAAAACAAATGACAGATACGTAACGTTTACTTGAGGTTGAAATGTTGCTTTTTTGAATAATTAATAGATTATGCCCTTATTTTTTAATGAAGGCTAAAATAGATTAGGAATAAACTTTCTCTATGTAAAGAACTCTGTAAAGTAAGGAGAGAAGGTCACGATTTAATGAAAATGGCTCTGAGAACTATGGGACTTAACTTCTGAGGTCATCAGTCCCCTAGAACTTAGAACTACATAAACCTAACTAACCTAAGGACATCACACACGTCCATGCCCGAGGCAGGATTCGAACCTGCGAACGCAGCGGTCGCGCGGTTCCAGACTGTAGCGCCTAGAACCGCTCGGCCACTCTGACCGGCATTTAATGAAAGAAAGGTTATTTTTGTGTTTACCTAAATAATGGCCGAGAGAAATGTTTATGCATTGAAACTGTGATACAAGTTGAATGCAGTCGCCGTAATTTGTTTTTCGATTTTGAAAAGCAGGAGCTGTTAGCTATCTCTCTCTTTTGTTTTCGATGGCTATTTCACAAATGTAAGTATCGCTCTGTAACGTTTGGCAAATAATTACGTTCATTTAAGTTCAAAAGCCGTGTTTTAATTAAGACTGTACTTTCCTTTTTCATTAATTCCACATATCAAATTATTATGCTGAATTTTAGAACTTTTTCAGGCTGCAGCGAAGGAGAGTTGCCGACGAATTGTTTGGTAGCCACAGCCGAACGCTACTACTGTTCGAATGGCTATTACTTTATCAAACTTTTATTTCAGTGTCCCTGATATATCTTTTACCACTCTTTTCTATCAGTATCCGGGTAATGTAATTACGCAAACTGCGTAATTTTTTAGTTCGGTCACTGGCCTCTAAACAATGCCGTCGCTCAACGTTCTCGTCGGTCTGCTGAGAATCTGATGCTGGTTGGCGGAATATTTAATTTTATCATCAATAAGTACAATTTTTCTATGCATCATTTTACCATTTCGGAAGCATTGCCACCAACAAAAGCAATAAATTTAAAATTACATTATTATATTTTTTTTTAGGCAACGGCCTTGCAGCAGTGGATACACCGGTTCCCGTCAGATCACCGAAGTTACGCGCTGTCGGGCGTTGTCGGCACTTGGATGGGTGACGATCCGGGCTGCTATGCGCTGTTGCTATTTTTCGGGGTGCACTCAGCCTCGTGATGCCAATTGAGGAGCTACTCGACCGAATAGTAGCTGCTCTGGTCAAAGAAAACCATCATAACGACCGGGAGAGCGGTGTGCTGAACACACGAATCTCCTATCCGAATCCTCGTCTGAGGATGACACGACGATCGGATGGTCCCGGTGGGGCACATGTGGCCTGATGACGGAGTGCTACATATTTTTTTAAACATACCAGTAATATTAAAAGGTTTTGTTTCAATTTATTACTTTTCGCGTTTCTTCGTGTAACATTATGGCTACACCTCGTCTCGTACTAGATATTACGGTCCTAGGCCAACTGCATGGCCCTTAAGGGGCTCCGGAAAGGCTCAAAATCATGAAAAGTTCAATTTTTACTTTTTTGCGTTTTCTGAATCTGCAGACTATTACCTTTTAATAGATATATAATTTATTCAATTCCGAAGACTACAACTATTTTTAAATTTTTTTTGAAATGTGTTCTACATGGGCATGACCCACTGTGGCGCTGTGCGATATGTTAATTACCTTGGTGACGGTGATGCTAAAAGTTTCAAACATGTTCAAGGACTGAAGCCCTATGGTGATGATGTTGTAGTGCAGAAATTTGAGTGTATTGGACACGTACAGAAGCGAATGGGAACAAGACTTCGGCGACTGAAAGCTTCGTACAAAAACCAAAAACTCAGTGATGGTAAAGGGTTGGATGGGAAGGGAAGGTTAACTGACAGTGTAATTGACAAAATACAGAAGTATTATGGAATGGCTATTAGGCAAAATACACAAAGTGTCGACGAAATGAAGAAGGCTGTTTGGGCTCTTTTTTTTTTTCATACTTCTTCAACCGATGAAAATCCCCAACATAGCTTGTGTCCCAAAGAAGAAGACTGTTGGTGTAAATATAACAAAGGATTGCTAACTGGTGAAGTGTACACTCATAAGCATAGTCTGCCTCATGCAATAATGGAGGTGATAAAACCTATTTTCAGAGACTTAGCAGCACCTGAACTGTTGAAAAAGTGTATTCACGGAAAAACTCAAAACCCCAATGAAAGTGTAAATAGTGTTATATGGTCGAGAATCCCCAAGACTGTATTTGTTGGAATAGAAACACTTCACTTTGGTGTGTATGATGCTGTTGCGACTTTCAATGATGGCAACATTGTAAGGTGCAAGGCATTTAGAAATATGGGAATGAAGATAGGTTCTAACATGGTACGAGCGATGCTTGCTTTAGACAAGGAACGCCTTCGGGCTGCAGAAAGGGCTGTAAAGAGTCTATAAATACAAGCAAGAGTAAACAGGAGGAGGAACAAGAGGAAGCTGGAGGAGGAGTTTGCAGAGGATGAAGATAATCCATCCTATGGACCTGGAATGCACGAAAAAGTTAATCCAATCTTTGTCACTCGATTCCCAAAACTTTTATTTTCTCATACTAATTACATGTTTTCTAAGGATCTTCCAAACATATTTGTTTCAAACTTTCAGTAAATGTTACACAGTACCCTCTGCATAATTTAACACAGCCTTTTTCCAAAAAACTGTATATTTTTGAATATATAAATAAAAAATTGCAAAAAAATGTTGTGAATTTTCATTACAATTGAAAAAAAATCATCTTTAATAACTGAACTAAAATTTTGTAAAATCCCTGTGTTAAGTTGTAGCCCATATTCCAATAAATAATCTGTAAAAAGTTCAACTTCCTACCTCAAATACTTTGTGAGGAAAGATGTAATTTATAAGCGTTATTTTAACATTGCAAGTATAGGACGTTCCGGAGCCCCTTAAAACAGTCAATAATTGAGTTTTCCATAACCAAAATATGAGCCGTAATATATTGTATTTGCCGAATATATTAACTTAGAAGCTTCTGTTTTGTGCAATTTGAAGAGACCGGATACCTTAGTACGTGACAAATTTCCACAAATGTAACCTTTCCAGAGAGAAAGGCGAGCAATGTGATGTTCTGGCATTACGGCAGTTGATTGGTTGGTTTGTTTGTTTGGGGTATAAAGGGACAAAACTACAGGGCCTTCAGTCCATTTTTCCTGACGCAAGCAAGGCTAAAGGTACAAAAACACCCAACACCACACCTAAAAAGAAAACGAATGGAACGAACAAAAAACGGAGAAAACATACACCACAGGGAGAAGCAGAAAAAGGTATTAAAACCATAGAACAGGTGGTCTGGGCTGGCTGACCAGAATAATAAAAGAGGATGAGCCAGCCACTGTGCAACACATTATAATGTCCAACCCAAAAAGACAAAGCGACATAAACACATGTAGGGAAAAGACGATCACCAAGAGAAATAAATGCAAAAAAAGTGTGACAGAGTTAAAATGGAGGGAGGGTGGCGACTTCAGAGAGAAGACTGAATGCTCACCCTTAGATGGTACATTGTAATAAAAACCCCTCTCACGAATAAAACGTAAAACTAAATCTGCTGTTGGGGTATTGTCGCCCAGCACCGAGGGCAGAGTGCTGGGAATGTTAAAAGTCCGCCGCAGAACGGCTAAAAGTGGGGAGTCCAGCAAGATTTGGACGACAGTCATATCTGAGCCACAGTGACACCGAGGTGGGTCCTCGCAATGGAGGAGGTAGCCGTATGTTAGCCACATGTGGCCAATGCAGAGCCAGCAGAGAACCACAGAGTACGTGCGAGAGGCCCGCATGGAAGTTTTCCACAAATTGGTAGTCTCCTTAAGGGTACGCAGTTTATTGTGCTTACTGAGATTATGCCTTTCCGTCTCGCAAAGCTAAGAAACTTTGCGGCGTAATAATGATCGATGGGCAGTTACAGGGATGCCGATCTGCAGAAGCGATTTCCGTGTAGCCTGTTTCACCAGCCTGTCAGCAAATTCATTTCCTGGGATTCCGACGTAGCCTGGGATCCACATCATTCCAGGGCGTAGATGGATTCCTGGATGGTCACTACCAAAGGATGGCGGGGGTAGCACTGGTCGATAGCTTGTAGGCTGCTCAAGGAGTTAGTACAGAGGAGAAACGACTCGCCAGGGCATGAGCGAATGCGCTCAAGAGCATGAGAAATGGCCACCAGATCTGCAGTGAAAACACTGCATCCATCTGGCAAGGAGTGCTGTTCAGTATGTCGTCCATGAACATACGCAAAGCCAACGTGACCATCAGCCATCGAGTCGTTAGTGTAAACCACTTCACGGTCCCGGTACATGTCAAGAATCGAGAGGACGTGACAGCGGAGAGCCGCGGGGTTAACTGAGTCCTTAGGACCATGTGAAAGGTCCAGGCGATCCTTCAGCCTAAGTGAACATCATGGACGCGTACGTGAATGGACCTCGAGGAGAGGTGGTAATGGGAAGGACCCAGTTCAGCCAGAAGGGACTGCACGTGAACCACAATCGCAAGCCCTGACCTGCGCCGCCGATGCGGGAGATGAACCGCCGTGGTTGGGAAAACGACACGGTAATTCGAATGCGCAGGTTCAAATGGCTCTGAGCACTATAGGACTTAACATCTTAGGTTACCAGTCCCCTAGAAATTAGAACTACTTAAACCTAACTAACCTAAGAACCTCACACACATCCATGCCCGAAGCAGGATTCGAACCTGCGACCGTAGCGGTCGCGCGGTTCCAGACTGAAGCGCCTAGAACCGCTCGGCCACTCCGGCCGGCGAATGAGCAGGAGAACTACGAAAATGAGCAATGTAACTGGTGAGCATTTGTGCACACTTAACCTTCAATGGAGGGACTCCAGCCTCCACCAGGATACTAGTCACTGGACTGGTTCTAGAAGCTCCCATCGCTAGGCAAACGCCACATTGGTGCACTGGGTCGAGTAAACGCAACGCTGAGGGCGCCGCCGAACCGTAAACCAGACTCCCATAATCAAGGCGGGATTGCACAAGGGCTCTGTAGAGCTGCAGCAGTATAGAGCGATCTGCACCCCAGTTGGAGTTCCACAGACAGCAGAGGGCATTGAGGTGCTGCCAGCACTTCCGCTTAAGGTGAGGAAGCCAAGAAAATCTGGCTTCGAAAACCAGTCCTAAGAATCCATATGTCATGAAGGTAAAGTTCTGGTTCTGAATGAACGGTGTGACGCCGACAAAAATGCCTGACACATGACTTTGCGGCTGAAAACTGGAAGCCATGGGCTAGAATGAATGACTGCGCTTTGTGAAAGGCTCCCTGCGGGCACTGCTCAGCTCCAATTGCCCTACAGCTGCTGCTAGACCGTTAATAGCCACCAAAAATAGAGAGACACTCAATACGGAGCCCTGCGGAACGCCATTCTCCTGAATACAGGGGGAACTATGGAAGGCACCGACTTGGACACAGAAAGTACGAAGCGACAGGAAGTTTTGGACAAAAATTGGGAGCGGGACCCAGAGACCCCACTTATAAAATGTGGCAAGGATGTGATGTCGCCAGGTCGTGTCGTATGCTTTACGTAAGCCAAAAAAGACGGTAACCAGATGCTGGCGTCTGGAAAAGGCTGTTCAGATGGCAGACTCGAGGGACACAAGATTATCAGTGGTAGAGCGACCCTGGTGGAAGCCGCCCTGACATAGAGCCAGTAGGCCCCATGACTCCAAGACCCAACCCAACCGCCGATACACCACACGTTCCAGCAGCTTACAAAGATAGTTGGTGAGGCTGATGGGCCAGTAGCTATCAATATCAAGCAGGTTTTGACCGGGTTTGAGCCCTGGAATGATGGTGCTTTCCCTCCACAGTGATGGAAAGACGTCATCGCACCAGATCCGGTTGAAGATGACGAGGGGATGACGCTTGCAGTCGGACGAAAGACGTTTAACCATCTGACTGTGGATCGGATCTGGCCCAGGAGCTGTGTTGGGGCAATGTGCAAGGGCGCGGAGGAGCTCTCACTCTGTAAATGGGGCGTTATAGGGTTCACTGTGCCGTGTAGTGAACGAGAGGGCTTTCCTTTCCATCTGCCATTTTGAGGGTGCGAAAGGCTGGGGGGCGGTAGTTCTCCGATGCAGAGGCTTGGGCAAAGTGCTCGGCAAAGTGCTCAGCAAAGTGCTCGGCAATCACGTCTGCCTCGGCAGATAACACGCCATTGATGTTAATACCAAGGACATCTGTTGGCGTCTGGTACCCAAAAAGACGTCTGATGTTCATCCAGACTTGGAAAGGTGACACATGGCACCCAGTGGTCGACACGTACCTCTCCCAAGACTCCTGTTTCCATCGTTTTATAGGCTGGTAAACGAGGGCATGGAGCTGCTTAAAGGCTATTATGTACTCTAGCGGAGGGTGCCGCTTATGTCGCTGTACAGCTCGCCGACGTTCCTTAATTGCCTCAGCGACTTTCGGCGACCACCAAGGTACTGTCTTTCACTGGGGGCACCCTAAAGAACAAGGGATCGTGTTTTCCGTCGCAGAAACGACCGTCGTAGTGACCCGCTCAACGTCAAAATTGATGGCATCATGGTGGAGGGGGGGGGGGGGGGGGGGCATGACGCCAGGGGCGTGACAGGAAGATGGGGAAGTGATTACTACCACACGGGTTGTCATGTGCTCTCCAGTGGATAGATGGGAGAAGGCCAGGACTGCAAACCGAGAGATCAATGGCCGAATATGTGCCATATGCCACACTGAAATGTGTGGGAGTACCTGTATTTAAGAGGCAAAGGTCGAGTTGTGACAGTAAATTTTCGACCTCCCTACATCGGTGAGTAAGCATGGCGCCACTCCACAAGGGGTTATCAGCATTAAAATATCCCAAAACCAGGAAAAGCTTAGGGAGTTGATCGGCCAGTGCAGCCAATACATTCAGTGGTACTGCACCGTCTGGAGGAAGATATACATTACAGACAGTTATTTCCTGTGTCATCCTTATCCTGACAGCCACAGCTTCAAGAGGGGTTTGAAGGGTCACAGGTTCACTACGTACTGAGTTCAGGACATAGACACAAACCCCTCCTGACACTGTATTGCAGTCGCTATGGTATCTGTAATATCCCTTATAGCCGTGGAGGGCAGGGGTCCGCATCGCTGGGAACCAGGTTTCCTGTAGAGCAATGCAGAAACCAGGTGTAAAGCTGCCATAGCTCAGCCAGGTGGTGGAAAAAACCGCTGCAATTCCACTGGAGGATGATGTGATCATGAGACTGGGAAGGCATGAAACACTCAATGCGGCAGTCTACGCCTCAGGGTCATCTGCTGCCACTAGATGAATACCTGTGCGATCGACATCCATTATGTCTGAGGGCCCAGCGAGAGCTAGGTCCTCAGCGGACACCAGAATCTCCATCTCATCCTCAGACACAGAGCATCTAGGTAGTGGGGATGAGGGTGCCACCGAAGTGCCTTGGTTCTTGGAGGTTGTCCGGCTGGGAGGGCTTCACTGATTCAGTTTCAGGAACTGAGGAGGACCATGAAGCCTTTCAACCAGCTACCTGTGGTTGCTTCAGCCACTGGTGGGTGTCAGCTTTGCCACTGGTAGGAACCTGGGAAGGGAGTGACCCAAAGGATCCCTTCCTGGCGAGAGGAGCCAGAGAAGACTTACACTTCTCCAACTGAGAAGTGGGGACTGACGTCCCTCCTGTTGGTTGAGGGGGGGGGGGGTGCCCCTGAAGAAGGTTGTGCCTGAGCAACAGGGAGAGAAGTACCCCCCACCATCAAGGGGTCATGTGAAGTCTGACAGCTCTGAGAGCCAACTGTACCTGGTGGAACAAAAGATGGTAGAACTGTTGTCGTAGTGGCGGCGTAGGTTGACGTCATATGCACAGGATGCAGCTTCTGGTATTTTCTCTTAGCCTCAGTGTAGGTCAGTCAGTCCAGGATCTTGTATTCCATTATTTTTCTTTCTTTCTGGAGAATCCTGCAGTCTGGCGAGCACGGCGAATGGTGCTCTCCAGAGTTGACACAGAAGGGAGGCGGGGCACAGTGAGTATTGTGTACTGGGATATGAAAGATGTCCACAATCCCGACATGTAACGATGGAAGTTCAGCAGGAAGACACATGGCCGAACTTCCAGCACTTAAAGCACGGCATTGTGGGATGGATATGTGGCTTTACGTCACTGCAGTAAGACTGTCACCTTGACCTTCTCGGGTAATGTGTCACCCCCAAAGGCCAAGATGAAGGCACCGTTGGCAGCCTGATTATTCCTTGGACCCTAGTGGACGCGCCAAACGAAATGGACACATCATCGCTCTAAATTTGCGCGCAGCTCATCATCAGACTGCAACAGAAGGTCCCTGTGAAATATGATACCCTGAACCATATTTAAGCTCTTATGGGGCTTGATGGAAACAGAAACATCCCCCAGCTTGTCACAGGCGATTAGTGCATGTGACTGGGCAGAGGATGCTGTTTTGATCAAGACCGACCCTAACCGCATTTTGGACAAGCCTTCACCTCCCCAGACTTGTCCTCTAAATGCTCCACAAAAAACTGAGGTTTCGTTGACAAGAAAGATTCCCCATCAACTTTTGTACATATGAGGTACCAGAGTGAATAAGCTTTGCTGCCATCCTTAGCCTGGCGTTCCTCCCATGGTGTGGCCAGGAGGGGGGGGGGGACGATTTGTGGTCGTATTTCTTACCATTAAATCTAGACCTTGACCGCTTAGAGACTACTGGTGTTTGGCCAACGGCAAGAGATGACTTACTACGCTTCATGGCGTGTCATCCGCCCTGATGCTACCCACTACGACCAGGGGCCCTCCCACAGGCGCCACCCAGCCGCAGCAAAGGCCACCTGGCAAGAGGGCCATTGCCAGGAGTCCCGATGCCCCAGGGTGATGGGCATCTAATCCTTGGCATACGTGGGGAGTTAACGTCGCAGGCATCAGCAGAGCGATCCCTGTGTGGTCAGGGGACTAGAACCAACAGGGTACATGGCGGCCCCACCACAACGGCCTGGCTACAGTGCTGGATATCAGGCGCAAACAACCAAACAAATCCATTATCATCGTCAGTGCAGAAAACGATACTGTGCAGTGGATGGAGGACAACTAGAGAATGAGCGGAAGTGCAGATCCGCGTCAACGAAGGATCCGAGAGGTCTCAGCACATGATAGCACCATGCACCATGTACCATGTAAGGCGTCCTCCCCCAATTGGTTCTCTCTTCGGGAAAATTTTGAAAAATGGAGGTTAAACCCTAGAGGGGGGGACCATGACAATGGTCGAAATGTGCGAGACTCCTTTTAGTCGCCTCTTACGACAGGCACAAATACGTCGGGCCTATTCTATTCCATCGATACCCGAGGGGGGGGGAGGGGGGTGGAATGAAAAACGGAACGTTTACTTATGATTTTATTACAGTTTATTACTTTAAGGCTTGTAACTTCAAGGCTTTTAAAACGGTCAGTGATTTTTCGATAACCAAAATATGAGCCGTAATATGGCGTCCTTGTCGGTTGCATTAACTTATAAGCTTCTATTTTATACTGAACGAAGCGTCCAGATACCTTAGTAAATTACATCATTTTCCACTCGATAGTAATAACCACTCCCGAGAGAAAGCTGAGCAATGTGATTTCTTTCATTAGGTCAGTACAAAAAAAAAAATCAGAAAAACTGTACGTTTCCGTTAAGTTTGATTACAAATTAATACTTTCCGCGTTTTCCCGTATGATGTTGTTCCTACAACTCGACTCGTGCCAAATATTACGGTCCTAGCCAAACTCAACTCGTGCCAAATGTTACGGTCCTAGCCCAACTGCATTGCACTAAAAACGGTCAATAAGTGAGTTTTCGATAACAAAAACCTGAGCCGTAATATGACGTACTTGTCGATTGCATTAACTTAGAAGCTTCTATCTTGTACAGAACGAAGGGACTGGATCCCTTAGTATGTGACAAATTTCCACCCCCATAAATATAACCATTCCCGAGAGAAATGCGAGCAATGTGATGTTCTGCCATTACGAGAGTACGAAATGAAATGGCAAAAACGAAACGTGTACTTAAGATTTTATTACAGTTTATTACTTTTCGCGTTTTCTCGTGCAACACTGCTGCTACACATTGTCTCCTGCCAAGCATATGGAACATGTTTTGTGTTCAGACAAAATGTCCTTTCTAGACTCTGAGAAGCTCATCTGCAGAAACCAGCACGGTTTTATCAAACAGCAGTCATACGAGACACAGCTAGCCCTCTTTGTGGATGATATACGACGGGCTCGAGATACCGGCTCCCAGGTTGATACCTTAGTACGTGACACAAATCTCCACTCGTTACCAATAACTATTCCCGAGAGAAAGGCGAGCAATATGATGTTCTGGCATTAGAACAGGACGAAAACAAATAACAAAAACGGAACTTTTTCATGAGATTTTATTACAGTTTATTACTTTTCGAGTTTTCTTGTATAACGTTCCTGCTACACCTCGTCTCGTGCCAAATATTACGGTCCTAGGTCAACTGAAAGGCACTCAAAACCGTCATTAAGTGAGTTTTCGATAGCTAAAACATTAGCCTTAATATGACGTTCTTCTCGATTACATTAACTTAGAAGCTTCAATTTTTTACAGAACGAAGAGACCGGATCCCTTAGTACATGACATGAATTTGCACCCGATAAATTTAAGCATTCCCGAGAGAAAGACGAGCAATTTGACGTTCTGGCATTATGCCAGTACGATAACAAATGACAAAGACGGAACGTTTTCTTAAGATATAATTATCAATTATTACTTTTCACATTTCTCGTGTAGCGTTGCCGCTACACCTCGGCTCGTACCAAATATAACAGTCCTAAGTCAACTGCAAGGCACTTAAAACGGTCACTAAGTGAGTTCACGATAACCAAAAAATGAGCAGTAAAGTTTTTGTCGATTGTATTAACTGAGAAGCTTCGATTTTATACAGAACAAAGAGTCCGGATACCTTCGTACGAGACAAAAATTGCCACACGTTACCAATAACCATACCAGGAGAAAGGTGAGTAATGTGATGTTCTGGCATTACGACACGACGAGAACAAATGAAAAGAACGGTACTTTTTCATATGATTTTACTAAATTTTATTACTTTTTGTGCGTTTTCTCGTGTAACGTTACTGCTACACCTCGTCTCGTGTACCTCTAGTACGTGATACAATTTCCACTTGATACCAATAACCATTTCCGAGACAAAGGCGAGGAATGTGATGCTCTGGCATTACGTTAGTACGAAAACAAATGAAATAAACGGTTTTCGTAAGATTTTATTACAAATTAACACCTTTCGTGTTTTCCCATGTAACGACGCTGCTACACCTCGTCCCGTGCCAAATATGATTGTCTTAGATCATTTCCAATGTACATAAAACGGTCAATAAGTGAGATTTTGATAACCAAAACATAAGCCGTATCATAGCGTACTTGTCGATTGCATTAACTTAGAAGCTTCTATTTTATACAGAACGGAGAGGCCGGATCTATTAGTAAGTGTCATAAATTTCCACCCAATAAATAGAACCATTCTCGAGAGAAACGCGAGCAATGTGATGTTTTGGCATTACGACAGTGCGAACACAATTGACGAAAACGGAACGTTTTCGTAAGATTTTATCACAAATTAATTCTTTTCGCGTTTTCCCGTGTATCGTTACTGCTAAGCCTCGTCTCGTACCAGATATTTCGGTCCTAGGTCAACTTCATGGCACCTTGAAACGGACAATAAGTGAGTTATTGATAAGCAAAACGTGAGCCGTAATATGTCGTACGTGTCGATTGCATTTACTTAGAAGCCTCTATTTTGTACCGAACGAAGTTTCTGGGTACCTTAGTACATGATATCAATTTTCATTCGATACGAATAACCATTCCAGATAGAAAGGCAAGCAACTTTATGTTCTGACATTACGACAGGACGAAAACAAATGACAAAAACGGAAGGTTTACTCAAGATTTTATTTCAAATTAATACTTTTCACGTTTTCTCCCATAATGTTGCTGCTACAGCTCGTGCCAAATATTACGGACCTAGGTCAACCGCAATTCACTTAAACGGTCAATAAGTGAGTTTAAGATAATCAAAACATGAGACGTAATATGGCGCACTTGTCGATTGTATTAAGTTAGGTGCTTCTGTTTTGGACAGAACGAAGAGACGGCATACTTCCGTACGTGACATAAATTTCCAACCAATAAATGTAACCATTCGCCAGAGAAAAGCGAGCATTGTGATGACGTGGCATGACGTCACTACGAAAAGCACGTTTACTTAAATTTTTTTACAAATTAATTGTTTTTGCGTTTTCTCGTTTATTTGTGACTGGAAATTTAAAGTTTGTGAAGTTTGTATGGAAAAGATAAATAATTGTTTAAAATAATGAAATTTTGTAATATGTGTATATTTATAAGTAAAACAATGTATATTGGAAGCTGGTTCATCCTCAGGGCTCTTGTATTATAAACGTAAAGGATGCAGTGAAGCCCCTCCACAACGGAAGTGGCATGGCGCAATGTAAAAGGTGGTTTTGGCGGTCAAACTGGGCGGCTCCTTGGTGTGAACGGTACGCAGTAGAGATGGACAAACTGAAACACACAACTGTTTCGAAACTAATGAAACAATACAATGTAATGTTTTGAAACGTTGTTTCGAAACAGTGACACAGTTTGTGTTTTGTAATCGAATAGGCCTCCACATTATATTATCTTGTGTGTCTACTGTATAAAAATTGTCATAAAAACACAACTGAGGTGCGATAGCGCCAAACATATCGCAGAAAGTATGAAACTTTCACTTTGGCGTCGTGGTAATTTCGTATTTCCTGCAGCAAATGCGCTGCTTTCTTGTCATGTGACTTTCATACTTTCCAATTGGCCGAGGTCTTCTTCATATGTTTGACATAAGAGATTTTTCCAAACTCGTTTCCCTGCATTCTAGTGCCTAATTTTGATAGGTTTTATGAGTGATAATCTGTATGTGCTCTTGAAAAGTTATGTCATGAGATATAATTTATTGAGGTACCATTCTGGGAAGCGAGGCACGGAATTAATATTTATGGGTGTGCCACTCACACTGTTGTTACTCACAGTTCTGTTTTCCATTGTTTGTCACACAGAGCAGGATGCAAAGTGACTGATGCATGCACATCAAAAAATTACCACAATAGACTGGAGCATATAGCACAATGGTCAAGTATGGCAGTTTTTCATCAAACATTCACAAGTTACCTGGATACAGCTCATAACATGTACACTTGATAGAACTGAAAAACTTGTTAAAACATTTCAAGGTAACTGAAATGCAGAGATTGGTACGTTTCCTTGAAGTATAAAATACCGGCTAAAATTTAAAGCAATTCATACAGTTCTTGCTAAAGAAGTTTGTATGAAGTACAGGTATATGGAGTTCCCTCAAGTACTCACAGCAAGCTGATATATTATCATTATATTGTAAACTTCCGCAGGAAATCAGAGATGAAGTTAAGCTGCTGTTGAAATTCAGTTTCTATCACAGTACCTGAATGCCAAGAACAAAAGTATCAAAATCCCATTATTGATTTGCCTGAGAATTATTTATGATGCAGTAGTATTAATATGCCTATAGTGTAAAAACCAAACACATCACATTACAAAAATAAACACACAAACATGTGCATACATAAATCAGATAATTATTCTCAAACACATAAATAAAATACTCAAAAACATTAAACTCACTGAATGGTGAGCAAAAATATAAGTATCTTCTGTGTACAACAAATTTGAGAAAAATGTTCTTGTAAGGTAGCTACATGTAAGATTTAGCGGACTAAAAAAAATACAGTCAAATACAAATTCAGTGCACATTGTCCAGACAAGAACAAAATCAACTGAAATTTTACTGTTTAATTTCTGAGTAGATCTACTGTACCTATTCTAAGTTGTGGTAAACATCATTTTTGATACTTTTTCGCCTGATAGACGGGATCGTTTGTCTGTTATTGCTTGCCCCTGCTTTGAAAAAATGCGCTCTCGTGGAACAGAGGTGGCCATAATACAAAGACGACGTTTCATTATTTCAAACAGCGTAAGAAACAACACATAATTTTCTTTTCACCGTAGCAATGGATCTTGTGATATGTGTATCAGTGGCATCTTTATATATTTATCGAGCTCGACTATACTTGCAGCACGTGGATTGTCCACACTTTGGATCAAGTCTCCTCCAGCTTTGTCAAAATGTTGCCACTTCTAGAGTTGAATGTGCTCACTACAACTGGTTTGACTGGTGCTGGATTGTCTGTATAACACACAGTAGGTTTCTGTCGTATTGCACAGCACTTGTTAATTATGCCATCTTTTGTTTCTTTTAAACGATGCCCAGTTTTTGGAAATCCATGCCCCCAGAAGCGAGGACCCAATAATGTTGCTTCACAAGCAATTGCTTTATCTGCAAACCTTTGAACGAGGCGGGTACAGATTCCATCCTCAATTTTAGCAGTTACTGTATTAATGGCCTCATTGCTGTAATCTGAGTTTTTCAGTCTCAGACAACGACTTTATAAACATTTGCTTAATAAGACAACTTTTGACAAGGAAACAATTAGTCCGTTCCAAGCACAAGTGGACTGAAACAGCATTATTTTGAAACAACGATACAGTTTCTGTGTCTGGCTCGAGATCGAATCTGGTCCCGTTATCGGAGAGAGCGGAATGAAACCCCACTGTTTTGAAACAGTGAAACATAGCCGTTTCGAAACACTGAAACAGTTCCACGTATCAATACTCTGTATCGAAACATGGAAACAGTGCCCAAGTCTTGTACGCAGTCACTGGCTACCCGTTGCACGGTACACATCGACAGTGCCAAGGGAGGCAATTGGAAGCCGTTTTGCAAGCAATTTTGCCTCGTATGTGGATTTGGCTGTTGCTTGGTACGCTCGGCAATAAGGAATGGCCTAGCACGTTCAAAAATCTGTCAACATGAAGAAATTTTATAGAGCATTCAAACATCAAGAGCCGTGAGTACAGTTAGCCACCATCTCGCTTGCCACCACAACTTCGCCACTGCTCCACTAACTTCATACATACAGATATGTATCAGAGGGTGGACCAGTTAATTTGTGAGAGTGATTTAATAATAATACAAATGCTATAAATCTGTGTTTGGAACCATATCTTCTTTCCTGATCGTGAACCTATGCAGGGACCTCTCCTAAGTGTTTATAAAACCGAGTATCCTATTTCAAATGAACTAGTGATTTACTTCCTGTTGCTGTTTTGGTCTTCAGTCCAGAGACTGCTTTGATGCAGCTCTCCATGGCACTCTATCCTGTGCAAACTTTTTCATCTCCCAGTATCCACTGCAACTTACATCCTTCTGAATCTGCTTTGTGTATTCATCTCTTGGTCTCCCTCTACGATTTATGTTTGTCAAATATGCAAGAATTAGCAAATGTTGAAGTTAAAACTACAAAAGTGAAGTAAGTTGGAATTTTGCTGAAGTACTCTCAGTTTAATGCAAAGTATCATTTTGTAAAAATACAGTACCAGGTTGAAACTTCCTGGCAGATTAAAACTGTGTGCCCGACCTAGACTCGAACTCGGGACCTTTGCCTTTCGCGGGCAAGTGCTCTACCATCTGAGCTACCGAAGCACGACTCACGCGCGGCACTCACAGCTTTACTTCTGCCAGTATCTCGTCTCCTACCTTCCAAACTTTACAGAAGCTCTCCTGCGAACCATGCAGAACTGGCACTCCTGAAAGAAAGGATATTGCGGAGACATGGCTTAGCCACAGCCTGGGGGATGTTTCCAGAATGAGATTTTCACTCTGCAGCGGAGTGTGCGCTGATATACCAGGTTGTGTAAATGTTGCTGTCTAAAATACGTGCTTCACAGGTGATGAAAAATTCAAATAAGTTAAACTTGTTTGAACATTATGTAGTCTTAATTACTATCATGAATGATCTTTTTTGGAATTAATTGAGTGCAAAAATGGCTCTGAGCACTATGCGACTTAACTTTTGAGGACATCAGTCGCCTAGAACTTAGAACTACTTAAACCTAACTAACCTAAGGACATCACACACATCCATGCCCGAGGCAGGATTCGAACCCGCGACCGTAGCGGTCGCTCGGTTCCAGACTGTAGCGCCTAGAAACGCACGGCCACTCCGACCGGCTAATTGAGTTCAGTGTTGAACAGTTTGCCTTGAATAGTTATTACAATTTATTAATTTTCGTCTTCTCTCGTGTCAAGTTGCTGCTACACCTCGTCCCGTACCAAATATTATTGTTCTAGGTCAAATGCAAGGCACTTGAAACGGAAAGCAAGTGAAATTTCGATAAATAAAACATGAGCCGTAATATGGCTTACTTTGCGATTGCATTAACTTAGATGTTTCTATTTTGTACAGAACGAAAAGACCGAATCCCTTAGTACGTGACATAAATTTCCACCCGACCAATGTAACCATTTCCGCGAGAAACGGGAGCAATTTGATACTCTGGCATTACGACAGTACGAAAACACACGACAACAAAAGGAACGTTTTCTTAAGTTTTAACACAAATTACTACTTTTCGCGTTTTCTCATGTAAGGTTGCTGCTACACCTCGTCTTGTGCCAAATATTACGGTACTAGGTCAACTTCATGGCACTTAATATGGTCAATAAGTGAGTTTAGGATAACCAAAACATAAGTGAGTTGTAATATGGCGTACTGCGCGATTGCATTACATTATAAGCTTCGATTTTGTACAGAACGAAGTGTCCGGATACATTAGTACATGACACAGATTTCCACTCGTTAATCAGTACCAGTCCCGAGAGAAAAAAACGACAAATTTGATGCTCTGGCTTTACGACACGGCGAAAACAAATGACAAAACGAAATTTTTCCTTAAGATTTCGTTGCAATGTACTACTTTTCGCGTTTTCTTGCGTAACGTTGCTGCTACATCTCGTCTCGTGCCAGTTCCTACGGTTCTAGGTCAACTGCAAGGAACATAAGACAATCAGTAAATGAAATTTCGATAGCCAAAACATGAGCCGTAATATAGTGTACTTGTCGATTGCATTAACTTAGGTGCTTCGACTGTCGACAGATCGAAGAGTCTGGATACCTTAGTACCGCTACGTGATACGATTTCCACTCGTTACCAATAACCATCCCCGAGAGAAAGGCGAGCAATGTGACGTTCTGGCATTAGGACAGTACGAAAACAGAAGGAAAAAACCGGAAAGTTCTCTTAAGATTTTATTAAAAATTGATACTTTTCGCGTCCTCTCGTTTTACCTTGCTGCTACACCTCGTCTCGTGCCAAATATTACGGACCTAGGTCAACCGCAATTCACTTAAAACGGTCAATAAGTGAGTTTAAGATAATCAAAAAATGAGACGTAATATGGCGCACTTGTCGATTGTATTAAGTTAGCTGCTTCTGTTTTGGACAGAACGAAGAGTGGATACCTTAGTATGTGACACAAATTTCCATTCGTTACCAATAACCATCCCAGAGAGAAATAGGAGCAATGTGATGTTCTGGCATTACGACAGTACGAAAACGAATGAAAAAACGGTGCGTTTACTTAAGATTTCATTACAATTTATAACGATTCGCGATTTCTCGTGTAACGTTGCTGCTACATCTCGTCTCGTGCCAAATATTGCCATCTTACGTTAACTGCATGATACTTAAAACGGTCAATAATTCAGATTTCGATAACCAAAACGTGAGAAGTAATATAGCCTACTTGTCGAGTGCATTAAAATAGAAACTTCTATTTTGTGCATAATGGAGAAACCAGTGCCCTTAAAAGGTGTGATAAATTTCCACTGGATAAATGTAACAATTCCCTTGAGAAAAGCGGGCAACGTGATGTTCTGGCATTATGGCATTACGAAAACAAATGACATATACTTAACGTATTCTTCAGATATTGTTTAAAATAATCCTTTTTGCGTTTTTTCGTAGGACGTAGCTACTACATCTCGTCTCGTGCCAAGTACGACTGTCCTTGGTCAACTGCAATGCACCTCAAACGGTGAATAAGTGAGTTTTCGATAAACAAAACAGTCCCGTAACATAGCGTACTGGCCGAATGCATTAACTTAGAAGCTTCTATTTCGTATAGAATGAAGAGACCGTATGCCTTTGGTTGCGACATAAATTTCCGCCTGATGAATGTAACCATTCCCGAGAGCAATGCGAACAATGTGATATTCTGGCATTATGACTGCAAGAAAACAAATGACAGAAACTGACCGTTTTCTTAAAATTTTATTATAATATTATTTTTCACGTTTTCTTGTATAACGTTGCTGCTACACCCCTTCTCGAGCCTAACATTACGGTCCTAGGACAACTGCAAGGCCTTTAAAATGGTCAATGAGCAATGTGAAGTTCTGGCATTACGACAGTACGAAATCAAATGACAAAAACGGAACGTTTACTTAAGATTTTATAACGAATAATTATTTTTCTCGTTTTCTCAAATGACGTTGCTGCTACACCTCATCTCGCCCTAAATATTACGTTTCTAAGTCAAATGCATGACGCTTAAATCGGTCAGTAAGTGAGTTTTCGATAACCAAAACATGAGACGTAATTTGGCGTACTACTTTTCGCGTTTTCTTGCGTAACGTTGCTGCTACATCTCGTCTCGTGCCAGTTCCTACGGTTCTAGGTCAACTGCAAGGAACATAAGACAATCAGTAAATGAAATTTCGATAGCCAAAACATGAGCCGTAATATAGTGTACTTGTCGATTGCATTAACTTAGGTGCTTCGACTGTCGACAGATCGAAGAGTCTGGATACCTTAGTACCGCTACGTGATACGATTTCCACTCGTTACCAATAACCATCCCCGAGAGAAAGGCGAGCAATGTGACGTTCTGGCATTAGGACAGTACGAAAACAGAAGGAAAAAACCCGGAAAGTTCTCTTAAGATTTTATTAAAAATTGATACTTTTCGCGTCCTCTCGTTTTACCTAGCTGCTACACCTCGTCTCGTGCCAAATATTACGGACCTAGGTCAACCGCAATTCACTTAAAACGGTCAATAAGTGAGTTTAAGATAATCAAAAAATGAGACGTAATATGGCGCACTTGTCGATTGTATTAAGTTAGCTGCTTCTGTTTTGGACAGAACGAAGAGTGGATACCTTAGTATGTGACACAAATTTCCATTCGTTACCAATAACCATTCCAGAGAGAAATAGGAGCAATGTGATGTTCTGGCATTACGACAGTACGAAAACGAATGAAAAAACGGTGCGTTTACTTAAGATTTCATTACAATTTATAACGATTCGCGATTTCTCGTGTAACGTTGCTGCTACATCTCGTCTCGTGCCAAATATTGCCATCTTACGTTAACTGCATGATACTTAAAACGGTCAATAAGTCAGATTTCGATAACCAAAACGTGAGAAGTAATATAGCCTACTTGTCGAGTGCATTAAAATAGAAACTTCTATTTTGTGCATAATGGAGAAACCAGTGCCCTTAAAAGGTGTGATAAATTTCCACTGGATAAATGTAACAATTCCCTTGAGAAAAGCGGGCAACGTGATGTTCTGGCATTATGGCATTACGAAAACAAATGACATATACTTAACGTATTCTTCAGATATTGTTTAAAATAATCCTTTTTGCGTTTTTTCGTAGGACGTAGCTACTACATCTCGTCTCGTGCCAAGTACGACAGTCCTTGGTCAACTGCAATGCACCTCAAACGGTGAATAAGTGAGTTTTCGATAAACAAAACAGTCCCGTAACATAGCGTACTGGCCGAATGCATTAACTTAGAAGCTTCTATTTCGTATAGAATGAAGAGACCGTATGCCTTTGGTTGCGACATAAATTTCCGCCTGATGAATGTAACCATTCCCTAGAGTAATGCGAACAATGTGATATTCTGGCATTATGACTGCAAGAAAACAAATGACAGAAACTGACCGTTTTCTTAAAATTTTATTATAATATTATTTTTCACGTTTTCTTGTATAACGTTGCTGCTACACCCCTTCTCGAGCCTAACATTACGGTCCTAGGTCAACTGCAAGGCCTTTAAAATGGTCAATGAGCAATGTGAAGTTCTGGCATTACGACAGTACGAAATCAAATGACAAAAACGGAACGTTTACTTAAGATTTTATAACGAATAATTATTTTTCTCGTTTGCTCAAATGACGTTGCTGCTACACCTCATCTCGCCCTAAATATTACGTTTCTAAGTCAAATGCATGACGCTTAAATCGGTCAGTAAGTGAGTTTTCGATAACCAAAACATGAGACGTAATTTGGCGTACTACTTTTCGCGTTTTCTTGCGTAACGTTGCTGCTACATCTCGTCTCGTGCCAGTTCCTACGGTTCTAGGTCAACTGCAAGGAACATAAGACAATCAGTAAATGAAATTTCGATAGCCAAAACATGAGCCGTAATATAGTGTACTTGTCGATTGCATTAACTTAGGTGCTTCGACTGTCGACAGATCGAAGAGTCTGGATACCTTAGTACCGCTACGTGATACGATTTCCACTCGTTACCAATAACCATCCCCGAGAGAAAGGCGAGCAATGTGACGTTCTGGCATTAGGACAGTACGAAAACAGAAGGAAAAAACCCGGAAAGTTCTCTTAAGATTTTATTAAAAATTGATACTTTTCGCGTCCTCTCGTTTTACCTTGCTGCTACACCTCGTCTCGTGCCAAATATTACGGACCTAGGTCAACCGCAATTCACTTAAAACGGTCAATAAGTGAGTTTAAGATAATCAAAAAATGAGACGTAATATGGCGCACTTGTCGATTGTATTAAGTTAGCTGCTTCTGTTTTGGACAGAACGAAGAGTGGATACCTTAGTATGTGACACAAATTTCCATTCGTTACCAATAACCATTCCAGAGAGAAATAGGAGCAATGTGATGTTCTGGCATTACGACAGTACGAAAACGAATGAAAAAACGGTGCGTTTACTTAAGATTTCATTACAATTTATAACGATTCGCGATTTCTCGTGTAACGTTGCTGCTACATCTCGTCTCGTGCCAAATATTGCCATCTTACGTTAACTGCATGATACTTAAAACGGTCAATAAGTCAGATTTCGATAACCAAAACGTGAGAAGTAATATAGCCTACTTGTCGAGTGCATTAAAATAGAAACTTCTATTTTGTGCATAATGGAGAGACCAGTGCCCTTAAAAGGTGTGATAAATTTCCACTGGATAAATGTAACAATTCCCTTGAGAAAAGCGGGCAACGTGATGTTCTGGCATTATGGCATTACGAAAACAAATGACATATACTTAACGTATTCTTCAGATATTGTTTAAAATAATCCTTTTTGCGTTTTTTCGTAGGACGTAGCTACTGCATCTCGTCTCGTGCCAAGTACGACAGTCCTTGGTCAACTGCAATGCACCTCAAACGGTGAATAAGTGAGTTTTCGATAAACAAAACAGTCCCGTAACATAGCGTACTGGCCGAATGCATTAACTTAGAAGCTTCTATTTCGTATAGAATGAAGAGACCGTATGCCTTTGGTTGCGACATAAATTTCCGCCTGATGAATGTAACCATTCCCTAGAGCAATGCGAACAATGTGATATTCTGGCATTATGACTGCAAGAAAACAAATGACAGAAACTGACCGTTTTCTTAAAATTTTATTATAATATTATTTTTCACGTTTTCTTGTATAACGTTGCTGCTACACCCCTTCTCGAGCCTAACATTACGGTCCTAGGTCAACTGCAAGGCCTTTAAAATGGTCAATGAGCGAGTTTTCGATAAATAAAAACAGGTAACGTAATATGGCGATCTTGTCAATTGCATTAACTTAGAAACTTCTATTTTGTACTGAACGAAGAGACCGAATTCATTATTACGTCACATAAATTTACACCCGACAAATATAACAATTCACGAGAGAAAGACGAGCAATGTGAAGTTCTGGCATTACGACAGTACGAAATCAAATGACAAAAACGGAACGTTTACTTAAGATTTTATAACGAATAATTATTTTTCTCGTTTTCTCAAATGACGTTGCTGCTACACCTCATCTCGCCCTAAATATTACGTTTCTAAGTCAAATGCATGACGCTTAAATCGGTCAGTAAGTGAGTTTTCGATAACCAAAACATGAGACGTAATTTGGCGTACTTGTCAATTGCATTAACGTAGAAACTTCTATTTAGTACAAAAGCAAGAGACTGGATACCTTAAAACGTGACATCAATTTCTACACGGTACTGATAACCATTCTCGAGTTAAAGGCGAGCAATGTGATGTTCTGGCATTACAACAGTACGAAAACCAATTACAGTTTCTGGTGTGACGTTTCTGCTACACCTCGTCTCGTGCCAAATATTACCGTCGTAGGTCAACTGCAAGGCTTTTAAAATGTTCAATATGTTAGTTTAGGCTAACCAAAACATGAAACGTAATATGTTGTACTTGGCAATTGCAATAACTTAGAAGCATCTATTTAGTACAGAACGAACAGACTAGACCCCTTAGTATGTCACATAAATTAGCACCCGATTAATATAACCATTTGGGATAGAAAGGCAAGCAATGTGATGTTCTGGCATCAAGACACTATGAAAACAAATGACAAAAACGGAACGTTTGAGAGATTGCCCACTCTCACTTTTGATTCGGTGTCACGCCGCTTGATGTTCTTAGGAAGGATGATATTTATTACGACCTGACTTCATACATCAGGATTACATTGCAGGCAGTAGTTAATGCTCTTGCTTGTGTGCTCTAGTGAAAGAATAGCGGTAAGATTTACCTGGGTTCAAATGAAAAGGGTGCCGATTTAAACGACTGCAGTAAAAGCGTATGGCGACTGAGGACCGAGGGGAGCGTTTTTTCTGCAGAAGCTGAGTGAAAACATTTACGGACTGCCGATTTCCGTGGTCTCATTATGCAGACATGTTGGATGGCGCCGGTCGGTCGGGTGCCGCATCTAGGTAGGCTAACCAGCGCCGAGGAGGCGCCGCTGCAATGAGTAGTGCTTTGAAGACCGGCAATAAAGCAGCGGATGGGCCCTTGTTAGGCAGGAAGTCAACAAGACAACTGTGAGATTTCTGCGAATTTCCCGTGGGACAGGTCACTAGCGCCCAGGCGTGAGACTGTTACAAAACATATTTGTGAAGGCACGAGGCTTTTAGCGAGTTTATGGCCGTTCTTTGGAAACTTCGAAATGGGCGCAACAGGTGAGGTAACGATGTTTTTATGGAGGGCTGTGGTTCCATCCTGGTCATGTTGTTAGCAAAAGACACGGCGTAAACGCACGGGAAAGAGGCTGTGAAGCTGAATCTTTTTAACTGTTCTCCCAATTAACTTAATAGTCTCTGATTGGTCAAATCTATGTATGCAGAGCAAGAGGCAGTCTCCCATCTTCGAATGCGGCGCTCCACCTCGTGATTGACTTGTGCTAAAGTGGAAATAGTCTGAGATGTAAATGTGCTTTGCTACCGAGCTGGCAACGAAAGCGGAGAGAAAGAGAAGTGGTCACTCTTGTACTGGCCCTTCGCTAGTAAAGAACTGCAGGTCTCTTCCTAAACGGTGAGACTTGTGTCCTTTGCTAGTGTGCCACTTGGAGCCTGTGTCAGTCACCTTCTGAACCATCAGAGGTACTGCTTCTAGCATCACACACACAACAAGTGATGTGTATGTATACTTATTTATCTTGAGTTAGCCGTCTAAACATTTGACATATTCCGTCACGCATTGTCGTGGGATGGAGTCAAATTGGTTTGGCAGACCAGTAAACGGGTCCACCTGCACGCTGGAATCCATTGGGGTTTCAGAGGCTCATAGGGAAGTACCTGCATTCCGAATTAGCCGAACGCGAGACTGCGAACTTGCATTCTTCAGGCGCAGGCCATTAATAACAGATTGCTCCCGTCCACGACTTCAGTCGCGCCGGCCGGAGTGGCCGAGCGGTTCTAGGCGCTACAGTCTGGAGCCGCGCAACCGCTACGGTCGCAGGTTCGAATCCTGCCGCGGGCATGGATGTGTGTGATGTCCTTACGTTAGTTAGGTTTAAGTAGCTCTAAGTTCTAGGGGACTGATGACCTCAGAAGTTAAGTCCCATAGTGCTCAGAGCCATTTGAACTTCAGTCGCCGAACGCATCGTGGTATGCCGCCCTGACCACAAGAAAGGTAAAGTATTCGCTGTTACAGCGTAGGGCTCCAATATATGTAACTCAGCACACTGTTCTTTCGAACCATATTTTTCTTTTTGGGAATATTAGAGTATAGATGCTTGATTGTGGAGTATTTCTTGTGCCATATCTCGGATTCGTGTGTATGAAGTCAAATAAAGTGATTAGGTTTCTGGTTAGTGCCGTTTGCCGATTACCAGCTGACCACTTTATACACCATAGACCCCATATTAGTAAAAGCGTCAGTCAAATAAAAATGTTTGTGTGACGTTTCTTTAACCATTTTTTTGTCTTGTGATGTTAAGAATGGATAAATCTATTGTTATTTAGATCACAACTCCTCCCTGTGTTCTGATTAACATTAGCTTTGTCATTTTTATTAAAGTTCAGATAACAATAGGAAGTAGCAAGCTTGCACGTTTACTTAAGATTTTATTACAATTTATTACTATTCTCATTTTCTCGTGTAAAGTTGCTGCTACACATCGTGTCGTGCCAAA
The DNA here is from genome assembly GCF_023864275.1 of Schistocerca cancellata. Lineage (NCBI taxonomy): Eukaryota > Metazoa > Arthropoda > Insecta > Orthoptera > Acrididae > Schistocerca > Schistocerca cancellata. The sequence goes on from NC_064629.1 coordinate 737,591,629, forward strand.
TATTACGGTCCAAGGTCAATTGCAAGTTTTTTTAAAACGGTCAATAAGTGAGTTTTCGATAACCAAAACAACAGCCGTAATATAGCATACTTGTCGAGTGCATTAACTTAGAAGCCTCTATTTTGTACAGAATGAAGAGACTGGATCCCTCAGTACGGGACAGAAATTTCCACCCGATAAATGGAACCATTCCCGCAAGAAACCCGAACAATTTGACATTCTGGCATTACGACAGAACGAAAACACATGACAAAAACTGTTTTTTTACATAAGATTTTATTACAAATTATTACTTCTTACATTTCCTCGTAGAACGTTGCTGCTAGACCTCCTCTCATGCCAAACATTACGTTCCTAGGCCAATTGCATGGCATGGCACTTAAGACGGTCAATAAGCGAGTTTAGGATAACCAAAACATGAGCTGTAATGTGACGCACTTTCCGATTGCATTAACTTAGCAGCTTCTATTTTGTATAGCACGAAGCGTCCGGATACCTTAGAACGTGATATCAATATCCACTCGATACCACTAACCATTCCCGAGAGAAAGGTAAGCAATGTGATGTTACGGCATTACGACAGAACGGAAATAAATGACAAAGCGGACCGTTTTCTTAAGGTTTTATTACAAATTAAAACTTATCGCCTATTATCGTGTAATGATTCTTCCGAACCTCTTGTCTTGCCAAATATTACAGTCCTAGGACACCTGCAAGGCATCACAAACGGTGAATAAGTGAGTTTTGCATAACCAAAATATGAGACATATCATGCCGTACTTCTCGATTGCACTGACATACAAGCTTCTTTTTTGTACAGAACGAAGAGACCAAATAATGCAGTACGTGACACAGATTTCCACTTGATACCTGTAACCATTCCCCAGAGAAATACAAGCAATATAATGTTCTGGCATTATTCCAGTACCAATCAAATTACGAGGCCGAAACGTTTATTTAAGATTTTATCACAAATTACCACTTTTCTCGTTTTTTCATGTAATGTTACTGCCGCACCTCGTTTCTGGCTAAATATTACATTCCTATGTCAACAGCATGGAATCAATAAGTGTGTTTTCCATAAACAAATTATAAGATGTACCATACCATACTTCTCTATTTCATTCACTTAGAAGCATCTATTTTGTACAGAATGAAGACAACAAAAACGTTAGTACATGCCACAAATTTCCATGCGATATCTGTAACCATTCCCGAGAGAAACGCGAGCAATGTGACAATCTATTATTACGACACTACGAAAAAAATGACAAAAGCAGAACGTTTTCTTAAGATTTTATAATAAATTAATATTTTTCGCGTTTTCTCGTGTAATGTTGCTGCCGCACCTCGTCCCTTGCCAATTATAATAATCCTACGTCAACTGCATGCCATCTAAAACGGTTTTCGGATACCAAGATATGAGACATAACATGCCGTACTTGTCGACTGCATTGTCTTAGAGGCTTCTATTTTGTCCAGATTGAAGAGACAAAATACCTAATTATATGACACAAATTTCCACTCGATACCTGTAATCATTCCTGAGCGTAAGGCGAGCAATGTGATGTTCTGGCATTATTCCAGTACAGTACATATCAAATTACGAGAACGTAACGTTTACTTAATGTTTTACTACATATTACCACTTTTCGTGGTTTTTTTTTTTTTTTCGTGTAATGTTGCCGGCGCACCTCGTCTCTTGCCAAATATTATGGTCCTAGGTCAACAGCTTTGCATCTAAAACGGTCAATATGGGGTTTTCCATAAACAAAATATAAGACAGACCATGCCATAGTTGTTGATTATATTGACTTAGAATCATCTGTTTTGTGCCAGACCAAGAGACAAAATACTTTAGTAGGTGACACAAATTTCCATGCGATAGCTGTTACCATTCCCAAAAGAAAGGCCAGCAATGTGATGTTCAGGCATTTACGACACTAAGAAAGTAAATGACAAAAATGAAACACTTTCTTAAGATTTTATTACAAATTAACGCTTTTCTCGATTTCTCCTGTAATATGATTGTCGCACCTTGCCTCTTGCCAAGTATTACGGTCCTTGGTTAACAGCATGCGATCTAAAACGAACAATAAGTGGGTTTTCGGTTTCCAAAATATGTGACGTAACATGCCGTACTTCACGATTGCAATGACTTAGAACCTCCTATTTTGTACAGAACGAAGTTACAAAATAGCTTAGTGGGTGACACAAATTTTCACTCGATACTTGTAACCATTTCCGAGAGAAAGGCGAGAAATGTGATGTTCTGTCATTATTCCAGTGCGAATCAAATTACAAGACAGTAGCTTTTTTTAAGATTGTATCACAAATTGCCACTCTTCGTGTTTTTTCGTGTAATGTTTCTGCCGCATGTCATCTCTTGCTAAATACTACAGTCATAGGTCAACAGCATGCCATCAAAAAGGTCAATAAATGAGTTTTCGAAAACCAAAATGTGAGACGTAACAATCCGTTCTTCTCGATTGTATTGCCGTAGAAGGTTCTATATTGTACAGAACGTAGAGACCAAACACTTTAGTACGTAACCATAATTTCCAGTCGATACCAGTAACAATTCCCAAGAAAAAGGCGAGCAATTTGATGCTCTGTGATTACGACAGTACGGAAATAAATGACAAAAACTGAACGTTTTCTTACAAGTTAATATTTTCCCCTTTTCTAGTTTAATGTTAATGCTGCATCTCATCTCTTGCCTTATAATACGGTTATAGGTCAACAACGTGGCATCTAAAACTGTAAATAAGTGAGCTTTCAATAGCAAAAGTATGACAACGTGCTGAACTTCTCGACTGCATTGGCTAAGAAGCTTCTATTTTGTGCAGAACCAAGAGACCAAATACCTTAAAACGTGACACAAATTTCCACTCGAAACCTGTAACCATTCCCAAGAGAAAGGCGAGCAATGTGACGTTCTGGCATTACGATAGTACAGAAAGAAATGACAAAAACGGAAGGTTTTTATAAGGTTTTCTTACAAATTAACACTTTTCGAGTGTTCTCTTGTAATGTTGCAGCCGCTCCTCGTCTCTCGCCAAATATCACGATCCCATGTCAACTGCACGGCATCTAAAATGGTCAATAAGTTAGTTTTCGACAACCAAAATATTAGACTAACTAGTCGTACTTCTCGATTGCATTTTCTTAGTATGTGACACAAATTTCCACTCGATACAGGTAACGATTCCAGAGAGAAACACGAGCAATGTGATGTTCTGGCATTATGACAGTACGAAAACAAGTGACAAAAATGGGATGCTATCTTAAATTTTTGTTGCAATTAAATACTTTTCGCGTTTTCTCACGTAATGTTACTGTCGCACCTCGTGTCTTGCCATTATTACTGTCCTAGGTCCACTGCATGCCGTCTAAAACAGTCAATGCGTGACCTGTTGATAGCCAAAATACGAGACATAACATGCCGTACTTCTCGATTGCATTGACTTAGATGCTTCTATTATGTGCGGAACAAAAATGTCAAGTACCTTTGTACGTGACACAAATTTCCACTCGATACCTGTAACCATTTCTGAGAGGAAGGCGACCAATGTGATGTTCTGGCAATACGACAATACGAAAACAAATGAGAAAAACCGAACGTTTTCTTAAGATTTTATTACAAACTAGGTATTTTCGCTTTTTAACGTGTAATATTACTGCCGCACCTTGTGTCTTCCAAATATTACGGTTTTAGGTCAACTGCATGGCGTCAAAAACAGTCAATATGTAAGTTTTCGATAACCAAAATAAAGACATAGCATGCCGTACTTCTTGATTGCTTGAATTAGAAGCTTCTATTTTTTGCGGAATGGAAAGACAAAATACCTTAGTATGTGACACAAATTTCCCAATACCTGTAACCATTCCCGAGAGAAAGGCGAGCAATGTGATGTTCTGGCATTACGACAGTAAGAAAGCAAATGACAAAAGCGGAACATTGTCTTCAGTTTTTAATACAATATAATACTTTTCGCGTTTACTCGTGTAATTTTGCTGTTGCACATCGTCTCTTGAAAATATATATAGTTCAACTGCATTGCATCAAAAACCGGCAATAAGTCAATTTTCAATAACGAAATTATGAGATGTAACATGCGTTACTACTCGATTGCATAGGCTTAGAAGCTTCTACTACGTGCGGAGCGAGGAGAACAAGTTTTAGTCGGTAACACGAAATTCCACTTGATACCTATAAACATTCCCGAGAGAAAGGCAAGCATTGTGGCGTTCTGGCATTACGATAGTATGAAAACAAATGACAAAGATGGGACTCTATCTTAAATTTTTATTCCAATTAAATAATTTTCGCGTTTTTTCGTGCAATATTGCTACCGAACATCGTCTCTTGAACAATATTACGTTCCTAGGTCCACTGCATGCCGTCTAAAACAGTCAATACGTGACTTTTTGATAGCCAAAATATGAGACATAACATGCCGTATTTCTCGATTGCATTGGCTTAGAATCTTCTATTTTTTGCGGAACGGAGAGACAAAATATCTTAGTACGTGACACAAATTTCCGCTCAATACCTGTAACTATTCCCGAGGGAAAGGCGAGCAATTTGATGTTCCGGCATTACAACAGTACGAAAACAAATGAGAAAAAAGGGACATTTTCTCGCATCATAACGCTCAATAAGTGCGTTTTCGATATCGAAAATATGAGACATAACATGCCGTTCTTCTCGATTGCATTCACTTAGAAGCTTCGTTTATGTATGGTACAGACCAAATACCTTAGTTCATGACACAAATATCCATTCTATACCAGTAACCATTCCCGAGAGAAAGGCGAGGAATGTGATGTTCTCGAAATTACAAAAGTACAAAAACAAATGACAAGAGCGTAACATTTTCTTAACGTTTTATCACATATTATCACTTTTTACGTCTTCCCATGTCATTTTGCTGGCGCACTCCGTCTCTTGCCGAATATTACGGTTCTAGTTGAACTGCATGGTATCTAACATGGTCAATAAGTGAGCGTTCGATAATCAAAATATGAGACGTAACATGCCGTACTTCTCGATTGCGCTGTCTAAGAAGCTTCTATTGTGTGCGGAATGAAGAGACCAAATACCTCAGTACATGACACAAATATCCGTTTATCCCTATAACCATTCCCGAGAGAAACGCAGCCAATGCGATGTTCTAGTATTATGACAATACGAAAACAAATGACAAAAACGGACCGTTTTCTTAAGATTTTATTGCACATAAACACTTTTCGAGTTTTCTTGTGTAATGTTGTTGTCACACCTAGTGTTTTGCCAAATATTATGGTTGTAGGTCAACTGCATGGCGTCTCAAACGTTGAAGAAGTGAGTTTTCGATTGAAAAAATATGAGACGTAACATGCCGTAGTTGTTAATTGCATTGGCTTTGACGATTCAATTTCGTGAGGAGCGAAGAGACCAAATATCTTAGTACGTGAAACAAATTTCCACTCGATACCTGTAACCACTACTGAGAGAAAGGAAAGCAATGGGATGTTCTAGCATTACTCCACTGCGAAAACAAATGACAAGGACGTAGCGTTTTCTTAAGATAATGTTATAAATTGTCATTTTTCGCATTTACTCTTCTAATGTTGCTGTCGCACCTCTGTCTTGCGAAATATTATGGATGTAGGTCCACTGCATGGCGTCTGAAACGGTCAATAAGTGTGTTTTCGATAACCGAAATATTACACATAGCATGTCGTACTTGTCGACTGCTTTGGCTTAGAAGCTTCCATTATGTTTGGAATGAAGAGACCATATACCTTAGTACGTGATACAAATTTCCATTGGATACCTGTAACCATTCTGAAGAGAAGGGCAAGCAATGTGATGTTCTAGAGGCATTACGACGGTAAGAAAATGAATGACAACAGAATATACTCTGAAGGCTATATTACAAGTTATTACTTTTCTCATTTTACCGTGTAATGATGCTGTCGCATCGCATCTGTTGCCAAATATTAGGTTTCTACGTTAGCTGGACGGCGTCTAAAACGGTTAGTGAGAGAGTTTTCGATAACTATAATACGTGACGTAACACGTCGTACTTCTCGATTGCAATGACGTGGAAGCTTTTTTTTTGTATGGAACAGAGACCTTATAGCTTATTAAGTGACACAGATGTCCACTCGACACCTGTAACCATTCCCAAGAGAAGGTCGGGCCATGTGATGTTCTGGAATTACGTCAGCACGAAAACAAATGACAATAACGGTACGTTTTCCTAAGATTTTATTGATGAGGTCCCATACTCTGAGGAGCGTAAGGGACGATGCGGGAGAACCGCTCCGCTGTACTAGGCAAGGTCCTAGCGGAGGTGGTTTGCCATTGCTTTCCTCCGACCGTAATGGGGATGAATGATGATGAAGAAGACGATACAACAACATCAAGTCATCTCAAGGCAGAGAAAATCCATGACCCTGCCGGGAATCGAACCCGGGACCCCGTGGCGGGAAGCGAGAACGCTACCGCAAGACCACGAGCTGCGGACCAGATTTTATTACAAATTAATAATTTTTGCGTTTTCTTGTACAAGGTTGCTGCTACACCTCGACTCATGCCAAATATTACGGTCCTAAGTGAAATGCGAGGCACATAAAACGAATAATAAGTGACTATACGAAAACCAAAACATGAGCCATAATATGGCGTACTTGTCGATTGCATTAACCTAGAAGCTTCAAGTTTGTAATGAACGAAGTGTGCGAATCCCTTGGTACATGACACAAATTTCCACATGTTACCAATAACCATTCTCAAGAAAAAGGCGAACAATATGATGGACTGGCATTACGACAGGACGAAAACAAATGACAAAAACTGGACGTTTTATTAAGATTTTATATAAAATTAATACGTTGCGAGGTGCCGGGGCTAGCAGTGTATTTAACACTAAATTCTTCTAGAATCTTCATATATAAATGATGCTCCAAGCGCCCCCTATTCTAACTCCGACTTTTGCTGTAGCACATGGATTAAAGAGAAACGCGAACTGACTGTAATCGACCCTGCGAGTGGAGAAGAAAAGAGTTTGGCACCTGAAATAATTTAATTTGATAAGTAAGTTAAATAAAGGAAAGTTTCATTAACGTAGTAAGAAATGAAAGGGTTGCTCTACCGATTAAAACAATGACAGTTCTGTCCAAAATAACAATATGATTTATTATGACTAAACTCAAAATAATAAACAAAACACATGAAACATTTACAATACGTCAAATTGGCTCAAATTGGATACTCAAATAAATGCTGTGAAGGTGAAGTTGTCCCTAAACTAGATCGTGACATTTATGACGAAGTGGTATGTGGAGCCAATTCCTTGCAACTCAAATCTTAAGAGGAACACACAGCCAACCCAACATTAATTGCTGCTACAGTATTGAGAACTCAGACAGTGAACACCCAAGACAGAACAAAGTTAGAAAAAGACGAACAGGCGCGCTCTGCTGAGCTCGGATTATCACCTAGGAAAATCACTAATCTGCCGGTGCTGTGGACATACATTATCAAGCTGTCTCCTTAATTGCAAGAACGCGATCTGGCGTACCGGAGGCGATGGCTGGTTGCTTCGACGTCCCGTCGTGGTGATGATAATGTGGCGAGTATAGCCCAAAACAAATTATCCTGGTCTGGTTGTTCCAGACTAAAGACTTCCTAGCAATACAAATGCGCCTCTGAGGGAGACGAAGAAGGCTCGCCACACAATCACTGACGGTACAGTGATTGATTTTAACAAGCGAAGTCACACAGTAACTCCAATACATTCAACTTTACCCAAAACTTCTCAAGACAGACAACATAGGCCGCTTGTACACAGAACGCTCAATTGCCAACTGTACTCGGAAAGTTACGTTGAAGTCGGAACTTCAGCAACTTCGTCAAACAGTTACAATTAAATAAAAGTATATTAGACAGCCAACGGAAGGCAGGCTGTCCAGAGCAGTGAGAGCTCAGTCTTGTAACATACTCCGACCGAAAAGCGAGAGCCGACTCTTCTCAAGTGCCCCGTACAAGCCGAACACAGAACATTCCCGCCCCTACGACAGTGGTCGTGGTTAAACGTTCCAATCAGCAACTCAAAAACTAGCGGAAAATTCCACTCTATTGCCGATACACTACTAGTCCACCAATGGAGATTCTTGGTGACAATTTCTGTGCCGATTTTGCTACGTCATGGAGCTATGCCCTGAGCAAGCCAATCACGATTTTGCAAAAAACGCGGGAATTTGCCTGCCAAGACTGCCTGGGAACACAAGTCATTCCCACGCCTTGCTGGTAGCCCGCCAGAAAGTATTTTCGCTAAGTTTCTGTGAAGTAACGGAATCTCTAGCCCAGCCGCTCCTTCAAGCCCCTGCGGGCGTGTCTCCGCCACTCTTATGACAATGTCGGCGTCTGGAAAGCATTAACTTGACTCCCTCACACCCGTTGGCTTAACCCTTCAAGATCAACAGAGCACACCTGTCACCGGACCACCCAGGTGACGAGAGACAGTGCGTGGGAAGTCTGCGTGTGAAGGAATAGCGACTTTTCACCGCATGCAATTAGAAAGGAAGATCGAATTACTCAGACTAAGATAGAAATATGAGAGAGGCCTCATGCCACCTCTCAACTTTTAGCATTTTCTCATACGACGTTGCTGCTACACTTTGTCTTGTGCTAAATCTTACGTTTCTAGGTAAACTGCAAGGCACTTAAAACGGTCAGTAAGTGAGATTTCGGTAACCAAAAGATGAGACGTAATATTTTATACTGTCATGGAGGTGGTGGGGGGGAGGGGGGAGTGTCGGGGACTGGCAGGGCCGGGTGGGGAGTGGCGTAGTGGAGAGGGGCGGTGATGGGGTGGTGAGGGACAAGTTGAGGCAGTGCACAGTGGTGTGGGGCAGTGTGAGGCAGTGGGATGCAGTTGGAGGTGGTGTGAGGCTTGGCAGGATGGGGTGGTGCAGGGTATGGCGTGACATAGCAGGGTGCAGAGGGGCGATGCAAAGTGGGGTGGGGCAGGGTGCGGCATGGTGGAGTAGGTTTGTATGCAGCGGGATGGGGCAGGGTGGGGCGTGGTGGGTCAAGGTTGGTCAAGCTTGGGCAAGGTGGGGTGAGGCCGGGCAAGGCGAGGCAAGGCGGGGCAGGGTGGGGCGAGGTGAGGGGCCCAGTGAGGTCTAGGTCCTCAGCAGATTCCAGAATCTCCAACTCATTCTCAGACACAGAGCTTGTAGATAGTGGTGTTGTGGGTGCCACCATAGAGCCTAGTTTCTTGGGGGTCTTTTTCTTTTTAGGTTTCTCTCACTTCTCCTTAGGTTTGTCTGGCTGGGATGGATTCACTGGTTCAGTCTCAGGGACTGAGGAGGACCGTGAAGCCACACGGCAAGCTAATTGTGGTTGCTTCAGCCACTGGCCGTGTCAGCTTTGCTTCTGGTAGGAACCTGGAATGGGAGTGACCCAAGAGATCGCTTTCTGGAGAGAGGGGCCAAAGAATACTTACACTTCTCCAGCTGAGAAGTGGGGACTGATGTCCCAGATGGTTGAAGGGTGTTGCTCCTGAACAGGAGCAACAGGAGGGAAGTGCACCCCACCATCAAGAGGGCAAGTGGAGTCTGACTGCTCTGAGATCCAACATTACACGGTGGAATAAAAGGCACTAGAACCGTTGTCGTAGCGGCGGCATAAGTGGAAGTCATATGCACAGGATGTAGCCTCTTGTATTTTCTCTTAGCCTGAGAGTAGGTCAGTCGGTCCAGGGTCTGGTATTCCATGATTTTCCTCTCTTTCTGTAAATGCAGCAACCTGGCGAGCAAGGTGAATGATGCTCTCTGTAGTTGGCACAAATGGGAGGCGGGCACAAGGAGTATTGGGATGTGAAGGACGTCCACAATCCCGACAGGTGATGCTGGAAGTACAGTGGGAGGACATACGGCAAACTTCTAGCATTTAAAGCACCTGCATTGGGGAAGGGATATATGGCTTGAAATCACAGCGGTAGACCATCATCTTGACCATCTCTGGTAATGAGTCACTGTCAAAGGCCAAGATGAAGGAAGGCACCAATGGCAACTTGATTATTCCTCGGAGCCCAATGAACGCGCCGGACGAAATGAGCACCTTGCCACTCAAAATTTGTGCGTAGTTCGTAGTCAGACTGCAAAAGAAGGTCCCTGTGGAATATAATACCCTGGAGCACATTTAAGCTCTTATGGAGCGTGATGGTAACATCCCCCAACATGTCACAAGCGATTAATGCCCGTGACTGGGCAGAGGATGCTGTCTTTATCAAAACTGACCCAGAGCGCATTTTGGACAAGCCCCCCACCTCCCCAAACGTGTCCTCCAAATGCTCCACAAAGAACTGAGGCTTCATTGAGATGGAACATTCCTCATCAACTCTCGTACTTACAAGGTACCGGGGCGATTAAGCGACACCACCATCCTTAGCCTGGCATTCCTCCCATGGCGAGGTGGGTCAGAACGGGGTGGGGTGGGGTGTCATGTGGCGAGAAGGGAGGGCTGGGGCAGGGAGTAGCAGTGCACAGGGCGGGATGGTGCAAAGTGGTAAGTGGTGTGGAGTGGTGTGGGGCGGTGGGAGATAGTGGGAGGCAGTGCGAGGTGGCGGGAGGTGGTGCGAGGCAGTGTGAGGCAATGCAAGGCATGGCTACATAGGGTGAGGTGGGTCTCGGTGTGATGAGGTGGGGCGGGGCGTGGGGCAGTGTGGTGCATCAGGTAGGGGCAGGGTGGGGTGGGGTGTGGAGGGCTGGGTGGTGCATGGCAGAGTGGGGCGGGGGTTGCCAGGCAGGGTGAAGCAGGAACGAGGTGTGGTGAGGCGAGGCGAGGCGAGGTGAGGAGCCCAGCGAGATCTAGGTCCTCAGCCGATGCCAGAATCTCCATCTCATCCTCGTCCTCATCCTCAGAGAGAGAGCTTGTAGGTAGTGGTCATGTGGGTACCACTGCAGTGCCTTGGTTCTTGGGGTCTTTTTCTTTTTAGGTTTCTCTTGCTGCTGCTTAGGTTTGTCTGGCTCGGAGGGCTTCAGTGATTCAGTGTCAGGGACTGAGAAGGTGCGTTAAGCCCTACGACCAGCTACCTTTCTCTAGGGAACTCAAAATCTCTTCCACTAGTCAGTACATGGAGTGTATTAGATACCGCCACATACAGTGACCACAACGCAATCGTCATAACCACAGACAGATGTGTCAATACACATAACATGGACCACAAACAGTAGCATTTACTCATAGGAAGAGCCAACTGGCAAAAAGTTGAGATATTCTTGAGGCATCATCATTACACACTTTTCAAGGCAGTGTAGACTACAAAACGCATGTACTGACAGATGTCCTTCAAAGAGCACAGGAAGCAACGATACCACGGGCAAAAACTGAGTGGGGACAGAAACAACTGTGGCTGACAGAACTGGCAATACTAAGGAAGGATTGATGGGACAAAAGAAAGTACTACCAACAAGCAAAGACAGCTCCTGAAATACAGATAAGACTTGATCTGTATCGTGATGCTAAACAGAAATACCAAAAACAAGTAAAGACAACAAGGCAAGACTACTGGACCTGTTTTGTAAAAACGCAGCTACAGAATGACATCTGGGGACAACCATTCAAGATAGAAACAGAACGAGTTAAGACACTGACACTTCTGTCAACACTAAAACAAGCTGACGGCACAATGACCAGAAGATGGAGAAGCACAGCAGAATATCTTCTGAACAGGCTCCTCCCAGATGACGACCACACAAGACGAGTGACACGACTCTGACCTAAGAGAGAGCATGAGGCACCCATTCATTAGTGACAGTGTAACCATGGCATTAGCACAAGAAGAAGTCACGACCATAGTCAGCAGGCTTAAAAACCGAAAACTACCTAACCCAGACAAAATACTTTCAGAAACATTAAAACAAACACAAACACAAATCACACGTTTTTTTACTAACATGTGCAACGAGGCAATACTAACAGGCAGAATTCCTAACATCTGGAAAACTGCTAATGCAGTAATAATTAGGAAATCACAAGACAAAGAGCCAACAGACCCCAAAACGTACCGACCGATCTGTCTCTTAAACACTCTTGGCAAGGTACAGGAAAGTCTCCTGTGTGACCTTTTACAACTGCACAGATGCCTCCTCGGCCTAACGCCCCAACAATTCGACTTTGCGGAAGGTAGATCAATAGAAGATGTCGTCAGCCAAGCACTGACAGTTACAAATAGCATCAGTGACAAATACATGCCCACCATACAAATCGACATAGCCGGGGCTTTTAACAACTTGTGGTGGCCATCCCTCTTCACCAGGTTAAGGGAAATGAGGCTAACAGCTTCCCTCTACAATAGCCTCCTCGACTACTGCAGAGGCAGAGTGGCAGAGTGGAGGGCTGGTACACGGAAGGTTGTCGAGAGAATAACAAAGGGATGTCCACAAGGCTCGATCTGTGGACCAATATTCTGGGATATTGCAATCGAGCCCTTGCTGAACACCCTGGTCAGTGACGACAGTGTAAAAGGTGTTATGCAGATGACCTGCACATAGTGGTGTCAGCCAGCTTGAGAGCAGTACTAGAGACAAAAGGCACGCAACTGCTTCAGAAAATTAACAGTTAGTGCAAAGAAAATAAATTAAAAATAGCTCCCAACAAAACTGTATATTTACTGCTTAGAGGGACACTACAGAGGAATCCAATTCTAAAATTAGACAATACAATCATACAGAGGAAGCAAGCCACACTTTATCTCGGTCTGCATCTTGACCAAAAACAGACTTTCAACTATCATATAAAATTGTCAGTTGACAAAGCCTCCAAAATTATGCACAGACTAGCAAGACTAAACACAACTCAGTACAAATTACCTATTAAGACGATAAGGACCTACCATATTGCGATATTTGAATCCATCGCATGATTCGCCGCAAGTCCTTAGGCTTACAGACTGAACATACAGACTAACAAGACAACTGCAAGATGATGTCAACGTGGTGTACTCCTGAGAATGAGCAGACCCTTCAACACATTACTAGAGGCATTTTGCATTGTGGTGGGGACCTTCTCTATAGACATAACAATACGTTATAGAGCTGCACTTTACTGACTTAAGAGGGAGAGGCTCGAAAAAATCACCAAAATTAAGGGAACCAACATTATGAACAAAACACAGATGAAACAATGGCGGATTCAAACATGGCAGAGCGAGTGGGATGCATCCGACAAGGGTCGCCGATTACACTCTCTCTTTCCTGATGTACACTAAGGACTACAACTAAAACATGTCGACCCAAGCCAGGGGATGGTCCATTTCGTGACAGGCCATGGGCCATATCCAGTACATTTAAACCATATTGGACTAACTAACGATGAAGTATGGGTATGCGGAGAAACTGGGACACCAGAACATGTTCCACTGAGAACGGCAATGGCATCGCCAGAATAAAACGTAATACTGACGACTGGAACACAATAAATAGGATAGCCGATAGTGTATCGAACACTGTGCATGAAGAATGCGAGCGGCAAAACCATATGAAAGGAGGTGTAGACAAGCACAAACAACACAACAAACCACATGAGAGGACACAAACACGACCACAGGTTCCGAAACTGAGGAATGAACAATAAGTAAACAGAAACATCCCTCAACGTGTCACAAATGTGTAATGCCCCTGACTGGGTAGAGGATGCTGTCAATATCAAGACTGACCCAGAGCGCATTTTGGACAAGCCCTCCACCTCCCCAAACTTGTACTCCAAATGTTCCACGAGAAACCGAGGCTTCATTGAGATGAAAGATTCCCCATCAACTCTTGTACATACAAGGTACTGGGGTGAATAAGTTCGCTGTCATCCTTAGCCTGGCGTTCCTCCCATGGCGATAAGGAGATGGGCGGGAAGGGGCGGCGGGGGCAGTGTAAGGTGGTGTGGGGCAGTGCGAGATGGTGGAAGACAGTGCAATGCAGTGGGATGAAGTGTGAGGCGGAGTGAGGCAGGGTGAGTCAGGACAGAGCAGGGTGAGGGAGGATGGGTCTTGGCAGGGCAGGATGGAACATGGCAGTGTGGAGCGGTGCACTGCACGGTGGGGTGGATTAGCAGATGCAAGGCGAGGTGAGACGAGTAGAGTCAAGGCAAAGGCCCAGTGAGATCTAGGTCCTCAGTAGATGGAAGCATCTCCGCCTCATACCCAGACACAGAGTTTGTAGGTAGTGGTGGTGTGAGTGCCACCAATGTGCCTTGGTTCTTGTGGGGGTCTTTTTCTTTTTAGATTTCTCTCAGTGCTCCTTAGCTTTGTCCAGCTGGGAAGGCTTCACAGGTTCAGTCCCAGGGACTAAGGAGGACCTTGAAGCCTCACAACCAGCTACCTGTGGTAGCTTCAGCCACTGGCAGGTGTCAGCTTTGTTCCTGGCAGGAACCTGGGAAGGGAGTGACCCAAGGGATCCCTTCCTGGCGAGAGGAGCTGAAGAAGACTTACGCTTCTCAGGCTGAGAAGTGGGAACTGATGTCCCCGATGGTTGGGGGATCTTGTTCCTGAAGTACGTTGTGCAGGAGCAGCAGGGAGGGAAGTGCACCCCACCATGAAGGGGCAAGTGGAGTCTGACTGATCTGAGAGCCAACTCTATGCAGCACAACAGAAGGTACTAGAACCATTGTCTCAGCAGTGGCATACGTGGAAGTCATGCACATAGGATGTAACCTCTCATATTTTCTCTTAGCCTCAGTGTAGGTCAGTCAGTCCAGGGTCTTATATTCCATTATTATCCTCTCTTTCTGTAAAATCCAGCACTCTGGCGAGCAGGTGAATGATGCTCTCTGCAGTTGACACAGATGAGAGGTGGGGAACAGGGAGTGTTGGGATGTGAAGGACCTCCACAATCGTCGCAGGTGATGCTGAAAGTACAGCGAGACGACATATGGCCAAACTTCCAGCACTTAAAGCACTGCATTGGGGGAGGGATATATGGCTTGACATCACAGTGGTAGACGATCACCTTGACCTTCTCGGGTAGTGTGTCACACTCAGAGGCCAAGATGTAGGCACCATTTGCAGCTTGATTATCCTTTGGATCCCGATGGACGCACTGGACGAAATGAACACCTTGCAGCTTGTCGTCAGACTGCAGAAGAAGGTCGCTGTGGAATGTAATACCCCGGACCATATTTAATCTCTTATTGGGCCTGATGGTAACAGAAACATCCTCAATGTGTCACAAGCAAGTAATGCCCATGACTCGGCAGAGGATGCTGTCTTTATCAGGACTGACCCAGAGCGCATTTTGGACAAGTCCTCCACCTCTCCAAACTTGTCCTCCAAATGTTCCACAAAAAACTGAGGCCAGATTGAGATGAAAGATTCCACATTAACTCTCATGCATACAAGATACCAGGGTGAAAAAGCTTTGCTGTCATGCATAGCCTGGCATTCTTCCCAGGGTGAGGATGGGTGGGGCAGGGTGGAGTGAGGTGAGGCAAAGCTAACCCAACCCCAACCCCATCTCCACCCCCACCCACACTCCCACCCCTGCCCCATCCCTACCTGCCCTGCCCTATGCCACCCCATCCTGCCTCGCCCCACCCTGCCCTGCCCCGTCTCACCTCACCTCACCTTACCTCACCAATCCCCAACACTAACCTAACCTAACACTAACTCTATCCTAACCTAACTTAACACAGACCTGACCTGACCCGACCCGACCCAGCCTGGCTTGGCTGACCCTACCTGACCCGACCTGCCCTGGCACGGCTCTTGCCTGGCCCGACCCAATCTAATTGGAGGTAAAACTGGCTTAGCACAGTAATACAAAGTAAAATTAACTAGTACATTGCCTGACAAATAGCAGCAGCGAATGCAATAACTTATACCTAAACATGACAGAGTGCAAGCAGAAAAATATTATGGTAAAGACAGCAATGCAGATAATGGAAATATATGTGTAAGCTTACAACAGCGCCAGTACAAGGAACAAGATTTATGCTATCTCCCAAGTGAAATGCAAGAATTCTTTGTCACATCTTGACACTAAAGTGGAGCATCACAACAACTTATGCCACCAGAAAAATTATAGAGTTCTTGAAAAGGAAATTATGTATGCAATTCCTCCCTTCTCCTTCTTATTGTCCTTTCCTTTTCAAGTGCTCTTTTTTAAGAATGTGGATCGTTTATTTATTTTTAATGTATCTGTTGACAAAAAGTGTACACATTAGCATATGTATTAAATTTTGTTTTATAAGATCAATGCTGCAGCGCAGCTAGAAACCATATATCAAATAAAATAAGCAAATTTGTACAAAGCAATGTATAAAAACATCATTCAGTAGAAATTCTCTCAACTCTCATAGAGAGACACTTGTCATAATTGGATGTAATAATGTAAGAATATATCTCATCAGTTCATAAAGCATTTCAGTAAGTAGTACAAAGTTCAAACTCCAAAGTGTAATCGTATGTTTACAATTAGTATTCTATGTTGTGTTTGTGGTGTGTCCTGCAAACAACGCTACAGTTGCAGGTTCGAATCCTGCCTCAGGCATGGATGTGTGTGATGTCTTTAGGTTAGTTAGGTTTAAGTAGCTCTAAGTTCTAGGGGACTGATGACCTCAGATGTTAAGTCCCATAGTGCTCAGAGCCAATTGAACCAAATTAAACCTGCAAAGAAACGTCAATAGTGAGGTCAACGCCCTCTCTTTTCTACAGCTATGCGAGCACCTACAGGATTGCGGTGAGCTTCAAAGTGGTTGAAGCGGCACCAGTAAATTTGACAGGCAACACAACAATGGGTACATTGCAAGGAGGCTAGCGCGCAGCGCAGCACAGAAAAGCATTATATCAAGGACACATATCCTCTTTACCAAAATATTTATAACAGCAGTTTCACCTACAATGACACTTTCATAAAAATTAAATGGTTCAAATGGCTCTGAGCACTATGGGACTTAACATCTGTGGTCATCAGTCCCCTAGAACTTAGAACTAATTAAACCTAACTAACCTAAGGACATCACACACATCCATGCCTGAGGCAGGATTCGAACCTGCGACCGTAGCGGTCTCGCGGTTCCAGATTGCAGCGCCGAGAATCGCACGGCCACTTCGGCCAGCTGTGTTGTCTTTTCCCTACAAGAGTGTACTCATAAAATTACTGTCTTAATATGTTACATAGGTTCTTGACTGGATAGTTCAGTACAAAACATCGCTGCATGCCAACAGTTTCTAAATGTGACAAAGTGTAATATTAACCTGAAGAGAGAAATTTTAAATCAAATACTAAGTCAGAAAGCAAAATATTTCCCCATAAACGGTTTCTTAGTGTGCAGAGTTTCAACTTCAACGCAATTGTCATTCGGTAAATGTCGGATCCTGTAATGCCCATTGTAAAACAGGAAGAATCTGACTCAAATGTTTTTTCTTATGTGACAATGAATGAGCTTTAATGAGAACTTTTTTACTCGTGTGTAGTTTTCTCCTTTTGTCTGCAGCAGAACTTATATTTTTATAGCCAAATCAACTATGTCTTTATGTCGAAGTTTAAGTGTATTCTAAAAATATACAAGCTCTCTGATTCTGTTCGGTGGTGCCTCATTCTTCAGTATAAGAATAGGTGGTAAAGCGGTGGAGTCATGAGGCATTTCATTCAGTAAATTTTGAAATAAGTGTAAGTATCTGTCCCAATACTGATGCTTCCTGTGTCAATACAGCCTGCAAAGCTTATTAATTTCTTTCATAATGCGTTCAGACAGGTTACAATGTGGACAGTACAATGAAATAAATACAGGTTTGATTTTACGATTCTGAAGCGTGCATGAACAAACAGCAGATCTGAATTGTGGTACATTATCTGAAATGACCTTGTCAACGTGTCAAACTTCTAGTAAGAAGTTTGTAGCAAAGGATACAGAACGTCCAGAGGCTTTGCGTAACAGTGTAAAGCCGGCCGGAGTGGCCGTGCGGTTCTAGGCGCTACAGTCTGGAACCGAGCGACCGCTAGAGTCGCAGGTTCGAATCTTGCCTCGGGCATGGATGTGTGTGATGTCCTTAGGTTAGTTAGTTTTAAGTAGTTCTAAGTTCTAGGCGACTGATGACCTCAGAAGTTTAGTCGCATAGTACTCAGAGCCATTTGAACAATTTTTTTAACAGCGTAAAAGAAACAAATTTTGAAGTAAGTTCAACAGCAACGAAAACGTATGAAAATCCAATACATGTTTTAACAATGGGTCCCAGAAGATCAACTGCAGCTAATTTCTTTAATCTAATAGGAATAATAGGGAACAATGGAGCACGATGTGAGATGGTAGATGGTTTAGCTTTTTGACAATGTTTGCAAATAGACAATACTCTCCTAATTCTCTTTTCCATGTTGTTAAAATAACAAGTCGTCCGAAGTATATGATAACATTTTTGTGGACCAAAATGTGCGTAGCTGAAATGAATGTACCAGATGAGCTTATTAACAAAATCGTTAGGAATACAAAGTACCCATAGCTTGTCGTCAACAGTGCAACGTTTGAAGAGTATCTTATTTCTAACCAGATAATAATTACGAATCTGCGTGTGTGCCTTTTCATGCCATTTACTTTTAATATCTTTGCAAATCGGATCCTTGTCTTGCTCATGTGCAATGTCCTGTAACGATGCAGTGACAAAGTTTTCAAAATCTACGTTTTGAGTGTAAAGAATACTGGAATTTTTCTCAAGGTTAGCTTCTGCGTTGCTTTTCTCAAGGCCAGCTCGTGTACGTGAAAGTGCGCCCACAACAATGTTTTCTGTGCCAGGAATGTAGACTATTATGAAGTGAAATTCTTGGAGAAATAATGCTCAACGTTTCAACCTGTTATGATTTAATTTTGAAGACATAAGAAATTGCAATGCTCGATTATCACCATAAACTTTTACATGTTCGCCAGAAAGAAAGAAACAAAATTTGTCAAATGGCCAAACAATAGCTAAAGCTCCCAACTCAGTGATGGAATAGTTTTCTCAGATTTTATTGGCAAGTGTCTAGCAAAAGCGATGGTTTTCTGAACAGTAATGTGATTTTCTATAACTTCTTGAAATAAATGGACACCAAAAGCAACTTTAGAAGAGTCCATGCCAAGACAGAAATCCTGTGACAAATTCTTTCAAAGAATCAAATTCCAACTGCGTCTGCTCGTCCCAGTTCCAAATAGTGTTTTTGCCAGTGAGAGAACACTGGCTAAAAAAGGTGGGTTCTGGCTCAATAGTTCAGTTTCAGGATCAACCTTCGGTTTCACCAAAAATTGAGCTATTTACCCAGATCTCGCCACTTTTAGCTACTATAATATATATTTTTGAGCTCAAATTCACTAATTTTTTCAAAGGTGAATGCAAGAAAATAAATTCATGTAATTTCATATAAAACGCGAATATAAGAAAATAAATAAATATAATTGGTTAGTGAAATTTATTCACTAGCAGTCATAAGATTTTTGTGAAAAGCAGTTTGTTCCTATTTTTTTTAAATAAGGTCTGTTTACAGTTTTGCCACATTTACATGTAACTCTAATTCTTTGGTCATGATACACACATTCACTACACTTATTTCGATGTCCATCATTTTGATATATCGTCGGTGAAGAAACAATACCGCGTAAGTAGCAAAATAAGAATTTTACACAAGAGAAAAAACTGCGTAAAGTGCCTAATACACTTCACAGCTGCACTAAATTTGCATTTTAGCACTACAAGGAATTATTGGATCAAATAAAAATGTGAAACAAAAAAAATACGTTTTAGAAAGCTTAATTATGATGGCACATACGCGGAATTGTCTCGGTATTTATGCCATGATCTGTTACTTACGCGGTATTTGTTTGCCGGTCAGGGTGGCCGAGCGGTTCTAGGCGCTTCAATCTGCAACCGCTCGACCACTACGGTCGCAGGTTCGAATCCTGCCTCGGGCATGGATGTGTGTGATGTCCTTAGGTTAGTGAGGTTTAAGTAGTTCTAAGTTCTAGGGGACTGATGACCTCAGATGTTAAGTCCCATAGTGCTCAGAGCCATTTAGCCATTTTTGGTATTAGTTTGTGAGTCTCCCAGCACGACTTGACACATTTACGTTAGTATTTGGTGCTGAGAAAGCTAGTAATAACACGTTTTGGAGCATTCATCACTTTTATTGAAAGATTTCATAGAAACATATTAAATAAATATACTGTTTACATAGTTCCGTTAATGTCTGCACATTTCTCCACCAAAAAATCCTAAACGTCACTCAAAGCAGCAACAGAGAATTACACTGCACTGATACTCGTCACACAGTTACCTCCGCGATAACTTTCATTCATAAGAAATGTTGTCATAATAACTATGACAATCTTTAGGAAGAACAGATTTAAGTTGTTGTAAATCCCATTTGGATTTCTTGATTTTCAGTCTTTCCTTGTATAGTTTCTGGAAGCAAACATCTCCAAGAATTTTCCTCGGACGCCTCGGTAGTTCTTGCCACACCTAGTTGAATGAGCACTTGTAGTAAATAATACCATTTGGGTGGTACTGTGGCGCACTCAGATCGGTAACTGTAGGTTCAGTTTTTACAGCTCTTTCAATCCTAGTTGAGTCGTACAGCCACAAACTTTTCTCTGTGTAGTAGATGAAAAAGGAATAATCTAGGCGATGGGTTTCATATGGCTGTGGCTTTTTTCTCGCTTCTTTAGATATCATAGCGCATTGTCTAGGAAGTGTAACTTCATGTTCTTTACGCTTGCACTCAATGCAACTGTGAACTGAGTCACATTCCATCTGAGGTTTAGGCTTTCTCCAAAAACTTTTGTGTAATCAATACTCCAGTATCCATTGCTAATCTTAAAAGAGCATTTGATAATATCACATTTCTGTTCTGATGTCAGCCGTCAGAATACAGAATGACTTGAAAGGGATTTTCCTTAATCGTTCTGAATAGGGTGTCCACGATGCATGAGGCAAAACATGATGCAACCAAATCACCTTGCGTTTCATCGATCCAGTAACATACTGCATCACGACTTTCTAAATTATACATTGTAAAGTTATGAACAGCCAACTTTGTTTTATAATAAACTACACTTGCACTTAAAAATGGAGTCATTTTCACGGCCTGTAAGTCCATGGTGTACAATGAGCAGAGCTTCTGCTGGGCTTCTTTCTTGTCAGCATCTTTTTGCATCCTTGTCTGCTCTTTCCGTTCTGTGTGTTGCTTCCACACGTCTTCACTCAAGTTACCAAGCCTGTAACTACAACACAAGTCGCACTGGCCTTTCTTTGGGGAAAATAAGCTAATATTACCATCTTCTAAAATCAAGTTAAAGGTAGACCGACTTAGTGGCGAAACCTTCTCCGCATGACATTTTTCCACATAGAGTCCATACAGCTGTTGTTTGGATTGTAGAATAGGCTCAAGATACAACTTCAAAGAGGATTTCCTGCAGTAATGCGACAGAAGACAGTCCAGGAATTCTTTAATGAAGGTTCTCTCATCTTTTTCCTTCGTCTGTTTGATTCGCGGTCGTGACGATTCTGTATCAGGAGTTATCCCATGTGTGGGATTACCCAGTCAATATCGGACAGTCCATTTTTTAATCCCAAGAGTATTGAGAAACATCTTTTTGCATACTTCATGTTTCCGCAGCTCATTTTTCAAATGATAAATGAGCGTCCCTTTTCTCCTGGATTCGCCAGTGTTCTTCCCTGGACGTTTGGTTGGAATTACGTCCACAAGGTTGATTACGTAAACCTTCCTCTGATCCCTGCCGCCGTTGGATAAGCAGCTGCAGCAGCAAGTCGTATACTCCTAGCTCACTCATTTGTTACATAGTTTAATTCTTAATTTCTTTGCGTGTTTTTGGTACTTGCATTGTTTAATTCATAAATTTCGGGCGTATTATAGTATTTGAGAGTTGTAGCATCGCGTTTTAGTACCCGAATAGTGTAAAATCGCGTAGTCTCCTTCCGCCGCCGAGCAGTGTGTCAGAAGTGCGCAAGTAGCAGCATTACTGCATTTACTAGGCAATCTTGTATTTTAATAACCGTTTAAATTTTGTGTCGATTTGTTTGCGCTCTCTGTAGATTAGTTCAGACGTTCTCTGCACAACAGTTTTTAGCATGGATAGGGACTGCAACTGCTGTGTTCGGATGCAGGCTGAGTTGGCATCCCTTCGCTCCCAGCTTCAGGCAGTGTTGGCTTCAGGCACACAGCTTGAGGCTGTTGCCAATGGGCATCACTGTGGGCGTCCGGATGGGGGTTTGTCGGAGACGGCCAGCTCGTCCCACGCATCCCCCGATCGGACTACGACTATGGTTGCCCGGGATACTGCCCGCATTGAGGCTGATCCCTCACCTGTGGTAGAGTGGGAGGTCGTCTCAAGGTGTGGCAGGGGGCGAAAGACATTCCGGAGGGCTGAACGGAAGGCCTCTCCAGTTTGTCTGACGAACCAGTTTCAGACTCTGTCTCAGGCTGATGCTGATCTTCGGCCTGACATGGCTGCTTGTCCTGTTCCAGAGGTTGCCCCTCAGTCTGCAAGATCCAGGTGGTCGCAGAGGGTGGGCTTACTGGTAGTTGGGAGCTCCAACGTCAGGCGCATAATGGGGCCCCTTAGGGATATGGCAGCAAGAGAGGGGAAGAAAACCAATGTGCACTCCGTGTGCATACCGGGGGGAGTCATTCCAGATGTGGAAAGGGTCCTTCCGGATGCCATGAAGGGTACAGGGTGCACCCATCTGCAGGTGGTCGCTCATGTCGGCACCAATGATGTGTGTTGCTATGGATCGGAGGAAATCCTCTCTGGCTTCCGGCGGCTATCTGATTTGGTGAAGACTGCCAGTCTCGCTAGCGGGATGAAAGCAGAGCTCACCATCTGCAGCATCGTCGACAGGACTGACTGCGGATCTTTGGTACAGAGCCGAGTGGAGGGTCTGAATCAGAGGCTGAGACGGTTCTGCGACCGTGTGGGCTGCAGATTCCTCGACTTGCGCCATAGGGTGGTGGTGTTTCGGGTTCCGCTGGATAGGTCAGGAGTCCACTACACGCAACAAGCGGCTACACGGGTAGCAGGGGTTGTGTGGCGTGGGCTGGGCGGTTTTTTAGGTTAGATGGCCTTGGGCAAGTACAGAAAGGGCAACAGCCTCAACGGGTGCGGGGCAAAGTCAGGACATGCGGGGACCAAGCAGCAATCGGTATTGTAATTGTAAACTGTCGAAGCTGTGTTGGTAAAGTACCGGAACTTCAAGTGCTGATAGAAAGCACCGAAGCTGAAATCGTTATAGGTACAGAAAGCTGGCTGAACCCAGAGATAAGTTCTGCCGAAATTTTTACAAAGGTACAGACGGTGTTTAGAAAGGATAGATTGCATGCAACCGGTGGTGGAGTGTTCGTCGCTGTTAGTAGTAGTTTATCCTGTAGTGAAGTAGAAGTGGATAGTTCCTGTGAATTATTATGGGTGGAGGTTACACTCAACAACCGAGCTAGGTTAATAATTGGCTCCTTTTACCGACCTCCCCACTCAGCAGCATTAGTGGCAGAACAACTGAGAGAAAATTTGGAATACATTTCACATAAATTTTCGCAGCATGTTATAGTCTTAGGTGGAGACTTCAATTTACCAGATATAGACTGGGACACTCAGATGTTTAGGACGGGTGGTAGGGACAGAGCATCGAGTGACATTATACTGAGTGCACTATCCGAAAATTACCTCGAGCAATTAAACAGAGAACCGACTCGTGGAGATAACATCTTCGACCTACTGATAACAAACAGACCCGAACTTTTCGACTGTGTAAGCGCAGAACAGGGAATCAGTGATCATAAGGCCGTTGCAGCATCCCTGAATATGGAAGTAAATAGGAATATAAAAAAAGGGAGGATGTTTATCTGTTTAGCAAGAGTAATAGAAGGCAGATTTCAGACTACCTAACAGATCAAAACGAAAATTTCTGTTCCGACACTGACAATGTTGAGTGTTTATGGAAAAAGTTCAAGGCAATCGTAAAATGCGTTTTAGACAGGTACGTGCCGAGTAAAACTGTGAGGGACGGGAAAAACCCACCGTGGTACAACAACAAAGTTAGGAAACTACTGCGAAAGCAAAGAGAGCTTCACTCAAAGTTTAAACACAGCCAAAACCTCTCAGACAAACAGAAGCTAAACGTTGTCAAAGTTAGCGTAAGGAGGGCTATGCGTGAAGCCTTCAGTGAATTCGAAAGTAAAATTCTATGTACCGACTTGACAGAAAATCCTAGGAAGTTCTGGTCTTACGTTAAATCAGTAAGTGGATCGAAACAGCATATCCAGACACTCCGGGATGATGAAGGCACTGAAACAGAGGATGACACGCGTAAAGCTGAAATACTAAACCCCTTTTTCCAAAGTGTTTCACAGAGGAAGACCGCACTGCAGTTCCTTCTCTAAATCCTCGCACAAACGAAAAAATGGCTGACATCGAAATAAGTGTCCAAGGAATAGAAAAGCAACTGGAATCACTCAACAGAGGAAAGTCCACTGGTCCTGACGGGATACCAATTCGATTCTACACAGAGTACGCGAAAGAACTTGCCCCCCTTCTAACAGCCGTGTACCGCAAGTCTCTAGAGGAACGGAAGGTTCCAAATGATTGGAAAAGAGCACAGGTAGTCCCAGTCTTCAAGAAGGGTCGTCGAGCAGATGCGCAAAACTATAGACCTATATCTCTGACGTCGATCTGTTGTAGAATTTTAGAACATGTTTTTTGCTCGAGTTTCATGTCGTTTTTGGAAATCCAGAATCTACTATGTAAGAATCAACATGGATTCCGGAAACAGCGATCGTGTGAGACCCAACTCGCTTTATTTGTTCATGAGACCCAGAAAATATTAGATACAGGCTCCCAGGTAGATGCTATTTTCCTTGACTTCCGGAAGGCGTTTGATACAGTTCCGCACTGTCGCCTGATAAACAAAGTAAGAGCCTACGGAATATCAGACCAGCTGTGTGGCTGGATTGAAGAGTTTTTAGCAAACAGAACACAGCATGTTGTTATCAATGGAGAGACGTCTACAGACGATAAGGTAACATCTGGCGTGCCACAGGGGAGTGTTATGGGACCATTGCTTTTCACAATATACACTCCTGGAAATTGAAATAAGAACACCGTGAATTCATTGTCCCAGGAAGGGGAAACTTTATTGACACATTCCTGGGGTCAGATACATCACATGATCACACTGACAGAACCACAGGCACATAGGCACAGGCAACAGAGCATGCACAATGTCGGCACTAGTACAGTGTATATCCACCTTTCGCAGCAATGCAGGCTGCTATTCTCCCATGGAGACGATCGTAGAGATGCTGGATGTAGTCCTGTGGAACGGCTTGCCATGCCATTTCCACCTGGCGCCTCAGTTGGACCAGCGTTCGTGCTGGACGTGCAGACCGCGTGAGACGACGCTTCATCCAGTCCCAAACATGCTCAATGGGGGACAGATCCGGAGATCTTGCTGGCCAGGGTAGTTGACTTACACCTTCTAGAGCACGTTGGGTGGCACGGGATACATGCGGACGTGCATTGTCCTGTTGGAACAGCAAGTTCCCTTGCCGGTCTAGGAATGGTAGAACGATGGGTTCGATGACGGTTTGGATGTACCGTGCACTATTCAGTGTCCCCTCGACGATCACCAGTGGTGTACGGCCAGTGTAGGAGATCGCTCCCCACACCATGATGCCGGGTGTTGGCCCTGTGTGCCTCGGTCGTATGCAGTCCTGATTGTGGCGCTCACCTGCACGGCGCCAAACACGCATACGACCATCATTGGCACCAAGGCAGAAGCGACTCTCATCGCTGAAGACGACACGTCTCCATTCGTCCCTCCATTCACGCCTGTCGCGACACCACTGGAGGCGGGCTGCACGATGTTGGGGCGTGAGCGGAAGACGGCCTAACGGTGTGCGGGACCGTAGCCCAGCTTCATGGAGACGGTTGCGAATGGTCCTCGCCGATACCCCAGGAGCAACAGTGTCCCTAATTTGCTGGGAAGTGGCGGTGCGGTCCCCTACGGCACTGCGTAGGATCCTACGGTCTTGGCGTGCATCCGTGCTTCGCTGCGGTCCGGTCCCAGGTCGACGGGCACGTGCACCTTCCGCCGACCACTGGCGACAACATCGATCTACTGTGGAGACCTCACGCCCCACGTGTTGAGCAATTCGGCGGTACGTCCACCCGGCCTCCCGCATGCCCACTATACGCCCTCGCTCAAAGTCCGTCAACTGCACATACGGTTCACGTCCACGATGTCGCGGCATGCTACCAGTGTTAAATACTGCGATGGAGCTCCGTATGCCACGGCAAACTGGCTGACACTGCACAAATGCTGCGCAGCTAGCGCCATTCGACGGCCAACACCGCGGTTCCTGGTGTGTCCGCTGTGCCGTGCGTGTGATCATTGCTTGTACAGCCCTCTCGCAGTGTCCGGAGCAAGTATGGTGGGTCTGACACACCGGTGTCACTGTGTTCTTTTTTCCATTTCCAGGAGTGTATATATAAATGACCTAGTAGATAGTGTCGGAAGTTCCATGCGGCTTTTCGCGGATGATGCTGTAATATACAGAGAAGTTGCAGCATTAGAAAATTGTAGCGAAATGCAGGAAGATCTGCCGCGGATAGGCACTTGGTGCAGGGAGTGGCAACTGACCCTTAACATAGACAAATGTAATGTATTGCGAATACATAGAAAGAAGGATCCTTTATTGTATGATTATATGATAGCAGAACAAACACTGGTAGCAGTTACTTCTGTAAAATATCTGGGAGTATGCGTGCGGAACGATTTGAAGTGGAATGATCATATAAAATTAATTATTGGTAAGGCGGGTACCAGGTTGAGATTCATTGGGAGAGTCCTTAGAAAATGTAGTCCATCAACAAAGGAGGTGGCTTACAAAACACTCGTTCGACCTATACTTGAGTATTGCGCATCAGTGTGGGATCCGTACCAGATCGGGTTGACGGAGGAGATAGAGAAGATCCAAAGAAGGGCGGCGCGTTTCGTCACAGGGTTATTTGGTAACCGTGATAGCGTTACGGAGATGTTTAACAAACTCAAGTGGCAGACTCTGCGAGAGAGGCGCTCTGCATCGCGGTGTAGCTTGCTCGCCAGGTTTCGAGAGGGTGCGTTTCTGGATGAGGTATCGAATATATTGCTTCCCCCTAGTTATACCTCCCGAGGAGGTCACGAATGTAAAATTAGAGAGATTAGAGCGCGCACGGAGGCTTTCAGACAGTCGTTCTTCCCGAGAACCATACGCGACTGGAACAGGAAAGGGAGGTAATGACAGTGGCACGTAAAGTGCCCTCCGCCACACACCGTTGGGTGGCTTGCGGAGTATAAATGTAGATGTAGATCCCATGACATCATTTCCCAAAACGTGTTAAATACTGCCTGCCTATCATCAGCAGAAAACTGATGACACTTCCTTTGAACGGATTTCTGGCGCATCTTCGAAGTACATGTTGGACATAATTTTCGTGCCTCTCTTGGAG
Source organism: Schistocerca cancellata (assembly GCF_023864275.1). NCBI lineage: Eukaryota > Metazoa > Arthropoda > Insecta > Orthoptera > Acrididae > Schistocerca > Schistocerca cancellata. Next base: position 737,619,143 of record NC_064629.1, read on the forward strand.
CATCATGAGTGATTTTACCAATTCGACTTCTTTTGTATCCAGTATACGCCTGTCCACGCATTCTCAGAATTTTATTGGTATTTTTCTTCCAATCTTCAGGATGTGGTTTAGACTTCCTTTTCCTGTCGCTGCTTACATCACCATATAATTCTTGGCCTTCACTGTGAGTATCATTGCTCCCGTGATCATCCGATAATTTATCCAGAGTGTTTGGCAAACAATGAGCACCATCGCATAGCAATGAGTGTGAAGTATAGTCGTCTCTAATGGAAACTGTGAAAGTGGTTTCATTTTGAGCATTGTTGGATAAAGCCACTGAAGTTTCTAGATGGAAAAATATTTATAAATTAATTTAAACAGACAAAGATGAAGCTCAAATTCATGTATTTATGAGAACGACGGCATCATTAATACTATTAACAATAATCCCAAGAAAATTTACCTGCATCATTAGATGTTGTAGGAACAGTAACCGAGGACCCCATATACGAAATTAATTCATCTTCAGTAAATGTAACTTCAGAGTTACGACTTTTCTCGCCTGTTTGTTCTGCATTTACGGGAGATCCTACAAGAAAGTGGACAGTCTAGAAATCTTTGGCAGAAATGAATAAAGCACAGAACGAGTAAAGTGGGGGCGTTCTGATTTATATCACAATAAGAAGCTTGTGGTGCTACTAACATTCAAAGGTGAATAATAAAATAATTTTCTTACCGCTGTCTGTCACTCTTAGGAACTATTCTCCGCTTTCATAAGCTGATTTAAGCTGAGAAACAATTTCTTCTTCAGTAAAAAGACCGTCATCTATATCGCTGTCCATTATCACAAATGAAGCTACAAGCATGGAACCACTTTCGAGCACTGTTAAATACGTATTAAGGCAGTAACAATGTGATGTGGCTGCGCGCGCCTTTGTATTTAAGCGGTATCGTAGATACGCGGTATTGTTTTAGATAATTTTTTCATAGTAACTAATTAAAAATTCGGCATTATAGCGTTAAGAGCAGATGCGCGTTTGGTCAACGACATCATCTGACTGAAAAACAAAAAATCGGCAATTTGTAAGTTACGCGGTATTGTTTCTTCGTCAACGATATATCTTTATGAAATTCAGTAATATGTTTTTATCCGTTCATTGACTACATTGCTTTAGATGTATGGTAGTGTCCATTTAGAGATTATAAACTGAATAAGAATTTAAAACTTCGCAACATCAAGAAATATCAAGAAATTCATTTTCATTTTTAAATTTCTTCATCCTTTTACATCTCAATTTCATCTGTTATGTCTTTATTATCATAACGAAGTTCTTTTACAAACAAATGAGAATCATATCCAGATAAATTTTGTAAATAGATTGGTATAAAACTAGGATGTTTTAACTATAAATTACAGTTATTATACAATGGATTGATATATTCTCCAGTCAAATGATCATGACAACAAGCCATATTTTTTGTATAATGCATCCATGCAGTATACAAACTTTAGATTTATTATGTCTTGATTGTTCTTCAGAAGTTAGAGTACTCATTTCTTCAACTTGCAAATAAATTCTTCGAATTTGTTCAATTTCTTTTTTAATACATTCAATAAATTTGTTATGGCAATTTAGTCCTCTATAAAGAACACATCTATGATGCTGATTTATACATTTAATATAATAACAAAATCCACTTGGATCATGCTTTTGGTCTTTCATTGTACATAAACTTTATTGATTTTGTTTGCAGTTGTCGACCTTCAGCATGAACAACAAATTGAACTTCATGTGTATGCTGATAACTTTTAAAACTAACATCTGAACCTTTTTGTTGCGTATCTGCTTTTAATGGTTTGCTAATGAAGTAATTTTTCGTATGTCCATCTAATTTTTCCTAACTATTGAAATGAAATAAACTTGGTCACAATTTTTTTCTTCTTTGTCTTTAGTAATTTGACTCGAAACAAGTTGGGATAAACCTTTTCTGTAACAGTAGTGTGAATTATTTTCGTTTTTGAAATAAAGGAGAGGTACATGTTTCTTTTTACATTTCTTAATTTGTAATTTTTCGTCAACAAATAAACATTAATAGATATATTAATTCTGTTCTCAACTTTTAGAATATGATCAACCACTACAGGAAATTCAAAATTTTCAAGTTTCTGATTGAGACCAACATTTTTATATTTTGTTACTCTTCCTGAATTTTTATCTACATGATATAATGCAGAATTTTATTGGTCACAATTTTTGATCTTTATATTTTACTTTAATACATGCTTTTTTTTACTGTTTATGTTATCTGGTAATTCAATGTGAGTTGATCTCTCAATGGAACATAACTTAATTCCTAAATGAAGTCCAATAATTCTGTTTAATGTCCATCAAGCTCCAAGAGCTTGAAAATCATCTATTCTTGATAAAATATTTCGTTTACATGCTTTAATTCTTTTTAATTATCTCCATTTTCATTTGTGATCCTATAAGTCTGGGTCTGGAACAGAAATTCTGCAACATTTCTATTTGTCTGCATTTGGTACTGACAAAACAGTTTTAAAGATATTTTCAGTCCACAGCGTATTCTTAGATTATGTTTCACAATTTTCATAATTTTTGGTTTTACTGCAGTTAGGAACTGATTAGTTTCAATTGAGTTTATATTATTCCCAAAGTTTATAGCAGTGCAGCTGGGAGATTTCAAGAATTTTAAGCCTCATTCTGTTTATGTTTAGAAGATGTAGACAGATAGTGATTGGCTCATGGTGAGTGCACACACTTTTATTCATTTTGTAATGATTGACCCCTGACTTCAAGCTCGTATTCTGGTCAAGTTGGATTACGAACATCGTTATGCTATACCTTGCTGGGATCGTGGACATCTGTACTCTTATTTAGTGTACTAATATTACACCTTAGTCGAAATGGGGGTGACATACGTTGTAATATTTAAGAGACACTGTGCTCTTGCTGGCTCTTTCCAGGGAGTGTTACTCAGGACGCATAAAATTCAGAGAAACATTTCCTTAGCACAGTTTAAAGATACAATCTTGTCCCGTTTACTGGCGGATTTTTGTTATTTTCTGGTAACTCGTTTTATCACAATGTCAAACCTGTGATTCTGTGGTTGAGCTTACTGTTGTACCTTTTGTGACATAAGGTACTGATGTTAAGCGTGGACTTTATTTTTACGTCATATGTCTCTAATACGAATACTCCTCGTGTTGGTTAGTTAAAGGGTTTGGAAGGCAACTGTGTTAGTAGCTGCTTCGTATCAGAGGATGTGGTGGAGTACAGTTCTCACACCAGCGCGCCGTCACTTTCGATGCGTCATAAGCACCTGTTCAATGAAGAATGGCAACTTCTTAGTTATGTTCCAGTACAGCATTGCCACGTTCAGTTTTTGTTGCGAGTGGAGGGAAATTACATAGAAAATTGAAAAAAATGATCGATATGCAAGCAGCTCACAATATATGGACATCAGTATATCCCCCTACCCCCACGAACCATGGACCTCGCCATTGGTGGGGAGGCTTGCGTGCCTCAGCGATACAGATAGCCGTACCGTAGGTGCAACCACAACGGAGGGGTATCTGTTGAGAAGCCAGACAAAAAAATTTGTAGTAAAGAATGACGACTCAAAACTAACTTCTACTTAATCCCGTTCACCGCTGGCTGGGGTCTCACTGCTGCTATTGCAGTCGTCTACTTGGGTCAACAGTGGTTCTATTGCTATGTCAAGACAGTGGGCTCTTTATGGAGAACTATGAGTTCGTGCACAAGACACACTGAATTCCTCCAGACACTTGGGGAACATTTTCTAGAGGGGGAACGACACAACTGTAAAGTATCACTGATTTTAAGATTTTTGTTCTCCCTTGCCACCTTGTTCTCGACAAATGCCCAAATACGTTCAATGGCGTTCAATTTGCAGTGCACCACAGGCAGCCACAGAAGTTTAATTTTCTTGTCCACTGATCGCAATATACTTTCCAAAAGCTATTCCTGCACCCTGAGGTGCGGTCACACGTGTTCCAACAGGCCAGCTTTAGTAAATTCCTCGTATGATGTGGTATTAGATGGAAGCTCTATGTTATTGCTTTCCATCCGTTCAATAATAGATTCCTTTCTTAAATTCGTACATGGATTTCGTAATACTGGATTTTTCGTCTGCGATTTGGAGCCTGATCTAAAACAATCGCACCTTTGTCTCTTAATTTTTGGAGAACACTCCTAAACCAATCTCAGTAGTCTCTGGCATTTATTTCAGAATGGTAATCTGCACCTCCTTTTCGTCCAATAAAACGTAAGCCAGCATTTTGCAGGAACCCATCTTCGTTCCCAACGTGGCACATTGTAGTCCTTTTTTCCAGAACAGGGCAGCGTTTTAATTACTCTTTTCCAGCCATTCCACTCTCTAACACTTCCTCTGTAACAATCCTATACGTTTTTTATGCATAAACCATTTTTTCTTCCAGCCAACTTCACTTGCTGGAATGATTTGCACCACACCACCCCTCTTCAGTGTAATAAATAGTCCGTCCAGTGTTGTGCAAGTGTTATTTCCACCCAAGAACTCTCTTTCCTGCTACCACTTGGTTGTTTGTCATCAGTATACGTTTCTTTAACTTTTTATATCTGAAGCCCGATTTTCGAACAGCACGCCAAAGGGTTATTTCACTCGTATCAGGAAACTCTTCCACTTCAATCTTCAACTTTTCCAACATGGCTGTCGCTGTAGGAAACTGCTTTTCCCCACACAGAAGTAATGGATTTTTCTTCCTATGACTCCTTGTGTACACTCGTCCATTGGATTTTTGTACTTATAACTTTATGTAAACTTGTCCAATACAAACTTCTGTTGCACGCCAGAACTATTTCTGGTGATTATATATATTCTCGCGAACTTAGAGATGGGCAAAGTCGTTCATCCTTGGGACCTAGTTCACAGGTCATCGCTCTCTTTTGGGAACCGTTCATTTTTATTCGTTCACCATTCATTGTGCATGGTATATGATTCTTGTGAAATACTTAAAATTAGTAGCATAGGTGACTGAAGATGGAAGGCGCCAAGAGGGGGCACTTCCCTTCCCTTCCCTTCCCTTCCCTCCCCTCCCCTCCCCACCCCACCCCTCCCCCCTTGGAGTACAGAGTTTTTGTTCATAACAGAATTCTCACACACTTGCAATTCTCATAATTCTGCAAAACATCTCGTTTAGCTAACTATAGCGTCATGTGGCTGATCGCAGGGAAATAATATAAGGTGGTGCACGAAAAACCTGCTTCGAGTGTAGGCTGCTCGCCAATTACGCACGAGTTGTTGACCGCTGTGAGCAAAATAGATACACATGTAATAATTAGGCAGTGAGGAAATAAATAAGCTAATACAAACTACTTCCAAACAATAGATGACTATTGGTAAACGACAATGAGGAGTCTAATACTCGGGGCCTCATATTCTCTTTATAAAATGTGACACCATACACTAGATTATGAAGTGCGAGCTTCATTCAGTTGTAAGTCGGTCTGCCTTCCATAGTAATGAACATGCTCTTTTACCTTGGAAAAAACAAAAACAACTAAAAAAAGACGAAAATGGCCACTCGTGTGTGTGCTGTGTCGACGTCCTTTGCATGTGTAATAACAAAAAAAGATCTTGCCTTTTTACAAGTATTTTTCTGCTGTTTATCGAAATAGTGAAGTAAGCTGATACATCTTTTCAGGTAACAAAACGGCGTATTACATACCATGTAATTTTTATGTAATTTACGTAATTATAAAATACATTTTAATTACCAGTCGTGGACGCTGAATAGAATACGAAAATAACCAGAAGTTCGGAGTTCAAGAAAGGTTTGAAACACATCTAGAATGGGCGTGCAAAGCGAACGAAACTAACAACTCGATACTGAACTATGAGCAGTCAGGAGTGGTACTGTGACGAGTGGCCACGCGAAGGACGAGGCCGGCCGAGCAAGAACGAGACAGACGGGAATAGGACCGAGGCTGGAACGTGACCCACCGAAGGGAACGAGACCGACCGTTTCCCTTTCGCAGGAACTGTAAGCCGCGACCAAAGTGAACTATGAAAGACCGTTCCTTAGAATTCTTTCCTTGCTCGTTTCGTTAACCTTGGTGAACCATTCCTTTGGACCCGTTAGTTTGCGAACGACCCATCTCTACTCGAAATTCCCTTCACAATAATACCCAGACATTCAGAAGTTCTCTTTACTGGCTGTAATACGTAACTGCTCGCGCCCTGTTCTTTTTCGTCCTCTGGGTAAGCAAGCGCATTGATCACCACAGACTTTTCACAGCTCTGTAAATGATGCATGGTTTCACCCAAGTACATGGCAACTAATTACATATTAGGAGCACTGTTTCACATGAGTACACAAAAATGGATGCGAGCACGATTGCTACCTATGTGATCGCTAGCCGCGAAGTAAACAGTGTAATATTAAAGTTACATTACATTAATACTTGTTCCATACACCATGACTGGAACATTTCGTAATGATGTCAGACTAATATATTTTCTTCACACAACACTTTTTTCCATTTTACTGTGGTATTTCATGTCTTAAAATTCCTCTATTGAGTAGAAGGAGCCGTCATCAAATTCTTTTAGTTTGTTTTTAAATGTTGGTTGGCAATCTGTCAGACTTTTAATGCTATTTGACAAATGAGCATAGGTTTTTGTGCCAGCATAATTCACCCCTTTCTGTGCCAAACTCAGATTCAAGCCAGACAAGTGAAGATCATCCTTTCTTTTAGTGTTGTATCTATGCACCTTGCTACTATTTTTGAATAGGGATGGATTGCTAACAACAAATTTCATAAGTGAATCTGTGTCTTGTAAAGGTACTGTGAATATCCCTAGTTCCTTAAATAACTGTCTGCAAGGTGATCTACATCTACGTGATTACTCTGCCATCCACAATAAAGTGCTTGGCAGAGGGTTCAATGAACCATCTTCAAACTGTCTCTCTACCGTTCCACTCCCGAACGGCGCGCGGGGGACAACGAGCACTTAAATTATTCTGTACGAGCCCTGATTTATTTTATCGTGATGTTCATTTCTCCCTATGTAGGTCGGTGCCAATACAATGTTTTCGCAATCGGAGGAGAAAACTGGTGATTGAAATTTCATCAGAAGATCCCATCGCAACGAAAAACGCATTTGGCACTATCTCCCCTGTTGTTGTTGTGGTCTTCAGTCCTGAGAATGGTTTGATGCATGTCTCCATGCTACTCTGTCCTGTGCAAACCTCTTCATCTCCCAGTACCTACTGCAGCCTACATCCTTCTGAATCTGCTTAGTGTATTCATCTCTTGGTCTCCCTCTACGATTTTTACCCTCCACACTGCCCTCCAGTACTAAATTGGGGATCCCTTGATGCCTCAGAACATGCCCTACCAACCGATCCCTTCTTCTAGTCAAGTTGTGCCACAAACTCCTCTTCTCCCCAATTCAACTCAATACCTCATTAGTTATGTGATCCCCCCATCTAATCTTCAGCATTCTTCTGTAGCACCACATTTCGAAAGCTTCTATTCTCTTCTTGTCCAAACTATTTATCGTCCATGTTTCACTTCCATGCATGGCTACACTCCATACAAATACTTTCAGAAACGACTTCCTGACAAATCAATACTCGATGTTAACAAATTTCTCTTCTTCAGAAACGCTTTCCTTGCCATTGCCAGTCTACATTTTATATCCTCTCTACTTCGACCATCATCAGTTATTTTCCTCCCCAAATAGCAAAACTCCTTTACTACTAAGTGTCTCATTTCCTAAAGTAATTCCCTCAGCATCACCCGACATAATTCGACTACATTCCATTATCCTCGTTTTGCTTTTGTTGATGTTCAGAAGGATGTAGGCTGCAGTAGGTACTGGGAGATGAAGAGGTTTGCACAGGACAGAGTAGCATGGAGACATGCATCAAACCATTCTCAGGACTGAAGACCACAACAACAACAGGGGAGATAGTGCCAAATCCTCCTTTCAAGACACTGTGCATCCGTTCAACTGCTCTTCCTAGTCCTTTGCCATCTGACAGAATTACAATATCATTGGTGAACCTCAAAGTTTTTATTTCTTCTCCATGGATTTTAATACCTACTCCGAACTTTTCTTTTGTTTCCTTTACTGCTTGCTCAATATACAGATTGAATAGCATCGGGGAGAGGCTACAACCCTGTCTCACTCCCTTCCCAACCACTGCTTCCCTTTTGTGCCCATCGATTCTTATAACTACCATCTGGTTTTTGTACTAATTGTAAATAGCCTTTCGCTCATTGTATTTTACCCCTGCCACCTTCAGAATTTGAAAGAGTATTCCAATCTTGCTTCTAAGATAAGTCGTTGGGTCAGTATTGCCTCACGTGTTCCAACATTTCCACGGAATCCAAACTTATCTTCCCCGAGGTCGGCTTCTACCAGTTTTTCCATTCGTCTGTAAAAAATTCGCGTTAGTATTTTACAGCTGTATTTCGCGATAATACAAAACGAGTTGCCCTTCTTTGTACTTTTTCGACGTCATCCGTCAATCCCATCACATGAGGATCCCACACGGCACAGCACATGGTGTAAGCAGTCTCTTTAGTAGACCTGTTGCAGTTTCTAAGTGTTCTGCCAGTTCTACCCACAGCATTATCTGTGAGCTCGTTCCAGTTCAGGTTATTTGTAACTGTAATACCGAAGTATTTAGTTGAATTTACAGCCTTCAGATTTGTGTGACTTATCGCATAATCGAAATTTAGATGCTTGTTTTAGTACTCCTGTAAGTAACTTCACACTTTCTTTATTCAGGGTCAATTGCCATTTTTCACACCATACAGATATCAATCATTTTGCAATTCGTTTTGTTCGTTTGATAACTTTACAAGACGGTAAATGACAGCATCATCTGCAAACAATCTAAGATGGCGACTCAGATTGTCTCCTATGTCGTTAATATAAATCAGGAACAGTAGAGGGCCTATAACACTTACTTGGGGAACGCCGGATATTAATTTTGTTTTACTCTATGACTTTCCGTCTATTACTACGAACTGTGACCTTTCTGACAGGAATTCACGAATCCGGTCGCAGAACTGGGACGATAATCCATACGCACGCCGTTTGGTTAGAAGACGCTTGTGAGGAACAGTATCGAAAGCCTTCCGGAAATCTAAAAATATGGAAACAATTTGACATCCCCTGTCCATAGCACTCATTACTTCATGAGTATAAAGAGCTAGCTGTGTTTCACAAGAACGATGTTTTCTGAATCGTGCAATGTGTCAATAAATAGTTTTCTTCGAGGTAATTTATAATGTTCGAATACAATACATGTTTCAAAATCCTGCTGCATATCGACGTTAATAATACGGGCCTGTAATTCAGCCCATTACTCGTACTCCTCTATTTGGGTATTGGTGTGACTTGAGCAATTTTCCCGTCTTTAGGTACGGTACTTTGAGAGCGAGCGGTTGTATATAATTGCTAAATATGGAGCTATTGTATCAGCATACTCTGAAAGGAACCTGACTGCAATACGATCTGGACCAGAGACCTTGGCTTTATTAAGTGATTTAAGCTGCTTTGCGACACCAAGGGTATCTACTGCTATGTTTCTCATCTTGGCAGTTGTTCTTGATTGGAATTCAGGAATATGTACATCGTCTACTTTGGTGAAGGAGTTTCGGAACCGTTGTTATTGCGCAGTGAAGGTATTGACTGCGTCTTGCCACAGGAGTGCCTTCTGTATGACCAGAATATCTTTGGGTTTTCTGCCACATTCCGAGACAGTTTTGTTATGGAAATTATTAAAAGCATCTCGACAGCAGGACGTGCACAAGAAGCAGAGATCAGCCAGCGACCTGTGGACTTTGCGGGGGCGCTCATCCGGCGAACTTCCGTTCGTGCAGTAAACACAAAGAGGCCAGTCGACGAATGCGCGGTCTTCCGCCTACCTTCAAGCAGACGACGCCCGCCAGTCGCCGCCGACCCAGGCAGCCGCCTCCGCCGCAGACTTCTGATGCCCGCGCCTGGCCCACATTGATGGACCGACGTGCTGCGAAGATCCGCGAAGACCTCACTGTGGCGGACGCCCTTCGGCGCTCGATGCAGCCACCAGGATCAACAGCTGCTCAGGCACCGCCTGTGGCACCGCCAGGACAACGCCAGCAGCCACCTCAGGCAATCCGCCCTCAGCACCAGCCAGGTACAGACGATCTCCTGGCCTTGCTGACTCAGATTGCCACCTCGCTCGCCAGCATCACCTCCACGCTGGCTCAACTGCCAACTACCATTGCCGCCACAGTTGAGGCGACACTCACCAGGGCCTTCCCGGCAGCAACAGCAGCACCTTCCGCCGTCAGTCATGGCCAGGATTAGACGGCTTGACGACTTGAGGATTGTGGCATATAATGCCGATGGTCTCACCCATGATGTGCCTGAATTGCAACAATTCTTGACGGACTATAACGTTGATATATGCATGGTCTGTGAAACATTCTTAAAGCCTGGGATTCGTAGCAACATCCCTAACTACTGTTGCTACCGGACGGACCGGCTGACGAGAGGAGGAGGGACGGCCATCTTCATATGCAGATCTATCCGGCATCATGAGATCCAACCGCCGGCAACGGGACTCATCGAGGCTACAGCAGTCGTTGTGGAAACGAACACAGGACCCGTCACCTTTGTTGCGGTCTATCGCAGCCCAAGAAGAGTGCTGGACCTCGAAGATGCTCGAGCGCTGCTCCGCATGCCTGGACGCCTTTTCATCGCTGGGGACCTGAATTCCAAGCATGCTGCTTGGAATTCTCAGGCCACCAACTGGAGTGGACGCCTTCTTCTCCGTGCCACCGAGGAAGCACAATCCTATGTTTGTGGCCCGGAAGAACCCACTTGTTACCCGTCCAACGGCCGCCCGGACGTGCTTGATGTGGCCATCACCAAGGGTCTTCCGCAGCATCTGACAGCTGAGGTGGTCCATCCACTGAATTCGAACCACCTCCCAGTGCTCTTCACCCTCCAAGTTGCCCCGGACCATTCCTCCGGCTGCCTCAACTACCGACGAACGAATTGGACCAGCTTCCAGGATCGGCTTACCCACTCCATTGACACCGTGCGTGCTGCAGAAGACATCAACGGTGATTCCATCGACCACTTCGTTGCTGACGTCACGGATGCGCTCGTCCACGCTACGCCTCCGCCGAAACCTACCACCGTCCCCGCTCCAGGACTGCCTCCAGACATCTTGGACTCGATCCGGCTGCGAAATCGGCTGTGTCGTGAGTGGCGGATCACCAGGAATCGAGACCTCAAGCGGCACATCAACCTCCTCCGACGGGACATTAAGGCCAGGCTCATCGCCCATAGGAATCAGCGATGGGCTGAGAAACTTCGATCGTTCACGCCTGACCCGATGAATTTTCAGTCAATCCGCTTCTTCACACAACGACGCACCCGGATTCCGCCTCTTGCAACGGCTGCTGGTGATGTCTTCCGGCCCGATGATAAGGCGAATGCATTGGCTGATGCCTTCGAAGCCAACTTTTGCCCGCTCGACGAGGGAGTTGACCCCCAACGGGTTGCACGTATTGAACGCGACGTGGAGGCGCTGCTTCAAGATGTGGAGGAGGAAGCCGACCCCATTCCGCCCGTCACGCCTCAGGAAGTTCACGAGGGCTTACGGACTCTGCCTGCCAACAAAGCCCCTGGTGTCGATGCCATCCCAGGCTTGGTCCTGAAGCAGCTGCCCTGGACGGCGATTGTGTATCTGGCAGCCATCTTTTCGTGGATCCTGCGAACTGCGAGTTATCCACGCGCCTGGAAGCATTCCATCGTGGTGGCAGTACCTAAGCCTGGAAAAGACCGCCGCCACCCATCCAGCTATAGGCCGATCAGCTTGCTACCCCACCTCAGCAAACTGTTCGAGAGGCTCCTGCTTCGCCGGCTACAAGTCCACATCGACGCTGAGGAACTCATGCCGCCGGAACAGTTCGGCTTTCGCAGTGGCCACTCCACCACGATGCAGATCCTTCGGGCTGTTGAATATATCGCCCAGACGTTCAACCAGCGCGACTATTGTGGGGCAGTCCTCTTCGACGTCAAGAAGGCGTTCGATAGCGTGTGGCACCAGGGACTCTTATGGAAACTACACCGACTGCACTTCCCGAAGGCCTACGTCCGTCTGATTGCGTCCTACTTGGAACACCGCACCTTTGCTGTACGAGTAGAAGATCGCCTCTCCAACGCCCGCCCTATCCGAGCTGGCGTCCCTCAAGGCTCCGTACTCGGACCGGTCCTCTACTGTTTGTTTACGTCGGACCTGCCAACACCTCCACGGGTCGAAAAAGCTGTATATGCGGACGACACGATGTTGTTCTCTAGAAGTCGGTGGCGCGAGGTGCTGATCCCTCGCCTTCAGGCAGCTTGTCACGCCTTGCAAGATTGGGCTGTGAAATGGCGCATCGCATTTAACCCAGCGAAGACGCAGGCCATTGTATTCACGAGGAAGAGGACTGCACCGGAACGACGACTCCGCCTCTACGACGTCGAAATCCCGTGGAGTGACACCGTCCGCTACCTGGGGGTCCTCCTGGACAAGAGGTTGACCTGGAAGCCTCACATTGATGACGTGAGGCTCAAGGTTATTCAACGGATGGGCGCTCTCTACCCATTCCTCAATGAACACTCTGAGCTGTCGCCGGCGAATGGCCTTCTCATCTTTCGCCTCTACCTCCGCCCGCTGTTTGATTATGCGTGCGAGGTCTGGGGCTGCGCAGCGAGGACACATCTTCAACGCCTCCAGAGTCTGCAAAACAAGATCCTGCGGCGGGTCTTCCATGTGCACTCACAGTTCCCCCATGAATACCTCCACGAGGCAGCCGACGAGGACACCGTGCTGGAAAGGCACAAGAAGAGTGCCAGAAGGTTCTATACCCGGACGAGGGTTTCTACGAACCCCCTCATCAGAGCGCTGGGAGCTCCTGCTAATCCCAGAGACCGCTATCGACGACCAGTGGCCATGCTCGACAGATGAAGACTTGAAGCAGAAAAGCACTGCCATCCCCCTTCATACCCTGACGCCCAAAGGAAGCCCAACACCTGATGAAAACATGACGTCCCGCACACACTGATGTTACACATTAAATAAAGATGACAACATACCCACATGACACCTCAGCAGAAGCAGAAAATGCCGCAAGGTAAACTCTGCACCAAGCAGCTAATTTAAGTTAGCCTTAAGTAAGCGGATGGAGCATTGAATTACGCGCTACATTTCCAACTTCTGCAAAACTTTGCGAGCCTTGGGGATTTTGCGTTCTTTTAAATTTGGCATGCTTTTCTCCCTGCTTCTGCAACAGTGATCTGACCCGTTTCTTACCGTCACTTATTAATTTATGTCGAATATTCTCTCAATTCCTGTCATACTATCTCTTTTAAATCATTCCACAACTTTTCTACACCTACATGATCAGATCGGAAGGAGTGGAGACTGTCTCTTAAAACGGCGTTAAGAGCATCTTTATCAGGTTTTTACAAATAGATATACTTTGTGTTTCTTTTTGATGGTTGTAGTTGTTAGAGTATTTAGCCTAGCACTAACTGCCTTGTGGTGTCTAATCCCTGTATTCGTAACGGTATTCACTATTTGTTTTATGCCTGCCGCCGGCTTTAAATGTATAATTTTTCCAGCATATCGAAGGTAGACTGAAGTAACCACCGACTATAACTGTATGAGTCGGGTACCTATTTGAAATGACACTCCAGTTTTCTTTGAACTGCTCAGGAACTACATCCTCTTAGTCGGGGGGGGGGGGTCGGTAAAATGATCAAATTAATAGTTTAGTCCGATTGTCAAGTATAACCTCTAGCCATACTATTTCGCATGTACTATCTACTTCAATTTCACTACCAGGATAACTACTTCTGACAGCAATAAATATTCCACCACCAACTGTATTTAATCTACCATTTCTGAACACTGTTAGATCGTTTGGAAAAATTATGGCCGAACTTATTTCCGGCTTTAGCTAGCTTTCTGTACCTATAATTATTTTGAGCTTCAGCTCTTTCTATTATGGCTTGGAGCTCTGGCTCTTTACCAACACAGCTACGACAATTTATAACTACAATACCGATCGTTTCTGCAACTACCTTACTGTGTTTTACCTGCCCCCTTTTAGATGGACGCCCTTTCTGTCGTTCCTTGGGGACCTCTAACCTAAAAAACCGCACAGTCCCTTCCACACAGCCCCCGCCTCCTGTGTGTGGTGGACTCCTGACCTATTAAGCGGAACCCGGAAACCCACCACTCGATGGCCCAAGTCAGGGGATCTGCAGCCTGCACGGTCACAGAACCACCTGTGCCTTTGATTCAGACCCTCCACTCGACTCTGCACCGAAGGACCACAGTTGGTTCCATTGACAATGCTGCAAATGGTGAGCTCCGCCTTCATCTCGGAAGTGAGACACAGTCTTTACCATTTCCACTAGCTGCCCGAAACCAGAGAATCTCCTCCGATCCAAAGCGACACGCGTCACCACCTGCAGTTCGCTGCACCCTGTACTCTTCATTGCATCCAGAGGCACCCTTCCACATCTGGAATGATGAGCCCCCAGTATGCACATGGAATGCACACTGGCTTCCTTTACCTCCTTGGCAGCCATGTTCCTAAGTGGCCCCATTACACACCTAACGTTGGAGCTCCCAACTACCAGCAAATCCACCCTCTGTGAATCCTCAGATCTTTTAGGCAGAGAAGCTACCTCTGGAACAAGGTGGACGACTGCATCCAGCTTAGAGACATCATCAGCCACAGGTAATACTCTAAACCTATTCATGAAACAAACCAGGGAGGTCCTACGATCTGCCCATCCGATCCGATGCCAGATTTTGGAATGATCTCCCACTTGACCATAGGTGACGAGTCAATCTCAGTGCAGGCAGTATCTGGGCCGGCCACAGAAGTGGACCGATCAGGGGACATGCTCGACATCCCTCATATCCCCACATCCAACCTCCCACAGTGATGCCCCTCGACAGCAGCTTCAAGCTGTGTGATGGAAGTTAATGCAGCCTTGAGCTGTGAGTGAAGGGTCGTCAACTCAGCTTGCATCTGTAAACAGCAACGACAGTTCCTATCCATTACTGTAGATGCTCCTGTTTGAAGCCTGTAAAAATATATAATGAACGAATGGTGTACTTGCCTTATTAGCAGAAGGAACACGAGGCGCTCTGTCTCTGTCTATCTTGGGTGGGCCCAGCTTTGTGCTGATTACACACTTTTGTGCAATGAGTAATTTTTCTCTTAATGATGAATTACCCCAAAATATGATGCCACATGAAAGCAGTGAATGAAAACAGTCATAGTAGGCTAATTTACCAATATGTCTTTCACCAAAATTTGCAATACCCCTCATAGCATAAGTAGCTGAACCTAACTGTTTCAGCAGATCAAAGTTTTTCTTCCAATTCAATTTCTGATTGATGCACACAAGCAGAAATTTTGAATCTTCTGCTTTAGCAACAAACTCCTGTTCAAATTCTATAGTTAGCAATGGTGTTATGTCATTTCCTGTACAGAGTTTTACGTAACGTGCTTTCTCAAAATTTAGAGAGTCAATTTACAGAGAACCACTTCACTTATGAGAGAGATCATTTACCATTTCCTCAGCCAGTCCTTGTTTGTTGGGGGTGATTAGTATACTTGTAATCATCAACAAAGAGAACTAGCCTTGCATGTTCATGAATATAGTGCAAGTCTTTAAAGCATATTAAGAACAATATGGGACCCAAGACTGAACCCTGTGGGACACCGTTCTTGATACCTCTCCACTTTGAGGACTCCACTGATTTTTGTGGACTATCTGTACTGTTAATTTCAAACTTTTGCATTCTTCCAGTTAATCATGACAAACCATTTGTGAATTGTCCCACTCAAACCAGAATACTTAAGCTTATCTAGAACAATTTTGTGGTTCACACAGGCAAAAGCCTTATGGATCACAATATATCCAAATGGGTTATATTCAATTATTCAGAGCAATTAGTATTTGACCAGTGATTAAATATGTACTGTTTCCTGTTGAAAAGCCTTTCTGAAAATCAAACTGACATTTTGTTAGGATTTCATTTTTACAAATACGTGATGCTACTCTTTAATACATTACTTTTTCAACAATTTTGGATAAAGCTGCCAGAAATGAGATTGGTTGGTGGTTGTTACCATCAGACCTATCCCCTTTTTTATGCAGTGGTTTAACAATAGCATATTTCAGTCTATCTGGAAAAATGCTATTTCCGTGAGCTGCTACATATGTGGCTGAGAATCCTACTTATCTATTGGGAATAAGCTTTTAGTACTCTGCTAGAAATGCCATCAATTTCATGTGAGCTTTACTTTTGGGTGAATTTATTGTTCTAATTTTGGTAGGAGAGGTGGGTACATTTTCAGTTTCATGAAATTGCTTAGGTATTGCCTCTCACATGTACTGCCTCACATTTTCTAATGAATAGCTGGATCCTATTTCCTCTACAACACTTAAAAAATGATAAAAGTATTTTCTACTTCTGACTTTTTGTTGCACTTTTTATTGAGTTTGATAGAAATAGTCTTCCCGTGCTCTTGGTTGCCCTGTTTCCCTTTCAACAATATTTCGAATTATTTTAATTTAATCATCACAGGTGCTGATCTCTGACATAATGCACATACTTCTGGACTTCTTAATAGCTGTTCTCTTAATACAGTGCAGTAGTTTTTATAATGTTCCACAGTTCCTGGATCATTACTACTCCTAACTATAGGATACACTTCCTTTTCTGTTAACAAGATATTTTTATCCCTTTAGTAAGCCATAGCTGTTGACACGGTTTCTTAGAATTGTGTTTCACTATTTTCTAAGGGAAACAGTTTTAAAACATACTCACAAAGTTATCATGAAATAGGTTAAAAATTAAATTAGCATCAGGTTCCCTGTACACCTCATCCCAGTCTAACTGTTGCTAGCTTTCCCTAAAATTTACTATTGTTAAATCATTAACTGAAAGCACTATTCTGAAGGACTGTTTTGTACTACTGTATGGAGCTATGTCATATACAGTAACTAACGGTACATCACAATCACACAGGCCATTCTTAACAGGAGACACTTTATTTGATTAAATTTATTTTGGTCTATAAAGACATCTATCACTGTGCTGCTTTCCTGCACCAACCGAATGGGAAAACTGGTAACTGACATCAAATTTAAAGAACCAAGTAATACTTTAAGGTCAAGCTTTCTATCAGACTTTCAGAAAATCAACACTCAAATCCTCACAAAGAATAATTTGCTTCTCCCCGTCTGACATATAGCACAACAAAGAATCGGGGTTTTTCGAAAACGGCTGAAAATTTCCCAATGGGGACCTATACACAACAATTAAAGAAATATACTAGTTTGAGCTCACACACACAATGCTTCTACATGTTGCTCCTCACAAAAATTTTTGGTTTCTAAATTTTTCACACTATGATAATTATTAACATATATGGCAACTCCAACTCTCTCCATGGTGCCTGTCTACTTATATGTGCTGAAAGATTATATCCAGATACATACCTTTTCCATATCTGTCACCATATAATGTTCAGACAGGTGTAGTACACCTATTCTACCCTCAGTTCCTAAATCTTCTGAACAAACCAGAAGCTTATCTTCTGTGTATTTTAATATCCTGATATTCTGAAGTAATATACTAACATTATTTTTCACTGTACTTTTATGATGACCTTATGATATTTTAAAATCTGTAGTACCTGCCTGTTTGCAGCTTCTCATTAAGCTTAATTTCATTCAATGTTTTATGACTTGACACTGATCTTAGCCTAAAAAGTAGGTATTCCCATGAGCTTCAATGACCCCCTTAAAGATTTTGCTAGCCAATATATTCTTTCCTATTGAGATGCAGGCCATATCTTGCAAAGTCCCACCTACCAATATCATCAACAAGAATCAAACCTACGCGTGACAAAGTAGTCATCCAAGGAAGCTGATCTAGCTCTATATTGACCCTGCTAACAAAGCTGTAAAATTTGAGCCAAACACTGCATGAAAGCAGGCACCAAGTCAACACTCGTATGGTTCATTGCTAAATTTTTTTTACCATGTCACACTCAATATTGTAGCTCTGATCTCTATTAATACTATTTCCTGCTCCACCCACTATCACACCATGACCCAGCTTTGTTAAGGCCTTGCTCAATGATCCTACACCTTCTATCACTTGGCTAAAACATGCACTGGGCTTGAAAAAACTTGTGACCTGGTACCTGTCACCAAATTTTTCCTGTGACATCTTCCGTGGCTACTACCAAACAACAGAACTTTCCTCCTATTTTCTACTTTTTTTTTGAGGCACCTGGTTTTCTGGTGAAAGTCTGTTGAGTACTTACTAAACTTACATCTACCTGAGCCTCTTCCATATTTAACTGAGGTAGCAAGGTGAATCTGTTTGTGCCAATAACAAAACTGTCAGATATTGCACTGTTTCTGTGGCCCCTGTTCCTTGCTACCACTTCCCATCTGTCTCCACCCTTCTACCCTTTTAACCTCATCAGTGGAAACATTGTTCACAGATCTGGCAACATAACACACGTGTGCACAGAAAAGCAAAAGCAAATGAAGACGTGATATTAGTGTCTTATGTAGATTTATGTGCATGAAAACGTGGCAGCTGTGAAAAGCAAGAACAGAGCTTGCATTTACACTTTTCATACTGCTAATATGGATCACCATTAAGTGGACTGCAGTAATCTACGCCCACCATTATTAGGACAAAACGACTAACTGGAAACCAACAACAATTCTGCTGAATATTGAGTATGGTTGTATCTTTAAACTATGCGAAGGAAATTTTTCTCCTAATTGCAGTCTGACTCCAATGACTCCTCAAATTTTACACTCACCAAAAACTGTCAAAAAAGCATACGTTCTCCTAAATATTACCATATATGCCCCCTTCCACAGTTTTGAACTGAAGCACCAAATATTCATATACCAAATAAAAGTACGCGCACAAACACGGACGCGGCTTCGAATTTGTCTGCAGTCTTATTCGAATTTCAGGATAAAAAAGTTATTTTCCCCCCCATTTTATAGCCACACATAACAGCTTGACAATGAAATGGGTTTCCTTTTGATTATTGCCCATAGTTATTGTGATACTTCAAAGTAAAGTACAACACTGCACAAGTTTTCAAAAGTTTGCAGTGAAAAATGTAATCACTGTGCAATTTACATTGGGTGCATTTTAGGCATTCATTGATGTATAAAAACACAGCTAGCACATCTAAACTATTTTTAACAATGGAAGGAAAGCTGTACCTCTTTCCCATCTTGAGTAAAGATATGATATATTATGTCCAGTATTTGGTCTGCTAGGGGCTCTCCACAGCCATATATGTAATAATGAAGTGATATACATATATTTTTGTAATATTTATGTATGTGGAGAATTTCTAGCAGACCATTGCAATTACTGGATGTACAGGGTGACAATTACTTTAACTATATGAAAAAACAAATAGTTACTAACTATAGCATGCACACACTTTATTCAACATGTAAACGTCACTACAGATATTTGGATTTAGGTTATGTGATGTTCGATATGCCTGCCATCATTGCTGACAATGTGGCACATACAAATACCGAAATTCTGCATGACCTGATGAAGTGTCGGAACATTGATGCAGCCTATAACATCCTGAACGGCTGTTTTCAGCTGAGCAATGGTTGTGGGGTTATTGTTGTACACCTTGTCTTTAATATAGCCCCACAAAAAGCACTTGCATGTGTTCAGATCCGGAAAATATGGCGGCCAATCGAGGCTCATGCCAATGGCCTTCTGGGTACTTCACAGCCACAATGTGGTCCCCGAAGTGCTCCTCCAGGACATCAAACACTCTCTTACTTCGATGTGGGTCAAGCTTCATCTTGCATCAACCACTTCTTGTTAAAATCTGGGTCACTTTGGATAATGGGGATGAAATCATCTTACAAAAACTTCACATACCACATTCGGTAGTCACCATGTCATCAAGCAATATCACACCAATTATTCTGTGACTGGACATTGCACAACACACAGTCACCCGTTGAGAGTGAAGAGACTTCTTGATTGCGAAATGTGGATTCTCAGTCCCACAAAAGCGCCTAATTTGCTTATTGATGAATCTGTCCAAATGAAAGTCAGCTTCGTCACTAAACCAAACAACAATATGCATAAAAATTCCCATCATGCCCCCATGACCAATCATGCAGGGTTGAACATCCTAACACAAACCATTCAGAAGTTATGACGATTTTATTTCATATAGTTAACGAATTGTCACCCTGTATTTATTATACTTAGAAGTAAGTGGTTAATTTGTCATTTTGCTTAACACTACACAAAATATTCACCAATGTGTTTACTGTAAGGTACTAGTAACTGCTGCAGGACTCTTACTTCCACTGTAACACTTACAGTTACCATTTTTTTGCAAAAACCCCTAACATCAGTCTCAACAAACAGGTCACTGGGACCTAAAAGGTTGAATAGCCATTTGCACAATGGCAATATGGTCAACAACTAGGGTTAATAATTTCCCCCAGCATTTACATGCCAATTAGACCAGCACATACTTACATTGTTAAGTAAATTTTTGGTGTTATGTAACTCAGAACAATGAGAGATGGCAGGAACAATAAAATAATGCCAGTAGTTGATAGCAATGTGCATGAACAGGCCCTCACAGGTGTATGCAAGAGCATATCATATCATAAGCACATTCACACTGAAGGCTCGGCACTCAATGTGAGAGTGGTAGACTGGACAAAAATTTGAGGGCTACTCAGAAAGCAGGGAACGTTATATACCAAAACGTTCCCTGCTTTCTGAGTAGCCCTCAAATTTTTGTCCAGTCTACCACTCTCACATTGAGTGCCGAGCCAGCATAAAAGTACGAGAAATACATTTTATTACGTAGATCTGAAAGTGCGACTGACATACTACTTTACCACAGTCACCAAACACACTGAGGCACTTATCATAGCAGTGGACAAGCTTTGAAAGACCTTCGTTTTAAAATTCTGCCACCTGAGATTTCAGCCAGTCACGTCCACCTGGAGTTCCGCGTCATCATCAAAGTGCTGTGGTGCAAGCCAGTTCTTCATCTTGGGAAACAAGTGGAAGTCGATTGGTGCAATATCAGGGCTGTAGGGCAGATGAGGGAATATTTCCCATTTGAATGAATCAAGGAGTTCTTTAGTGCCATTTGCCGTGTGAGATCGGGCATTGTCATGCAAAAACAAAATTTTTTATGTCAGCTTTCCTCGGCGTTTGTTGTGAACTGCTCTTTTAAGGTTCAAATGGTTCTGAGCACTATGGGACTTAACAGCTGTGGTCATCAGTCCCCTAGAACTGAGAACTACTTAAACCTAACTAACCTAAGGACATCACACACATCCATGCCCAAGGCAGGATTTGAACCTACGACTGTAGTGGTCGCGCGGTTCCGGACTGTAGCCCCTAGAACCACTCTGCCACTCCGGCCGGCGCTCTTCTAAGGCTGTGCAAAGTTTGACAGTACCAGGCAGAATTTATGGTTGCTCCATGTTTGAGAAAATCAATAAGAAACACACCGTGTCTATCCCAAAACCCAAAACACTGTTGCCGTCAGCTTCCTTACTGACAAGGTTTGCAAACTTTTTTTTGGGGGGGGGGGGGGGGGGGCGGGGGGGACTTGTGTGTCCCCACTCCATGGACTGTAATTTTGTCTCTCAATTGACTTGTTTCACCCAAATCTCGTCACCAGTTATGATTTCAAGCCAGTAATGCATCACCATATTTGTGGCAGGCCTCCAGAAATGTCAACGTTGCCCCCATTCACAATTCTTTATTGTGCTCTGTAAGCATTTTGGGCACCAATCGTGCACAAAATTTGTGGTAGCCTAGCTTTTGAGTGACCAGGGTGTATACGTGGACAAGGAAAAAAAAATCCCGGATTCTTCCTGGATTTCCCGGTTGAAAATACACTTTCTCACGGATTAAGATACACTTTTTCCGTGTTAAATGACAGTATACTTTTCCTCGGCACTGTAAAACTTATCAATCCTTAGAATGTTTATGGTTTTCTATACAGACTTAGAATTTGCCGGCACTTTAGAACACGAAACCCAGGGGGGAAAAAAAACATGTTTTGGAAAGATCTTTGATGTGCAGCAACATGTACGCTGCATGTCTTCATTCTACGAGGCATAAATTCGAATTCCGCAAAACACTGCATGTTATTTTCCGAAGCAATGAAATAGAGATTGCGACGCACTTTTGTAAGCCATAGCTCATGCCACGTGATCTCGGCAGCTGATGACAGCACAAGACACTTAGTGTAGTTAACTAATAGCAAGATCACCCTTAAGTAGCGCGAACACACAAAAAGAAAAGTTAATGGTTTAAATTAATATACATAGTTTTACTAGAAGAAAAACAAAGCTTTCGCAAAT
This sequence comes from Schistocerca cancellata, assembly GCF_023864275.1. NCBI lineage: Eukaryota > Metazoa > Arthropoda > Insecta > Orthoptera > Acrididae > Schistocerca > Schistocerca cancellata. Next base: position 737,641,661 of record NC_064629.1, read on the forward strand.
AATATTTTCTCGAAGATTATTAAGCTGCAAGAGAAGCTAAGCTTCCACATATAATGCTGATCATTTTGCGCTTGTTACACTTTAAGATACATCACACAAATGTGCCAGTAAAATTTTTAATAACGACGTAAATGTCTGATCATCTGGGCTCGAAATTCTTCTAGATGGTCGTTCTCAGAGTTGATTTTTAAATGAGAGTCAAACGCTCCGCGATTTAAGAAATTCATCGTACATTCTCGCACATAGTTGATCTTGCGTAAAAGGAAATTTAATTTGAAAGTAACACTTTTCAAACAACCATTCGCAATAATTTCCCGTGATCTATTAAAAATTGGTTCGTTTCTGCAGTTGCCAGAGAGCGCCAGATAACAGGCGTCACTGCGCCTGCGCAGCTACAATGACGCAGAAAGCCCGCATGTTCGTACGTGTAGAATATTAAAAGATCTTGCATTATGTCATAAAAGAACCAAGACATCAAAGGATACTTCAGGAGCATCGGAATTTCGTGAACTATATACTAAAATGCATAATTCGGCTTAAAATACCCAATCGTATGTCCAGGTTCGGACGTAAATTTTCTCGAGTACCAGTACTGTATTATCTCATATTTGGTTCTTTATTATGGCATAATGCCATACGAGCTAGAAGATGGAAAACGTGCACTTGAAATGCAGTGAACAGTTGAAACTAGCCAACAGTGCAACATTAAACGCTTCGTTTCAAATAAATTGACTGCCTCAGTACAAAATATTAATAAAAGCCAAACCGACAAAAATAACTTCATTGTTCTGCAAGGCGATTAATGCTTGACTGTCAGAAAGGTGGAAATAAAACCTGAAACTAACAACATATTTTAGCCTTACGTAATTATGCGAACGTATTTTAATTCATTTGGTAGCTCCCGTCCACTGAAATCCGTTTTGTTTTCATTTAATGTGAGAGCAATAAACGAAGAGGAAACTGCAAAATCACTAAACGTAAACACAGGTCACGTGGAGACTACCCACCTCTCCACTACAACTCAGACTGCTCTGAGTATCAGCCATGGATATACGATATTTCCGAACCGGAGCAATTTAGATAGTGGCGCACAGCCACACATCTGTAGCCAGAAGCGGGAGAAGGTACTACTCAGACGCGACTCAACTGCGCATGCGCAAGAGCCCGCCCGCAACTGCTCAAATGTAAACAGCTGTCATGTCACGCTCATCAGAAGCAATTTGTTGATAGGAAGCACTGTGTATTCTTCCAAAACCCTTTGACACACTTTGGTTGGCAGACACTTGTATGGGCACTGTTTTTTTGTTGTATATGGTGCATTTCCTTTGCAACGTAAGTTTTATTTTCTTTTTTTTTTCTGTCGTTCATGTTTTTTTTTGCTGCAGCATTATTCTGCAGAAGTGGGATACAGTAATATCCTTCGTTAGAGTATTGGTTCTTACCAGTCAAAATCACAAAAAATAACTGGTAACTAAAACAACAAAAAATTCCCAGGATTCTAAAAAAATTCCCGGGTTTTTCCCGGTTTTCTCCTGGATGAAAATATTCCCGGATCTCCCGGGTCGTATACACCCTGGTGACAATTTGAAACAACGAAGACTGTGAAACCTGTGGAAAAGAAAGCGAAAGCTCTGTTATTGTGAAGCAACGCTTTTCACGAATCTTTTCAGCAACTTTAGCGACAAAATCTTCAGTCAAAATGCTCGGGCATCCACTCTTCTCTCTGTCATGAACATTGGTTAGGCCATTTTTAAGCCAAATGCACCATTTCCGGACAGAACTTTCACTCATTACGTTGTTTGCGTACACTTCGCACGGTTCACGATAAATTTCTATAGGTTTATTGCCAACAAAAACCAAATCACAGACCACACCTCACAACTGGTGGGATTTTCGATTGCACTGCACATTTCAAATTCGAATGTCGAAAAAACCAGACATGCAGTAATGTTCCCACTGTCACGGATGGATGCCGACTGAGCTGCCGAGCACACACACACACCAAAATATAAGCGATCGGTGCGTGCCTGGCTATGTCAGATGGAAATGTTCCATACTTTCTGAATAGCCCTCATACTACTAGGATTTGTGGCACTGTCACACATATTCCTACAACTTTATTGGCTAGACCCTAATAATGCTGTCAGATGACATAACAGAAGGGATTATGAAGAAGCCAAACTTCAACATTTCACAACCCTTACCGTCTGGATCTCCTTCCCATCTCCAATCCAACACTAGCTCCCCTGAATGCCAAATGCGGGAGGGTCCACCTTCTGTCATGGAATTTCCCTGGCCTCATCACTGGTAGTTTGTGTCCCACACCCATCTCTACCCTGGGCCTCTGCTACACATTGCATGGCTATCTTTCCACATCTCATATAACATAATTTGAAGGCAGAAAGTAAGACAACTCAACATATTTCTAACAGCTTATAAACATTTTGAGCTACAAATTAACTCCACACGTGTTTTAAACATTAACATAATGATCTAGATAAATTCTCAACAGATTTATATAGGATGCTTATACACTATTGCTGTGAGCAACTACCATGTTAATACTGTTCTTTCTTCCAAGATATGAGAAACCATTAAAATTATCAGTTTATTTCCAACAGTTCAATACATGATAGACTACTAATGATTATATGTGAACACTAAATTTAAGAATTAATTTAATCTACAAGTTTTTGGACTATCTTATGTTTCAACTGCAGAGTAGTATCATATTACAGCATATTTCATTAACAGTTTCTAGTAAGGGAAATTTAAAAAGATGGTGAATACTGTAAATACATGTACAATTCAGCTGATCCTTTAAATGTTTACTAAAAAAAACAAGTACAACAAGGAAACACAGTACTATAAGGAAATTCACCCAGTGGTATGTATGTCAACAGTCATAATGAAACCTACTAAAAATAGAAAAGTGGTAGTCACGTCGTAAAGAACAAATGCTTCACTTCTAACAAAATATACTTTCGCAAGAAAAGAATCAATTTACACAAGCATTGTGCCAATCACACAAAATGTTTTATAATATGTAAACCATGCATTCTGATTTGAGAAGCAACTTTTTCCTGTTCTTGGGTACTTATTACAATGTACAGACACTGTATGCAGAGTCCAACAAAATGTTTCAGCTCTCTGAGAAATACTTTGAGTAATTTGGTACACAAGACCAGTAGTCTCCCAGCAGCTCATCATGAAGTATTTGCAATTTTTTATTTTGTACCTATATTTATCTCTGTATCTGCATTGGGCTCAAAAAAAGTGTAACGCCGCTTTTACGTTCCCGGAATTAATGGTTTCCTGCTGTTTACAACAGTTTTTTATCGCTCCTATCAAATTTCGTAAGTCCATGATAATTCGCAACCATTGTGTGTCAACATATTTATATTTTCCCCATGATTTACGCTTTATGAAAAACTTTCATGGAGAAAAAACTGACGTAAAATGACATTGGCATGATGTTGCCAGTCAAGTAGTGTTCACAAACATTATGTGATTACCAGAATGAGATTTTCACTCTGCAGGAGATGTGCAACTTCCTGGCAGATTAAAACTGTGTACCGGACCGAGACTTGAACTCTGTACCTTTGCCTTTCGCAGGCAAGTGCTCTACTAACTGAGCTACCCAAGCACGACTCACGCCCCATCCTCACAGCTTTTCTTCCACCAGTACCTCGTCTCCTACCTTCCAAACTTTACAGAAGCTCTTCTGCTTGCAAAACTAGCGCTCCTGGAAGAAAGGATATTGCGGAGGCATGGCTTAGCCACAGCCTAAGGGATGTTTCCAGAATGAGATTTTCATTCTGCAGTAAAGCTGTGAGGATGGGACACGAGTTCTGCTTGGTTATCTCAGTTGGTAGAGCACTTGCCCACGAAAGGCAAAGGTCCCGAGTTCGAGTCTCGGTCCAGCACACAGTTTTAATCTGCCAGGAAGTTTTTTCATTATGTGGTTACATTTCTTGACATCAGGATGCTCTACTAAGCAAATTTTAACCGGTAAGCATGTGAACATTAGAACAATTTGTGCCATATCTCCTGCCGCTGTCCGCCCCGATAGCTGAGTGGTCAGCGTGACAGACTGTCAATCCTAAGGGCCCGGGTTCGATTCCCGGCTGGGTCAGAGATTTTCTCTGCTCAGGGACTGGGTGTTGTGTTGTCCTAATCATCATCATTTCATCCCCATCGACGCGCAGGTCGCCGAAGTGGTGTCAAATCGAAAGACCTGCACCAGGCGAACGGTCTACCCGACGGGAGGCCCTAGCCACACGACATTTCCATTTTTCCTGCCGCTGCCAAACTCTACTCTGCATGGTGGCTGATTGGACTAACTAGGGTAAGTAATGACAGCTGCAGGCATTCAGAAACATTGATTATGACATATGAAATTGAATAAAAATTTTCTTCTTCCCAGTTATCAGTTCCTGTTATAACAGGAGTTTTTATTAGCTAACAAACCTTATTTATTATTAAATAAATTCCCTGACTAAAGTATTTTGATGCCTATTATGTGCACATACATTAAGTGCAAAATTGCAAGGGGGTATGCTATACACAACTTTTACGGTTTAAAACATTATTTCCCCCACATTTTACATTTTCCTGCATTTTAAACCATCTTTTAAGGTCCCTCGAAAAGGGTAAAAGCGGGGTTTCACTGTTCCCCATAACAGCGCTGATGACCTCGATGTTGAGCGCCCATAAGCCCCAACACACCACAAACAGCGTCAATGTCTACTTATATGCTGTGCGCCTTGTTTTGAAAAAAGCTTGTTCAATTTACTTACTTGTTGTTGTTAATAGTAGTACCCATTTAACACTCTACCCTCATGCTTGCATTCCCCCCCCCCTCCCCCCCCCCCCCAATGATAGTTTTACATTAACAGTGAGACAGCAGCATGAATTCAGTGAAAGCACCAGCAACCCCATCACAGTACTTTTGTATCAGTACATAAGCACTTATGAGAAACTGGGTTGTTCCACTTAGGTGATTCCATATTACAAGTGCTTTTGTTGTGAAGCCATTTTCACAGAAGCTAAGGTAACTACAGTACCTATACAAATAAATGGTAATTAAATTTTTACTCTCAGATGAGCAACTGGATACTGCGGGTCCCTCATACCAAAGGACTCTGAAAATATCTCTGAACAACCTCCAAAATTGGTATCAGAGTTCAACCCCTACAAATATTTTTTTTAACAGCATCGCTTTGGACAACTTACAAGAAGAACTAAACCAATTTTTTAACAATTGTGTTGCCTCTCCTCACTAATTTAGCGGAAGTTCATTATTTCCACTGTGTGAATACTGAAAAATCATTATTGAACACAATATAGCTGAAACAATCTGACAAAACGATGCTATATATTCAAATACAACATTTAACATAATACACACACACATACGACAACTTTCAACTAACAACATAAGATACAGGACACTATCACAAATAACTGATTCCTTGTGCTGCAGCCTATTACCAATTCTGATTCATTAAGGTTTAGTCAAAGACTGCACATCAAATCAGTTTAGTCATGAAGTATCAATTTATTCTCTGTTGAATGACTGATCCCAATCTCTCTACTGGCACAACACTGCAATGCACAAAAATTTGTATTATCTGTCCTTAGGTTCTGCACATGATGCTCAGAGAACAGCTTTAACAAAACTGATACTTATTTAAGTGTTTGCGACAGCTGTGACTTAATGAGGAAACTGTTTGTCACGAGATTCTGCCCAGGCTTTGGCAATGGTTCTCTTCATCTCATCATCACCTTCTTGATACATCTGTTTCATCATATCCATCAGCCCAGCACTTGGGTCATCAGAATGGTTTAGTTTTGGAACCTTCGGCTCACTTGCTTTCTTCTCTACTGATGTCATATGTGACCAGTTTGCCCCTGGAGACTTTTTGGCCAAGAAAACAATCAAAGTATCTGAAACAAAAAAGTGGACAGAAGTAAAGTAAGTGAACAAAATTTTATTTCTAATGAAACAGTATATAATAAAATACTTACCTCCTTTCTTTTTCCAGTAACACTTTGCAACAATTATTTTCTCTAGCAAGTTGCATATATTCAGTATATAATTTTTGCCATCAAGCCCATTGACCTTAAGACTGAAAGACCTATAAACAGAAAATATTTTATGACCTGTAAACAAATTTATGTAACACAATATCATTTTACACACAAAAATTATGTTTTATGGTCAATGTATGCAGACTGTCATTAGAAACCATTGAATATTGGTTTTTACTACCACATGGGACAAGTATTACACAAAAATGAAACAACAAACAAATGGACTACCCTATTTCCTACTACCTCTAGACCTAACATGTAGTAATATAATGCGAAAAGAGATTCATGACCTTAATTTCATGACTTATCACTTACTTTATCCCCCTCCGCCCTTCTCTCTCTCTCTCTCTCTCTCTCTCTCTCTCTCTCTCTCTCTCTCTCTCTGTGTGTGTGTGTGTGTGTGTGTGTGTGTGTGTGTGTGTGTGTGTGTGTGTGTGTGTTTTTTGGCATGTGACATTTGTAGACAAGACAGTTCACATCTTTGTATGTAAGTAAATTATTACTTACATTTGTTAGAGTTTTTGGTGGGCATACGCATTTCCTCATCTGGTCACATGGTTGAGGTCGGAGTATAACCTCACTTATAAAAACACGTGCAAATTTTCACACTACAAACTTCTTTCTTCACAACTTTCATGTTCTTTGCACTAATTGCTGTGCAGCACTATTTATTCTTCTGTTATTAGGTTAGGTATTTTATCGAAAACTGTAGAGCTCAAGAAACGTGACATTTTGCTTTTTATATCTCCGGTAGTAATTGTAGGATAAACCTGGAAACTTGCATGTTGTAAATTACCAATACAAAGTCTTTGAATACAAAATTTCGTTTTCCTAGTGCTTTCCAACAATTAACGAACTGAGGGCTCAGTTGACAATTTTTCCTAAATGCTGTGAAACACTATAGTGCTCTGCTTTAAAAAATTGACAATTTTGTGGAAAAAGAGGAAATAGAATTAAATTATTGTACTTAAATGTGTGTGCAATACAAGTTCTCATATGTATATGGATACCGTATATGTACATTTATGCTCCTATTTAAATAAAGGTAACAGTGTACAATTATGAACCAAAGTCAGTATATCATTTGGTCGAAAAACTGATGCTTTATGAAGTGTGTTGCACGTGAAAATTCAGAGCTGTTCATGTATTAGAATACTAGGGCGAAACATCTAAACCTACACAGATACTCTGCAAACCACATTCAAGTGCTTGGCAGAGGGTTCATCGAACCACCTTCACAGTTATATATTATTGTAATCTCGTATAGCACGCAGAAAGAATGTACACCTGTATCTTCCCGTACAAGCTATTTCCCTTATTTTATCGTGGTGATCTTTTCTCCCTATGTAGGTTGGAGTCAGAATATTTTCGTGTTCTGAGGACAAAGATGGTAATTGAAATTTCGTGACAAGATTCAGTCGCAATGATAAATGCCTTTCTTTTGATGATGTCCAGCCCAAATCCTGTATCATTTCTGTGACACTCTCCCCCATATTTTGCAATAATACAAAACGTGCTGCCATTCATTGAACTTTTTCAATGTGCTCCGTCAGTCCTATCTGGTAAGGACCCCACACCGAGCAGTATTCTAAAAGAGGACGGACAAGCGTAGTGTAGACAGTCTCCTTAGTAGATCTGTTACATTTTCTAAGTGTCCTGCCAATAAAATGCAGTCTTTGGTTAGCTTTCCCACAACATTTTCTGTGTGTTCCTTCCAATTTAAGTTGTTCGTAATTGTAATACCTACTAGGTATTTAGTTGAATTTATGGCCTTTAGATTTGATTTATCGAGTAACCGAATTCCTTTTAGCACTCATGTGGATGACCTCACTTTTTGTTATTTAGGGTCAACTGCCAATTTTTGCACCAATCAGATATCTTTTCTAAATCGTTTTGCAATTTGTTTTTATCGTCTGATGACTTTATTAGTCGATAAACAACAGCGTCATCTGCAAACAACCTAAGAAGGCTGCTCAGATTGCCTCCCAAATCGTTTGTATAGGTAAGGAACAGCAAAGGGCCTATAACACAACCTTGGGGAACGTCAGAAATCACAAATCCACTCAAGTAACAGACGATATTCCATGAGCAAGCAATTTCACCACAAGCCGATAGTGTGGTATCTTGTCAAAAGCCATCCAGAAATATGGAATTGATCTGAAATCCGTTGTCAATAGCACTTAACATTTCATGTGAATAAGGAGCTAGTTGTGTTTCACAGTAACAATGTTTTCTAAACCCATGCTGACTGTGTGTCCATAGACCGTTTTCTTCGAGGTAATTCATAATGTTTGAAAACAATATATGTTCCAAAATCCTGCTGCATATCGATGTTAACGATTTGGGCCAGTAATTTAGTGGATTACTCGTACTACCTTTCTTGAATATTGGTGCGGTCTGTGCAATTCTCCAGTCTGAGTATGGATCTTTCGTTGAGCGAACGGTTGTATTTGACGTAAGTATAGAGCTAATGGATCCGCATACTCCAAAAGGAACCTAATTAGTATACAGTCTGGACCAGAAGACTTGCTTTTATTAAGTGATTTAAGTTGCTTCACTACTCCGAGGATATTTACTTCTAAGTTACTTAATTCGAATTCTGGAATATTTAGTTCGTCTTCTTTCGTGAAGGTATTTTGGAAGGCTGTGTTTAGTAAATCTGCTTTGGCAGCACTGTCTTCGATAGTATCTCCATTGCTATCACGATGAGAAGGAAATGATAGTTTCTTGCTGCTAACATACTGCCAGGTTATGAGACAGTTTCATTGCGGAAACTGTTATAATCATTTCGCATTGAAGTCCACGCTAAATTTCGAGCTTCCGTAAAAGATCGCCAGTCTTGGGGATTTTGCGTCTGTTTAAGTTTGGCATGTTTGTTTCATTGTTTCTGCAACAGTGTCCTAACCCGGTTTGTGTACCAAGGAGGATCAGCTCCGTTGTTTATTAATTTATTTGGTATAAATCTCTCAATTGCTGCCGATACTATTACTTTGAATTCAAGAACATTTAGTCTACACTTATATTATTAATTTTGAATCAGTGGACATAGTCTCTCAGGAACACGTCACAGGAATTTTTATCTGCTGTTTTGAATATGTATATTTTTTGTTTACTTTTGGAGGATTTGGGGGTTACAATATTCAATCTTGCTACAACAATCCTGTGTTCACTAATCCCTGTATCGTTTTTAACGCTTGTTATTAACTCAGGATTATTTGTGGCCAAGATGTCAAGTGTGTTTTCACAACCGTTTACTATTCGCATGGACTCATGAACTAACCGCTCGAAATAATTTTCAGAGAATGCATTTAGCTCAATTTCGGATGATATTTTATGCATGCCTCTGGAATTAAACATGAATTTTCGCCAACATATCGAGGATAAATTAAAGTCACCACCAACTCTTATTGTATGAGTCGGGTACGTGTTTGAAATCAAAAACTAAAGTTTTCTTTGAGCCTTTCAGCAACTGTACCATCTGAATTGAGAGGTTGGTAAAATGATCCAATTATTATTTTATTCCGGTTGCCAACAATGACCTCTGCCCATACTAACTCACAAACTATCTCCTTCAATTTTGCGACAAGATAAACTACCACTAACAGCAACAAACACGCCACCGCCAACCACGTGTAGCCTACCCCTTCGGAACACCGTCAGGTTCTTCACAAAAATTTCAGCTGATCTTGTATCCAGCTTTAGCCAGCTTTCAGTGGCTGTATCAATTTGACCATCAGTTTTTTCTATTAGCACTTGGAGCTCTGGTACTTTCCCAACACAGCTACGACACTTTACAACTGTTATAGCAATGGTTGCTGTATCTACGTTCTTCCTGTGTTCGGCCTGCACCCTTTGTGACTGAAGCCCTTCTTGTGTTTTCCACAGACCCTCTAACCTGAAAAACCACCCAATCCACACCACATAGCGCCTGCTACCATTACCAGCTTTTAATCAGCTTTAGAATAAAATGGTGACATCCACATGGAACGAGAAAGAAAATTAATTCAGAATTAAATGTTTAACTAATGAAACAAATCACATTAAACTGACTGCAACTGTTATCATAAGAATTATAATGGAAAGACGTGTTGTGGAGATGGTACCAGCAGACAGCACTAGACAATGGGATGAGTGGAAGTTCAAGAATTGGACTGAATCACGTTGTTATGTTTTATTTACGTATTAGTTGCTGTTTTCACACATCACCTACACATTAAAAGACATAGCTATCCATGTTTCACTGTTGCTCAAGCATAGCACAACAGAAAGCTTGGAATGGAACATTGACACGAACGTAGTTGACACTGAGTGTGGGAAGGGGAGTAGTGAGCATGCGGCAAATTTTGTCTTATTGCCAACCATGGGAATTTATACTCCGTACTTTGCCTTTTTACAAACATCTACCGCGTTTAAACTGCAGTCTGCCTGAATCTATTTCAAAGTTGCCACAAGTTGAATTGCTTGATATTTCCAGACAAGTTTCAGCATTTTCCCTGACAAATTGTGATATCTCGAAGGGTAAGTAAAAAAGTAAGGACTTCCATATTTCTCCCCCAGTTTTGTTTTATGGCGCAAAACTAGGGTCATACGAACCCATGTCAAAAGTGTGAAACATTAAGAAAAAGAGAGGAGTTAAAAATGACTACATGTCAATCCCCAATGATGGAAGATACGACAGGTACAAACAGGGATGTGGAGACAGGTCTATAAAATATGCAAAAGAGAAGTGGAGGTCAAGAACTAAAAATTAAATGGTCTTTACCACATTGCTACAATGGATAAAAGTAAAATGTGGTCCACAGCGTATGCGTCATTCACTGAAACGGCCAATAACTCAGACGGCAAATGCAAACGGGAACATAAACGGTATATTTTAAAAAACGTGGGAGGGGGGGGGGGGGCAGACAAGCTTTGGAAAGTCTTTTGATGGACGGGGGGGGGAAAAAAAAAAAGAGGAAGAAGGAGAGAGGGAGGGAGAGAGGGAGGGGGGAGAGAGAGAGAGAGAGAGAGAGAGAGAGAGAGAGAGAGAGAGAGAGAGACCTTTGATATGCAGCAACATACTTTCATATTACGTAAGTACAAATTCAAACTGCACCAAACAGCACGTTACTTTCCGGAGCATTGAAATCGAGATTGCAATGTCCTTTTGTAAGCTAGTCATGCCACGTGATCTCGCCAGCCAATGACAGCAGATATTCAAAGCATAGGACGTGTTATATTCAGCCAATAACAAGATCACTGTTATGTAGTGCCAACACACGAAGAGGAACCCTTAATGGTTTACATTAATATACATAGTATAGCTACAAGAAAAGGTAAGATTTCACATGTAATACTAATCTTTTTTGCGTGTGTTATACTTTAAGATACATCACACAAATGTGTCAGTAAATTTAAAATTAAGACACAAATGTCTGGTCTTCTGGGCTCGAAATTCTTGTAAGTGGCTGGTCCTCAAAGTGTTCAGTTTTGAACGCTCTGATTTAGAAATTCATCCCACTTTCTCACACGTACCATAATTCATCTTGCGTAAAAAGAAATTTACTTTGAAAGTAACGCTTTTAGAACCACCATTCGCAATACTACCCCGAGACTGGTAGAAATAGGTTCAATTTAACAGTTGCCAGAGAGCACCAGAAAGCAGGCATTATTGCGCGTGTGCAGCTGAAGTGGTGTAGGAAGTCCACATGTTCTTATGTAAGCACTAAGAGAGCTTACATTACGCCATAAAAGAAACAGGACATCAGAGGATACTCCAAGAGCATCGAAATTTTGTAAACCATACCTAAACGCCAAATTCGGCTTGAAGTGCACATTGTTACTTTTCCAGATTCACAATAAAGTAGGTCCCATCTGATATTGAGCTATTCAGTGAGGTTTTTGAAATGTAAATTTTCTTGGAGTACCAGTACTGTACTATCTCATATTCAGTTCTTTATTATAGCATAATGCCATACATGGCAGAAGATGAAAACATGCACTTGAAATTCAACAAACAGTTGGAACTAGCCAAAACTGTGGAACGAAATACTTCATTTAAAATAAATTGATTGCCCCAGGGGAAAGATTAATAAAGCCAAATTTCTTTAGCAAACTGACAAAAATAGCTTCATTGTTCTGCAAGCCAACTAATGCTCGACTGCTAATAACTTCAAAATAAAATAAAATCAGAAAACTGAAACTAATAATATATTTTGGCCCTCCATTATTATGTGAATGTATCATAAATCACTTGATAGCTCCCGGCCACAGAAATCCATTTTGTTTTCATTTGATGTGGGAGCTGTAAATGAAGAGACTGTGAAATCACTTAATGCAAATAGGGGTCCGGTGACGACTAACCCCCTCCCCACAACTACTCTGCGCATGTGCGAGTCTAGCAGCTAGTGCGCGCGACAATAATTTTTCTCGTTAGCATCTGATTGCCTGCTGCTACTGCCAATACAGCCAACAGCTACACTTCAAGTAGCGGGAAGCAGGAGAAGGTACTGCTCATATGCGAGTCAACTGCGCTTGAGCCCGGTGGTGAACCTAAGAACCTGTGTAAACAGTTGTGACATCACACTCATAGAAAGCAGTTTATTGTGACAAAGTATTACATAGTTTCACCCTAAGGCCTTCGACGTATTTTTGCTGTTTGCAGACGCTTGTGCGTGCATGGTGTTTTGTTATTGTAAATGGCGTATTTCCTTTGCCACAAAGCTTTATTTTTTCCCTCTCATTTATATTTTATTGCTGCAGTATAACTCTCCAGTAGCAGGATACTGGAGAATCAGTTCTTACCAGTCAAAATTACAAAAATTTAACTAAAAGCTAAAACAATGAAAAGTTCCCGGAATCCCGAAAAATTCCGGGGTTTTCCCTGCCTTTCTCCTGGATGAAAAAATTCCAGAATTATTCCCGAATTTCCCCGTTGTCCCAGGTCGTATACAGCCTGACAATTGAGAACACTGTGTTGCTGGACGTACTCTGTGGCTTGATACAGGGCGAAGAACTCTGCTGTAAATACTGAGTAGTGTGCCGGAAGCCAATACCGAAAAATACTGACTCCAGTGATGAAGGCACAGCCGACACCATAGTCAGTCTGAGAGCCATCAGTGTACACAAAGGTACTATCATGCAGTTCCATGTGAAGGTCATGAAACTGAACACTACATAGTAAGTCTGGTGTAGCGTCGAAGCAAATGTAGGCTTAGGCCAACATGGACTGCCACATGAAGCAAAGGTGATGAAAGGTTCATACCCACCGGGAAAGCTGCAGGGAGCGTGAAGTTAATCTGCCAGAGCAAGAGCCAAAAGCGAACTCTAGGAGGTAACAGAATAGGGATGTGCCCATACTGACAAAGGAGTCATCGAAGGCAGCATGGGATGGATGGCCACATATGGCAGACAGATGGTACGCATATCTGCTGACGAGAAAGTCAGGGCGGTAGGAAAGTGGTAGTTCGGCAGCTCCTGCATACAGACACTCAACCAGGCTAGTAGTGTAATAGGCTCCAGTGGCCAAACAGATGGCACAATGGTGGATAGTACTGAGATGGATGTGCAGATGCATCAACAATGCAGTCTAGGTTCGAACGGACAAGGAAACAGTACAAACGAAAGAGAGTGGTTCGATCTGTACCCCAGGAAGTACCATTGAGGACGCGTTGGACATTGAGAGACAGCGTACAGCAGGCTGCCAAGAAAGACATGTAGGATGACCGAGTTAATTTCCTGGGACTCTTGCTCGACAGGAATTTCATAGTTTGAATGAATGGAAGAGCAACGGGCCCGAGATGTAAATATGGCGGGAGAAACCAACTGGACCACCAGAAATTCATACAAATGATTTTGTCAGTGGAAAAACGAAAGCCTTTGTTGATGCTCAACGAGTGCAGACGATTGAGACATCACTGAAGACGCCACTCAATTAGACAGGTCCATGAAGAACTGCAATAGATGGAAAAATAATCAACAAAAAGGGAGCCAAAGATGCCAAGTAAAAGACAGGCCATTATAAGGTTAGTGGCGATAGCAAAGAGGATCACGCTCAGGACAGAACCCTGAGGTACGCTGTTTTCCTGGATAAAGGTGTCCGACACGGCAGTACCCACACGCACCTTGAAAACTCAGCCCTTTTAAAATACCTCAAGGAAACAGAGCAGGTGGCCAAGGAAGCCCCACATGTAGAGACTACGGATGATACTAGTCCTCCAGCAGGTGTCGTAGACTTTCTCCAAATCGAAAAACAAGGTCACAGCCTGGGATTTCGGCAGAAAACCATTCATGACATAGGTGGACAGTGACAAAATAGTGAATTGCAGAATAGTGTGCTTGAAATCCACACTGTGCAGTGGTTATTAAATTGCGAAACTCTAGCCACCATACCAACTGGGCATGAATTATATGTTCCAACACCCTGCAAACACAGCTGGTGAGAGAGAGGGGGGGCAGTAGCTAGAATGAAAGTGTTTGACCTTATCGGGCTTAGGTATGGGTATGACAGTGGCTTCACCCCAGTGTCTGGGAAACAGATCCTCTGCCCAGATGCAGATGAATGTATAAAGGAGAAAGTGCTTGCACACAAGAGAAAGGTGCTGCAACATCTGAATGTTAACATTGTCTGGCCCCGGGGCAGAGGATCAGGATGAAGTGAGAGCATGATTTAGCTCCCTAATAGTAAAGGCAGCATTCTAACACTCATGATTCTGAGAAGGGAAGGGTATCGCCTGAGCTGTCTCCATTTCATTTATAGTGGAAGAAGGGCAGGATGATGGTGGGAGGAGCTCAAAATTTCTGCAAAATGGCAGCCCAAGGTGTTCGATGTAGCAATATGGTCTACGATAGCATCGTCTCCTACTGCCAGGCTGGAAATTCCGGAATGGATCTTGGTCCCACAGAGCTGTCTGAGGTTGGCCCACATGATGAAAGAGGGGGTGGACTGTTAAAGAACTAGTGGATAAAATCCAGTTAGCTTTTTGTTATCCCAAAGAACACGACGACACTGTGTACCAATCTGTTTATAATGAATGCAGTTTGCCATCGTAGGCTAACGTCTCTGCACGCAAATTGCATCGCGGCATGCCTCAGTCCACCAACTGACCAGTACATTGTGTGGTATAGACAAAGTGCGAGGAATGGAACATTCTATGGCGCTAAGAATAACGTTTGTAAGTTATTACACCTGGTCATCACAACTGGGGAAATCTTGTTTGTCAAAGGTCGTCAGGGAGGAGTGAAGCCTCCAGTCGGGCTTAGTAAGCTGCCATTTGAGTGTGCACGTAGGTGGGGTAGGTGTCAGCAAACAGAGAGCACACGGGAAATGGTCACTCGGGTAGGTGTCAGAAAGAACGGACCACTTGAGATAATGGGCAAGATGGGTAGTGGAGAAGGTTGGTCCACATGGGACTAGGTGTACAAGCAGTCACACAGGAATGTGGGTGCTCCTGTGTTAAGGCAGAAAAGGTTAAGTTGATTAAGAAGGTCACCCAAGAGGGCACCTCTCTGACAGGTTCTGGGTGAACTCCAAATGGGATGGTGCGCATTAAAGTCACTGAGTAGCGGAAATGGGTGAGATATCTGCCCAGTAAGCTGGAGGAATTTGGCCCTGGTGACAATGAATGAGGAGGGAAGTAAATGGTACACAAGCGAGTGAGGAAGGAGGAAATGCGAACTGCAACAGCTTGAAGATGGGTGGTCAGGGAGATGGGTTGACTATGATCATCATCCCATATGAGCAGCATTACTCCCCCATGAGACGGAATGCCGACCTCTGGTGGATGGTCAAAACGGACAATGAAAAAATGTTAAAGCTCAAAGCAGTCGTGAGGGCGCAATTTTGTTTCCTGAAGGCAGAGTAAAAGTGGACGCTGATATTCTAAAAGTGGCTGAAAATCCTCTGTCTGAGGCTACAAAAATTCCATTGGAGGAGAGTCATGATGAGGAAAAAATGAAGGGGTGTCACCTTGGTGGCTGCCGAGTGCCAGCCTGCGAAGACTGGCTGCTACAAGGCACATAAGGAGGAGGATCCTGTTCCATGAAGTCCACAGAAGCATTGGCTTTCTTCTGCATTGGACTCCTCAGGCCGACAGCAGAAAAACTAGAGACACGGAGACTGGTCGGGCAAAGGTATCACATGGCGACACCTTCAAAGAGGATCTTCGAGTTTGAAGGAGAAGACCATTTGCCTTTGTAGGACTTCGAGCCTTTCTGGTTAGCAGAGGAAGACTCAAGTGTTGGTTGGCTGGAGGGACATCTGAAGTTTTAACGGGAGTATTCCTTCTGTTCTTTCTGGCCTGCTGGTTGTGTAGCTGGTGATTTAGCCCCGTGAGGTGAGAGTTTGATGACTTGTTGCACAGCTGGACAAGGTGACTGCAATGCTACCATGACACTGGGTGATTTCACCATCTCAGAGCTGAATTTGAGGTAGCATATCTGCATAGCCATGTCCTTCATGGAGGGAGATGTAGCAATAACAGTACTATAAGTGCCAGACGGTCAAATGCGGGGTTTGCGACTAGCCAATAACTTGCGAGCAACCAGGTAAGGAACCTTTTCCTTCACCCAGATCTCCTGGACAGCCTGCTCATCGAAATACATTGGACAATCTTGCGAGGAGGCAGCATGGTCGCCATTGTAGTTGATACAGCAGGGAGGAGGAGGCAGACAATCACCCTCATGCCCATCCCTACTCATTGGGCCTGGTGTCAACAAGACATTCTAGTATGGTTGAAACAATGACACTGGTAGCAGCGCATTGGGTTCAGAATGTACGGTTGGACTGAGAAAACTTCATAGCCTGCTTTGATCTTGGACGAAAGCACCACTCTATCAAAGGTGATAAAAAGGGTGCATGTGGGCACTAAGGAGGTATATACCTTTTTCATCTCCCAATGGATGGAATGACACCCCGATCAGAGAGGTAGGTTTGGATTTCACCCTCTGTCGATCAGTCTAGTGTAAATAACCACAGGAATAATTCAGAGTAGTATAGGCCTCGACATGAACAGGATAGTCATGGAGAAGCAAAGCAGCAAGCAGTAGTTGTGCTTCAGAATCAGAAGTAGTCTCCAAAAGCAAAGTGCCATTACGTAAATGGGAGCAGGATTTCACAGGGCCAGCAATTGCATCAACATCTTTCTGAATAAGAAACAGGCTAACTATTGCAAAGGACTGACTGCCTTCAGTACATGAAACCATGAGGAACTGTGGTGCAGTGGTGAAGGTCTGATTCGTTAGCCTCATTCCGTTTACATTCTGCAGATGTTGATTGTGAAGATGATTGGCTCATTGTGAGGGAACCTCCAGCAACTGTCAGAACGTTCTTCTTATCGCCCATACTTCCTTATATACAAATTATTTTCGAAGTGCCAAAATATATTAGAATAAATAAAAGTCTCTAAAACGCTGCACTGCACAATGTACTTGCAGTGAGACACTTGTAATTCGTGAAATCCATCACTTGTGGCCTCTGGTCTGCCGAGGAGCACTGCAGTCCTGGATCCTTGGATTGAACATGAATATCCCTTGCACTATGTCATGCACAAACAGACACAGACTGCAGGCAGATTGGTGAGACTAAATCTGATGGGCAGGGCTTGTACATTGGTGGCAAATGGGCTTCAGATCAGCAGGCCCGATCTGTTACAGATACCCACAGAAATGGCCTGTGGTATTGGCCTGTCATTGAAGTCCACTTGTGTGGCCCACTATTTACATGTCACAGACAACATATTGATGTAATGAGATCACACTGATCAATCCATGCAACATTTAACTTGCACAAATGCTCTGAGAATCGATACTAATGAGGATAGGTAGCAACTCCTCATAAAGATGATTGCTGAGTTGCAGACAGACACGTAGAAAAGACAATCACACTCTCACAACTAAATTTTCAGCCAAAGCCTTTGTCAGAAAATGAGAGCATACACACATTCACACGGTCCCTCAGACAACTCATGCATACATGACCACAATCTCTGGCTGCTGCGTCAACAACCTCTGAGAATCAGATCCAAACAAACCACTCCTCCCACCTCCCTGCTCTCATCGGCAGCTGCTAGGCTAGTGGCAAGAAGTGGTGGCAGCACCGACTGCAAGCTGAGGAGAGTGGTAGGAAGGGGAGAAGCAATAAGACTGAGGGAGTAGAGAAGTGATGCACATACTCAACTGCGCCCAGCCAGTGACGACGCATGACAACTCAGTAAACAAACCATTTCATCTACTGAGACAAAAATAAGATATTTCCAGTGTTTTTCAAACTTGCCCGATTTCCAGAACTTGTGGCAACCCTGTATTTGTATTCTGAATCAAACTAACTTTAAAATTGGACAAATCCTCGACAGCACCATACATTTCTGCAAGAGGTGCTAAAAAATGTGGACTGAGGCATGTGACGTACTTACACATTTTGTGCAGCAATGTTGTCGACGTTCACCATGAGGTACGACACAGACGACCGGGGGAGGGGGTGCAGCAGCTGCTGGTTCCACATAGCCAATGAGAGAGTGGCAGGCAGACTATATGTTTTTTAAGTAAAAGACATCAGTACAGAAATGAAATCAGCTGCATGTTCAAAAACCAGAACATATTTGGAAGAAATGGCAAAATATTTGTGACAACAGAGATAGAAGAAGATGTAACTTTCAAAGCTACCTTGTTGGGATGATTAAAAATAGTGGTTCCACAGATGACAGGCTAAACAGAAGAGGCAGTGAAGATAAAAACTAATGTAAACAATTTCTATTTGTTTATTTTATTTCTTCTTAGATTATCAAAATGTAGACAAGTCAATAAATGACATATGGGTAGAATAGGTGTAATGATAACTTTTTAAGCAGATACATTAAGTCAATAAAGGTTTATAATTCTCATCAGTCAGAGTATGTTAAAAAATGAATTTTCCTTTAGCAGCCTTAAAAAAGAAAAAGAGAGAGAGAGAGAGAGAGAGAGAGAGAGAGAGAGAGAGAGAGAAAGGGGGGGGGGAGGTGTGTCACTTGGGTAAATACGGTAAAATACTGGTCTGGTACCAACCGCTACATAGATGACATCCTGCTACACACACTGGCCCAAACAACGTTTATGATATCTTTGTCAATCAACTAAAGTTACATACTACAATTCAGTTTATGATTCAACACAGTACTCGTGGTTCACTCCCTTATCTAGATCTACCGATTACCCTGAGAGGCTGAGATGAAGTTTGACATTAGCAGATAACCATCTGCCACAGACATTCTAATTCATCCACCGTCCAACCACTCTCTCAGCTATACAGAGACCAGTGTCAAGTCCCTCCTTTACAGAATTGATACTCTTCCACTCCTACATGAAGCCTTTAACCAATAATTGAACACTATCAGCGACATTGCTTATACTAACAGCTACAACTCTGATTTTAACAAAGACATCCAAAAGAAAATCAATCCTATTCTCTCCTGCCCAGTGACAAATTACTCTCCCACCAGCGAAACTAATAGAAAATCATCTTTCCGTAGGATATCTTAGTACGAGACTATTTCCGAAAAAAATATGTAAACAGTTAAAAGCAAAAAGCATTCCCCCAGCCTTTTTATTCTGAGGGGTACTGGTTTCTAATCCCGTCATAATGAGCAGTTGAATTTAATAATTTTCACTCTACAGGTCTCTACTCCATTTTTTGTAATGACTGTCCTGCCCACTAATTTTGGGAAATGGGATGTTTCCAATATCTGCACTTACCACTGACCTATGTATAACTGGACATACTATTTCTAATTCGACCACTAATTTAAGGATTTTATGTAATGGTAATAATGTTCTGACAGGTATTTTGCACTCCTTAAAACTGTTTCCCAACCATATCCTGAATGGCCAATTGGGACTCTTAGTGGCATCCTCTCAAATTTTGACTGACTGTGCACTCCCCTCTTCCTCAGTTTTCCACCATAATCTCTTTCGTCAGGTATCATTTTTCTTCTTCTTTTTGCATACTTGTCCTTGCAGTTTGGATTCCTTTGTCAGCTCACCACTGTACATATTTGCGCTAACTACGTTTAGAAACAATTTACGACTATGGAGCAGTCACTTGGCTCCATTTAATATGATCCCATAATGGGTTTTATCACAATTTTAACCACTTTTATTGGTCACACTGTAATCTCTCTATACTATGTTTTATCACAGGAAGTTTCTGTACAGTACTTTCATCATAGCGGCTCTTACTGCGTGCACAGTAATTCCTCTCTACATATTTGTTATACTGCTGTCTTTCTCCTCTCATTTTGTAACTGTTCCCAGGCTTCGGTTGGTGCGAATCTTGCTTCTTCCTTCTCCATCATTGCTCCCTCTAGTGGTGCATTTCCACACTACCTGTTGGCCACTTCTCTCTGGCAAACTATATGCCGGCAGTTTCAACAACACTACGTCAGCTGGGTTGTTTGATGGCCTGACCTTCCTACTGCATGCATAGTCATGTTTCCATGATGTGGTTTATGTGGTTCTCTTGAAATCTCTACATCTACATTTATACTCCACAAGCCACCCAACGGTGTGTGGCGGAGGGCACTTTATGTGCCACTGTCATTACCTCCCTTTTCTGTTCCAGTCGTGTATGGTTCGCGGGAAGAACGACTGTCTTAAAGCCTCCGTGCGCGCTCGAATGTCTAATTTTACATTCGTGATCGCTAGTGATTATATTTTTCTATCCAAATGCAGGTTCATCATGTATATCTTTTTTTCCAGGATCTTATTTGAACTCCTCTTTAGTTCTATACTCACAGCTCCCAGGGCTCATGTACAATGGCTGCACCTGATACCCATTAGTATTTTGGATGTTTTATTTTTATCCAACTCAAGCAGTTCTGAAAATTTTGAACACAATCTGAACATTGGAAGACAGTGTTTCTCTCAATGTTAAATTAGTTACTACATGTGAGCACTTCTTTCCCTATCTTTCCGATTTAACTGCCTTGTTTTTTACCATCATTGTACTTTGTAATGCTCATTATATTTTTTGTAAACTTATACACCTGAAAATGGGATTAAATCATCACAAAACCGTTTGTGTATGATCCTGTACTACAAGAACTATTAGCAGCTAATGCGAATATTAGATTTTTTAGAACAAAATATATCTTTGAACTGACTGATCTAGCACTCATTTCAATGAACAAGTGTGTCAAAAAACATGGGTAGCAGGCATATTCTTAGAGTAGTTTGGCAATGTATTTAAAATTTAATGTTCAATTTGAGTAACAATGCAACCTGAAAATCAGGCCACACCGCTCTCACATGCATATAGGCGTAACACCTGTGCCATTTTCTTTTACAGGATCAGAAGACCTACAGGCAGCAAGCCATCTGATAAGATGGGCCCAGCTACATCCAGTCAGCAGCAAATTGATGGAATTGGACATTGTGCCTCACACCTGAGACCAGCTCCCAGGCAGCAACATGCCTAACTCTTAACCTGCCACCTGTTCACCATTGTTTCATGTAGGATTCCCATAGTGCCGAAGCCAAGTGGCATATGGTGCAACATACATGCATGCATACACCAAATACCCAGATCAGCAAGCAAGGCTGTAAGACCTTAACCAAGCCAGCTGGCTTCACCGCCCCTCTCCCCACCCTTCCTACCAGTGCATGGATGTTGTTGTGACATGGCTTACGAAGTGCACAACATGTGCCATGATGATCACCACCACACAGATCCAACCACTCGCCTGGCACCCTCCTGATGGCACTCACACATCTGGACTACATTCTGTTTCTGTGCCACGTCCAACAGTACATTGTTCTTACCCATCAGTTGTATTGCCAGACACCAAACAGTGTTGTCAATGGGAGCACTGCTTCATTTCCAGCTAGTACTACCAGGTATGGATATCCTTCAACAGGCAGAAAAGATAATGCGCCACAGACACACAGACAGTTCCTACCCTGCAGTCGGAGGACGAAATTCATTGTCTGCAGCCAGCTCAATATAGTTCCTGCAACTAGGCTGTTGAGTACAGTTTAACAATTTCTGTTCTGAGGACTACACTACAATTCAGCAGCCACTATGTAAGGGAAACATTGACAATTAATCGAGTGTCTGCATAATTACTTTTAGTCGTAGTGCATAGTGACCACTTCAGACTGCATTTTGTCCTCCTCCCCAAAATGCGTAACTAAATGCTAAGTCAAACTGTAATATTTGCTGTTTTTAGTGATTTCTCCTGTCATATTCCATAATTGTTTTAGATTTTTCAGTTAAATTTGACCCAAAAATTTTGGTTTTGGTAGCAGATGTGACTAATCACAACAAATGACATATTCAATATTTTCAGGTTTAGGACTAGACTTACATATCTTTAGCTCTCTAAAAATTATGCTGTGAATAAAAAGTCAACAACAATTAACAAAATTTGTTTTTGTGGTGGTCATAATGTAGCCCCCCCCCTCCACCAACTGGCAGTACATGTTATAAAAAAATACATTGCTACTGCTAAGGTTAATGAGACACAGAAGTTAAATAGTCCCTTGATTTACTTATTTTATACTAGTCACCCTGGATCACTAGAGTTTATTAAAAACTTAAAAATCACATCAAAACAATAACCAGTATCGATTTTATAAAAAATCAGTCTCAGTCGAAGTTCCTGAAATGCTAAACATTAATATTCTTTAGAGGGGAACAGGTGTCAAAATTACACACTTCATCTACATAATAAATATGAAGTTTTTATACCATCATGTGGTACGCAGAGACAATGGCAGAGCATTCATAAGTGATTAAGAGAGCACTTGTAATTGCTAAATAGCAGCAAAAAACCACACATTATAAAGTAGTAGTTCCACCCTTCACCTGCTGCGTGACATCATTGGAAACAAATAGGGCTTAACGTATGATGGCACCATAGAGAAAACATGAAACATCTATATAGATGTAGATAAAATACAACATTAAAGATTACATGAAAGTAAATAAGATGCAGTGGTAAGTATTTTACATTGACAAGAACAATTAGGAACATATGTAAACAACCCACAGAAATAGTAGTAAGAATGATAAACTGTCACCTACAGGTGTTGCATGTAAGTTTGAACTCAAATATTGAAGCAAAGGTTAGTGTAGAGATGCCAACCTTTGTGTGGAGATGGCAGCTTGGAACTTCTTCATGCTTAGTGTCGCTGGCAAAGAATATGGCGTGCCAAAGATTTAATGGTAGAATGGTGCCTTCGGTCACCATGTAGATAAGGATCAATGAATGAGGATCGGAATCTAATCGTGATAAGTATAAAACCTAAAACTCTATAGTCACACGAGTGGTGAAAAAATGTCTGAATATGTGGAGAATTGTTAAAATCAAAACAATAAAAGAAAATTTTGAATTTTTTGTTAGATTATTGCTTTAAGGTACACTTTCTCATTATTTCCAAGCAAATTTGGCAAGTTTTTTCTATGGTAAAGAAATCTACACTAATAAATGTACAATTACGTGCAGTAACATTTTGGTAAATTATTTATATTATTTGCTATGATATTTTGGATTTGAACACTTTTTTACAGAAAAATTATCCCTATGACCATAAAATGTCTAGATTAAAATTTTGTTCCACTTAATTATTTCATCAAAAGTCTTCCAGTATTTCCTGATTGTGTTCCTGGAAGGAGAAAACCTCAAGTTGCAGAAAAATCATTTTAAAGTTTGAGTGAAATATTTTTAAAAAATTCTGATCATACCTTAGCAAAAACTGCCCATACCCATATTCCATGTCACCACCACCACCACCACCACCACCACCACCACACCACCACCACCACCGCTCTTTTAGCTCCTCTGGTCCTTTGCCTAGCAGTTATTTTCTATATTCAGTACTTAAGTCTCTGCCTTCGCAATTCGTTGTTCATTGATGATCGGTAATATCTGCTCTGTGAAGATTTCAAGTATGAAGCCCAACTTGCTGAGGATATGAAGTCTTTCCACATTCCCATCATTAAACACTGCTTCAGCTTCCAAAGCAGGAATCTTCACTACCAAATTGGAAACACAGTCTTTGGACATCTCTTCCAAATAAGAGCATTAAAACTTTCATCTGGGTTCTGCATTTTGCCATGCAGACATTTTTCTAGCAGTTCTGGTGAAGCTAGTGCTCAAAAAGTTGGTTTAATGGTCATTGCAACCTCATATGGGAGGTTATTTTTATGTCTGTAAGCTTCCCCACTTTCCTTGCTTTTCAGAAATTTGCACCATTCATTAGAACATAGGCCATGTTGGGGTGTAGTATGTCTACAAGTAATGAAACCAAATAGCCCATACTGCTTCCTCATAGTATCCAAATCTGTGAGGCTATTTCTAATTGCAGCGCCATAACAGACTTGCAGGCTGCAAATTCTCCTTTTTGTTAGTGTGTTTTTACCTCCCAGTGGCTTCCCATCCTTTAGTAACTTGCCTTTATTGTCTGCAACAAGCCTTCTGAATCGTCCACACATCCTCTTCTGAATAAGGCCTAAGCACCCCAGTTTTTCGATAGTGCAGTCATCTCCATAGGGCTGACTTTCAACTGCATTCTTGAAATAATGAGAGTCTCCATCTCCTCAACACTGTGTGTATATCTTACTCCATACTTTCGCAAAGACCTATGGAAAATGAGTTCCATACCAGCAGCTTCCATCCCACCACTGTAGCCTACATAATTCCTGATACCAACAGCTTTGCGAGTTCTTACCATTCAGTTTCTTTATCTACATCATTATATTCCTCGTGCAAAGAACACGCAGAACAAAGTTTAGACAACACCTGTAAGTTTACTATTTTTCCAGTGTCAACACTAACGACTGTCGAAACTTCGTGCAGTGAAGCATACCTCTCTTCATGCAGGAACTGTCACAGGCAACTGCTATATCTTTGATATTAGTTGCATCACAATTTCCTTTAATTGCTCCCTGGACTGCCATTTTCATGCTCTATTTATTTACTTCTGCAACTGCACTGAGGAGAGTAGTGTTCACTGCAGTAAATTTTAGGAGAGGACCAGGCATGTTCACAATACCACTTAAAAGGCTTCATACATTCTATTACTGGCCTTCAATGTCTTGAATAGTGTGTCAGCACCACAGTTTTGACATAAAATGCACAATGTGCTAACAAATTTTCTCTCTTTCTGTCGTCCACCAAATTCCCATTTCCTCCTTAAAACAAGCACTTGCAGGCTTTTCTAAGTGCCTCTGAAAGCAATTCGAGATCCACAATTCTTGAACTTTTGTTTCTTCTGACACAATACCTTTCCCAAGTTTTAGTTTAGATGCACTTGGAGACAAGCTAATGTTTGCAGCTACAGGCCCAACCCTAACCTCAACATCTGTCTTAGTATATTTTTTAAAATACTTTACCAGGTCTAGGCACTGAAAAACAATCAATATCTTCAACCTTGCACAAAAAATGACAACAAATCCAACTTTGCTCAAATTCCACTAAACAGAAAAAAAAGAAAGAAATAAAGAAAGAAAGAAAGAAAACACTTGTTTACAAAGCTCCACAGCCTCCTATACCACACTGCAAGGCTGTATAAAAAATCATAGCCTTCTAAAGCTATATTTTCCAGGTTCACAGGCAAAATTTAGCAACAAAATTTTTCCTCCACTGGGTACCTTGGAAAGTGAGTATGGCACATTACACTGCTTACCATTTTAATTTTTTTATATCATTTGTAGATCGAATTTCAAAGAAAAAATTTAGGATGATCTCCATTATATTTACTTTCAAATAAGAAAATTAAAAACACTGATTTTTTAAAAGATTTATGTCCCCTTTTAAGAGCCCTTAGAGACACTGTGTATGATTTTTTAGTTTCTTCTGGATAAGCCCTCCTGAATGAATTATATATGAGATACTGCCTGAACACTGATTTCGTACAGACTATGTCAGTTGTGTGCTCTCTGAAGCAAGCTAGAAAATCCTGACTTGTTTGTCCTATATAATGTTTATTACAATCATTACAAAAAATATTTTAAACCCCCAAGTTATCTCCACTTCCAATGTTATGTCCTAGCTTATTTCAGAGTAGGTGGTCTGTAGTAGATGCCAGGGTTGTATCCATATTTTTAAAATACCTATTTATGCTATCAGGCACATTACCTATATAGGTCATGTTAAATTTGTAGGTAATAGTGACAGGAGCATCTGAGCATTTTCATTTCAAGTTATTCAATATGTCAACCTCATTTGCAATTTATGAACTACTACTGTAGCTAGTTTAATAATCTGCAGATCACTGAAAAAAATGAAAGCTCTCTTATATTTCATTGGATGACAGGAAGCAGAGTTGATAATGCTCTCAGTTGCCATAGGTTTTCTGTAAATGGCAAAGTGATACTTACCATTGTAATTGGGAACAGTAAGATCAAGAAAACTGATACTTCTGTTCTTTTTGTCTTCTATGGTAAAAGATGATTTTGGATGAATGCTGTCTGGAACTGCAGCTAAATGATCAGTTTCTTTTTCTGAACCTCTGTAAAGCAGGAACACATCATCCATATGTTTATTATAAATTTTTATATTAGGAATTTCTCGATTCTTTCTGACAAATGTTGTCTCACTATAATTAATGAATACGTCTGCTATTGTTCCTTCATCAATTCTATTGACCTTATTATCTGAAATAACTATGGAAAACATCACTTTGCCCTTTACAGAAAATGTACAGAAACTGACACCAATCTCTATGTTGCTTCCTGTCATCCAATGAAATATAAAAGAGCTTTCTTTTTCCAATGATCCAAAGAGTATTAAAGTATCCACTAGCTGCAGATGAAATCCTCAGATGCTCCTGCCACCACTACTTACAAATTCGTTAAAAAATCTATATAGGTAACCTGTCTGATAGAATAAATAGTTTTTAATACACATACCACCATGGCATTAACTACCAGTAACATACTCCAAAATAAGCAGAGACTTAAGGTTGGAAGTCGAGATTTTTAACTCGGGGGTGGAAAAGATTTTACTGTAATGATTGCAACAGTCATTATAAAAAGTACAAACTGATCACAATTTTCTTCCTCACTTCGAAGAGCACACAACTAGCAAAACCTGTACTAAATCAGTGTTCTGGCAGCATGTCATATATACTAAAAGTTCAGGAGGGCTTATCCAGGAGAACTTTAAAATCTTAGGTAATGCCCCCAAAAAGGCTCCTATTAGACACCTTGGAAGAGACTGATACCATACCTATTACAAAAGACTGTCATCTACCATTATGAATGAGCAACTAGACTTTGGGAGAAACTTTTCTTTGATCTGTTTGATGATCTGCTGTAATGCAGGTCTGCCCTTGCTTCTCTCACTTTAAACCATTGGTAATTTCCATCAACCCCCTCTTTTTATAAAATATATGTTTTTCTTTTCTTTTTGTTATACTTTTTATGTCAGATTTTAATCTATAAAGGTGGTAATTATGACACGAATTCTGTCACGGAATTAGGTCATAAGCCCATCACTGTACATACGGTGTTTTTCGACTAATTGTCAGTGCATTTTCTTTTATAGTTTCAAGTTTAACCAGTCTGACGTGTTCAGTCTTTCACCACTCTTACTGTTTTAGTACCCAGTTTTAGGTTTTATGCATTTTATTATTCAATATTCATCATCATTAATCTATTCTTGTCTCCATGGTGACCAATGGCAACATTCTGATGTTTCATCTATGATGCACCATATTCCTTACCATCAACACTGCATCGTTAAGTTCCAAGCTACTGTCTCCACGGCAATGGTTGGCATCGCAACACTCGTCTTTGCTTCAATATTCGAGTTTGAACTTTTATCCAACACCCGTAGATGGCAGTTCAGTGTTGTTCTATTTGTGTTGGTTGTTTATGTATGTTTGAAGTTATTTTTGCTGAAGTAAAATAATTACTTTTGCATCTTACTTTATATAATCGTTAATGTTTTATTTTATCCATATCTACCACCCAACGTTTTACATTTCTCATACATTCCCATCATGTTAAGCCCTATCGGCTCTCAGTGTTGTCATGCAGCTGGCGAGGGGCAGAGCAGCTTCTTTATAATGTATAGAGTTTTGCTGCTATTTAGCAGTTACCAGCAGTGTCCTTCAACACTTACCGATGCTCTGTCCCCATCAATGCTCACCATCTGATGGTAAAAGACCTTTTTATTTTGTTAAGCCTGTCTATCCATATTTATTACAAAGTTGAAATGTGTAATTGTGACACCTGTTTCCCTCTGAAGAATATTAATCAGGGTGTATACAGGGACAAGGAAAAAAAATTCCCGGATTATTCCCGGATATCCCGTTTAAAAAATATGCTTTTTCCCGGGCGACCTACTGTCACTTAGCACAGAAAAAGTTCCCTCGGAACTGTAAAACTTATCAATCCTTTGAATGGTTAACGTTTTATATAATCGCGTAGAACTTCCCGGAAAAAAAAGAAAAGCCGGAGCAGAGAAGTTTTGGAAAGACCTTTGATTTGCAGCAACATATACGCTGCATATTTTCGTATTACGAAAGTATAAATTCGAATTGCACCAAACACAGCTTGTTAGTTTCCGGAGCGTTGCAACCGAGGTTGTGATGTCCTTTTGTAAGCGAGTCATATCTCAAGCCACGAGATCTCGCCAGCCGATGACAGCAGCTATTCAGAGCATAGGGCACGTGTTATAGTCAGCCACTAGCAAGATTACTGGTTACATAGCGCGAACACACAAGAGGAAAAAAGTTAACGGTTTACATTAATGTACACAGTACCGTATATCTACAAGAAAAGCTAAGCTCTCACGTGTAATATTGGTCTTTTTTTGGTGTGATATACTTTAAGATACATCACACAAATGTGCCAGTAAATTTAAAATTGTGACATAAATGCCTCGGCTCGAAATTCTTGAAGTGACTGGTCCTCAAACTGTTCAGTTTCGAACGCTCTGTGATTTAGATATCCATCCCACTTTCACACACGTAACATAATTCATCTTGCGTAAAAAGAAATTTACTTTGAAAGTAACGCTTTTCTAACCACCGTTCGCAATACTGTTAGTTATAGGTTCGATTTACCAGTTGGCAGAGAGCGCCAAAAACGAATTATTGTGCGTGTGCAACTGCAGTGGTGTAGGAAGCCCGCATGTTCGTGTGTATAAAGCATTAAGAGAGCTTACACTACACCATAAAAGAAACAGGGCATCAAAGGATACTCCAAAAGGCATCAAAATTTCGTGAATCATACTAAAATGCATAATTCGGCTTGAAGTGCACATTGGTTTTTTCCAGATTCACAATGAAGTAGGTCCCATCTGATATTAAGCTTTTCAGTGTGGTTTTTGGGATGTAAATTTTCTTGGAGTACCAGTACTCCACGATCTCATGTTTGGTTCTTTATTATGGCATAATGCCATACATGGCAGAAGATGATAACGTGCACTTGAAATTCACCTAACAGTTGGAAGTACCCAAAATTGTTAAATGAAACACTTCGTTTCAAATAAAATGATTGCCTCAACGGAATTTCTTTAGCAAACTTGCAAAAATAACTTCATTCTTCTGCAAGGCGATTAATGCTTGACTGCTACTAACTTAGAAAGAAAATAATATCAGAAACTGAAATTAATAACATATTTTTGCCCTCTGTAATTATGTGAATGCATTTTAATTCACTTGATAGCTCCCGGCCACAGAAATCCGTTTTGTTTTCATTTGACGTGGGAGCTGTACACGAAGAGAAGCAGCGAAATCACTTAACGTAAACACGGGTCACGTGGAGACTAACCCCCTCCCCACTACAACTCAGACAACTCTGTGCAAGCGCGAATCTGGCAGCTAGGGCGCGCGAGAAAAATTTTTCTCGTTTGCATCTGGCTGCTTGCTGCTACTACCGATGCAGCTAACAGCCAAACTTCAAGAAGCGGGAAGCGAGAGAAGGTACTGCTTATACGCGAGTCAAATGCGCATGCGCAACAGACCGCTGGCAACTGGTCAAACGAACCTAATGTGAACAGTTGTGACGTCATGCTCATAGCAAGCAGTTTATTGTTACGAAGAATTACAGTCTGCGCCCTACGGCCTTTAACATATTTTTGCTATCTGTAGACGCTTGTGCGTGCACGGTGTTTTGTTGTAAAATGCACATTTCCTTTGCCACTACAGTTTTATTTTTTTTTCCTCTCGTTTATATTTTATTGCTGCAGTATCATTCTCCAGTAGCAGGATACAATAACATTCTTTGCTAGAGAATCAATTCTGCAGTCAAAACTACAAAAATGTAACTGAAAGCTAAAACAATGAAAAATTCCCGGAATTCCGAAAAATCCCGGGTTTTTCCCGGTTTTCTCCCGGATGAAAAAATTCCCGGGTTTTTCCCGGAATTCCCGGTTGTCCCGGGTCGTATACACCCTGTTAATGTTTTAGAGACATAGTCTGAAAATGGTTTTTTATGAAGTCAACCAGTTACCATTTTGACATGTAATTTTTAGTTTTTAATAAATCCTTGCAATCGAGACTGATAAGTATTTTAATTATGTATGAGATCACTGTTAGTTTCCTATAATATTTACAATAGTTCCTTCTCAGCGTGCTTGTCAGGAATAACATTAGGCAACTCACCAGTTTACATGAAACGCAGACAAGAAGTAATGAAGTATGCTTAGAGTGAATCAGTCTCTCTAAAAGATTAGATCAATTATGTTCGTCACAAGTTACAGACAATTTTCCACCACAATATGTAATTAAAATAAATAAATAAACTACTTACATTTAGCACATTCACTGCCATGGTCTACAGACTAAAACACATGGACATAATTATATGTGAACTTTTATTTACTCACCTTTCTGTGAAAACACATTCAATATTTGTTTCATTGAGTGCTTCAAGATTTTTTAAAGTAACATAAATTTTAACATATTTGTCCGACTGGTCCCATGCTGAAACAAACAACCACACATTAGATATCAATTATACGAAACCTGTTTATTGCCATAATGATAGGGAAAATTTTACAAGCAGTTCATATTTCATACATCAGTAAAGAAATCCAGAACAGGATGACAAAGTATAAAGGGAGGTTGTTCATTACCATGAAGTTTGTAGTTTGCATTGCAATATGAAAGACTCAATTTACTTCTAGTGACGTAAGTGGGAAGAGAAAGAAGTAAAATAGAATTTATTTTTAAAAATGAATAAATACTAATAAAACTTAGAAACTTTAATCCACTGCAGTCTGATTTGGCAGAACAGTTATATTTTTTCTTAATCTTCCATAGGGGTCTTAATACTATAATATTACTAATGGACTTGATACAAACCATAATTAGTTAATCGCACATCATAGCATCGAGCAGGTGCATTTCGGGCACCACCTGAAGATGATTCTGCTATTTCTGCTCCGCTCTGTTCTCTCAATAATGAAATTTCAGTCTCAATTTTCCTGGCTTCAACTAGCAAAATGTCCTTCACTTTCTGTCGTTCTGTCAAATTACTAAGTCTCTTAAGTTCTTCAACTGTCGCTTGGAGCTGAAAAAAAGTATGTATGTATTTGAAACATAAGTAGAGATATTGAGAAACCTCACATAAATGCAGCATCCCCCATCTTTGAGACTAACGAAGCCTAATGACACATCATGAAATCCGGTGTGTTGAAAATGTTAACAACATGCAGTTGCCATAACCACAAAGAAAATTTATTAAATCAGTGCAGTTCCCACAACACAATTTATAGGTATACTAAATGCATGATTCTTTTTCTTAAATATAAATTACCTATACGTATTTCTTATGTAAATAAAACTGACATGTAGATCAAGTGACTATAGTTTACCCTTATCTCCTGTGCAAGCACAAGATGTCTGTAGACAAACTGGAAACAAAACTTCTTAAACAGGTACCTTTCTCAAGAAGTTTACAGCAACACATGCTGACAAGTTCGGTGAATATGAGATGTCCTTGTATGGCTCTACAGTTGTCACCATATCGTATCTCTAGTGACAAAGGGATTTCAATGTGCAGAAAATGGGGTACTGTTGAGCAATTTTTTGTATTGTAGAATAAAGTTGAAGTCACACAGCTTTTCACTTTTTTTATTTTATTTCCAAATACAAGAAGGCCAAAAACAGAAACACTAACTCCTCACTATGCAATGCAGCACTGTACTTCAAAACAAAAATACTCTTTTTTAGAAAAAAAGATAAATTACATTTTGTGGCTGTAGTGCTGGATGGGGAGCTATGACTAGTGACAGCAAAAGATACTGAAAGACAGCCAAAGCCTTAAACAGAGGCAGCATCTGACAGTACACCTCTCTTCTACTGTGTGTAGATCAGCAAAGCTGTTTGTATAAGATGTGTCAGGACAGTTTTAGTTAGTCAATGAAAGAATCAAAACAATATATTTATTATCAATTTCAAGGTTGCTTCCTGATTTTTGTATTCCTTTGGTGACTGCAATAACCAAGTGTGTCAACAGACTGGCCTGTATTGTATCCTGGGGCTTACGGTAGGTTGGAGAGTGAGTTTGGGTTTGAACTGACAGAGCCATTGTGTGTGTGTGTGTGGGGGGGGGGGGGGGGGGGGGCTTGTTGCAATGACAAAACTTTCTGTAGCTTAACCTGAGGCCTAGATTACGTTGGACTGTGATAATCTGATTGTGAGTTGCTGAATTCAATGAATCTTAACACATTAATAAGACTGCCATTATAGATTGATGTGTAACATAGCAAAGATACACATTCATCACTGCAGTAACTTACTTTGATGTCTTCTTTCCAATTTCGAAATTCTGATAATGTGGTGAAATTCAAACCCTGTACAATAAAAAAACCTGCTAATTTCATTTGTGAATTATACAAAATTACAAATGAGACTCATTGGCTACCTACACCGCAGTCATGATTTGTCCTGTCGACTTCCTGTGATTCATTGCTCAAACATTTACCAACAGAAGCAAAAGCACCAGCACAGTACGTGCACTTGTACCGAGTTAGTCTAGAACCTCTGTTTGAAGAAGACCACAATGGACTGACAAATTAAGGAATAACTGACATTTTTGCTATCAGACAAATACTAGTAAAAAAAATCAGGAGAAAGAAAAATCTGATAATCATGTCTACATTTGTTGAAGGCAAATGACACAGCTGAGGTATTCAGAGAAAATATAAAAATGCGGCAAATGAGACAGGCAGAAGGGAATACACACCTATAAAAAAATGAAAATTGCAAGAAGTGCCAAACTGGCAAAGCATGAATGGGTAGCCAAGAAATTCAACACTGCAGAATCATATATGGCTTTGGGGGAAGACAGATGCAACATACTCATATAGAAAAACTAGAGACACTGCTGGAAAAGAAGCATTTGTATGGATACCAACAGCTCAAATAAGCCCATACTATGCAAAGAAGGCAGAACTGAAATGTAAAAGGAATATATAGTGTCAATATAGAGGAAACAAACTCTAAAGCAATATTACAGAAAGAGCAACAGAAGCAAGTGAAGATATGATGAGAGAAAAATTATTGCAAGAAGACTTTGACAGAGCACTGAAAGACCTATGTTGAAACAAGTCCTCTTAACTATTCCCCTCAATATGGGTGATATATGTGACAGGTGATATACCAGATTTCAAGAAGAATGTTGTTATTTCTATTGCAAAGAGGGCTGGTGCTAATAGATTTAAATATTATTGAACCATCATTTTAACAAGGCATGCATGCAAAATACTGATAAGAGACATTTACAGGAAAATGGAAAACTCTTGTCAGTCAATCAAATCACTGAGAACATCAATTTGGCTTCCAGAGAAATATGAGACCATACCGATCCTATGATTTGGCTTAGAACTGGTAGACTGCAGAAAGGTAAACTACATTTACATCATTTGTAGGTTTAAAGAAAGCTTTTGACAACATTAACTTTAAATTCTGAAGGTAGAGATGGTAAATTATGGAGAGTGACAATTTACTTGCAACTTGTACATAAAACAAACTGCAGTTTTAACAGTCTAAGGGCTCGAAAAGGGAAGTAGTGTTCAAAATGGGAACGAGACAGGGTTGAACCTCTCCCCAATGTTACTTAATCTGTGAAATGAGCAAGCAGTAAAGGAAACCAAGAAAAAAAATCAGGAAAGGGAATTAAGTTCAGAAAGAATAAATTAAAACTTTGTGGTTTGCCTATGATAGTAATTCTGTTGGAGATGGCAAAGAGCTTGGAAGAGCAATTGAACAAAATGCACAGTGTCGTGAGAAGAGGCTATAAGATGAAAATCAACAGAAGTAAAACATGGATAATGGAATTTAGTCCCTTAAATCAGGCAATTGTGAGTGAATTAAAATAAGAAATTTTCAAGCATAAGCCTGTTCCCTTAATATATTCTAGAACTACCTAAAAGTAAATTAACTATAATTTCTGTTACCAAAACTTAATTACTGGAATTTTGGGCAAGAGCATGACATTGGACCCATCTTGAAATCTTGGTTGTGAATGACAGATCTACAGTGCAATACAAGCATTTGGTTGGGTTCAAAGGTGATAATTTTGTTATGAGTTGGCAAAGCCAATGAGTCAAGGGCCATGGTAACTGCCTGTTGTTTACATTATATTTAATGCACTTTTCACTGTAAAAACAAATTCAGAAGGAAATGTCTCCAACGAGCATTTCAATGCCTATTATGCAAATGTATTTTACATGAACTACAAAAAATGCAAGTGGGTTCCACTACATAACTTTTATTGAATTGTGAAAACACTATTTTTACAATTAACATTAGGGTTTTCTTACATGGTACAATCATCTTACTTTGAGGTTTACAGTTTATTCAAATTATTCAATGTGAAAGTAAGCATTATTCTTAACAATAGGTCATTTGCAATCACTTTCTCTCAACCCATTGTCAGTAACTCACTTATTATAAAGTTATCATTATTAAACACTTTTCTCGTCTGCTTTTTCATTTACCCCTATTCACTAGCATCCAAAGTTCTCAAAAAATCCTACAGCTAAGTTTCACCTTATGTATCTTCCAAAGTTGAAACACATTGTGATAACAGCCGTTTATCTCCTGTTTGTCCTCTCTTCAAGAATAATCGTGTATCATTAGGACTTAATATTTTTTTAAACTACGTGTAACAATTATCTTCTCCCTCCAAACTGGCACTAATGACTATTTCTTGAAGTCTTAAGTCCCATGCCATATTTATCTCTCATTATTACTTGAATTTTATATGTGCCACTCAATTTCAAACACTTTGTTCTACTTTGTTATATTGTCTTTATTAAACTTCCTGGCAGATTACAACTATGTGCTAGACCGAGACTCGAACTCTTGACCTTTGCCTTTTGCGGCCAAGTGCTCTACCATCTGAGCTACACAAGCACGACTCACGTCCCGTCACAGCTTTACATCTGCCAGTACTTCGTCACCTACCTTCCAAACTTCACCGACGCTCTCCTGCGAACCTTACAGTAAGAAAGAATATTGTGGAGATGAGGCTTAGCACAGCCTGGGGGATGTTTCCAGAATGAGATTTTCACTCTGCAGTGGAGTGTGTGCTGATATGAAATTTGCTGTGAGGACGGGATGTGAGTCGTACTTGGGTAGCTCAGATGGTAGAGCACTTGCCTGCGAAATGCAAAGTTCGAGTCTCGGTCCAACACACAGTTTTAATCTGCCAGGAAGTTTCATATCAGCACACACTCCACTGTAAGGTGCAAATCTCATTCTGGAAACATCCCCAGGCTGTGGTTAAGCCAAGTCTCTGCAATATCCCTTCTTCCAGGAGTGCTAGTTCTGCAAGGTTAGCAGGAGAGCTTCTATGAAGTTACGTCATAGCCTTTCAGCATATCTGAAACTGATCGTATTTACGGAGTGTATGTTTACGAATGTCATGGTGCTCTGTAGGCTGGTATGTCTATGCTTCTAAACTGAATGATGTTAGTGGTTTGTAAGACTCCCCAAGTGCTGTTTGAGGGAAAAATATTGTAAGTGTTTGTGGCAGTTTCTTAGTTATTCAGATGTTGGAGTTATGGGCAAGATATCTTTTTTGTGTTTGGAAGTAATAGTGCAGCGTGTTGTTTATGGTTGGCGATTCAATTTTGTCTCATATTTTGTTAATTATGAATACAACAATGATGTTTACAAGTAGGTACCTGCTTGCAACAATGGGAGCCAACATGGCCACAATTAACTCCTACAGTCATTCAATTAATGGCAAAGTATTTTACTTGTTGTATTTGTGGAGAAGGTATGAGACTGACCAAAGTTGCCACATGTTTTGGACCAGTATATATGGCGGTTAGCAGGACGAAGTATGGTGTTCTATCCAGATGAGTTTGTGGCTTGAGAAGTTTACGCTGGCCATTCAAGAGTGTGTGTGTGTGTGTGTGTGTGTGTGTGTGTGTGTGTGTGTGCGCGCGCTACCATTAGAGTGCTAAATATGTGTGCCATCTGACTTTGGTCAATAAGTATGTTTTTATGGTGGCACATATGGTATGTGTAGAAGTATGCGACATATATCAAAACTTGTGTTAAAGCAATTTTTCATGAACTTCAGGGTTGTGTTGTTACATGTTGTTAATTATGTTGGATTGCGATTGGTGCGTATTGTGGAGTTTACTCTACTGCATAATCCGTATCACTTCAGGCGGGGGGGATACCTTCATAGTCTCGGATGACATTGAACTTAGAAAAAGTTGAAATTCCTGGAGTAAGTATGAAACACTTTTTTTTCCCCCTCCAAAAATTTCCTGCTCCGAAGATACAGGCCTGCAAAGATGACACTGCGAAAACTATTTTGAAGATGTGAATTTCAGAACCATTTTTAAAATGCTGTATTTTTGTTACAGTTCTAGAGTTTTGTTAGAGTTGTTTTTACTTGAAAGATAATTGCTTTATGATTACAATGGTATCCTCTGTTTGGACATTTCTGTCAAAATTCTTTTACTGTCACGTTTTGATGTTTTTTTTTTAAATTTACAGAACTTTTTTTCCCCAAAAATGCCAATCCAGAAAAGTCAGATTTTTTTCTGTTGATTAGTACCATGTACTACTGTATTCTCTGTAAAGGAGAGCTTCCACTTAAGTTGGGCAGGTTTTATTTTCAAACATATTTTTTTTCTTTTTTTAACTTTCAAGCGTAACTTATGTCATAACTGAAGTTGTTTCTCACTAAGTTCTTTGTTACAATATTTATTTCTATTGTCTTTGTTACAGTTATTTCTTATCACTTTCTTAGTTGCAGTTATTTCTAACACTTTGTTGTAGTTTCTTTGTCGTGGTTATTCATTGCAGGTTTCTGTATTGCAGTTATTCAGAGCTAACTTGTTTACTGAAGAGGCTTCTAAGAAATCTGAGACCATCCAGTGAGTTCTGCGTTTTCATGAGAAACTTGTCAGTTGACACAGCTGCATTGTGTTTGGTGAAAACGACTGTTTGAAATGCCTTCTGTCTGAGGCCACAGGAGAGTGAAGTGTGCTGACTATTTGCATATCCATAAAAGACAGATATATAAGACAAACAAACAAAAAATAAACTTTGTTCAGGTTGGGAATAAGTGTTCTCATTTAAAGACTATTTCAAAGTGAAGATGTTTCTAGTGATGATTTTGTGTGTTCTAAATGTTGTGACAGAATAACAACAAAGACAGTATCTGAACAGGGTGAAGCCTCCCATGGTGCAGATGATGCAGATTTTGCGTCAATTGAGGAAGAATTAAATACCCTGAATCAGTCAACTACAGAGGTAGGTGTTACTTCTGTTAAGAAACCATAGTCAGTGAAGTCCAGTCATAAGCTCTATGCATCAAGAAAGCGCAGAGAAATTACTAAAGCTATGGATGAATACACTACAGCAAAACTGACCACACTCTTCAAAGCAGAAATTCCATCTTCAGAAGAAAATGGACCCAAGCACTCTTTCACCTCTTGCCAGGAATTTTTCACAAATATCTATTCAGCTGTGCATCCTACAGTGAAAACGTGCAAGTTTTATCTATTATTCCAGAAACATTTTCAAACAAAACAATTTTGGACTATGTTCCATCAGTATCAAAGTGTATGGTAGACAAATCAAGAAATGAGAGGTCTGTAAAAGGAGTCTTTGGAAGACCAGATGCCTATTATGGTCATCCTGCAGAAGCGACTCAAGTTCAAATCAAATAGTGCAGTTATTTTATCTATAAGATAAATGGGACTGTTCTCACCAGAGTTTTTGTTTTAATGGTTTTAGGGAGCAAAACTGATATGGTCATAAGCACCCATTTTGTGGCTTAGGGAAGGGTAAAAACCAAATGTTAAATCAGAAGCAATGGGAGGGAAACTAAAGAAGGGAAACTAAAAACGGAAAGTAAGCTTAGAAAACTACTATTGAAAGGAGGGGGGGGGGGGGGGGAGGGTGTATTCCCCAAAAAAGAATTTCAAATTACTAATGTCCTCTCACTGACACTGATAAACTCAAGGACGCGATTGGCTGAGCACGTATCATATGCTAAAAGGGAAGATATATCAGGCGAGAGCTGTACATGAGTGCATCGTGGATTAAAATAGGGGCACTGAAGTAAAAGGTGTCTCACTGTCCACAGTTGAGAGCAGTGAGGACAAAGCGAGGGAGTATCGCCAGTTAAAAGATGTCGATGACTAAAAAAGACAGTGCCATATCAGGAGTCTCATTAAAATTACCTCTTCTCGACGACAAGGCCGGAAGGAAGAGGTCCAAGCACAGGAAGAAGTTTTACGTTGCATAATTTATTACCAGGAAGTGTAGACCACTGTATGTGCCATAAAAGACCAACACGACG
Organism: Schistocerca cancellata; assembly: GCF_023864275.1. Lineage (NCBI taxonomy): Eukaryota > Metazoa > Arthropoda > Insecta > Orthoptera > Acrididae > Schistocerca > Schistocerca cancellata. Next base: position 737,680,500 of record NC_064629.1, read on the forward strand.
AAATAAAACGCTCTGTAGAACAGCAAAGGGAAACATGTGAACAGTGGGCCGAGGAAGAGAGCCTGCAACCTTGGCCACTACATCGGCTGCCTCGTTTCCATGGGTAACAATGTGCCCGGGGCTCCAGAGGAATGCCGCAGCGACTTCCCCCAAATGAAGCAAGTGGAGGCTCTCCTGAATCTGGTGGACCGAATAAAGAGCTTTAAGGTTGAGAAGAGATCTGAGCGAATCTGAGCATATAACATACTGTAGTCGCTTATGGAGATGGATGTATTGGACAGCCCAGAGAACAGCATAAATCTCCGCAGTAAAAACCAAACACTGGTCGGGAAGCCGAATTCTAATAGGGGTGTCACCAACAATATAGGCGGCCCCAACACCAAATGAGGTCTTTGAGCTGTAAGTGTAAATAAATGTGGCACCTTCCATTTGTGTGCATAGAGCAGCAAATGCCTGATAATAAACTATAGGGGTGGTACGGTACTGCTCTTGGGAAGCTGACGAAGGTCACAGAGAAGGCAGGTCCAGGGACGGAGCCAAGGTGGTGCCATATCCCCATTTGTCAAGAAAGTTTTAGGAAAGTGGAAGGAAAGAGAATGTAGCAGTTGACGGAAGCGGATTCCTGGTATTAGTAGATAGGAAGGGCAGGCTGCATACCCTAAATCCAAGGAGGCGTAAAAAAAAAGGGGCATGGGTCAGATGAGCAGGCATGGAAGACATGACTAGTGCAACGACTCAGTAGGACAGCTCACCAAATGGACAGTGGAGGTTCAGCAGTCTCAGCGTAAAGGCTCTCCACGGGGCTGGTGTAAGGAGCTCCAGATGCTGAACGCAATCCACGGGGGTGACCAGACTCGAGACACCAAAGAATAGACGACCGTGCAGAGGAGTAAACTATGCTTCCATAGTCCAATTTCGAGCGCACTAAGGTGCGATATAGATGGAGGAGAACCAATCGGTCCACTCCCCAGGAGGTACCACCAGAACACGGAGGGTGTTGAGGCATCGCAGACAGCAAGCCAAAAGAAATGAAACATGGGAAGACCAGCACAGTTTTTGTCAAACTTAAGTCCCAAGAATTTGGCAACGTCTGCGAATGGAAGGTCGGCAGGTCCTAGGTGTAGGGAAGGAGGAGGAAACTCAGTACGGCATCAAAAACTTACACAGACAGTCTTACTTGGAAAAAATCTGAAGCCGGTTTCGATGATCCACGAGTAGAAGTGATCGAGACAGCCTTGAAGATGTCGTTCAAGAAGGTTGGTCAGTTGAGAGCTGTCTTAGATTGTAAAATCATCGACAAATAGGGAGCGCGAGGCATCGGGAAGGACACAATCCATAATTGGATTTATGGCAATGGCAAACAGTACAACACTAAGCATGGAGCCCTGGAGCACCCTGTTTTCGTGGGAGGAAATATGGGATAGAGTACTGTTCACCCGCACCTTAAATGTGGGCACTCTGTCATAAATTCATGGATAAAAAGGGGTAGCCAACCTCAAAAGCCCCAAGAGAACAGTGGGTGGAGGATGCCTGTCCTTTGACAGGTATCATATGCTTTCTCCAGATCAAAAAATATTGCTACCGTTTGGCATTTCCTGAGAAAATTGTTCATGATATAAGTGGAGAGAGCAACAAGACGGTCAACTGCAGACCGATGCTTTTGGAAACTGCATTCGGCAGGTGTTACAAGGTTTCAGGATTCCAGCCACCAGCCTAAACAGTGATTCACCATACGCTCAAAAACCTTACATACACTACTCTTGAGAGATATGGGGCGATAGCTAAGGGGGGCATGTTTGTCCTTTCCAGGTTTCGGAACAGCAATGACAACAGCTACCCGCCATCTTCTGGGAAAGATACTGTCGGTCCAAATTTGATTATAAAGGCAAAGGAGGTAATGCAGACTATGGTATAATAAATGCAGTAACATTTGGACGCGGATGCCATCTGCTCCTGGGGCGGAAGAGCGAGAGGAAGAGAGTGCATGTTGGAGTTCCCACATAGAGAAAACAGTATTATAGCTTTCGAGATTTTGAGAGGAAGAAACAAGAGGTCGCTCTTCCACTGTCCGTTTCTTCAGGGGAAAGGATGGCAAGTAATTTGAGAGCTCGAAATCTCAGCGAAGTGTCGACCCAATGAGTTCAAGATTGCGAATGGGTCCACTATGGTATCCTGCGCGACAGTGAGCCCAAAGATTAGAGGGGAGAAAAAGAAGACCCAGCTTGCCTTCTTGCTACTGCAGATGATGCGACAGCATCGCGCATGTAATTGCTTGTAGCAGATACAGTTGGCCAGTCTAAGATGGTGGAAAATGTGAAGAGCACATCTCCACTCGCTTATTGTGTCATAGCACGTCTCATTCCACCAAGGAACTGGGGGGCAATGAGGGAAAGGGGAGGTAAGAGGTATTGAACATTCCGCAGCTGTAAGAATAACTTCCGTAACATGAGTGACCTGATCGTCAGTGCTAGGAAACTGATGGTCATCAAATGTTGCTAGAGAGGAGAAAAGTGTCGAATCGGCTTGGGAAAACTTTCAGCATCTTGGGCGCATAGATGGCAGTTGCAGCTGTAATCTAAGGACACAAGGAAAATGGTCACTCAAGTGTTTATCAGCAAAAGTAAACCATTCAAAGCACTGAGCTAGCTGAACAATACTGAGCGAAAGGTCCAAATGAGATAAGTTTGATGCGGAGGCGGACAAAATGTAGGTTCCCCAGTGTAGAGGCAAACAAGATCTGCTTGGTGGAAGAGGTTAATTAATAGGGATCCTTGTGGACTAGGACGTGGAGATCTCCAAAGCGGGTGGTGGGCAATGAAGCCCCAAACAGCTAATTGGGGGGGGGGGGGGGGCAGCTGACCAAGGAGATGAAGATATCAGCAGTTGCCATTGCTGTGGACGATGGAATGTATACGGAACAAAGAGAGAAGGTGTATTCAGAAAGGGAAAGATGTACAGCAACGGCTTGGAAGCAACTGTTTAAGGAGATTGGGTGATAATGGACAGCATCATGGAGAAAAATCTTAAGTCCCCCATGTGCCGGAGTGCCATCAACAGAAAGGAGATCAAACCAGACCGATTGGAAATGAGGGAAGAAAAAGCAATCATGGGGATGTAGCTTTGTTTCCTGAAGACAGAAGATGACGGAGGAGTAGGGTCTTTAGAGGATTAACAATTTATCATGACTGGAGCGAATTCCACAGATATTCCAATGGATAATTGACATAGGGAAGACAGAAAAGGGAAAAATCTCACCACGGTTGCCATCAACTCAACGACCGCTGAGAGCCGGCAGCTGATGGCGTGGAACAGCATCCAGCCAAAGGCAGAATATCCTGATCCATAGGTTACTTGGGGGGCAGCTCCTACCGCCAGTGATCAGTTTGTTGATCGGCCACCAGTGTAGCGTCTCGGCGACATGGAAGATGGCTGAGGGTGGCTCAGCGGATGGTGCTGTAGATGAAACACACTGTGGAGGAGTAGAGGAACTTTGTTTCTTTTGAGCCTTCTTGGAAGCAGGACGTTGAGAGGGAGAAATCTATGGTTGGGAGGTTGGGGTACGTAAAAAAAGCTTCATGAGTAGGCTCTTTTTGGGAATCCGGGTGTCCAATTTTGGGACCCGTGATTTAGTAGGAACCTATGAAGTGTAAGCCTTAGAGTGAGCAGGTGATAGTGGGGAGGTTGAACGGATGATCTTTGGGCTGGCCGTTCTGACGACCGTGGTGCTAAAGGTGAGATCGCAAGTCTGTGTGGCTACCTCCTTAATAGGCACAGGATGTGCAAGGACAGTGCTATATTTATCCGCTGGGAGCACAGTGGGCTTTCTACTGGCAAATAACTTATGAGCAGCAAATGAAGACACCTTTTCCTACACTCGGATTTACTGAGAATTTGTTCATCTTTGAAAATAGGGTAATCTCTAGAGGAAGCAGCATGGCCACCCATACAGTTGATGCAACGGGGGGATGGAGGTGGACAATCACCCTCATGGGCATCCCTGCCATGTGTAATGCATTTGGCCAGATTGGAGCACGACTGGCTGGTATGATTAAACAGGTGACACCGATAGCAACGCATAGGATGGGGGATGTAAGAGTGAACTGAAATGATGTCATATCCCACTTTAATGTTCGATGGAAGTTTAACTCTGTCAAACAACAAGAAGAGTTTACAGGTCTGTATCAAGTCCTTGTCAACCCTTTTCATGATTCGATGTATGGCTGTTACACCCTGGTCAGACAGGTAATTTTTAATGTCCTCACTGGATAATCCGTTGAGTGGGCATGTATAAACCACCCTGCGTGATGAATTTAAAGTACGGTGCACTTCCACCTCGACAAGGAAGGTTTGTAGCAGTGTAGTTCGCAGCAATTTTTGTGCCTGGAGGGCACTGACTGTTTCTAACAACAAGGTGCCATTTCATGACTGGGAGAAAGACTTGACATGACTTGCAATTGCGTCGACACCTTTCTGAATAAAGAAAGGTTTGACTGTAGAGATGTCTTGACCCTCATCAGACCGAGAAACAACCCGGAACTTTGGCACTGATGGAAGAATTGTCTGTGGCTGAGACTCAGCTAGCTTTCTCTTGTGGGCAGAAGTTATAGAATAAGAGGAAACCACTGCAAAAGTATCCCCCATGATTACAGGTGTCTCCGATGGCACACTCCTTCCTCGTCCGGGCCCTCTCTGAGGGCACTCCCGCCTTAGGTGATTGTCCACACCTCAGGTCACACCCACCGAGAAACAGACAGAAGGACCAATTGGCACGTTCGGAAGGTACCAGCTCAGGTGATCACCCCTCCCTGAGCCAGGCCTTTACCAGGGGGTACGTACATGTCCTACTTGTCTACCTAGGTGGAGAATTACATGTTACCCCATCACCAGCTGTGCGTGGGAACATGTGGGTTGGCCTTCAGACACACACAGAGAGGAAAGAAAAAGAAAGGGAGGAACACAGGAAAGAAAAGAGGTCTCAAACACTGCAGGGGGGAAGAGAGTAAAGAGAAGAGGCAAGGAAGAGAGAAGGACAAAGGAGGACAGAGATTTTCCAGCATAGAGAGCAAAGAAGAGAAACTACGTCTTACAGTCACAAGCATCAGTCTCCCGACATAGGCACAAAACATACTCCCACAGAGAGGGAGAAGGGGCAGGGGAGGGGAGAGGGGTTAAGGATTGAGGACGAGGAGGGATGTGGAGAAGAAAGGTATGCAGTTCGGAAAGGAAAGAGAGTTGCACTAGCTCAGGGTCCCGTGCTTGCCACGCACATATCCACAAAAGAGTTGTGGACCCCCCTCGGAGGTCTTGCCAGAGCGCCAACAAAAGAGACACTAACTGTAACAGTTGAAGGTAAAAAGTTGTGAAAGTTAACAGGTACACGACTTGCAGTATTAAAGAAACTTTTGCTATTTATAAGAGCAACTATACAACTTCACACATTGGAAGAGCAAAATTTAATGCATTATGACTTAAGTGGGTAGTTCCACATCCATCTACATATGTCTGTTAGTGTGTGTGTGCGCTGCGCAAATTTTGAACTCTTGTGTGGTAACTTTGAATAACTTACGGCAGCAAGTGACATGACATATCGGTTGGGCATGTGAAGTCATTAGTAGCCTGTGACATAAAGCAATAGACTTGTTTCTTTCATGAATGTGGTGACTGCCCTGGTAAGGGAGAACTGCCTTTAGGCACTTGGCCTGGGAGATGTAGCAGATAACTCTGTAGAAATTACATATGCGACATGGGAGGAAAATAAACTAATTAAGAAAATTGTTGCCTTTGACAGTTTCATTGATGAACATGGTATATGTCAGTGAAGGCAGTAACACAATAGCATCTGAAGAAATTGCAACACCACCATATTGAAGTAGTGAAAGGGTGTGTACAGGCTGAAGAACCGTGTTTAGTGCTTCACTGTTATTTTGCTGAGAACTGGTCTGTAATTCTCCCACAAGAAGTACAAGTGTATCATTGGAGTAATGACCAGGTTTCAATTTTTACGGGAGTGACATTTTCAAAACAAGACCACAACTGTTGCAGTTGCAAGTGATGACACGAAACATGACTCAGCACATGCTTTGCTAGCAATGCGCAAAATTCTTCAACTGCAAACAGGGGCAGAGATTGGTTGGTTGTTTTAAAGGAGGGGGAGGAGGAGATAGACGGGACCAAACTGCGAGGTCATCGGTCCCTTGTGCCCGGTAAAATAATTACACAAAGGAAAAAGAAAGGAGATGTACAGCACAATAACAAGAGAATGGAAGAACCATAAGAATGATAGGACAGCCAACACTACTATGGACAAAAAAACAGGAAAAGAAAACCACAGAGAGCAGCAAAAAAACAGGTAGAAGGGATAAAAATAAGAGCAGATGACCGTGGCTGGCCAACCACGAGAATAAAAAGGAAAGGCCAGCCACTCTGCAACATATTAAAACATCCAACCTAAAAGCATAAGAGTGGAGCACACAAAGCAACCAAGGACATGTGTGAAAACTTATGTAGAATGATAAAATCCACCGTCACATATAAAACATAAAACTAACTTAGCCGATGAGGTGCTGTCAGCTAACATTAATGACAACGAGTCTGGTAACTGAAGAGTTTGTCGCAGGGCAGCCAAAGAAGGAAAGCTCACAAACATATGGACCACTGCCAGGCAGGCACTGCACTGACACTAAGGTGGACCATCAAAGCGCAGGAGGTAGCTGTGTGTCACCTAAGTGTGGCCAATGCAGAGCCAACAGAGAATCACAGAGTCCCCATGAGAGCCCTGCATGGAGGTCTTCCACACATTTGTAAACTCCATAATGGCACACAGTTTGTTGCGTGTATTGAGGTTATGCCATTCTGTCTCCCAAAGCTGCAGAACCTTGCGGCGTAGTACTGAACCCAAGTCAGTTGCAGAGAAGCCGATCACCATAAGGGGTTTCCGCATAGCCTGTTTGGCCAGACTGTCGGCAAGTTCGTTGCCTGGGATTCCCACGTGACCTGGGGTCCAGACAAACACCACTGAACGACTGGACCGTTCCAAGGTATAGATGGACTCCTGGATGGTCGCTACCAAAGGATGACGAGGCGAGCACTGGTCGATAGCTTGTAGGCTGCTCAAGGAGTCAGTACACAGAAACGACTCTCCAGGGCCTGAACAGATGTGCTCAAGGACACGAAATATAGCCACCAGCCCAGCAGTGAAAACACTGCAGCCATCGGGCAAGAAATGCTTTTCAGTATTTCCTCCATGAACATACGCAAAGCCGACGTGATCATCAGCCATTGATCCATCGCTGTAAACCACTTCAGAGCCCCAGAACACGTCAAGAATTGAGAGGAAGTGACAGCGGAAAGTGGCAGGAGTAACTGAGTCCTTAGGGTCATGCGAAAGTTCCAGACGAATCTGCGGCCTAGGTGTACACGATGGAGGTGTATGCGGATCTACCTGGATGGGAGGTGGAAATGGGAAGGACTCCAGTTCAGACAGAAGGGATCGCACATGAACCGCAATCGTTAGCCCTGACCTGGGCCACCAAAGTGGGAGATGAACTGCCGTGGGTGGAAAAAGCTGACTGTAATTCAGATGCTCAGGAGAACTATGAATGTCTGCAACATAACTGGTGAGCAGTTGTGCACGTCGGATCTGCAATGGAGGGACTCCGGCCTCCACCAGTACAGTAGTCACCGGACTCGTTCTAAAGGCTCCCATCGCTAGGCGAACGCCACAGTGGTGCACTGAGTCGAGTACACGCAACGCTGAGGGTGCCGCCGAACCATAAACCACACTCCCATGGTCAAGGCGGGATTGAACAAGGGCTTTGTAGTGCTGCAGCAGAGTAGAGCGATCTGCACCCCAGTTGGTGTTGCTCAGGCAGCAGAGGGCATTGAGGTGCTGCCAGCACTTCCGCTTAAGCTGACAAAGGTGAGGAAGTCAAGTAAATCGGGAATCGAAAACCAGTCCTAAGAATCGATATGTCTCCACTACAGTGAGGGGATCATCATGAAGGTAAAGTTCTGGTTCCGGATGAACGGTACGACGCCGACAGAATTGCATGACATGACTTAGTGGACGAAAACTGGAGGCTGTGGGCGACAGCCCATGACCGCCTTGTAGATGGCTCCCTGGTGGCGCCACTCAGCAACACCAGTGCTGGTGGAGCAGTAAAAACACCGAAGTCGTCTGCATACAGAGAGGGTGAGACAAGTGGCCCAACAGCTGTCACTAGACTTAACAGCCACTAAAAATACTGATACACTCAATACAGAGCCCTGCAGGAACCCATTTTCCAGGATATAAGGGGTGGGGGGAGTGGAAATTAGAGAGGCACCAACTTTGACACAGAAAGTGCGGAGTGACAGGAAATTCTGGATAAAAATCGAGAGTGGGCCTCAGAGACCCCATCAGCATAATGTGGCAAGAATATGATGTCGCCAGGTAGTGTCATATGCTTTGCATGGATCAAAACTGATGGCAACTGTGTGTATGTCTGGGAAAGGTTGTTTGGAAGGCAGACTCTAGGGACACAAGATTATCAGTGGTACAGTGCCCCTGGCAGAAGCGGCCCTGACATGGAGCCAGTAGGCCACGTGACTCCAGGACCCGATCCAACCCAACTGCCGACACACCATACTTTTCAGCAGCTTACAAACACAGTTGGTGAGGCTGATGGGCCGATAGCTATCCACATCAAGTGGGTTTTTGCCGGGTTTGAGCACTGTAATGATGGTGCTCTCCCGCCATTGTGATGGAAAGACTCCATCGCACCATGTCCGGTTGAAGATGACGAGGAGACGGCCCTTGTAGTCAGATGAGAGATGTTTAATCATCTGACTGTGGATCAGATACGGCACAGGAGGCAACGTGCAAGGGCAGTGAGGAGCTCCCACTCTAAATGGGGTGTAATAGGATTCACTGTGGCATGTAGTAAACGAGACGACTTCTCCTTCCAGCCGCCATTTGAGAGTGCGAAAGGCTGGGGAGGAGGGTGGGGGGCATAATTCTCCGATGCAGAGGCTCGAGCATAGTGCTCAGCAATCATCATTGCGTCAGTAGATATCATGTCTTTTACGTTAACACCTGTTGGCGTCTGGTACCCGAAAACACGTTTGATCCTTGCTCAGACTTGGGAAGGCGACGTACAGCACCCAATGGTCTAGACATATCTCTCCCAACACTCCTGTTTCCGTTGTTCGATAAGTTGGCAAACGTGGGCACTGAGCCATTTAAAGGCTGTGAGGTGCTCCAGGTAAGGGTACCACTTATGCTGCTGTAGAGCTCTCTGACGCTCCTTCATTGCTTCAGCAACTTCCGGCGACCACCAAGGGACTGCCTCTTGCTGGGAGCGACCTAAAAAGCGAGAGATCCAGTTTTCTGCCGCAGAAAGGATTGTTGTCACCTGCTCAACCATCACATTAATGTTCCCATGTGGGGGAGATTCAACAGTGACAGCAGAGGTGGAAGTTTCACAGTCCGCCTTGTTTAAAGCCCATATGGACAGGCATCCGTGTGCTTGACGCTGGGGCAGTGACAGGAAGATGGGGAAGTGGTCACTACCACACAGGTTGTCATGTGCTCTCCAGTAGATAGGTGGGAGAAGGTCTGGGCTGCAAATTGATAAATCAAAGGCCGAGTAACTACCATGAACCACACTAGAATGTGTGGCAGCCCCAGTATTTAAGAGGCAGAGATCGAACTGAGACAGTAGTTTCGACATGTCTGCCTCGGCCAGTAAGCATGGTGCCACCCCATGAGGGGTTAAGGGCATTGAAATCTCTTATTAGGGAGTTGATCAATCAGTGCAGCTAGTACATTAAGGACACTGCACCATCTGGAGGAAGATATACATTGCAGACAGTGATTTCATGTGTCGTCCTTATTCTGACAGCCACAGCTTCAAGAGGGTTTTGAAGGGGCACAGTTTCACTACAGACTGAGTTTAGTACATAAATGCAAACTCTACCCGACACCTGACTGTAGTCGCTACAGTTCCTGTAAAATACCTTATAGCGAGGGCAAGGGTCTGCATTGCCGGGAACCAGGTTTCCTGGAGGGCAATGCAGAAAGCAGGTGTAAAGCTTAAAAGTTGCCGTAGCTCAGCCAGACAGTGGAAAAAACGCAGCAATTCCACTGGAGGATGATGTCATTGTCAGACTGGGAAGGCATGGAACATTCAACGAGGCAGTTTACTCCTTAAGGTCCCCTGCTGCCACCAACTTACTGCCTGAGCAGTCTATATCCAATGTGTCTGAGGGTCCGGCGAGATCTAGGTCCTCAGATGATGATGCCAGAACCGCCAACTCATCCGCAGATTCAGAGCTTGTAAACAGCAGTGGTGTGGGTGCCACCACAATTCCACTGGTCTTGGGGATCTTTTTGGATTTCTGTCACTACTCCTTGGGTTTCCCTGGCTGGGAGAACTTCACTGATTCAGTCTCCAGGATTGAGGGAGGATGCGCATGAAGCCCTACGACCAGCTGCTTCTGAGCTTCTCAGTCACTGGCGGGTGTCATCTTTTCCACCAGCAGAAACCTGGGAAGGGAGCAACCCAAGGGACCCCTTCCTAGCGAGAGGAGTCAAAGAAGACTTATGCTTCTCTGGCGCAGAAATGGGGGACTGACATCCCCAATGCTTTTGGTGGGGGGGGGGGGGGGGGGGCGGGGGGTGCTCCTGAAGTAGGTGGTGCAGGAGCAACAGGGAGGGAAGTGTCCCCACCATCAAGGGGGCTAGTGTAGTCTTCTGGCTCTGAGAGGTGACTGGGGTTGGAGTTGGTGGAGCTGATAGGGCTATAACTGTTGGAGTGGTGCTGTAAGATGTCATACGTACAGGATGTAGGCCAGTTGGTCCAGGGTCATGTATGCCATGATTTTCCTTTCTTTTTGGAGAATCCTGCAATCAGGCGAGCAGGGCGAATGGTGCTCTCCACAGCTGACACAGAAGGGAGACTAGGCACATGGAGTATTGGGATGTGACAGGCATCTGCAATCTCGACATGCAACACTAGAAGTACAGCGGGAAGACATATGGCCGAAAATCCAACACTTAAAGCACCGCATTGGGGGAGGGATATAGAGCTTTACATCACAGCGGTAAACCATCTACTGGACCTTCTCGGTTCATGTATCACCCCCGAAGGCCAAGATAAAGGCACCGGTGGAAACCTGATTATCCCTCGGGGCCCCTGTGGGCACGCCGAATGAAGTGTACACCTCGCCGCTCTAAACTGGCGCGCAGCTCATCGTCAGACTGCAAAAGAAGGTCCCTGGACCATATTTAAGCTCTTGTTACAGAAACATCTCCCAGCTTGTCACAAGCAAGTAACTCCCGTGACTGGGTAGAGGATGCTGTTTTGATCAAGACTGATCCAGATCTCAATTTAGACAAGCCCTCCATCTCCCCAAACTTGCCCTCTAAATGCTAAATAAAAAACTGAGGCTTCATCGTCATGAAAGATTCCCCATCAGCTCTCGTACAAGGTACCAGGGCGAATAAGAGTTGCTGCCATCCTTAACCTGACGCTCCTCCCATGGTGCGGCCAGGGAGGGGAACGAGTTGCGGGTCATACTTCTGTGCACTGAATTGAGCCTGTGAACACTTAGACACTGCTGGTGTTTGACCACCAGCAAGAGATTATGTACTACACTTCATCACGTGTCATCCACCCTGATGCCACCCACTCCGACCGGGGCCCTTCCCACAGACGCCACCAAGCCGCAGCAAAGGCCACTCGGCACGACTGCCATTGTCGGGAGTCCTGATGCCCCAGGGTAACGGGCATCTACTTCTCGGTATACGTGGAGAGTTAACAGTGCAGGCATCAACAGAGCGATCCCTGTGTGTTCAGGGGGATACAACCAACAGGGTACATGGCGGCCCCACCACAACGGACTGGCTACCGTGCTGGATATCAGGTGCAACCAAGCAAACAAATGCGTGATCATTGTCAGTGTAGAAAACGATACTGCACAGTTGATAGAAAAATACGCACCCAGGAGGGTGACCTCGCCCTAGAGTTGGAGAATGAGCGGAAGTGCAAATCCACGCCAACGAACAATGCAATAGGTCTCAGCGCATGGACACGATGCACCATGTAAAGTGCCCTACCCAATTGGCTCGCTCTTCGGGAAAATTTTGAAAAATGGAGGTCAAACCCTACAGGGGACCATCACATAAAGGCCAAAATGTGTGAGACTTCTTTTAGTCGCCTCTTGCAACAGGCAGGAATACCTCAGGCCTATTCTAACCGCCGGACCCGCAGGGGGTAGGGGCAGAGAGGATCATCGTCATTTCTGATGGTGCTCCTAGTCACATTAAAAACTGTTACCAGCTGTTCGAACTGAGTAAGTTACTTGTGCCAACTGACTGGGTATACAGTGTTACTGGTCACGGGAAGGGGCCTTGTGATGGTGCAGGAGGCCTGCTGAAGCAGCATGCTACAAAATAATCTTTCCAGACCAAACAGAGCTGTGATTCAGAATGCTGAGGATTGTACAAGTGAAATCTTGCACATTCACAGCCTTCATTCTTTTGTCCAAAAAGGAAATTCAGGAATTCCGTGAGCAGAAAAAAGAAGAATGGTCCAAATAAACTACTACTGTGAAAAGAATTCAGAAGACATTTTCAGACTCAAAGTGATGGACGAACTCATATTACATGCACTTTAAGGAGCAAGAAAGAAGAAATTTCGTTCATTTGCCAAACACCTCAGAAACGGCAGGATAATATTCAGATTCACAACCTGACATGGGGGACGTTTGTAGTGTGTGTGTGTGTGTGTGTGTGTGTGTGTGTGTGTGTGTGTGTGTGTGTGTGTGTGTGTGCGCGCGCGACTGGTGGATTGCAGTGATTATAGACACCAGTAATGAGTTAAGCGAAATTGTAATGAACTTTATACTACCACATGGACCAGCTGCTGAATATAGGATTCCAGCTGAAGAACAGAAACAACGTCATCAGTGCACACTTCCTGTTCACGATATTTTGATAATTTTAAGTGCTCCAGTTCCTGTTTGTTCAACAGGAAGGCATCACTACATATCAAAGGAAGATAATGAAGCAGTGGAACACATTTTTAGTTCATTGACTGGCTAGTATCAGTACAAAACAGAGTGCACAGAAGTTGTATAAATTGAAACCTTTAAGTCTTTGGACCTTTCACATACATTTGCAACTATTTAAAATGCTTGAAAAAGTGAGTGTCTTACTCATATTTCAAAAGTAAAATTATGTTAAATAAGGCTAGGTTTTGATTTATATGAGCCCGTTGTGTGATAATGTGGTAATAAAACAGATTTTATTTATGGCAAAAATTTCAATTGTTTATAAAACCCGTTCAAACAAAGTGGAAGCTCTCCTTTCCAGAAAATGTAGAACTATATGGTAGTAATCAACAGAATATGGATTGGCATTTTTGGAAAAAATTCCATGAATTATATGCTATAGTAAAAAAACTTCGACAGGTAAGTCCAAATGGAGTATTTCTTTGTAATCATAAAGCAATTATCATTAAAATAAAAAATGTATAACTGTTGCAGAGATACAGCATTTTAAAATTTTTTCCAAAATTCACAACTTCAAAATGGTATGCACAGCGTCATCTTTGGAGGGCTGTATCTCGTAGTAGAAATTTTTTTGGAAAAAACAAAAAATTACGTGTTCATTACTCAGCCCTTCATTTTAACAATTCTAAATTCACTAACATCCACGACTATGAAGGTAAGATTTTTTCCTAGCCTGCCTGAATTGGTATGGATTATGCCCCACCTACATTGGTGACGTTAGGACTTAGGTGTTAGTTACACGAGAAAGTCTAGGTTTTGTGTTACCATGGATTTTGTTTTAACTTTCTGATAGTAGCATTTCAGTTTTTTTTTTTATTGTGGTTTTGTTGATTTCTGATGATTTTGCTGGATTGATTTCTGCGATAGTATTCATTTTGGTAAGTCTTCATTATTAGGATTCACATAAATTTAGTTAGTCCCCACCCACAATCCCTTAATCCCCGTAATGCTATCATTAGTTTCATGTTATTTACATAATTAAATATTTTTCATGTTATTTGTCTCTCTCTCTGTGTGTGTAGTGAGTGACATTGTATTTTCCATATTATGTGAGCTGGAAACAAGGGTGTCCCTCATCTCTGTGACATGAGTCAAAGCCGATGCACGGTACTACAATCTTGCCGTACCCCCCCCCCCCCCCCCATCCACACTGCGGTATTCTGGCAGTGTATTCATTATCCCCACAAACCCACACTAAGCTTATTAAATGCAGCAATTTGTCATTTGTAAAACAATGGGGAAGATTGAGCAAAGTTCAGCCACATTTTTTATTTTAATTATTTTTATTTTTGCTATGTGCTTAGAGACAAATGAAACTGGATCATTCCATGTCAATTCAACCAATTTGAGAAAATGTTCCAGCTGATAGTCTCAGATTTGGCTGAAATTTAGCACACCAATGCTACCAAGTGTGGAACACTCACGTACAAAATTTTAAGTTCCACTGCCAATTAGTCCCAGAATTATGGCTTGTGAAAGAAGGTGGCATGACCCGGAAATTGCAACCCGCATCTGGCAATCTATCTTCAGACCTAACTTCAGGTCTTAATAACTTTGGAACTATTCCACACAGTCCAGTGAAATTTTTACAGTAACATACATTTAGAGAACACACTCCATGAATCAAAACACCAACAACATATTTCTGAGCCAAAATAAAGAATTAAAAAATGTAATATGTTAAAAGGTACAAATTGTAGGTACCACCTATGCCAAATATAGTTCACTCAAAAAGGGTATAAATTTTTTTGTGGTAAGCTTAACGTGGCCTAAACACACACAGAACTCATCTTGCCCATATTAGTCACACAAACAGAGTTACATGCACATGAAAATACAAAAAACTGAAAAATTTCCTGAAAAACATGGATTTTCGAAGTGTGGTAGCACAAAAGGGACAAGTGATATCCAAGCCAAATTTCAAACACTGCATAAGTAGACCATAATATAATATGTGGCAAAATTTCTACTTGTTATTGCAAGACATTTGTGTACAACAAAAGTTGACAGATGTATTTGGTTATGTTTCTTTTAACACGATTTAGCAAGTAATAGTGATGATGCTGACAGCTTATTTCAGGTAAAGCTGCAGCAATTGTTGGGAACCATTAGGCAACAAAGTTAAACAATGGTAGTTTTCAGGGACAGAATGAGTCATTGTTGGGCGGGAACAACAAGCAACAATTACAGGTTACTCATGTTTTTAAGATTCTAGTTCAGACTGGTCAGAACTGTTGTGGAAAGTCAGTATGGAGGCAGAAGAGTGTACCAGTGGGGCTTCTGTTCAAAAAAGTTGCAGTATTGGTAGAGCACAAGCATATGAATGTCATAAAACAACATATGGAACAAAATGTGGCATTCACTGTGTACTGTATGATCTGGATGAATCGGACCAAGATTTGTTGCTATGGAGATCCAGGATACACCCTGTGGGCACAAGGAGTACAGTTCCACGAAACTTTAGCGTTTGTTATCATCATATGAAAGTGTTTCTGGATATGTATTCTTTCCTACAAAGAAGTTGTTTTGATCCATTTTGAATTAATAAGAAGACAGTGAAGTGTAGCCTCAGAGAAATTGATATAAAATCAGTATTGAAAGTGAATCAGTGCATGTGACTTAACATGAAACAAAGTTATGTTCCAGGTGTGTTACACTGCTAAAAAATGAAGAATATTCTGATAATTTACATGACAGTGACGAAGAGTATCAGCCACCTACAACCACAGCAGATGAGCAATTAAATACTTAAGTGACTGCTCTTGGTTCGTCTCCCATGAAGAGAGACAAAGTTGGGAAAAGATACAGGCCCAGCTATGGTAGAAGAAAACTACAAGAAGCTCAAATGGAATTGAAACACAAAATAGCTGACTCACTAATGGTGGAAGAGGAAGAACTATCTACTCCAAAGGAACAGAAATCGTGCCAGAAATGCTCTGACTTTGACAAAATTGTGCATGATTTGAAAGAAAAATGTGCCATATCCACATGCCAGAAAAAAGTAGCTATTCTTACCCTTGCACCTTCCAGCTGGTCTATTGACTACACTGCAAAGGAATTCAATGTTTCCACATATATGGTAAAGCAAGCTGGGAAAATAAAAACAATCCAAGGAGTGCTTCCACAACTTCAGCAGGCTCAGGGTAAGCAATTGAGTTCAGAAATAAAGGTGCCAGTGTCAGAGTTTTATGAAAATAATGTCTACAGACGAATAACTCCTGGAAAAATGAGTATGTAATGATAAAAATGGGAAATGTATATGTACAGATGCAAAAAAGACTGTTGCTATGCAACATATCAGAACTATATGTAGAATTCAAGGAAAAGTATCCCAATACCAAAGTAGGTTTATCATCTTTTTTCAATCTTCGGCCAAAATGGGTTGTGCCTGTAAATGCAAGGGGCACACACACGTGAGGCCCATCAAAATGCTAAGCTGATGTTTGCTGCTATAAAGGATTCTGTTCTGGATTACAAAGGTGCAATGAAGCTGCTAGTGTGTGACACCAGTTCCTACCAGTGCATGATACACAGGAGTGAAAAGTGTCCTGGCAAGGCAAATCTTGCAGAACACATGAACAACAGACTGTATGGTGAACTCCTTATGAATGACAGTGAACTTGTTTCTTATAAACAATGGACACACATGGATCGCACAAGTCTTGAAACAAAGCAAAGTACAGTGGAAGATTTTGTTGAAATGTGTCGTCAAAAAACGGACAAACTGACCACACACAGCTTCACAGCAACAGCACAATTGGCTTATCTCCAGTTTTGTAAGGATAATTTAAAACAAGATGAAATTATAGTAATACTAGACTTTTCTGAAAATTATGCATTTATAGTTCAAGATACCATCCAAGGATATCATTGGGACAACAGTCAAGCAACTCTCCATCCATTTGCAATTTACTATAGAGGTGAATCAGGTGATGTGTCTGTCATGAACCTGTACGTTTTTAGTGACGGTTTAATTCGTGATGCCATTGCAGTTCATGCCCACATTCGGACTGTCATGGCATATGTGAGAAACAAGCTGCCTCACATACATTTCGCGAAATACTTCAGTGATGGGGCAGCTAGTCAGTAAAAAAAACTGTAAAAATCTCAAAAAATTATGCATGCATTACCATGCCTTTCAGATTCACGCAAAATGGAATTTTTTTGCAACAAGTCATGGTAAAAATGTATGTGATAGTATTGGTGCTACCATTAAGCGCAGGGCATCACGAGCTAGTCTGCAGCACCCTACAGAAGGTCACATTCTGACACTTCAATTATTTACCTGGGCACAGAAAAATATCTCTGGCATAGAATCATTCTATGTTTCGAAAGATGAGGTGAAATCAGTCGAAGAGTTGCTAAAAAGCACACTAGAACACGTTAAAACTGTTGCAGGCACAAGGGGCCATCATAGCTTCTCTCCAGCGGACTCTGACAATGTGCAGACGAGCAGACTGTCTGGTTATAACTATAGGTTCATGCACAACGTGTGTCTTTACAGCGTGTCTGACTCAGGATTCAGAAGCAAAAGCAGCAACATATAACCAGGTTGCTATGTTATTGCTGTTTATGATGACAAATAGTACTTAGGATGTGTTGCAGAGTGCTGTGAAGCAGAAGGTGATGTATTTGTGAACTTCATGGCACCAGCAGGACCAGCAAGATCATTTCATTGGCCATATTTGGCAGACAGGTGTTTGATTCCTTTTGAACATATTCTTATGACAGTTCCAGTTCCTACCACATTATCAGGAAGACAGTACAACTTGCCACTCCATGTACGGAGTACAGTAGCTAAAGTGTGGGAAAACTTCCGTTCAAAGAACAATCAACTGGTTTTTAGCAGTTAAAGTGCAGTAAACATTAATGATAGAGTGTGTTAATCTGTTTATATGTTGTTGCTTAGTGATTAAACAGTTGTGGGGAAGGATAAGTAGAGGCAGAACAGTTTACGATATGTTTTTACAAAATTGTGTTGTGGAACAATGGCCATATCACCAAATACATCTGTCATCTTCCATTGTACACAAATGTCTTGCAATAACATGCTGAAATTTTGAGATATATATCATTATGGTCTACTTATGCAGAGAGTGAAATTTGGCTTGGATACCACTTGTCCCTTTTGTGCTACCACACATCAAAAATCCATGTTTTTCAGGTAATTTTTCAAATTTTTGTATTTTCATGTACATTTAACTCAGTTTTTGTGACTGATTGGGCATGACGAATTCTGTGTGTGTTTAGGCCACATTAAGCTTACCACAAAAAAAATTATACCCTTTTTGAGTGAATTATATTTGGCATAGAGGGCACCTACAATATGTACCTTGTAACATATTACAATTTTTAATCACATTTTAGAATTTTTTATTTTCCCTCAGAAATATGTTGTTGGTGTTTTGATTCATGGAGTGTGTTTTGTAAATGGATGTTACTGTAAAAATTTCACTGGACTGTGTGGAATAGTTCCAAAGTTGGTAAGACCTGAAGTTGGGTCTGAAGATGGATTGCCAGCTGCGAGTTGCAGTTTCTGGGTCACGCCACCTTTCGTTCACAAGTCATAATTCTGGAACTAATTGGCAGGGGTAACTAATACTTTGTACATTAGTGTACTGAATTTCAGTCAAATCTGAGACCATGAGCTGGAGCCCCTGGTTGAACTGACATGGAATGATCCAACTGTCATGATAAGCCTTACACATTCCCCCATAAGATATGCATTTAAAAACAAATTCTAAAATATGCAGCAACGAAGAAATTGTTTACAAAGTTGTTTTACATTATGGCTGAAGGATACCTATGGTGGGGATGCTTGATCCATGTTATTGGGATACTTGAGCTGGAAAATAACAGACTTAAATCATCATTTCATTCTCAAAACATGTTTAAGGATTTCAAATCTCATGTTAACAACCAACTTAAACTTTACAAAACACTAAGTTCTTCAAAACCAGTTATGATAGTAAAAGTACTCACACAGTAATTTTTTAGCATTGATGATGGGAGGCTGAAGACTAATTGATCACCAACAAAAGTGGTGTCTTCAGGTAGAGGCAATTTAAACTTACAAGGAGAACACAGCACGTGCCATAACCAGAATGTCCAGAAACGTTACTCAGTGGAAGAGAAGCCCAAATAAGCTAACACATCTGAAGGAAAATGTTGGTCAAAGTTTTCGAGAGTAATTTACATGTGTGTTCTTTTTTTTTTTTTTTTTTGCAAGTGAACAGTCCAACCGAAGCAGTGGCTCAGTGGCCAAGGTTGCAGCATCACACTTTTGTGTCCCATGTCTGAAGTTTGATAATTACTTTTATTTCTGTTTTTTATTCACCTACTATCTACCTATCCTGCAACCACCCTAGAAGGAAAACAAAGACAGAGGATGAGATGGTCAGATGAAGTTAATCGACACCTCATGTTCTGCTATTACCAAGCAACAAACCTAGGAACCAACACAACTGGATACAGATCACAAATATATACAACATTTATTACCAGATACCCGGAATTAAAATTTTTAACAGAACAACGACTAGCTGATCAGATCCGTGTAATAATAAAAAATAATAGGATACCCCAGTCAGAATTAGAAAACATCAAACAACAAGTACAACAAATACTGGAACAAAATAATGTGCAATCAGAAGAAGAAAATACAGTAATGGACTCAAACATCCCAGAGCAAACAAACAAAGAACAACACGCATCAATTAAACAATCAGAGGAAAACGAAATCTTAAGACAGCCACCAGAACAAGCACAAATAGAACACGAAGAGACACACGTGTTAGATATAGAAGAGAAATTTCAGCTGACATATATAGAATACAAAGACACAAATACAGACATTAGACCATTCTTGCATAGACCGCCAAATAACCCACAAGTCGAAACAACAATAAAAACTATCAACACAATAAAATAAATGAAAATACAACTATGGAAGAGTTACAACTACTGGTTTATATAGGAGCATACACTACAGTAAGTATACACACTAGGCAGAGATCAGAACAAACCAACACACAGAAGAAGCCCACAAAACCAGCATGGCAACACAGGCTACAGATCAGAATAGAAAAACTGAGAAAAGACATCGGACAGCTAACACAATTTATAAGAAATGAAATATCAGACAAAAAATGAAAAAGGTTAGGTAAAATCTCACAACAAGAAGCAATAGAGCAATTAGATGAAAAGAAGCAGAAATTACAAGCATTGGCCAAACGACTTAGAAGATACAAAAAAAGTGAAAATAGAAGGAAACAAAACCAAACATTCAGCACAAACCAAAAGAGATTTTACCAAACAATAGATAACACACACATTAAAATAGACAATCCACCAAACATAACAGACATGGAACACTTCTGGAGCAACATATGGTCAAACCCGGTACAACATAACAGGCATGCACAGTGGATACAAGCAGAAACAGACTCATACAAGATGATACCACAAATGCCTGAAGTGATAATTTTGCAACATGAAGTCACCCGAGCAATTAATTCTACACACAATTGGAAAGCCCCTGGAAATGATAAAATAGCAAATTACTGGCTAAAGAAGTTCACCTCAACACATTCACATCTCACTAAATTGATGATGATGTTTGGTTTGTGGGGCACTCAACTGCGTGGTTATCAGCGCCCGTACAATTTCCCAACCTTTGCTCAGTCCAATTTCGCCACTTTCCTGGATGATGATGAAATGATGAAGACAACACAAACACCCAGTCATCTCGAGGCAGGTGAAAATCCCTGACCCCGCCGGGAATCGAACCCGGGACCCCGTGCTCGGGAAGCGAGAACGCTACCGCGAGACCATGAGCGGCGGACTCACACTAAATTATTTAACAGTTACATTGCAGACCCATACACATTCCCTGATACACTTGCACATGGAATAACCTATCTGAAACCTAAAGATCAAGCAGACACAGCAAACCCAGCTAAATATCGCCCCATAACATGCCTACCAACAATCTACAAAATACTAACTTCAGTCATTACACAGAAATTAATGACACATACAACACAGAACAAAATTATAAATGAAGAACAAAAAAGCTGCTGCAAAGGAGCACGAGGATGTAAAGAGCAACTGAAAATAGATACAGAGGTGACATATCAAGCTAAAACTAAACAAAGGTCCCTACACTACGCATACATTGATTACCAAAAAGCCTTTGATAGTGTACCCCACTCATGGTTACTACAGATATTGGAAATATACAAAGTAGATCCTAAATTGATACAGTTTCTAAACATAGTAATGAAAAACTGGAAAACCACACTTAATATCCAAACAAATTCAGATAACATCACATCACAGCCAATACAGATTAAGCGTGGAATATACCAAGGAGACTCATTAAGCCCTTTCTGGTTCTGTCTTGCTCTGAACCCACTATCCAACATGCTAAATAATACAAATTATGGATACAATATTACTGGAACATACCCACACAAAATCACACATTTGCTATACATGGATGATCTAAAACTACTGGCAGCAACAAATCAACAACTCAACCAATTACTAAAGATAACAGAAGTATTCAGCAATGATATAAATATGGCTTTTGGAACAGACAAATGTAAGAAAGATAGCATAGTCAAGGGAAAACACACTGAACAAGAAGATTACATATTGGATAACAACAGCGACTGCATAGAAGCGATGGAAAAAACAGATACCTATAAATATCTAGGATACAGACAAAAAATAGGAATAGATAATACAAATATTAAAGAAGAACTAAAAGAAAAATATAGACAAAGACTAACAAAAATACTGAAAACAGAATTGACAGCAAGAAACAAGACAAAAGCTATAAATACTTATGCTATACCAGTATTGACCTACTCATTTGGAGTAGTGAAATGGAGTGACACAGACCTAGAAGCACTCAATACACTTACACGATCACAATGCCACAAATATAGAATACATCACATACATTCAGCAACAGAAAGATTCACATTAAGCAGAAAGGAAGGAGGAAGGGGATTCATCGACATAAAAAACCTTCATTATGGACAGGTAGACAATTTAAGAAAATTCTTTCTAGAACGAGCAGAAACTAGCAAAATACACAAAGCAATCACTCATATAAATACATCGGCTACACCACTGCAATTTCATAACCACTTCTACAACCCTTTAGATCACATAACATCAACAGATTCGAAGAAAGTAAATTGGAAAAAGAAAACACTACATGGCAAGCACTCTTTTCATCTAACACAGCCACACATCGATCCAGATGCATCCAACACATGGCTAAGAAAAGGCACTATATACAGTGAGACGGAAGGATTCACGATTGCAATACAGGATCAAACAATAAACACCAGCTATTACAGCAAGTATATTATTAAAGATCCCAATACCACAACAGATAAATGCAGACTTTGCAAACAACAAATAGAAACAGTAGATCACATCACAAGCGGATGTACAATATTAGCAAATACAGAATACCCCAGAAGACATGATAATGTAGCAAAAATAATTCACCAACAACTTGCCATACAATATAAACTAATAAAACAACTCATTCCCACATACAAGTATGCACCACAAAATGTACTGGAGAATGACGAATACAAATTATACTGCAACAGAACCATTATAACAGATAAAACACCACCACATAATAAACCTGACATCATACTCACCAATAAAAAGAAGAAATTAACACAACTAATCGAAATATCCATACCCAATACAACAAATATACAAAAGAAAACGGGAGAAAAAATTGAAAAATACATCCAACTGGCTGAGGAAGTCAAGGACATATGGCATCAGGATAAAGTTGACATACCAATTATACTATCAACTACAGGAGTCATACCACACAATATCCACCAGTACATCAATGCAATACAGCTACATCCAAACTTATATATACAACTACAGAAATCTGTAATTATTGATACATGTACAATTACCCAAAAGTTCCTAAATGCAATATAATATATACCGTACAATTAAAAGGAAGTCGCGCTTGATCAAGGTCCGCGTCACTTTCCATTTTTAACCAGACATAACGTCTGAGAAAGGAAAGAAATAATAATAACACTCATTGTGTTCAGAATTTCTCCGTTTCCACGTGTTTCTATGATCGATTTCATCCGAGGAAATAGACCAAATTTTCCTGAAGAGTAAATGTAAGAATGGATGTAAGAATGAGAATTTACAATGACTGTAAACCCTGAAAGTCTCTCTCTCTCTCTCTCTCTCTCTCTCTCTCACACACACACACACACACACACACACACACACACACACACACACACACACACACACAGGCACAATATATGTTATACATTTATTGCGAAACCCAGATGTAATTTCACTGTTAATGTAACACCCTTGTATCCCCTACTTTATAACAAACATTTCTGTAGTAACCGTCTATGGATACGGTAGATAAATGGAAAAAAAATAATTATGAAATGAATAAAAACAATAATAGGTTTTGAACATGGGACACTAGAGTGAGGGCAACAATGCTAGCCACCACGGCAACAGCTGTACTGACGTTACCACGCACTAGACAGCAACTAAATCATGTCACGAACTTCAACAGTCATTTACTCCATGGATAACCTGGCACACATGTTTGTTTTCACTCCTCTTCCATTGAACGAAGTTTCTATTTTGTTTTTTTTTTGTTTTTCGAAAATTAACTTTCAGTCCTTCCTTTTCTATATTAATAACTTTCCCAACAAATTGCATAGCACATTTTCCCCCTCTAATTATACCAACAAGCAATCACTTATGCTTGGCTTCCTGTCCACAACTACATCTTCAGTGTCCCTCTTATTACTCTTGGCCCTGAGTGAGCTTGTGCTTTTTGTTGAATAACTGTCAGATTCTGTTAGATGATTCAGATTAAGCCTATTTTGAATTTCCATGGTAGACGCATTGCTTTGACTGTTTTTGTGCAGGTCAAAGTTTTCCCATTACCCGTTTTTATCTTTTTCTGCTCTATCCAGAAGCGATTTCTCAATTTATAGCTTTTCAGGAGCAGAAATTAAAACTGCCAATTTAGCTTTTTCCTACTGCCTTTCATAAAATTAGGCATGGCTTTGTGGAAAAGTCTCACAGTTCGGGGGACTGATGACCTTCGCTGTTTAGTCCCCCTTAAACATCCCAACAACCACCACCACCATCTCACAGTTCTGGTGAAACAATGGGTCCCACTTGCCGAGGGCTCAACGCGAAAGTAGACGAAAGCCCACCCACATGTCTTTCAATGTGCTTGGTATAATTTGCATTATTTGAATGAAGCCCAAGCACTTTCCAGAAGGACATGAGACTGTAAGTTACGGAAGTTCATAATTAGTGAAAATTCACATTCCAGGCAAAAACACCACTAACTTTAAAGCCTTTGCAAACGTTCACATTTGTGGAAGCTAGTGGACAAGCTTTACCTACTAACAAATTACACTAATGATGTGTAGTTGTGTAAACGCTTTTGCACACACTTTTTTGTAACAATTTTGTAACACTTGTTCACACAAAGTTTCTTTTCAACAAAAAGCACCTATAAATGTATTTTTAGCATAGGGGAAGTTAAGCCATAGCTCAACTAGCCCATCTCACGAGTCAGAAGCATCCATATCTTCAACATTTTTGTTCAACTGGCTATTTCTATGTTATGTAATCAACTATTCTAACTGTTATAGAACAAAAATAATGTTCAAACTACAAAGGTTCCAGTCACTAGTTTTCTTTTGGTCAAACATAAAAATTAACCAAACAAAAATTGGAAACCATTTAGCTATTTACTGCTAGGGTGTCGAAAACTGTAAACAGACAACACAACTAACTTGCTCTAAGACAGTAAAATACTGACAAACTTAACAGTTGGGTTGGGTTGTTTGGGGAAGGAGACCAGACAGTGAGGTCATCGGTCTCATCAGATTAGGGAAGGAAGTCGGCCGTGTCCTTTCAAAGGAACCACCCCGGCATTTGCCTGAAGCGATTTAGGGAAATCACAGAAAACATAAATCAGGACTGCCAGATGCGGGATTGAAACGTCATCCTCCCGAATGCGAGTCCAGTGTCTAACCACTGCGCCACCTCGCTCGGTCCAACTTAACAGTGATACCACCTATGTAAAAATAAATTAACCTGATGAGACAACATCAGTGGCTGAAGTATTCCACATGCTCAAGTATCCACACACTCCCTGCTCATGGCCACCACTGTCACACTTTTTGCAACCAGTTTATACATGAAATAATCATGTAACATTCAACAAAATGCTCTTAGCATTTCTCAACTACGTAATAGAATTCCTAGTGACATTTACATCCATGTCTACACTCAGTAACTCATGGTGACGTGTGTGGCAGAAAATACATTTTATTGTTCCACATTTTTTGTTTCTTACAGTTCCAGCCCTGTATGTAGCACACGAAGGGCAACTGCTTTGATGCCCCCGCAGAAGCTGTTATTTGTCTAATTTTATCTGCACAATTTCGAAGGGATAAACACCTATGAGACTGAAGAATATTCTTAGTTCTTGCCCTGAAAGCGGGTTCTTTCTGTTCTCTAAATAGGTCATCATGAGATGCAGGGCATTTTTCTTGGAATGTCTGGACAGTAAAGACCCCAGTTAAATAAACCTGTCACCACCCTTATTTTCTGTACAGTTGATATCTCCTCTTAGTATGAACTTATTTGGGTCCCATTAAATTCAGAAGTTTTCAACTGTAGGATCCAATATCACTTGCAAACTCACGACCCAACTGAGGTAGGCTTTCACAGCTATTATTTGGATTCACCAACCCTCAACCGTACTGTCACTTTCCAACCCAACCTAGAACTCTGGTTACACAACAGATTACTCTGTCATCATAACTTAATTCTAAAACTAATAGAGATGCAAAAGAAACAGTGTCAGTATTCTGGTCTCCTCGTCTTTGCACATTATGACATCACATGTAACATTGGGAGAACATTATGGAACAAAACTGACACATCCAGTATCAATACATGCAGTTTATTCCAACTCTGGACTTCACAAGTTTTTTTGTATGAAACCTCCA